>NC_077229.1:6098359-6709748 GCF_027887165.1 Monodelphis domestica
GAGAAGTCCATTACATTCAATTGTACCACAGTGTATCAGTCTCTGTGTACAATGTTCTCCTGGTTCTGCTCCTCTCACTTTGCATCAATTCCTGGAGGTTGTTTCAGTGCCCATGGAATTCCTCCACTTTATTATTCCTTTGAGCACAATAGTATTCCATCACCAACATATACCACAATTTGTTCAGCCATTCTCCAATTGAAGGGAATAACCTCATTTTCCAATTTTTTGCCACCACAAAGAGCACAGCTATAAATATTTTTGTACATGTCTTTTTCCTTATTATCTCTTTGGGGTACAAACCCAGCAGTGCTATGGCTGGATCAAAGGGCAGACAGTCTTTTATCCTCCTTTGGACATAGCTCCAAATTGGCCTCCAGAATGGTTGGATCAATTCACAACTCCACCAGCAATGAATTAGTGTCCCAATTTTGCCGCATCCCCTTGAACATTTATTACATTCCTTTGCTGTTATGTTGGCCATTCTGCTAAGTGTGGGGTGATACCTCAGTGTTGTTTTGATTTGCATCTCTCTGATTATAAGAGATTTAGAACACTTTTTCATGTGCTTATTGTTTTGAGTTCTTTAACTGAAAATTGCCTATTCATGTCCCTTGCTCATTTATCAATTGGAGAATGGCTTGATTTTTTTGTACAATTGGTTTAGCTCTTTATAAATTTGAGTAATTAGACCTTTGTCAGACGTTTTTGTAATGAAGATTGTTTTCCAATTTGTTGCGTCCCTTCTAATTTTGGATGCATTTTGTTTGTACAAAAACTTTTTAATTTAATGTAATCAAAATTATTGATTTTACATTTTCTGATTTTTTTTCTAGCTCTTGCTTGCTTAACATTTAATTCTTAAGTAGGGGTGTAGACATTCCTGTTTTGTTAGTATAAGCAGGGTGGATTAAATCTAAAATTCACATTTATACTGTTCAGCTTTTGTCATAGAGATAAAATCAATTTGTAAATGCTGAAATGGTGTATAAGTGAGGATGTCCACCAAAAGCTTTGCCACAAAAGGTGTGTTGGTTAAATGCTTGGCAGGTAGAACAGGCTGTACACACTTTAGAGGCTATAGTAGTTATACCAGGGGCTTTCCATACTCTTTTAACAGAATCTACAATTCCCTGGGTGCCAAAATAGCCATTTTATGCATCGATCATCAAATTGGTTGATAAAAACTTCTAGGGAGCTGGAGTTTTCCTTCAGAAGACAACCATACTACACGAATCTATTTTGCTTTACATTTTTGCTTCCATTTTTCCATTTCCTTTTCATTACAGGAAAATGATAAATTTAAGTCATCAATGATTATGAATGTTAAAATTAATTCAGGCCCTTCTATGGCCACTAGTTTTGCAGCAGAATCTTCTCAGACATTTCCCCTAGAGACAGGGTCAGTGCCAGGTGTGTACAGAGCAGTGACCAATGGCTATGTCTTCAGGGAGCTAGAGGACAGAAAGAAGTCGATTAATAAGGTCTGTGCTGGCAATACATTTTCCAGTTGATGTTAAGAATCCCCTCTGAAGCCATAGCATGCCAATGGCATGACATATGACAAATGTGTGTAGCAGAGGAGGAGGTTGAGGTAGTACAATGTGCCAGAATACAAAAGATAAGGTGGACAGAGATAAGGACTGAAGTTTTTTCTAGACCACCTCGCTAGGTTTTTGCCCAGCAGGGGTGAGAAGGATTAAGGCAAGGTTCCTGGGCTGGGTTTAGAGGGGAGGACACCCTATAGCTGTGGTGGAAAGAGGGCTTAGCTAGGAGGGAGGACCAGGACCCCCTTTGGGTCAAAGGCTGCCTGGTAGGAGAAAGGGATCCCCGCTGGGCTGGGATTGGCAGGAAGTATAGGAAGCAAGCTGGGGTGGGTGGAAAAGACAGATTGGGGCAGCTTACCAGAAACAGCAACAATCAGCCGCAGTAGCAGCAGGAGGAGGAGCAGGAATGGCTGCTAGGGCAGCGGCAGCTGCAGTGGAAGCCAAGCAGGGTGAGCTAGCAGGAGATAGAAGCAGTGACCGACCTCCAAACCTCTCCCAACTCCTGTGGTGGGACAAGACCCCACCGCTCGACAAACTTACTGACTTCCCTGAGAGGCTGAGAAGAAATTCTGAGAATTCGTTTCCCGAAGTGGTCGGCCAAATAAGTAAGGTTAAATATTAATATCCAAATACTTCAAGTATTACGTTTTATATAGTTTATTAAATATTTGAAGAATAAGGAAAATAATCTCAGTTAAAGAAAGAAAGCTTCCCACGACCCCACTCATAGCCATCAGAGCACAGAGCGCCATCAGAAGAGAGAGAAAGGGTGGAGTTACACACAACTTATTTACCAAATGTGAGGATGTGACATGGATGAATTAAAAAGAATTCTGGGAGATGAAGTTCAAGAATTGAAGATTTCTAATTACACAATACGTCTGGCTCTCCATCTACTAAACCACACAGCTGGTGGGCTCCAGCCCCATACCAATGTATTTTCTTATGAAAGAAAAGACTTTTATTGTGGGTGTAGCCTTTCCACATACATCGCACTCATAATGTTTCTCCCCAAGAATATGTTTTCTGATGGGGAGAGTCAGTGCTGTTTTCTGGGGAAAGGCTTTCCCAAAGCCTCCTCATTCAAAAGATTTTTCCCCCAATATGAATAGTAGAGTGAGATGTAAGATGACTTTCGAAGAAAGATCTTTCCTCATTCACTGCACTCAGAGGTTCTCTTTCCAGCATGAGTTCTTTGATGTGCAGTCAGAGTTTTTTTCCCAGGAAAACCTTTCCCACAAACACTGCACAAAAAAGGTTTCTCTTCAATATGGGTTTTCTGATGACGGTTCAGGTTAAATTTAGAGAGAAGTACTTTTCCACAAATATCACATTGAAAAGGTTTCTCTCCAGCATGAATCCTGCTATGGTGGGTAAAATATGACTTACTGGAAAAGGCCTTCCCACATTCACTGCATTCATAGGGTTTCTCTCCAGCATGAATACTACTGTGAGTAGTAAGATCATACTTCCCATAGAATGCTTTCCCACATACATCTCATTCATGAAGATTAATTCCTCCATGAATTCTCCTCTGATGACTTAAAAGGTGAGAATTTCTTGCGAATGCCTTCCCACATTCACTGCATTCAAAGGGTTTCTCTCCTGTATGAATCCTGCTATGCTTGGCAAGGTCTGACTTACTGTAAAAGGCCTTTCCACATTCTCTGCATTCATAGGGTTTCTCTCCTGTATGAATTCTAGTGTGAGTAGTAAGATCATACTTCCTAGAGAATGCTTTCCCACATACGTTACATTCATGAAGTTTAAATCCTTCATGAATTCTCCTCTGATGACTTAAAAGGTGAGAATTTCTTGGGAATGCCTTCCCACATTCACTGCATTCAAAGGGTTTCTCTTCTGTATGAATACTACTGTGAATAGTAAGTTCAAACTTCCCATAGAATGCTTTCCCACATACATTGCATTCATGAAGTTTAATTCCTCCATGAATTCTCCTCTGATGACTTAAAAGGTGACAATTTCTTCGGAATGTCTTCCTACATTCATTGCATTCAAAGGGTTTCTCTCCAGTATGAGTACTCTGATGTCCTTTTAGTGTTCCAGCCCTGGAAAAGGCCTTTCCACATTCACTGCATTTAAAAGCTTTCTCTCCAGTATGAATTCTGTAATGTATTTTAAGATCCCCCTTTTGCTGGAAGGGCTTTCCACATTCACTGCATTTAAAAGGTTTCTCTCCAGTATGAGTTCTGTAATGTATTTTAAGAGCCCCTTTATGCAGGAAGGCCTTTCCACATTCACTGCATTTAAAAGGTTTCTCTCCAGTATGGATTCTGTAATGTTTTTTAAGATCCCCCTTTTGCGGGAAGGCCTTTCCACATTCACTGCATTTAAAAGGTTTCTCTCCAGTATGAATTCTGTAATGTCTTTTAAGAGCCTCTTTACGCAGGAAGGCCTTTCCACATTCACTGCATTTAAAAGGTTTCTCTCCAGTATGAATTCTGTAATGTTTTTTAAGAGCCCCCTTTTCCTGGAAGGCCTTTCCACATTCACTGCATTTGTACCGTCTCTCTCTACTCTGACAATGAGAGTAAAGTTCAGCACAAACTGTCTTCCTCCATTTAGTTAACTCATTACACTTTTTTCTCCTATCGGTTGTCTGGTGTGGACCACATTCATTAATACGAGTGAATGAATTCCCCGTTTCATGAACTTTCTCTTCAGAAAGAATTCCACGTTTTTTTATGGAGCCCAAATCAGGACCCAGCACTTTCTGACATTTGTTAACCTTACGACGTTTCTTCCTGGAATGGATTTGATCTCTTTGTCCTTGGTTCAAATACATGGTGGATCGCCCTCTCTGGTTATCTCCTTTCTGGCCCTGCATAACTACAGATGTTCCCTGTTGTGGAAAAAGGCCTGGCTCTGGGCTAGAGGTCTGACTGTATTTACCATGTTCAGAAACTCCAGCCTCACTGGGAGGTTCTGCTTGGATTATTTTTATTCCTCTAGAAGGTTTCCCCTCCATGCTCTCCTTTTTCTTCAACCTGCCATCACACTCCCAGGCTTTCCCCATCTTGCAGATTCTTAGATAATCCTCCAAGAACTTTTCCTGGGATAAGACTTTCATAGAAATACTCATCTTGGGAGCTGACTCTTTGGTCTGAGGCCTCGATTCCCAACCTGAAAGAAAGAATATGAACAGAGCTTTTCCTTGGATGAATCAGCTTTTGTCTAGGAGTCACTTTCCCCAATAATCAGGCTGCTACAAACACTGTCCTTGTTGTTTTCATGTAAATGGAAATCAGTTTACGTGTCTTCTAAAATTTCTTTGCATTCACCAAGCTTATCCTTTGATATGGGTCAACAATATTAAATTAGCTGAAAGTGGGTAAACTGATGAAGGACCTCAGAATCATTGGATGTGGGGATGATTGCTGGCTGCCCTACACTATATATGAACAACATAACCTGGAACATATGTGTCTATACATGTGTATGTATACTGCTTATATCCATTATAGACAAAGACATGGACACTGCCTCAGAAGCAGTACATAGCAACAATTTAAGACACAAGGTAAGGATTTAAAAAGAAGATCCCAAGGAAGGGCCGGGTCAGGAAAAGCTCTCAAGGCCAACAAGGAAGGGCTGTAAAAGGACACACAAACCTGGCAAAATCTTCACCTGAATTAGAACTCTGGAAGGAGTCATGAGAATATGATCAGGGGGTCTAAGGAAAAGAATTCATGTGTAGCTCTGACACTGAAGAATTCCATTTTGCTTTCCACAAAAGATTAAGACAACCCAGAGCTCCACCCACAGTGGAATTTCTTTCCCATACTATGAAGGTACCAGCAGAACCTGGTCATTTCTATCCATACCTTTTGAGACAAAATCATTCAAAGTAGAGGAGGTAGGAAGGAATTCTATGTGGGATCTGTGGCAGAGAGAGGAGTTCCTGGCCCAGAAGGTCACTGAGGGGATCACCCAGGAGCCCATTCTTGGTGGGCTGAGAGATGAATGACCAGCAGAGCTGTGTATGGGTTGTTGTGTCCTCACCAAGGTCAGACACTCATCCACTCCCTCACTCACCTGGCCAGCAGCTTCTTAGGACACCACCAGTTGGAATCCAATGTGGTTCCCCTGACTCCAGCTCAGAGATCCTCACATCCTTGTTTGAATCAGCAAGGCCTAGTCATGGGAAAGGGCAAGGAGATGAAGAGGGAGGATGATCTCTCATGCCCTTAGGAACAAGCTAGTAAAGAGCCAGGGTGCCATGGAGGTGCTTAGAAAAACATCTCAAGGCTGCTCTGGTTTGTTTCCCTGGGAAGACACAGGACTGGAACAAGGAATGGAGGGGGGTTCTGAAAGACAAGGGTTCATTCGATCCATTCAATACTGAGGTATTGGGAGCTTTGCTGACGTCAAGTACTTCCCCTGAGCCTTGAGAAGGCCCCTGTGGTCTGAGGGAGCAGAGCTGGGCTGGGACCACACAGTAAAGCCCTACATTGCTAGACAAACAAAACGAGAGCCTTTCAGCCTGGCTTTTGGCCTGGTTAGCATAAGAAGTGCTCAGGCCATTACAGGCCAGAGAATCCCAGCTGCACCCTGGACAGGGCCCAAGAGAAGGAAGCACATCCCCTTCCATGGGCAGATCCCAAGGCCCAGAGGAGCCCTCCTCACCCAGGCAGACCAGGTTCCTGTAGTTCTCCAGTATCACCTCCCAGAACAGTTCCTTCTGGGGAGGGTCCAGGAGCCTCCACTCCTCCCAGGTGAAGTCCACGGCCACATCCTTGAATGTCACGGAGGCCTGAAACAACATATAAATGGCCTCAGTCCAGGACCACAGCCCAGAGGGTCCTTGGAGGGGAAGGGAAGTGGGCAGGAAGGACAAAGGCTGATTCGGACCCCAGCCTGGGCTCCCACCCTCAGGCTGTCCTGGATGCAAAGTCAGGACACACAGAACAGCCACTGATCAGTCAGCCAGCACTGAGGGAGAGTCTGTCCTGTGCCAGGCTCTGGGCCAAGCCCTGGGCATACAAAGAAGGGCCAACACAGAGCCTGGCCTCAAGGAGCCCCCAGTCTAATGGGGAGACGCCATGCACATGACTGGTGACAGCCAAGGTCTGGCCAACACTTCTCTCACCACCCCCTCGGGAAGGCAAGTCCTCCTTGTCCCTATTTACAGATGAGCAAACTCAGGCTCAGAAGGGTGGGGGGGTTGTTCATGGTCACATAGACAGGGTCAGAGCTGGTCCCCTCCCTGACTCCAGGCCTGTCCACAGCCCTTCCCAGCAGGCCATGCTGCCTCTCACTCAACAGCTCAGCTTCCCCTTTGGACATCTCCCAAAGGCAGCAGAACCAGCAACAGGCACTTGTGAGGGGCCAAGCACATGCCAGGCACTGAGAAACTGGATGGGGACACCAAGAGACGGGACATGGGGGTGATGGAGGGCCTCCACCAAGGCCTCAGGCTGCCTGGAAGAATACAGGAGGAGGAGGTGATAGAGGCCTGGCCATGGGGAGGCAGCCAGGCTGTGGAGGCCTGTGAAGACCCAAAGGAGTCTCTGTTGGGCTGTCAAGAGAGCAGAACCCAGGCTGAGGGGGACACAGGGTCAGGCGCCATTTTAGGACAACGGCTGGAGCCAGAGTGGGCTGGAGCAGCCATGGGGGATCCCGTCCTGCCTGGAAGTGTGTCCTCTGCATCTGCTCAGGAGTCCTTCTTGTCTGTGTCCTGCACTCAGGCCTGATTCTGGCCTTCAAGGCCTCGATGCCAGCTGACGGTGGGCCGTCCCAGCCTGGCCCTCGGTGGCGCCCAGAACCCAGAACCCAGGACCCAGCCTCAAGACCAGCTGCTCCTGCTTCCTAGACGTCCTCCTTCCTCTGGGCCTCGCCATTCTGGCTTCCACAGCCTGGCCTGAAGCATCCCAACTGGGCCTGGGCACGTGCTGGGCCCAAAAGAGATCCGACTTCTCGGCCCAGGAGGAAGGGAGGGAGCCGGGCCGGAGCCAGAGCCAGAACCTGCCTTCCACAGGGGAGAAACGGCCAACCAGGAAGGAGCTGCAGGTTGTCCTGAAGAAGAGGCCCAGCAGGAGCCCCAGGATGTCAGAGACCATATCTGGGGAAAACTTTTGACCAGGAACAAGATAAGGGTTTCTGAGAATCTGAACAAACAAGTTACCTCCTGGAAAATGGCGTCGCTAGACCAACGGCCACAAACCATAAAAATTCTTCACATTCCCTCCTGTTACAACCCGTCCTTAATCACCACCACCCCCCCACCTCATGTGCATATATTCTTACCCTGCGCCTGCAATAAACGAGCCATGACACTATTAATCAGACTCTGTCTCTCTTGCGTGCTTGGTCTCCCCTCTCTCCCCCTATGATCTTTTAGGTGGCTGCTTCACCGACTCCACGGTTGTATCCGGCTGGACCCGGATAACTGACGCCCAATGTGTGGGGCTTGAGTAAGACAGCTTACAGGACGACTGAGGAACAAATTCCACGGACAAAGGAAGTGTAGAAGCTGGACAGACAGCCTTGAGGTAGGGTAAGTCGTCCCATCCCCCATAGGCATAAAAAATTGAGAGTGATTACCCCAGAGTGACTGTATGTGTGACTGTGTGTGTGATTGCAGAGAAGAGAGGAAACTCAGTCCGCGTTTCGCATACGAGTAACAGGGCGATTTCCTGATGGGGGTTTATACCATCCGCCTAAGCTCAAGCGACGTGGTCCATCCTGTTCTGGGGTGAGTGAATGGCCTTGGCCGGACCGACTTTGACTGAGCCCTCGAATCGCTTACGAGTGTGGACCCACTAGTATCCGTTTCTATAGCCTCACGAGAGGATTGGCGAAAACGTGGGGAAGCGTATGTGATAATTGTGTGAATGAGACATGGGGAAGACACTCTCAAAAGAAGCTCTATTTGTTAAAGAATTAAAAGATAGTCTCAGGGAGAGAGGTATTAGGGTAAAAAAGAAAAAATCTATTTAAATTTTTCTGCTTTATAGAGGAACATTGCCCCTGGCTCATTTCTACATGGCCCGGGAATTCACCCCCTTACTTGGAACAAAGTGGGCAAAGAATTGAACGGCCTAATAAAATCAGGCCAAGAGATCCCCGATGAATATTTTTCTTACTACAGACTAATCCGTGATATTCTTAAAGAAGCCGACACTAATAAACAGGTCTCCCACCTCCTCAGCCTAGCTGAAGATGCTATCTTAGACTATAAGACAAAAATTGAGAAAGAGGAAGTACCATCAGAAAAGGACAAACGCCCTCCCTCCCTCTTAGATGAACCAATTGAAAATCCCTCCCTTAGGGAACCTCTTGTCCCTTCCAAACCCAAACCCTGCCTTTATCCCGTTCTATATACGAACCCTGATTCAGAGGACACACTTAATCCCGCTTATCAGACAGAGCTAGAAGAAGAGGCCGCACGCTATCAGGACAGTAATCGCCTGGAAAACAGGCCTCCCCCGCAGTGTAAAAACAGGCCTCCCCGGTACAACCCCGCCGGCGGCAGCCCCACCCCTCTTGTTTTCCCCGTACTCCCTGGCTCTGAGAATCTTAAAGAGGCCACAAAACAACTCGGCCGGCAAGTCGCTGACCTCAAACATTTCCTAGGGCTTCAAAAGGAGGTGCATACATTAACTAACCAATTACATGATCTGCAAATAGATATCTTCCGGCCTCTGATCCCTAAGTCCAAGCCACCTCGATCAAAAGATAAGACCACCCTCGCCTTCCCGGTTGTTACTAGGCAACAACAGGCTGCTCAGATTCCCCCCGAGGATATTTCCCTCCCCCCTTCTGGCGAATCCTCTGACTCCGAAGGGGCGGAGGGAAATGAGACCGATGGTGAACACCCCAGGGGCGCTGACACTTCAGGCTCGCCACAGTCCCATACTCTGATTTATAACAAATTAAAATTCAAACACATTAAAGACCTCCATTCAGCTGTTAAAAATTATGGCCTCAACGCTCCTTTTACACTCTCCATTCTGGAGGGGCTTGGAGGAGAAGGACATATGCTCCCCTCCGAATGGTCCAAGGTAGTGCAATCCGTCCTCTCCAGGGGACAATTCTTAATTTGGAAGGCAGAATTCCTTGAAAGGGCAGAAAATCAGGCTAAACTTAACTCGAAAAATGACCAGACAACCGCTTGGATGATTGACAAAATCGCTGGCCGTAACCGCTTTGCATTAGAAAACCAGCAGATGAGATTGCCCCCTGGCTTGCTCATGCAAACTGCGCATGCCGCTACGGCTGCTTGGCGGGCAGTTCCTGCCGCCGGGTCTGTCACGGCACCCCTCTCAAAAATTCTCCAGGGACCCAATGAGCCTTACGCTCAATTTGTTGCAAAACTTTTAGAAACCGCCGAAAGGGTCTTGGGCCAGGATGGAGCAGATCACCCGATGCTGAGACATTTGGCAATCGAAAATGCTAATTCTGCCTGTAAGGCCGCCCTAAGAGGAAAAGCAAGAGATCTTGATCTAGATGGGATGATCTGCTTATGCAATGATATTGACGCTTATGATCACAAAATAAACAAGTCCATCTCTTTAGCCATTGGGGCAGCCATCCAGGCCTCTCGCCCCAATACCCCTCGAAATTGCTTTAAATGCGGGCAACCTGGCCATTTTGCACGTGAATGCCCTTCCGGGACAAATCCTAGGCAGACCCCTGCACCGATAATAGGCCCCCCCAAAACCACCACCTAGCATTTGCCCGAAGTGTAGGAAGGGCCGGCACTGGGCCCGAGACTGCCGATCCAGAATTACATTGGATGGGCAAATTCTTCCCCCGGTACAGGGAAACGGGATGCGGGGCTCCTTCGGGAGCCCCTGTCCAGCTCCCTTACTCGAGCCACAGCAGGTAGCGCAGGCCTGGACCTCTGTGCCTCCACCACCAGAATATTGACACCTGAGGAGGGCCCAATAGTCCTCCCTACTGGCAAATTTGGACCACCACCCCCTGGTATGTTTTTCTTGGTCATCGGTAGAGCACTCACCACTTTGCAAGGTGTCGTAGTACATCCTACCCTTGTCGATAATGATTACACAGGGGAAATAAAAATTATCATAGAATCCCCACATGGCCCTGTTACCATCCCTGCAGGCAAACGCTTAGCTCAAGCCCTCCCCCTCCCTATGATTGGCAATTTCCCTGCAATAACCCACACACGGGGCCCTTCCTCTCCAGGCTCCTCCAATATTTACTGGGTGCAGCAACTTACTGAGTCCCGACCCACTCTCCGATTAAACATTGAAGGAAAAACCTTTACTGGGCTACTGGACACAGGGGCGGATTCCACTGTTATCTCTCAGGCTCACTGGCCCCGCTCCTGGCCCCTTCAACCTTCATCCACCCATCTATCAGGAATAGGGCAAGTCCAAGATACCCTTCAGAGCTCTAAGGTCCTTAATTGGCAGGACACCGAGGGCAACAGTGGCACCACTCGCCCATATGTAGTCGCAGGACTTCCTGTCAATCTCTGGGGCAGAGACATCCTAGCCCAAATGCGACTTCTCTTGGTTAGCCCTAGTGATCCTGTCACCACCATGATGTTAAAATCTGGATACCTCCCAGGGAAGGGCCTCGGAAAAAGGGAACAAGACCTCCCCCACCCCATTTCATAAGAACAGGGAAGGTCTGGGGCTGCAGAATTTTTCATAAGGGCCACTGATCCTCCTGCACTCCAGGCTGATAAAATTACATGGAAATCTGACTCCCCTGTCTGGATTGATCAGTGGCCTTTAACATCTGAAAAGGTTCAGGCTGCCATAACGTTGGTGCAGGAGCAACTTTCCTTGGGTCACCTCAAACCTTCTACCTCCCCTTGGAACACACCCATTTTCGTCATCAAAAAGAAATCTGGGGGATGGAGACTCTTGCAGGACCTAAGAGAGGTCAATAAAACTATGCTTCCCATGGGGGCTTTACAACCAGGCCTTCCATCTCCAACTGCCATCCCAAAAGGTTTTAGTAAAATAGTCATCGATATCAAGGACTGTTTCTTTTCCATTCCCCTTGACCCAGCCGACAGTCCCCGCTTCGCATTTTCCATCCCCATAGTTAATCACATAGGGCCCAACCCTCGATTCCAATGGCGTGTTCTCCCCCAGGGCATGGCTAACTCCCCCACCTTATGTCAAAAGTTTGTAGCTCAGTCCATTGACCCTGTAAGGACACGATACCCTTCAGCTTACATCATTCATTACATGGATGACCTCCTGATAGCAGCTCCATCTCCCCCCTTAACACAAACTATAGCTCAGACCATCATATGCGCACTTCAGGCCCGCGGCTTCAGAATAGCCCCTGACAAGGTCCAGACCCAGTACCCCTTCACCTTCCTGGGATTCCGCCTTGAGCTTGACTTCTTATTTTCACATAAGGTTTCACTCACACGCTCCACTCTCAGAACCCTTAATGATTTCCAGAAACTTCTAGGGGACATTAATTGGCTCCGCCCCTATTTGCAACTCGCCAAGGCGGACCTTCGCCCTCTGGAGGACATCCTTCGAGGGGATGCTGACCCCTCCTCCCCTCGCTCCCTAACCCCAGCAGGCGAAGCTTCCCTTAGGAAAGTAGAGCAAGCTATAGCTACACAGAACATTGGGTATTTTTCTCCCCACCTTCCCCTTTACCTTCTCATCTTTCCCACTGAATTCTCCCCCACGGGACTTCTATGGCAAGATCCCTCTCCCCTCATTTGGATCCACCTCCCTATGTATAACCAAAAAATTCTTGCCCCTTATCCTGACCTGAGTGCCCGATTAGCAATGATGGGCACCCGTCTCTCCACCCGGCATTTCGGCCGCTCCCCTGACCATGTAGTCTCCCCCTATAACAAGGAGCAACTTGACTGGCTCAAATCTCAAAATGATAATTGGGCTATACTCATATCTACCTACCAGGGCATCTTGGACAACCACATGCCCAGTAAGTAATAAATTGTTGCAGTTTTTCTCCCTTACCCCCTTCATACTTACATGCCAAACCCGCTCCTCACCTATCCCGGGGGCACCCACGGTCTTCATGGACGGCTCTAAAACTGGCCTTGCCGCCATAGTTATGAATAACCGCCCCCGCTCTATCAAAACCCCTTATGAGTCCGCACAGCTGGTAGAGCTTTATGCAGCACTAACTGTCTTCCATTCCCTGCCTGCTACCCCATTTAACCTCATTGATAGCTCCTATTTGGCTCTGAATGCTACCACCCCGAACCTTACGATCAGCTGTTGGCTATGTCTCCACCCGCAGCCCCCATACTATGAAGGAATCGCTTTTACTGCTCACCCTCGCAACACCTCTGCCCCTTCCCCTCGCTGCGCCCCGTACCCCCACCGCCTCACCCTTGCCGAAGTTTCCGGCAAAGGCCTGTGCCTAGGTCACCCCCCTTCCTCTCACTCCCATCTTTGTAATGTTACCCTTTCCATCTCCCACTCCCCTCATTATTTAGAAGCCCCCAATAACACCTTTTGGGCCTGCAACACCGGCCTCACCCCCTGCATTGTGAATTTTAAAAGTCTCCATCTTGGTATAGCACCCAAAAATTGTGCACGCCCACACTACACGGGCATGTGCTAGTCAATGACAAATCAGAAATAACCAACTGCCCACCTGGGCTGTCCTAAGCTAAGCTAGAGCCAACCATTGGCACTTGTGAGACACAGGAAGTGAGGTAAGGAACAGCCTCTGGAATTCGCTCACTTCCTGTGGAGAGAGCTAGATGGCAGTTGGTGTTAGGAGCTTCGAGGGAGAGGACGCCTGCAGACAGCTTTCCTTCAGATCACTCACGTGAGTTAAGGACTGATTCTTTCCACCTTGGCCCTTTGGGCCTAGAACTCACTCTGCCTTGGTCAGAGGTTGAGTAGACCCTTTCCCTTTTCTCTTCTCTCCTTCTCTCCCTCTCCTTTCCCTACTCCCAGTGTGATTAAACCTCCATAAACTCCATTCTGACTTGAGTGTTTCAATTTTAGGAATTGTCATAAGTAAATTCCTTGGCGGCCATTGTGCAATATTATAACAATCCCAGAAGCTAAAATTTTCCCCATTACAATTGGCGTAACCACTTCGGGAAAAAGAACTATATCAGTCTTCTGATCTCCTTACTAATCACCCGGGAGAGGTCCCACCCCGGCTACCCACTCCGGCTCTTAGCCCTGCTTTAGTGCTTCGAAAGTTTCTAGAACCTCAATAAATTTCCTGAATTTTCTTGCCCTTTCACCCCACTTATTACTCACTCCGTCAGTCCTTTTACCAAATACCTTGGCTTAAAGGCACAGCTGCCAGAACAGGTGAGTATAAAACACCTTTTCTCTCTTTTCCTTTTCTCCTTAAGTTAAATTGGGGTCAACAGGATTTTTTTTTCTTCTCCCTTTTGTCTCTCATTTCCGTCTCCTTTTACTTTAAGGAGGTGGCTCAGTAGATTGAGAGGCAGGCCAGGCTTACCTAATAAACTGATTAGCAACGAGGAACCTCAGGAGAAGGAGCTCTTAGGAGCTCCTAGCCCGCCAAAAAAAAAAAAAAAGAAAAACAACCAGCTGAATACAGCTAGGGAGCTAATTTAAAACCCATTTTTCTGTTTCCTGGCCTTTCTAGTCTTAAAAAAAATTTAAGCTTTGCTCAAGGAAGATAGCACATGGTCCTAGCAGTTTTAGCCTGAGGGCTAAAGAAGATTGCTGGGACCCTCCCATATACACACTTTGTAAAAGAAGGAGGTTTAGCTCTACCTTTTGTTTACAGTCTATTCACTCCTAATCAGCCTTTTCATAGCTTCTACCTTCCTGCATTAGGCTTTTGTAACCCCTCCCAGAAGCTTGCTAAGGAGAATTTACAACACAATAGGCCCTTAGCCTGTATAGGGTTGTAGACTAGGGAGCCCCCTACTGTAAAAAAAAAAAAAGTCACAGGCAACCTAGTAATTGACTCAAAGAAGAAAAATGTGGCTACAACCACTGTCTGCTTTGCTTCGAAATTGGCTTATAAGTTTAATGACCAAGTACATTGGATTTTTAGTAGGTGTTCCTCTAGGATGGTATTTTTCAGAAACTATAAACCTCTTCGTGACCCTTACATTCATCTGCCTTGGGATTGTAATTGTTGTACTTACAATAATATACCTAACCTCTAAGAGAGAACACTCCCTTGTTCCTTCTATTACTAAACAAATCAAGGAACTACACACTTTTATTGATCTACAAATTAATGAGCAATATACTATCACTGATCAACAAATTAGGGAACTCCACACTTTTATTGACCAGCAACTTAGGGAACAAAATACTGTTACTCAAAGAATTAGGGAACAGAATATTAATACTGATCAGAGAATTAAAGAACTGCACACTTTTATTGATCAGCAACATAAAGAACTGAATACTGTCACTGATCAAAGAATTCGGGACCAAAATACTTTTATTGAACAAATTACAAAAAAAAAAATACTTTTATTTATCAACAATTGGTGAAACAGGATGAAGTTAGGGAAAAAAAATGGGGAGAGATAAAAACTTCCCTGGATGAAATCAGGGAAGAAAAATGGGGAGAGATGAAAACTTCCCCGGATGAAATTAGGGAGGAAAAATGGGGAGAGATAAAAACCTTCCTGCAAAACATTGAAAGGGAGTTAAAAACATCCTATAATAGGAGTGATTTAACTCTCCATCCCCCATCATTATCAGATTCCCTGACCAACCCTACCCAAAACGATTTGGCTCAAATAGCAGCCCCTTCACACCAACCAGCTCCTCCCCATCCTGACCACCCAGCCCCTCCCCCTGCCACTCTTGCCCCTCCCACCCTGATTCCTCCTTCTATTCATGCCTCTTACCCTGCCTCCTCAGCCCCTCCCCCTGCCCTCCACCCCACCCATGCTCATGCTCCAGCCCCACCCCCTGTTCCTGTCCCAGCCCTTCCCCCTGCCCTCCCCTCCACTAATGCTCTAATCTCCAACCCCCATGCTCCAACAGCCAATAATCCTAACATTGAAAATGGAGCAAGTAGCCTAGAAACAGTAACACCAGATAGTTTAGACAGAAGTTTATTTCCATTGAGGGAAGTACCCACCTTTAATAAAGAAGGGAACTTGGTGTCTGTAAGACACTATACACCTTTTAAACCTGATGATTTAGAAAAATTCAAGCACAATGTTCAATCATTTGAGGCAGAACCAATGTTGGTTATAGAAAAATTAGAAAATATATTCAGAAACTTTGACCCTTCTTGGTTGGATGTGGAGAATTTGTTAGATACATTTCTGACAAAGAGAGAGAAAAATAATGTCATCTCTCTAGCTAATAAGAAAAGTGGTAGAGGTGCTCATCACTGGCCAACTGTAGATCCACACTGGAACCCTAATATTATACAGGATCACACAAAACTAGTCCTGGCCAGAGAAGCATTATTAAAAGCCATGAGAGACTGCTCTGATAGCCCTGATGCATGGGAAAAATTTGAACAATCCCGACAGGAAATTGATGAGACCCCCTCCCACTTTATGGACAGACTTATTGACGTAGGAAGTACATATATGGACCTTGATTTGTCCAGAGAAAAAGACATTAAACATATACGCAGACAATTCGTTAGGAATTGTTGTTCAGCAGTAAAAGACTACTTTGAAACCAGCTGTCCCAACTGGGAGTCTATGGACCTCAACGAACTGAGGAAAGTAGCAGCATATGCCTATAAGAATCGTACAAAAAAACCTGAGACACACAATAAATCAGTGTCAGACTTAGAAAAAGAAATTGAAATTTTAAAGGAACAATTGAAAAGTAAGGGAGAGACCATGGCCCCTTTGCAGGAATCCACAGATAGATCATTAACAAACCCCTTAATATGCACCTTCTGTGGAAAGAGAGGCCATGCAATGAAAGTCTGTAGGAGCTGGCTACGGGAAACAAGAAATAATAATACCTTTAGGAATAATAACTATAGGAATCACAATGCCAATCAAAATGACAGTGCTCAAAATACAGAAAATGATACTACCCCCAAAAATGCCCAACAACAATATATAAGAAATGGAGCTCGACCACGCTACACTCAGGGTGAACACCCCCAACAGCGTGGAGGGTCCCAAAAAACTGCCCAAGCATCTTTATGAAGGTGTGAAGGGGGGGTGAGGGCCTTGGAATCAAAGAATGAGACCTTTGATTTTCCAGACCCTGATATTTTAATGCCAATAATCCCTATATATTCCCCCCCCCCCCGAACAATAAGGAACCTCATGTCACTTTAAAGGTAGGAAATTCATACTATGACTGTCTTCTAGACACTGGAGCATCTAGGTCAGTTCTAGTAAGCAAACCAGATGAGAAATGTGATTCTATTGGCTCTTTAAATGTAGTAGGTGTTTCAGGAAAACCATTAAAGGTCCCAAAACTTTCTCCTCGCATGGTACGTGTGGGACCCCTAACTGTTGAACATTCTTTTCTTTTAATGCCTGGATCCCCCACAAATTTGCTGGGGAGAGATTTACTATGCAAATTACAAGCCACAATAATGTGCGCTCCAGATGGCTCCCTCTCTTTAGAAGTGCCCGAGGAAACCTTAAATTTACTCCCTGTATTTCTCTCAGAGAGCCAGGAGGCAAAGGAGCCTCCCACCTTTGAAATACCTACAGATATACCAGAGTCTCTTTGGACCACATCTTCTACTGATGTAGGCTTACTTAAATCAGCTACTCCCATGCAAATAAAAACTAAATCCAGCCCACCTCCTTGCATTCCTCAGTATCCTCTTTCCAAGGAGGCAATGGAGGGCATTACCCCAATAATAAATTCTTTAATTGACCAAGGAATAATTTTCCCTTGTAAATCTGAATACAACACGCCCATCCTCCCCGTTAAAAAACCAAAAAGGGGGCCCGATGGCAAACACCTCTATAGATTCGTACAGGATTTGAGGGCTGTGAACAATCACGTTATAAAGAGACACTCCATAGTTCCCAATATCAATACTATTATTTCTTCTATTCCTAGCACAGCTACATACTTTACAGTAGTAGACTTGTGCTCAGCCTTCTTCTCTATACCCATACATGAGAACTCGAGGCATATTTTTGCTTTCACCTGGAATGGCATACAATATTCCTGGAGTTGTCTGCCCCAGGGTTATGTAGAAAGTCTGACCTTATTTGCACAAATTTTGGGACAAGATACAGATAATATAAAATTTAAAAACAGCAAATTAATAAAATATGTAGATGACCTACTCTTGGCTTCCGTGGATGCAGAAGCATGTCAGGAAGATAGTAAACACCTGCTTTTGGAATTGCACAAAAGAGGTCATAAGATCTCGAAGGATAAAGTTCAGTAGTGTCTCCCCTAAGTAGAATATTTGGGGTCCATTCTGACAGCTGGTGCCCACTCTATTTCTCCCAAGCGAATTGAGAATATTCAAAAATTGAGTGCTCCTACCACTAAAAAACAGGTAAGAGCAATTCTGGGAGCAACAGGGTTTTGCAGACAATGGATTCCTTGCTATGGGGAAATTACTAAACCTCTTATAGCACTAACAAGGGATGTAGTCCCTGAACCCCTCAAATTAGAGCATGAACACATGTCAGCTCTATCAGAGCTAAAAAAGGCCATTTACAAGCCATTTACTTTGTATGTACATGAGCAAAGAGGAGTAGCCTCAGGCGTTTTAACTCAGACTCTGGGGCCTTCTCAGCGTCCAGTTGCTTATTATTCAGCCCAGCTGGACCCAATAGCTTCAGGAGCACCACCATGCCTTAGAGGAGTGGCTGCTACTGCTTTACTAGTGACAAAAACCGTTGATCTAGTATTAGGATGCCCATTGACAATTATGTGTCCACATGAGGTAGAAGCATTATTGCTAAGACAGAGAACACAGGCATTTTCTGATCAGCGAATTACAAGGTATGAAATAACCTTGCTAAATAATGAAAATATTACTTTGAAACGCTGTTCAACCCTTAATCCTGCCACCTTGCTTCCAGACTTACCAACTTCAGGAGAACCTTTACACAGTTGTGAAACACTAGTGTCCATGGCAGAAAAGCCTCGAGATGATCACTTGGACACTCCCTTAAAGAACTCAGACCTGATCTTATTTACTGATGGTTCTTCTTTCATGAGGGATGGCATCAGCTACAGTGGAGCTGCTGTAGTCTCAGAATTTGCCACTGAGTGGTCAGCCTCACTACCTTCTAACATTAGCGCTCAAGGAGCTGAGCTCATAGCTCTGAAACATGCCTGTATAATTGCCAAGGGTAAAAAGGCAACAATTTATACGGATTCTAGATATGCTTTTGGCATTTGTCACTCAGTCGGGATGCTATGGCTCCAGAGAGGATTTTTAACCTCAGCTGGAAAATCCATAGCTAATGCTGAAATTATTAATGAAGTCCTTTCTGCTCTTCAGCTGCCTGAAGCCCTAGCTGTAGTTCATTGCTCAGCCCATACAGGTGGCACCGACCCTGTCTCTAGGGGAAATGACCGAGCAGATGCTGCTGCAAAGCTAGCAGCCATAGAAGGGCCTGAATTACTTCTAACATTAACAACTACTGATGACTCAAATTTATCACTTTCCTATGATGAGAAGGAAGTGGAAAAATGGAAACAGAAATTCAAAGCAAAACAGATCAATGGAGTCTGGGTGTCATCTGAAGGAAAACCCCTGCTCCCTAGAAGTTTCTATCACCAAATTTGCCAATCTGATCATAATAATGGCCACTTTGGTACCCAGGGCATCGTGGACTCTGTTAAGAGAGTATGGATAGCCCCTGGTATAACTACCATAGCCTCTAAAGTGTGTTCATCCTGCTCTACCTGCCAGGCATATAACCAACATGCCTTTCGTGGCAAAGCCTTTGGTGGGCGTCCTCTGGCTTACACACCTTTTGAGCACCTGCAGATAGATTTTATAACAATGCCAAAGGCTGGACAATATAAATTTTGTTTGGTCATAGTAGACCAACTGACCAGATGGCCGGAAGCATTTCCTACAGCCCGAGCCACAGCAGCTTTTGTTGCTAAGGTGCTTTTAAAAGAAATTGTTCCTCGCTTTGGCCTACCAGCACGTATTGATTCCGATAGGGGGAGTCATTTTACTGATTCTGTTCTAAACCAGATATATTCTTGCTTGGGGATAACTCCAAAATTCCATGTTCCATATCATCCCCAGAGTTCAGGCCAAGTTGAGAGGATGAACAAAGAACTTAAAACTATGATTGGAAAATTATGCACTGAGACCCATTTAAAATGGCCTGAAATTCTCCCTCTGGCACTATTTTATCTTAGAAGCAGCCCTAGAGGAGACTTACATATCTCACCATTTGAGATGCTTTTTGGACATCCGCCTATACAGGCTAAGCCTTTCTCCCCGGCTTATACATCGCTATTAGGGGGAGATACTACTATTGCTTCCTATATACAGGAATTACAGCACAAACTGCGTGAGCTACATGAATCCGGAGCTGCAGTACAAGCTGGACCACTAGACTTTTCACTTCACGACCTGAACCCAGGAGACAACGTGTATATAAAGAACTTCCAGCGTACAGGAGCAACCCAGCCTTCCTGGGAAGGACCATTCCAAATATTGTTAACTACTCCAACATCTATAAAGGTTGGAAAAAAGGACTCTTGGATTCACTGTTCTCATGTAAAGAGAGCATCCTCTGTTGAGACTGATTGACTGTATCCTATACATGCATTGGAGATAACTACCCATTGACAAGTGGAACTGTTTTATTCTGCTTTTGACACATTGAATTCCTAAATTTAATTTTTTTTTCCTTTTTTCCTTTTTTCTCTTTTCCTTATTTTATTATTATTATTATTTTTACATTATTTTATTTTTTCCCTTTTCTCATTTCTATGTACTTAAGGTACATATGATCAATATTAATTTTATTCTACAATATTAGTTTAAATATATATACTTGCTGTTATTACTAATACACACCCAAACAGCTTTAGACTATGGGAACCTGCCATTTATTGATAATTGTTGTGGGACTATGATTAATGTTTGTGTCTGATTCTAGGAACAGGATCAAAAAAGGAGCACAGAGATAACCTGGATAATGCCAAAAGAGCTCACAGGTCTAAAAATCAAAAGACCAATCCAGGTAGGATTAATGCATTTCTAAGCCAATACCAAGGACTTGAACCTAGTGTGAGACTCGGGGTTGCGACACTTGACAGACATTAAGATGTAGGCCTTCCCTGTATCCACACTCTTCATGAAAGTACCTACAGACAAGTACCTAAGGTTGGCTACCATCCTGACTCCATCCATCCCTGAGAACGAAGGTAAAATCAGACGAGGGAATAACACTTCCCTAGATATAAAATAAGAAATCTGGTCCTCTTTTTTCTCTCCTATAGTATGGCAACTTCCTGTAGCCTTGGCTGCAAATGGGGAAGTAAAATATGCTGCATTCTGTCCTACAGACTTGTGGGATTAGAAATTACTTAACTGGACCCTAATACAGGGGCCTGTAAAAATAAAAATTTTTTTTTATTCTTGCTTTCTCAAATTTTGTATACATAGATTTGTTTTTGAATTTTGATACTGATTTTGAATTCTTTAATATAAATATGCATATATAAAGGGTTTATATTTTTCCCTTAATTTTTCCCTTTTTCTTCTTTTGATTTTGATTTTTTATTTTATTTTCATTTTGTTTTGTTTTTCTTTTGGATAAACTCACACACTCCCACAACTACAACTTGAATCCTCAGCTGGACTCAGTGTTTTTTCAACACTTTCTTCAGGGGGGATTGTATTTCATCAAATCCAAGATTTAAATTTTGTTCGAGATAAATCTTCAGAGAAGAAGCTTGCTAACTAACTGAATCCAGAAAATGAACTGTTTGCAGAAAGATATCTAAACCTTTTCACTACAGGAAGATCCAGAATGAACCTTGGGGTATGGTTGATTGAACATCTTTTGAATGTACACTCTTATGCCAAAGGGGACTGCCCCCTAATTGGCTTTTGTCAATGCGCCCAGCAAAACATTGGTTTGCTGTCTTTCTCTCTCCTCTATTTCCCCATATTTACAACTATTATAATTTTCCTCTTAGTGGGAAAAAATTTTTGTATACACTGACAGTTAGAAATTTTTGGGGTGCAGTATGCTTATGTTTAGTGATCAATTGGGGAGACTAGTCCCCCAATCATCATCAGGGGGGATTGTGAATTTTAAAAGTCTCCATCTTGGTCTAGCACCCAAAAATTGTGCACACCCACACTACACGGGCATGTGCTAGTCAATGACAAATCAGAAATAACCAACTGCCCACCTGGGCTGTCCTAAGCTAAGCTAGAGCCAACCATTGGCACTTGTGAGACACAGGAAGTGAGGTAAGGAACAGCCTCTGGAATTCGCTCACTTCCTGTGGAGAGAGCTAGATGGCAGTTGGTGTTAGGAGCTTCGAGGGAGAGGACGCCTGCAGACAGCTTTCCTTCAGATCACTCACGTGAGTTAAGGACTGATTCTTTCCACCTTGGCCCTTTGGGCCTAGAACTCACTCTGCCTTGGTCAGAGGTTGAGTAGACCCTTTCCCTTTTCTCTTCTCTCCTTCTCTCCCTCTCCTTTCCCTACTCCCAGTGTGATTAAACCTCCATAAACTCCATTCTGACTTGAGTGTTTCAATTTTAGGAATTTCATAAGTAAATTCCTTGGCGGCCATTGTGCAATATTATAACAATCCCAGAAGCTAAAATTTTCCCCATTACAGCATCTCCCTTCAGGTTTTTAATACCTCCTCTGAATTCTGTGTGCTTATACAATTATGGCCCAGAATTACCTATCACTCAGACACCGCCTTGGGTAAACTTTTGTCTTCATTCCCTCGGGTTATGCGGGAACCTTTCTCTACTCTTGCCATCATTCTAGGTATTGGGGGTCTTGCTGCCGGCATTGGTACTGGCACCACCCCTCTCCTACAGACCCAACACCTCGCAGCTCTACATTCTGCTATGACATCTGACCCCGAAGCCCTAGAAAAATCTGTCTCTGCTTTAGAGAAATCCCTATCCTCCCTCTCAGAAGTTGTACTAAAGAACAGACGTGGCCTCGACCTGCTTCTTTTAAAAGATGGGGGATTGTGTGCAGCCCTTAAAGAAGAATGCTGCTTTTATGCTGACCACACGGGCGTGGTCAGAGAATCAATGGCAAAATTAAGAGAACGCCTAGCCCTTAGAAAAAAGGAAGCCAAGGCCCAAGAAGGATGGTACAACAACCTTTTGAGAGGTTCCCTTTGGCTTTCTACCCTAATTCCCACGATACTAGTTCCCTTTATTATCTTCCTCCTAATCCTCACCTTTGGCCCTTGGGCTTTCCAACGCCTGACTGGATTTATCAAAGGATTTATCAAATCAAACATTGACTCAGCCCTTACTAACTTCCCTACGGTCCAATATCATCATATTGAAATAACAGATACTGACCTACCACACACCCCGTTTGATATTGATCGTCTCCAACTTACTAGCAGGGTGGTAACCGAATGACGGGAATAGCACAGGTCCTCCACCCCTGATGATCCAGTAACTCCCCCTGTGTAGCCTAAGACAGGGGCCATCGCTGCGGTCCTGACTTAAAAACCTTCCCTCTAATAAAAAGGAAAGGGGGAATTGTCAGAGACCATGTGTGGGGAAAACTTATGACCAGGAACAAGATAAGGGTTTCTGAGAATCTGAACAAACAAGTTACCTCCTGGAAACTGGCGTCGCTAGACCAAAGGCCACAAACCATAAAAACTCTTCACATTCCCTCCTGTTACAACCCGTCCTTAATCACAATATATTCTTACCCTGCACCTGCAATAAACGAGCCTTGACACTATCAGACAGACTCTGTCTTCCTTGCGTGCTTGGTCTCCCCTCTCTCCCCCTATGGTCTTTTTAGGTGGCTGCTTCACGGACCCCACGGTTGTATCCGGCTGGACCCGGACACCAGGACGGGGCTTCAGGGAAGGGTTTGAATTCAAGAAGGGAAACGGGTGACTTTGGAGCCTTGGAGAGAGGGGTGCGTCTACACCTGGGCCTGAGCCTCCCCATCAGGAGAGAGGGGTGCGTCTACACCTGGGCCTGAGACTCCCCATCAGGAGAGAGGAGCGTCTACACGTGGGCCTGAGTCTCCATGTTAGGAGAGTGGAGCGTTTACACCCGCTGCCTGAGCCTCCCCATCAGGAGAAGCCGCTGCTGCTTACCTGGGGGGTCCTGCAGGGCTCCAGCGCGGCGTCCTCTCCGCACTCCTCCAAGCTCTCCATGCCAGGTCTGGGGGGATCCCTGAAGGACAGACGCCTCACCTCCTCCGGGACGGCACAGTATGCGCAGGAGCCCACGAGCAGGAGAGGGCGGGATGGAGGAAGCCAAGTTTAAAACCCGGAAAGCCCGCCTCAGCCTAGGCCCCGCCCCTGATCAGACCTGGAGCCCGCCCCGCCTGCCGCGTGCACCTCCCTCTGCCTCAGACAGTAGCTCAACCTCACCTTGCTTTAGGCCCCACCCATTCCCGCTCTGCCCCGCCTCCATTCGGCTCCTGCCACGGCCCTCCCAGACACCGCCTCCTTGCCTGAGCCCCGCCCCTCTGTTAGGCTCCGCCCGCGACGTCCCTCCCCTACGCCCAGGCCCCACCCCTTCCTTCACCACCCCGTCCCTTCCCAGAAGCCTTTGTTAGGAGGGACCCTGGCTTTGGGGCTGCCCCTCCCTGCTTCTCCTCCACCCCTCAGGGAATTCCCGCCTCCTCCAAGCTGTCTCCTGGCCTCAGAGCTGGAGCAGAATGCTCTCTCCTGGAGCCCCTGCCGGGGGAGGGCAGAGCCAGGCTTCTGGGGGCTGGGCCTGGGGGGTGCCTGCAGGAAAGAGCTCCTCCTGGGCTCTTGGGGGCTGGCAGGCCTCGGAGGGCCCCCAGAGGGTGCTGGACCCCCCCTGCTGCCTCCCCCGATGGGCCTCCCTTTCAGGCTCCCTCTCAGCTCAGCCTGGTCGGGCCCAAAGCCTGGAAGGAGAGGCTGGAATCCAGGGAAGGGCCTGGGGGGCCCCCAACGCCCCCATCCCAGGGGAGGGCAGGCCATGCCCAGCCCAGGACTGTGTGTTCTCCCCTCCTGAGCCCCAGAGACAGCAGAGAGGAATTCAGAGCAGCAGCCCCAGGCCTGAGGCCAGCAAGGGAAGAATCCTCCAGGGAGAGAAGCCCTTCCAGGCCTTTTAGCCCCTCAGGGCCTGCTAGAGCTCAGGGTCTGGAGTCAGGGAGGCCTGAGATCCCCCCTTGCAGGACCCTGGACAAGTCACTTCAGCCTGCTTGCCTCAGTTTCCTCCCCTGTCCAGTGGGCTGCAGGAGGAGAGGCAAAGCCTCCCAGCCTCTGCCCAGAAAGCCCCAAAGGAGGGGAGAAGCAGCCAGGCCTGAGCAGCCTGAGCCCAGCAGCTCTGCAGACAGACACACAGACACCCCCAGACTGTCCTCTGTCCATCAGGGCTCAGAGTCTGGGCTCAGGGGCTGCTGCTGCCTTCTGTGCCCTCCCAAAGGGCAGGAGGGGGTTCCTAGGCCTTCCCCAGCCATCTAAAGGGTCTCTGGGCCTTGTGGACTGGGGGAGGGGCTCAAGGAGACAAGTCCATGGGACAATGGGGGGGGCTGATCCTCCAGGTCTGATGTTTTGGGTTTGGAGTCCAGGGCCCAAGGACAAAGGAATTTCCCTAATAATAGTTTGCCTGGGTTTCTGGGGCTGCCATGCCCCTGCCAAAGGAGACCCTCCTCAGCATCCCAGAGCCTCAGAAGACCCTGAGGAAGCATCTGCTTCCCCCCAGATGCTCTCTGGACCACCTTCCCCACAGCCCCTGGGCTCAGGCTCTTATTCTCTGGTTCTCCCAAGGTGGGAAACTGAGGTAAAGGCTGGGAAAGATTCTTGGCCAGGTTTCCCTGGTGGGCAGTGTCTGAGGCCACATTTCCCCCCAGAAGAAAGTGTTGAAAAAACACCAAGTCCATCAGAGGATGCAAGGTTTAGTTATGGAGGTGTGTGAGTTAATCCAAAAGGAAAACAAAAACAAAAACAAAATCAAAAAACAAAAAAAGGGAAAAAATAATCCGTTATATATATATATATATTAAAGAAGAATTCAAAAGAAGTATAAAAATATCAAAAATCTATGTATACAAAATTTTGAGAAAGCAAGAATAAATTTTCTCACAGGTCCCTGTTTTTTATTACCTGCAACAAACAATAAAATAATGATATAAGTAATTGTTTACAATGTATCTAATGATAATAAATGTTTACTATGTTAGCTCTAAGAAGGATCACAGAGCAAGAATATTCTACTAATTCTCAATTCTGGAAACATTTAGCTCTCTCAAGAAGCCAATAAAATCTCTTTCCAAGAATTCTCTCCATTGTATTTCTACAAAGGAGTTAAAATAATTGTCTTAGGAAAGAGGTCCTTTTTATTTCATTTAGTTTGTTCTCTTGGTTCTGCTAATTTCACTCTGCATCAGTTCATACCAGTCTTCCTAGGTTTTTTTGAAATCATCCTCTTCATTATTTCTTTTTTTTAAAAACATTATTTTAATTGGTCATTTCCAAACATTATTCGTTGGAAACAAAAATCATTTTCTTTTCCTGCCCACCCCCTCCCAACACCTCTCCCATAGCCCACATGCAATTCCACTGGGTATCACATGTTTTCTTGACTGGAACCCATTTCCCTGTTGTTGGTATTTGCATTAGAGTGTTCATTTAGAGTCTCTCCTCAGTGATATCCCCTCCACCCCTGTAGTCAAGCAGTTGCTTTTCATCAGTGTTTTTACTCTCAGTTTATCCTCTGCTTGTGGATAGTGTTTTTTAGATTCCTGCAGATTGTTCAGGGACATTGCATTGCCACTAATGGAGAAGTCCATTACGTTCGATTATACCACAGTGTATCAGTCTCTGTGTACAATGTTCTCCTGGTTCTGCTCCTCTCACTCTGCATCACTTCCTGGAGGTCATTCCAGTCTCCATGGAATTCCTCCACTTTATTATTCCTTTGAGCACAATAGTATTCCATCACCAACATATACCACAATTTGCTCAGCCATTCCCCAATGGAAGGGCATTCCCTCATTTTCCAATTTTTGGCCACCACAAAGAGCACAGCTATGAATATTCTTGTACACGATTTTTTTCCTTATTATCTCTTTGGGGTACAGACCCAGCAGTGCTATGGTTGGATCAAAGGGTCTCTTTGGGCATAGTTCCAAATTGCCCTCCAGAATGGTTGGATCAATTCACAACTTCACCAGCAATGAATTAGTGTCCCTACTTTGCCGCATCCCCTCCAGCATTCATTACTTTCCATAGCTGTCATGTTAGCCAATCTGCTAGGTGTGAGGTGATACCTCAGAGTTGTTTTGATTTGCATCTCTCTGATTATAAGGGATATAGAGCACTTTTTCAAGTGCTTATTAATAGTTTTGATTTCTTTGGCTGAGAACTGCCTGTTCTTGTCCCTTGCCCATTTATCAATTGGAGAATGGCTTGATTTTTTGTACCATTGATTTAGCTCCTTGTAAATTTGAGTAATTAAACCTTTGTCAGAGGTTTTTGTGAAGATTGCTTCCCAATTTGTTGCTTTCCTTCTGATTTGAGTTACATTGGTTTTGTTTGTACAAAAACTTTTTAATTTGATGTATTCCAAATTATTTATTTTGCATTTTGTGACTCTTTCTATGTCTTGCTTGGTTTTAAAATCTTTCCCTTCTGTGAATCTGTCTTGGTGTAGGGTGTAGGGTGTGAGGCTAGACAATCATTCCTAAGTAACCTGGCTACGTGCTTCCTAGCCTACCAGTTTCTTCCTTGTTCCCCCTCACCTCCTACTCTGTCTCTTCTCCTTTGGTTTCCTCATGGTCTTCTCATCCTTCCCCAGGTTCTGCCCCAAACCTTAACTTTTATTGACCTTCAGAACCTACACCAACACAACCCTGGCGCAACTGTGGTATGTCAGGAATGTTTGATAGACATGTAAAGTTACTGAGAAAGGGGGAGGGGATTCTTCAACACCAACCCCCCTGTGATTCTTTGGGAGATCCATCTCCCCAATGGATCATTTAAATATAACTATCTTGTAACTCTAAATACCTTCTAGCTAAAAGTACATACAATATTGCATTTTTTTAAACCCTTACCTTCTGTCTTGGAGTCAATACTGTCAATATTGGCTCCAAGACAGAAGAGTGGTAAGGGCTAGGTAATGGGGGTCAAGTGACTTGCCCAGGGTCACACAGCTGGGAAGTGTCTGAGGCCAAATTTGAACCTAGGACTTCCCATCTCTAGGCCTGGCTCTCAATCCACTGAGCTACCCAGCTGCCCCTGTTATTGCATTTTTCTAAGAGGGAGTTACAATAGTTAGAGATGGGAGTAAAATACAAAAACTGATTGATAGGTGCATTGACAAAATGCCAAGGAGGGGGCAGTCCCCTTTGGCATAAGAGTTTACATTCAGAATAAGTATGTTCAACCCCCTTTAATTCAGTTCATTATATCCCAAAGTTCATTCTGGATCTTTTGATGCAATGTGTAGCTTCTTCAGGCATCTTTACAGCACCTTCTCCAAAAGGATCCACTTTCTTGATTTTGAGTGTTGGCAAGTTTCCTTTCCTGAAATTTCTCCAAAAAATTTTAAACCTTGAATTTTCAGGATAATTATACAATCCCCCCTGTGGAGGGTGTTGACCAACACCAGAATCATACTGAGGTACATGACTGGGTTATGAGGTATATGAAACAATCGTCAAAAGAAAACAAAATAAACCATCCCCAAAGAAATTCCAAATAAAAAAAGAGTAAAAATTAAATTCTGTATAAAAATAACGAATAGTGAAATTATAAAAAATATGATAAAAATCTTACATGTATAAAATTCTGAGTAAAAAATAAAAATAAACTAAATTGTAACAGGTTCTTGAATCAGTAACAAGGACCAATTAAAGTGACTTACATCTCACTGTGAATTTTAAGACTATACCACCCTAATCAGACCATTCTTTAGAAGGTCTGATTTAGATATTTCCTGATCAATAACAATGGAGATACTTGGAATAACAGAATCAGGTCTTCGAAACTCACATTCTCCACCCTACTCAATTTAACAAGATTTTGAAAGGTCTGCATCAAACTCAAGATTTAGAAGAGATGGCCTTCAACAGACATGTGCAAAAAAAAGGACAGGCGTCTAGGCTGTCCTAAGTCAAGCTAAGTCCTCACTGGTACAGATGAGACACAAAAAAGTGATGTAAAAACGTCCATATAAGACACGTCACGGGCTGCCTCTCTCTCTTTCCCTGGAGAAACGACTCTGGCTGAAGGTGTGCTAAGCATTCCAACATCTTGGAGTGTTGGGAGGTGAGTTTTTCCCTGGAGCCGATTTCAGGTTCAGGCATCTTAGCTAAGCCTCTTTGGAGGTCAAGCTGATTCCTTCCTCCTTCACACTCAAAACCTTACTTTCTAGATCACCTATCTTCCTGCCCAGCACTAGCCCCTTCCTTCCTTCTTCTTCTTCTTCTTAAAATCTTCTGTACTATATCAATTAAATCACCATAAATTTGGCAGCCGACTTGGGTATTTTATTATTTGGGATTTCCCTTGGCAATCACTTAAATTTAGATTTTTTTCAGTCTCAACCATAATTTCACCCTTTACAGTTTGGCCTACCATGTCGGTTGTGATGAAATACCCTCAAGTTTCTTAACTTTCTTATTTTCATCAACTATAAAGGTAAGTAAAATTGGATTTAATTTTCTTTTCTCCCTCTCTCCTTAAATTAGATAGAACACAGCTGTTTTAAATCTTAGCAATAGGGCCCTAAGGTCCTAGAGGAGAGCTGTTTCTAAATCTCCTTTCCCTTAGGGAACAACTGCCTAGATTAGGAGTGGAAAAAATCCTGTAGAAAGTTTTGGCTTCATCCTGTTCCCCACATGTTTTGTGAAGACCGTTAGAAAAATAATTACAAGATATACATATGTATGTATGTATGTATATGTACATATATATATATATATAAATGAATACTACATTCTTTGACATTTATATGGCGGTTGAAGAATTAGGGATATTCAGGAATACAGCATACCTCCAATTTTTTATATTAAATTATATTATATTATATAATTTATATTAATAGGTAATATCATTTTTGTACTCCTCAATACTGTGTTTAGAGATGCTAACATTAAAAAATGAGAATAAAAAGCAGGAGAACATAAAGAACATGCAAGCTTAATTAGAAAATTTAAAACATTTATTACAGAATCAATTGGCAAACATCCACTCTACAAGAAACAGACTTGTTTCTGAACCTTTGAATGAGGAAATTTTCTTCCCCAAAATACAGATGGAAAACACTTTCCCTATAGTTCAGCTAACAGACTGCTTCTCTCAGCAAACAGATTGGTCCTATCGTGGTCTGCAAATTTTGGCTGAATTTAATGCCCCAAACCCTTCCCCTGCAATCCCAGTTTCTCATGTTCCCTCTCCTACAGAAAATCAAATTCCAGAACAAAGGAGATCCTATCCTCCTAGAGAAACTTGTCCTAGTCAAACTGACCCAGTTACACAATTCAACTAGAGGCCTGTTTCTTCTAGGAGAAGTACCTGAAATAGGACAGAATGGGGATGTGGTGACTTTTGTAAGATTTAAAAGAGTGGGAGCCATAAACTGTAATAATTAAAATGGTTTGGTGTCATAAACTATAGTGATTAAAATAGTGGAAGATATAAATTGTGATAGATATAAGAGTGGATGAGTAAGTTGTGACCGCAGGAAATATGTTTTCACTACAGTGTTTTGTTTTTAAATCAAATATAAGGTGGTCACCAGGGAAATATTCCCAATTATTCAAATATACCCAAGTCAACTGGGTTTTATAGAGATTTTAATTAATACAAATGAGGAATTAATGAGAGAGAGAAAGAATAAGAAAGGAATAAGTATGAAGGGCCTTAAGCCAACATGGCCTAGACCTGAGTCTTAAGAGAGAGAGATCAGTCAGTCCTTAATCACTCACCACAAGATCTGTCCAAGCAAGGATTCTAGTGACACCAGGCCAGCTCCATCTCAGCTGACTTCACCAGCTCAATCCTCAATCTGAAATGTCCCCGAGAGTCTCGAGAGAGACCCTTCAAGGCAGCCTTTCCCAGCTGACTGTCTGTAGAGGGAGCTTTTCGTCTCCTTTTAAAAGGCATTTTCTCCTATGTCACCTCCCCTAAGTCCTTATATCTACCAATCACAGTAGACGTTTAAAGGACAGACCATTCTTAGCTCACACCCGAGTAGACTAATCTTTTGAGTAATTTACACCAGGAAAGCTCTGAGTAAGTTTCCACCCCTTTGCTCCTTGTAAGTTCACAAGTTGCCTGACCTTTATAGGTACTTAGCACCCCTTTGTATTCATTCTAAAAATAGACATGGCTTAAGTATGGGTTTAAGTACTTTTCATTGTTCAGCAAGGAGTTTTCCCCCTAAAGCAGGCTTAAGTAAGGGTGGAGTAGAGGTCTTCACATTTTTGATCTAAGTAGAGTTCACTGCCCAAATGGGGAATGGTCTTAATCCAATCTTATGAAGTAGGGTCTGGGAATTTTTAAGGTTCATACTTTAAGACACAAGATACCAGTTATTCCCCAAGAAATATATGAATTTACATGAAATATCCCCACATATAAACAAGATCCCATTCTGGTAACAAAAAAGATGACAGACATATTCTTTCAATATAATCTCTCTTACAAAGACATTGAAAACTTGCTACAGGCTTTTTTTTTACTGAATGCGAGGAAAATAGAATAATTGCTCATGTCAACAAAACCCAGGGGTGCAATGCAGCACATTGGCCACCTCAGGATCGCAAATGGGACTATAATGAATCTGAGGATCTTTTACAACTATACCGGTGTAGAGAGGCCATCCTAACAGCAATGAGGGAATGTGCAGCCAATACAGATAAGTGGATGGAACTTGAAAAAATGAAGCAAAATGAGGAAGAAACACCCTCCAGATTCATGGATAGAATAATGGAGTTTAGGGGGTAGATACCTGGATTGGGACCTAACTAAAGAGAATAGCTTAAGACAAGTTAGAAGGATCTTTGTCAAAAACTCTTGCAAAGTGATTAAGGATTATTTTAGAACCCATTATCCAAGAGGACCACAGATGGATCTTGAAGAATTGCGAAAAACAGCTATATATGTTTTTAAGGGAAACAAAGAAAAGGAGGAAGAAAATAATGATGTCATAGAGGAAATAAAGAAAGAATTGAGATGTTTAAAAGATAAGATAGCTAAAATAGAAAGTGGGCATGATAACTTGCCCCTTTCCAGAAATATAATTAGTGATCCAGTACCTGCCACTTCTTTGAGAAGAAGGGCCACAGAATGGTAGAATGTAGAGTTTTTCTCAAGATTATTGGAAGGAATACTCAGTTTAATAACAACTACAAAAGTGATAATTATAGGAATAACTATAATTATGACAATGGAAACCACAACTATAGGAATAGATATTGGGAAAATGATAACTCAAACCAAATGATTCCACAACAATATAACTAAAGTGGTGCTCATCCAAAAAATGCTTGAGGTTCTAATGCCCCTCTGGGGGTGCCCCTCAGGGGGGTGCCCAAGGAACATTGCAAACACAATGAAGGGGGGGCTGGGGCACAGGAATCAGAGGATACAACCTTTGATTTTCCAGACCCTAATATCCTACTACCCGTTGTTCCTATCCATTACCCCCCATACTAATGAACCCTGTGTTACTTTAAAAGTGGGTAACACCTGTTATGATTGTCTTTTAGATGCTAGAGCTTCTAGGTCTGTATTAAAGAGTACAACTGATTTATGTTGTTATTCTGTTGGTTCAAAAAGTGTATTGGGAGTGTCAGGAATACCCCAAAGAGTTTAAAAACTTTCCCCTAGGATGGTGTCTGTAGGGCCCCTAGAGGTACAACACTCCTTCCTTTTGATGCCTGACTCCCCTTTAGATTTGCTGGAGGGGGACCTTCTATGCAAACTCAGAACCATAATAATTTGCTCCCCAGATGGTTCCTTATCATTGGAAGTACCTGAGGAATCTTTAAATTTACTCCCTGTAATTCTCTCAGAGGGTAATGTGGAAAAAGAGCATCCCACCTTTGTAATACGTGAAGATATACCAGAGTCTTTTTGGGCCACATCTTCTTCCAATGTAGGCTTACTCAAGTCAGCTGTTCCTGTGCAGATAAAAACTAAATGTAGCCCACCTCCTTCCATTCCTCAGTATCTCCTCTCAAAAGAGGCAATTGAGGGAATTACCAAAAATTGCCAAACTATAAGAGAGAAAGGACGAAATTTCAGCACCAAATGGGAAAATGCATTCCCTGGTCTGATTTTACCATCACTGTCAGACATAAGGGGAGCCAGGATGATAGCCAACCTGACTCAAAGAAGTGCACACGTAAGTGGGGTTCAGGGAAGTTCTGCAACTTAACATATGTCAAGTGCCACAACCTCAATTTGCACACTAGGTTCAAGTCCTTTTGTATTGGCATAGAAGTTCAACGATCCTCCCTGAATCAGATTTGGTCTTTTTTGACCTCGTACTACTTGGCGTTGTATAGTATAATTTTTAAATTTCCTCCATCTTGCTTGGTCTCACACCCAAGAATGTGCACACCCACACTACACGGGAATGTGCTAATTAATGACAAATGAGAAATAACTAACTGCCCCCCTGGGCTGCCCTAAGCCAAGCTTGAGCCACCATTGGCACGTGTGAGGGACAGGAAGTGAGGTAGAGAACAGCCTCTGGAGTTCGATCACTTCCTGTGGACAGGGGCTAGACTCAGTTTGATCCTGGAGCTCGGGGTGGGAGGAGGCCCACAGACAGCCTTCCTTCAAATCGATCACGTGAGTGAAAGGATTGACTCCCTTCCTTGCCTTGGCCCTCCAAGGCCTAAAACTCCCTCTGGCTTGGCCAGGAGATTGAGTTAACCTCTTCCTTCTCTCCCTCTAATAATTTCTTATTCCCATTGTAATTAAATTACCATAAAAATCCATTCTGACTTGAGTGTTTCATTTAAGAATTTCATAAGTGAATTCCTTGGCAACGATAAATTAATATGTATCAGTCTTTAAAAGTGATTTCCATATGACAGTTTGACTGACCACAAAGCATTAATGAATCCCCTCAAAAACAAAAACAAAAAAGTCCTGAATTTTCTTGCCTCTTAGTCTATTTCCTCTTCACTCAGTCAGTCCTTTTAACAGCTAACTCGGAGTAAAAAGTTGAAAAGTAAAGGGGGAAAATTCAGCCAGAAACTCACCACCGAACCGAACAATAGCTTGTAGTCATGCTAAGATGCCGAAAGGCTCAGCACACAGCTCTCAACTAACTCTTCACCACCAATCAGAGAAAGAGAGAGAGAGAGAGAAAGAGAGACGAAAAAAATCCCAAATATATTTACCCTTGTGTCTCCACCTCTAAATGTTCATATCTACCAATCACATCAAAATATTTCTCCAGGACTGCCCATACTTTTAGTTCTCATCTTCTTTGATTAGATTATATCTTTTGAGCTACTTCACACTTCTTTGTTAAGTTCACCTTTTGTTAGTTAATTGAACTTTTTGTGACTAATTTAAACTTTATAGTTACTTAACATCTTTTTTGTATTAAGATACTTGACCTTTTGCAATTAATTTATCTTTATAGTTACTTAAGACCTTTTTGTATTAAGACCTAAAAATAGACTTAGCTTAAGTTCTAGCTTCACTATAAGGTGAGAACTAAGTCCCTTCATTGTTCAATCGGGAGATTAAAACTTTATCTTCCCCTAAAGTATGTCTAAGTAGGGAGAATTTTAAAGTTCAAAATCACCCCTGATGATCATTGGGAGACTAGTCTCCCCATTGATCATTTAACATAATCATCTTGCAGTCCTAAAGCACTTCTAACTACAGATGTATACAATATTCAGTTTCTAAGAGGAAATTTAAAATAGTTACATAGAAGAAGGAAATAGAAGAAAGACAGACAGCAAAACCAATGTTTGCTAGGTGCATTGACAAAACCCAATAAGGGGGCAGTCCCCTTTTGGCATAAGAATATACATTCAAATAAATGTTCAATCAAACTTCAGTTCAATCAACCACACCCAAAGTTCATTCTTGATCTTCATGATGTAGTGTATGTTTTTCTGGCATCTTTCTGCAACAGTTCATTCTCTGGATTTAGGAGTTAGCAAGCTTCTTCCTTGAAGATCTTTTCTCGAACAAAAATTTCAAAATTGGATTTTTATTAAAATACAATCTCCCCCTGAAGTGGGTTTTTAAAAACATCCAATTCAGCTCAGGATGCAATGTTGAGTTATGGGGGTATATGAGTCAATTATCAAAAGTAGAGAATAACAACCAAAAACATAAGGAAAGAGAAAAAATTTTAAAGAAAAAAGAAAAAAATTCAAAATAGGCCCTTATTTGGGTTTAATAAATTTCTAACTGGTCCTTGTAAAGGTCCAATTTAAAGTAGTTTCTATCCCACAAGTCTGTATGACAGAATGCAGTAATATTTCACTTACCCATGTGTAGCCAGGACTACAGGAAGTTGCCATAAAATATGAAGAAAAGGAACTAGAATTTTATTTTGATAGGGAAGTGTCACTTCCTGGTTTTATTTTTTGTTATTCTCAGGGATATGGGGACCCAGGATGATAGTCAAACTTTGGTACTTGCCTGAGTACTTCACAAAGAGTTTAGATACAAGGAAGTCCTACAACTTAACATATGTCAAACGTTGCCACCTCGAGTCACACTACTTTTTTTCTGTGTGCTCTTTTTGGCACTATTCAGGTTAAGTCTGTACTCCTTGTTTTATTCCATTTCCTGGAATCAGACACAAACATTAATCATAGTCCAATAACATTTTATCAATAAATGGCAGGTTTCCACAGTTTAAAACTTTATAGGTATGCATTGATATTATAGCAAGTATTAAACTTATATTACTGCAGAAAAATAATGTTAATTGTATGTACCTTTAGTACAAGAAATGAGAAAAATAAAGGGGGGAAATCAAATATTCTAATCAAAATAAAAGGAAAGCAATAATAAAAATAAGGGGTTTGGGAATCAGGCATTCAATGTGTTCCTGAAAATAGTATCTACTTGTCTATGGATTATTATCTCCAATGCATGTGATAGGATGCAGTCAATCGGTCTTAACAGAAGATGCTCTCTTCACATGTGAGCAATGAATCCTAGAGTCTTTCTCTCCAATCTTTATAGATGTTGGAGTCGTTAACATTATTCTGAATGGCCCTTCCCAGGAAGGCTGAGTTGCTCCAGTATGCTTGAAATTCTTAATATATACCTTGTCTCCGGGGTTCAGGTCATGAAGTGAAAAGTCTAGTAGTCCAGGTGGTACTGCAGCTCCGGATTCATGGAGTTCATGCAGTTTGTGCTGTAATTCCTGTATATAGGAAGCAATAGTAGTATCTCCCCCTAATACTGAGGTATATGCAGGGGAGAAAGATTTAGCTTGTATAGGTACATGTCCAAAAAGCATCTCAATTGGTGAGATGCATAGGTCTCCTCTAGACCTGCTTCTAAGATAAAATAGGACCAGAGGGAGAATTTCAGGCCATTTTAAATGTCTCAGTGCAGAATTTTCCAATCATATTTTTAAGTTCTCTGTTCATTCTTTCAACTTGGCCTGAGCTCTGGGGATGATATGGAACATGGAATTTGGGAGTTATCCCCAAGCAAGAATAAATTTGATTTAGGACAGAATCAGTAAATTGACTTCCTTTATCTAAATCAATATGTGCTGGCAGGCCAAAGTGAGGAATAATTTCTTTTAAAAGTACCTTAGCAACAAAAGCCGCTGTGGCTGGGGTAGCAGGAAATGCTTCTGGCCATCTGGTCAGTTGATCTACCATGACTAGACAAAATTTATAATGTCCAGCCTTAGGCATTGTTATGAAATCTATCTGTAGGTTTTCAAAAGGTGTGTAAGCCAGAGGATACCCACCAAAGACTTTTCCACGAAATGCATGTTGGTTATATGCTTGACATGTAGAGCAGGCTGTACACACTTTAGAGGCTATAGTAGTTATACCAGGGGCTATCGATACTCTCTTAACAGAGTCCACGATGCCCTGGGTGCCAAAGTGACCATTTTTATGAATAGATTGGCAAATTTGGTGATAGAAACTTCTAGGGACCAGGGGTTTTTCCTTCAGATGACACCCATACTCCATTAATCTGTTTTGCTTTGAATTTTTGCTTCCATTTTCCCACTTCCTTTTCATTATAGGAAAGTGACAAATTTAAGTCATCAGTGATTGTTAATGTTAAAGTTAATTCAGACCCTTCTATGGCTGCTAGCTTTGCAGCAACATCTGCTTGATCATTTTCCCTAGAGACAAGGTCAGTGCCAACTGTATGGGCAGAGCAATGAACTACAGCTAGGGCTTCAGGCAGCTGGAGAGCAGAAAGAACTTCATTAATAATTTCTCCATTAGCTATAGATTTTCCAGCTCAGGTTAAAAATCCTCTCTGGAGCCATAGCATCCCGACCGAGTGACAAATGCCAAAAGCATATCTAGAATCCGTATAAATTGTTGCCTTTTTATCCTTGGCAATTATACAGGCATGTTTCAGAGCTATGAGTTCTGCCCCTTGAATGCTAATAGTAGAGAGCAGTGAAACTGACCACTCAGTGACAAATTCTGTAACTAAAACAGCTCCAGTGTAGCGTATGCCATCCCTCCAAAAAGAGGAACCATCAGTGAATAAGACCAGATCTGGATTGTCTAAGGGAATGTCCAAGAGATTGTCTCGAGGCTTTTCTGCCATGGACATCAGTGTTTCACAAGTGTGTAGTGGTTCTCCTGAAGATGGTAAATCTGGAAGCAAGGTGGAAGGGTTAAGGGTTGTACAGAGTTTCAAGGTAATGTTTTTGCTATTTAACAAGGTTATTTCCTACTTTGTAATTTGCTGATTCGAGAATGCCTGTGTTCTATGCCTTAGCAACAATGCTTCTACCTCATGTGGGCACATTATTGTTAATGGGCATCCTAATACTAGATCAACAGTTTTTGTCACTAGTAAGGCTGTAGCAGCTACTCCTCTAAGACATGGTGGTGCTCCTGATGCTACTGGGTCCAGTTGGTCAGAATAATAAGCAATTGGGTGCTGAGAAGGCCCAAAGTCTGAGTTAAAACCCCTGAAACTACCCCTTTTCACTCATGTACATACAAAATAAATGGCTGGTAATCTGGGATGCCTAGAGCAGGGGCAGACAGGATAGCCTATTTTAGATCTGATAGAGCTGACATGTTCTGGCTCTAATTTCAGTGGTTCAGGAACCGAATCCCATGTTAGTGGTATAAGGAGTTTAGTAATTTCCCCAAGAAGGAATCCATTGTCTGCAAAACCCTGTTGCTCCTAAAATTGCTCTCAACTGTTTCTTAATAGTAGGAGCACTTTGCTTGGGAGAAATAGAGCAGCCACCCACAGTCAGGATGAACTCCAAATATTCTACTTTAGGGAGACACCACTGAACTTTATCCTTCGACATCTTATGCCCTCTTTTGTGCAATTCCAAAAGAAGGTGTTTACTATCTTCCTGATATGCTTGTGCACCTGTTGAAGCCAAGAGTAGATCATTTATGTATTTGATTAATTTACTATTTTTAAATGTTATATTATTTATGCCTTGGCTCAAAATTTGTGCAAATAAACTTGGGCTTTCCACGAACCCTTTTGGCAGGCAACTCCATGTATCTTTGAGCCCTTCCAGGTAAAAGCAAAGATAAGCCTGGAGTTCTCATGTATCTGAGCACAAGTCTACTACTGTAAAGTGTGTCAAGGAAGCTTATCCCCTCCCCCTTCCAGAGTAACTTTACATGTCCCTCAAACATTCCAGACATATGTGAATCTTGAAATTTCTCAGACTTGTGAACCTTAAAAATTCTCAGACCCTACTTCATAAGCTTTAGTTACGACCATTCCCCATTTGGGCAGTGAAGATACTTGACCAGGAATGTGGGAAGTCTACTCCACCCCTACTTAAGCCTGCTTTAGGGGGAAGAAACTCCTTGCTAAACAATGAAAAATACTTAAACCCATACTTATAGTAAGGCAAAAGTTAAGCTGTGCCTATTGTTAGATCTAATACAAAAGGGTGCTAAGTACCTATAAAGGTCAGGCAACTTGTGAATTTACAAGGAGCAAAGAGGTGAGAAACTTATTCAGAGGTTTTTTCAGGTCTGAACTTAATCAAAAGTTCTAGCTTTCTTAGGTGTGAATTAAGAATGGTCTGTCCTTTGGAAAATGTCTACTGTGATTGGTAGATGTGAGGACTTAGAGGAGACATAGGAGAAAATTCCCTTTAAAAGGAGAGGAAAGACAGTCTCAAGGAGGCTCAAGGACTCTTGCTGGAGCTCCCTCTGAGGAGACTGTCCCTCTGGGGTCTCTCTCTTGGGAGAGTGAGCTGGGAAAGGCTGAATTGGAGGAGGCAGCTGGCCAAAGCTGCCTTGAAGGGTCTCTCTCGGGGCTCCCTTTCAGAGATCTTGTGGTGAGTGGATAAAGGACTGACTGATCTTTCTCTTAGGGCTTGGGCCTGGGTTGGCCAGGGCTGGCCTTGGCCAACCTATCCTTTTCTCATTATTTCCTTTTCTCTCTCTCTCTCTCCCTTTCTTTGATTCCTCTTTTGTATTAATTAAAATCTATAAAACCCAGTTGACTTGGGTATATTTAATAATTGGAAATTTTTCCCTGGCAACCACCTTATATTTGATTTTAAAACAAGACAGTCTTGAAACCATATTTTCTGTGGTCACAATTTAAGGCAACCACTATTATCTGCCACAGTTTATGGCCTCAACTATTTTCACTCTTACACATACCACAGTTGCACCAGGTTTGCATCAGCGTATGTTTGGTACATCAATAAAAGTTAAGGTTTGGGGCAGGATGGGGGAGATTCATGAGGAAAAGAAGAGATGGACGAGAAGACCATGAGGGAAGCCTAAGGAGATGGGACAGTGCAGGAGGTGAGGGGGAAATGAGAAAGGAACTAGGCGCCATGCAGCCAGGTTACTTAGGAATTGTCTAACCATCCTAATAAACTTTATAAAATATCTACCTCTGGGTAGCAAGAAATATTATTTTTTAAGTATTACAAAGGTATGTAGCTGTTCTAGGAATAGAAGAAATACTTGTATGTATGTTGGAAACTACACAGTGTCTATAACATGGTTGTTCACACCCCTCAGACCCTGTATGAATCTATAGAGGTGCTTGCCATCAGGCCCCATTTTTGTTTTTTAACGGACAGGATGGACGTGTTGTATTCAGATTTAGAAGGGATTTTTTTCCCTGTTCGATTAATGAGCTAATTACTGGGGTAACACCCTCAATTGCCTTTTTTGAGAGGGGATACTGAGGAATGGAAGGAAGTGGGAAGGAAGATTTAGTTTTTATCTGCACAGGAACAGCCAACTTAAGTAAGCCTGCATTGGAAGAAGATGTGGCCCAAAGAGATTCTGGTATATCTGCAGGTATTACAAAGGTGGGATGCTCTTTCCCCCCCTGACTCTCTGAGAGAATTATAAGGAGTAAATTTAAAGATTCCTCAGGTACTTCCAATGATAAGGAACCATCTGGGGAACAAGTTATTGTGGCTCTAAGTTTGCATAGAAGGTCCCTCCCCAGCAAATTTAAAGGGGAGACAGGCATCAAAAGGAAGGAATGTTGTACCTCTAGGGGTCCTACAGATGCCATTCTAGGGGAAAGTTTTTTAACTCTTTGGGGGTATTCCTGACACTCCCAGTACACTTTCGGAATCAACGGAATAACAATGTAAATCAGGTGTGCTCTTTAATACAGATCTGGAAGCTCTAGCGTCTAAAAGACAATCATAGGAGTTACCCACCTTTAAGGTAACATGGGGTTCATTAGTATAGGGACAATGGATAGTAGGACATCAGGGTCCAGAAAATCAAAGGTTGTATCCTCTGATTCCTGTGCCCCAGCCTCCTTCCCCCAGACACATTTGTTGTATTTGGGAAGTTCCTTGGGCACCCCCCTGAAGGGCACCCCCTGAGGGGCAGTAGCACCCTGAGTACTTTTTGAATGAGCACCACTTAAATTATATTGTTGTGTAGTCATTTGGTTTGAGTTATCATTTCCTAATATCTATTCCTATAGTTATCATTCTTAAAGTTGTGGTTTCCATTATCATTATTATAGTTATTTCTATAATTATCACTTCTGTAGTAGTAGTAGTAGTCTCTCAGTAACCGAGGATGACGATTGCCTTTGTGCGTTTTCATCTATGGTGTATAGTGTAAACCTTGAAATTTCTCAGACTTGTGAATGTTAAAAATTTCCCCATTGGACTGGGAACATTCCCCATTTTGATGAGAAAACTCCTTGCAATGGAAGGACCTCTACTCCACCCGTACTTAAGACTCCTTTAGGGGAGAAAATTCCTTGCTAAACAATGAAAGTACTTGGACCCATTTAAATTCCTTTTGAGAAGAATTTTAGGTAAAGAAGATGCTACCTCTCTGAATCCAGAACTGAACTGTTGGAGAAGCCACAATGAAGAAGCCTCCAGACCACAAGTTGCACAAAATTGAACTTTGGGTATGGTTGATTGAACATTTATTTGTATGTATGCTTTTATGCCAAAGGGGACTGCCCCCTAACTGGCTGTCAATGCATCCAGTAATTATTGGTTTTGTTTTTTTTTCTCTTATCCTCAAATTATTGTAATCTTTAAATTGATCATGTTTTTATGATCCTTTGGGGAAGGACTTCTTCCCAGAGGATCAAACGGGGGATGTAAAAAATAGACTCGAATACAGGACTACAATCCCCACAAACCTTTGCTCCACTTCCCCAAAATGCTTTGTAATCTCAGGTGGGCGAGATCAAGAAGGTACTTAAGCTGATTGCAAAGGCTTTTGAGGCTCTCTCTTTTTTTGGACTTCCGTTTTGGAGCAGAGGCGTCTCTTCTATGATGTGAGGTTATTTTGTCTAGGCCTCTGGCCTAGGCACATGTTTCTTACTTGTATATTCTTTAATCCTTAATCCTTAATAAACCTCTAAAAAATATAATACTCCTTGCAGAGATAAACTAATTTCTACCTGCCTCAGTCTCCCCTAAATTTTAACTGTTACAACAGGTGAGTGTGCACAAAGACACTTGTGCGTGAAGGACATTTAAGTGGAAAAACCGATGCACAGAGACAGTCCCACTTTCTTGGCATTGGAAGCCTGAGTCCAGTGGCACGAAAGGTCGTTACGCCTGGAGATGTCCTCAGCTGCATTGGATGGCCGTGTTGTCCTTTGTGCTCCAACACGCCCTGAGCACTCCACAGTGCTTTGCTGCATCGCCATCTCAGCCATTGAACCTTCTTGTTGGTTTCTTCCATCTGTTCAGCTGAAGCAGTCTTCACATGCTGGGTGAGCAAAGCCTTGGTTGACCAGGGGTCGAAGACCCAATGGCTACTCTCACAAGGTTTTGCCGGTCTGTCGAAGCAGTTGCCCGGGGTGTGGCCGCTGCCACATGCTAGCAGCTACTGGGAGCCACAAGTGAGAGCTGGGTGTCAGGTGAGGGTCAGAGGCTGGAGAGCTGCCCTAGAAGGGCACAACAAGCCCTCCATACCAGAGATACTACCCCTCCCTGAGCACCCATACACCCCATCACTTCTATAGTTGTTATTAAACTACATATTCCTTCTGAGTGCCCTGAGTAAAGTTCTACACTCTACCATTCTGTGGCCCTTCTTCTCACAGAATTGGCAGGTAACAGACCGATAATTAGATTCCTGGAGAGGGGCAAGTGCCATTGGTTGAGTATCATGCCCACTCTTCAGTTTAGTAATCATATCTTTTAAATATCTCAATTTTTTCTTCATTTCCTCCATGAGAATATTACTTTCTTCCTCTTTTTCTTTGATTCTCTTTGAAACATATAGAGCTTTTCCCGCAATTCTTCAAGGTCCATCTCCAGCCATCTTGGGCAATGTGTTCTAAAATAATCCCTAATCACTTTGCAAGAGTTATTGACAAAGTGCCTTCTAACTTATCTTATGCAATTTTCTTTAGATAGGTCAAAATCCAGTTATCTACCCCCAAACTCAATTATTCTGTCCATGAATCTGGAGGGTGTCTCTTCCTCATTTTGTTTATTTCTTTCAAATTCTGTCCACATATCTGTACTGTCTGCACACTCTCTCTTTGCTGGTAAGGTGATCTCTCTACAACAGTATAGTTGTAGATAATCCTCAGAGTTGTTATATTCCCATTAGGGATCCTCAGGTGGCCAGTGTGCTGCGTTGGGCCCCCGGGTTTTGTTGACATGAGCAATTATTTTATTTTTCTCATGTTCAGTTAAAAAAGCCTGTAGCAAGTTCTCAACGTCTTTGTAAGACAAATTATGTTGAAAAAATATATCTTTCATCTTTTTTGTTACCAGGAAGGAATCTTTTTCATATGTGGGAATATTTCATGTAAATTCATTTATTTCTTTGGGAGTAAATGGTATATTGTGCCTTAGAGTCACCATATCTCCATTGCATCCTATTTCAGGTACATCTCTTAGAGGAAAAAGACCTCTAGTTTAATTTGGTACCTGTGGGTCAGTTTGACTAGAATGAGTTTCTTTAGAACGCGAGATTACCTTTGGGCTAGAATTGGGTTTTGTGTAGGAGAAGGAACATAAGAAACTGGGATTTCAGGAGAAGGGTCTTGGGGATTAAGTTCAGCCAAGATTTGCAGACCATGAGAGATCCAGTCTGTTAGCTGAGCTATAGGGAAGGTGTTTTCCATCTCTATTTCAGGGAAGGAAATTTCCTCATTTAGAGGTTCAGAAACAGGTCTGTCAGGTTCAGACCTGTTTTTGGTGGGGTGGATATTTGCCAATTGATCCTGTAATAAGCATTTTAAAATGTCTAATTGGGCTTGCATGTTCTCTTGCATGTTTTTTGTTTTCCTGTGTTTTATCTTCAGATTTTTGCATTTCAGCTTCAAATTTTTTTATGTTAGTATCTCGTAACACATTACTGAGGAGTATAAAAATGACATTACCTAATAACAAAAAATTGGAGGTATCCTGAATTCCTCAATGTCCCTAATTCTTCAACCGCCATATAAATGTCAAAGAATGTAGTATTCATATATATATATATTCATTCATTCAATTCAAATGAAGGAGAAGCGAGAGAAATAAAAATGTTTTATACTCACCAGGTCTCGCAGCTGTGTTTCAAACTGTTTAAAAGACAGACTTGAGTAAGTAATAAAGAAAGGAAAGCAATTTCACAGAAATTTGAGGGTCCTTTTCACAACCTTTGTGGATTAGCCAGACTGTCAACATAATTTTAGGGTTGTGACTTTAAATCTAAATTTAAATGGTTGCCTAATAAAATTCCCAAGTTAGTCTGGAAATTTATGGTAATATAATTAATACAGAGGAAAGAGGATATAGGATTTATCCTACCTGGCCTATGCCAGGGAGAGTTTTAAACTCCCTGCATCTAGGTCTCTGAGGAAGATTAGAGGCTTCTGAGAGGAAAAAGTTGAAAAGTAAAGGAGGAAAATTCAGCCAGAAACTCACCACCGAACTGGACAATAGCTTGTAGCCACGCTAAGATGCCGAAAGGCTCAGCATGCAGCTCTCAACTAACTCTTCACCGCCAATCAGGGAAAGAGAAACAGAGACGAAAAAATCCCAAATATATTCACCCTTGTGTCTCCACCTCTAAATGTTCATATCTACCAATCACATCAAAATATTTCTCCAGGACTGCCCATACTTTTAGTTCTCATCTTCTTTGATTAGATTATATCTTTTGAGCTACTTCACACTTCTTTGTTAAGTTCACCTTTTGTTAGTTTATTGAACTTTTTGTGACTAATTTAAACTTTATAGTTACTTAACATCTTTTTTGTATTAAGATACTTGACCTTTTGCAATTAATTTATCTTTATAGTTACTTAAGACCTTTTTGTATTAAGACCTAAAAATAGACTTAGCTTAAAGTTCTAGCTTCACTATGTGAGATTTAAAAATGGTTGAGGTCTTAAACTGTAGTGATTAAAATAGTGGAAGATATAAATTGTGATAGATATAAGAGAGGGTGAGTAAATTTGACCGCAGAAATAGGTTTCACTACTGTGTCTTGGGTTTTAAAATCAAATATAAGGTGGTCACCAGGGAAATATTCCCAATTATTCAAATACCCAAGTCAATTGGGTTTTATAGAGATTTTAATTAACAATACAATGAGTAATCAAAGAAAGAGAGAGTAAGAAAGGAATAAGTATGAAGGGCCTCAAGTCAATATGTCCTAGACCTGAGTCTTAAAAGAGAAATCAGTCAGTTTTTTAATACTCACCACAAGGTCTGACTAAACAAGGATTTTACTGACACCAGGCCAGTGCCATCTCAGCTGACTTCACCTTCCCACCAGAGACTGTTCCAAAGGGCCTCTCTCCAGAGCCTCCAGAGGGACAGAGTCCCCTTAGAGGAGCTCCAGGGAGACCTCCTTAGAGATTGTCCTCCAAGAGCTTCCCTTCTCCAGAGCCTCTCTCAAGAGATTCTTCCCAAGCGGTACTCATCAGAGATCCTCCAAAAGGATATCTCTCTTCAAGAGATTCTGCTTTTTCTTATATAGTGGTTTTTCTCCCATGTCACCTCCCCTAAGTCCCTACATCTACTAATCACTGTAGACGCTTTCCAAAGGACTGCCCATCTAAATTCCTGCTAAGTCAACCAAGATCCTGAGTAAATCTGAACCAGTGAAAACACAGCTGAGTCAACTAATCTCATTAAGACAAAACTTGCCCGACCCTTTTAGGTACCTAGCATCTCATTGTATCAATTCTAAAAACAGGCCTGGCTCAAAGAACTCCTTGCCCCACCATAAGCATGGATCCAAGTACTTTCCTTGTTTAGCAAGGAGTTTTTTTTTTTCCCCCTAAAGCAGTCTTAAGTACATTTCTCAGTAGGGAAATTTGTTCCAATTAAGAATTCCCTGATGGGGAAATTTTTAACATTCACAAGTCTGAGAGATTTCAAGATTTACAACTATAAGGTGAGAACTAAGTACTTTCATTATTCAATCAGGAGATTAGAACTTTATCTTCCCCTAAAGTATGTCTAAGTAGGGTGGATTAATTTTAAAGTTCACAGTATCACATTTGATATTGGAACATAATATTGAAGTTGCTGAGTATAATGTTCTCCTGGTTCTGCTTATTTCACTTAGGTATTCCTAGCTTTTTCTGAAACCATCCTGTTCATCATTCCTTATAGCTCAGTAGTATCCCATCACCATCCCATACCAGTTTCTTCAATCATTTCACAATTGAGGGACATCGCTTTAGTTTTCAATTCTTTGCCATCACAAAAAGAGCAGCTATAAATACTTGGTACACACCCATTTTTTAAAAAAATCTCTTTGGCATATTAACCTATTAGTGGTATGACTGGATCAAAAAGTATTCATTTTTGGGGAGGTATAATTCAAAATTGTCCTCCAGAATGGTGGATCAGTTCACAACTACAACAGCATTGTATTAGTGTCCCAATTTTGCCACATGCCCTCCAACATTAATCATTGTCCTTCACTGTCATATTGGTTAATCTGATAGGTGTGAGGTGGTACTTCAGAGTTGTTTTAGTTTGCATTTCTCAAATCAAGAGGGATTTCAAACATTTTTTTCATATGATTATTGATAGCTTTGATTTCTTAATCTGAAAACTGCCTATTTATATCCTTTGATCAATTATCAACTGAGGAATGATTTAGATTCTTATAAAATTGACTTAGTTCTTTATATAGTTGAGAAATGAGACATTCATCAGAGAAATTATAATGTTCCCACAGTTTGATATTTCCCTTCTAATCTTGGTTGCATTGGTTGTTTGTACAAAAACTTATCAAAATAATGATAATCAAAATTATCCATTTTACATATTGTAATGATCTCTATTCTCCTCTTCTCCACAGATATAAATAGTAAGCTATTTTATGTTCCCCTAATTTACTTATATCACTTTTTATATTTAAATCATATGCTTATTTTGGTTTTCGTAGAGTCCAGCTCATACGTAGAATTCTTGTGTGGGTGGAAGGAGGTTGGTAGCTGGAAAGTAACAGATTAAACTTATAGGTTAAAAAGAATGAGACATAGAAGAATCAGAGAAACAAGAAACACAGAGACTAGACATAAGTGTGGTGTCATCAGGTCAGCCTGTCAGCTTCTCCTCAGATGGTCAGAGGTTCAAGAGTGACTCAGCTGAACTGCCTTTATTCAGGAAAGTAGGAATGGGGGTTGCGGCATGTCAATCAAACAGGTGTCATGGCAGTAATATTAGCATCATATTGGCCATCAACAACAAGATAAAGGAACAGATACCAACACAATGCTCCTTTGAAAGTCATTCTTCCTTCGGAGCACTGGCGCCCTCTCATTCAGATGCTGAGTACAGGTCTTTGACATTATACTGCAGATCACAGTAAAGGCTTGATTTCTAGGTTCAGGAAAATTTAATACCCAGTGAATTTAAGGATTCAGAAATCGATCTTATGAAATATTAGAAATATATCCATGTGTGGTCCATGAACACTTTGCTCCATAGAGTCAGCCATTGAATACGTCTTTAATATCTTCCTGATTCATGAAACCCTAACCCCTACTTAACCTTAAGTGGTGGGAGGTTTGCAACCCACAAACTGGGTGACAACTCAGAAACATGTGAATTCTATTCCTTCTACTGATACCTTCCCAATCCAAATTTGTTATTAAATTCATCTTGAGTTAAATAACCTGCAGTCAGATAAGAGGAGAACTATCATTTCAGGGGGACATAGAGGGAGCAGAGTCTAAAGTCAGCCATTCAACCATAAACAGTCCTTATTGGACCCCTGTTAGGCAACCTTGGGGGAGGGGGGCTTGTCACTCAGGAAGGTCCATGCTTATCTGCCCTGGGGTATCTTCAACATCAATCAATAGAGAAGACATCCCCTCAAGCTATCATAGTTGGCCCATTTTCTGGAATCCCATTTTTCTGAAAGCTTCTCAACAAGGGCTATTTCTCTCCTTTTACCTCACTAGTATCCATATTCTCTCTATCCCTTCAACTCCTCCATTCCCTGTTAAAAAAACATTCCTTATCCCCTGTATCTCTTCAATCCTCTACAATTCCTTTAACTACTACATAGGAGGAGAGGTAACACCTTTAGAGGTGAGAAGTCAATACCACAGACACTGCCCCTAGGCAGGGCTGCACAATTTGGAAATTGTGATTGGTCCCTGTGGGCCAGGAAACCACCAAAAAAGCCAGGAAATCCTTGGGCTGGAGCAGTCTCCTGAAGTTGAGTCTCCTGGAGATAGTCTTCAAGGGAACTTCATCCTAGATTGTGGCTCCTGGACTACTTTGTTGGGTGAGTAAAAAGGCAGACTCCCTTCCTAGAGACTAGCTTCCATCTTGGAGGAGGCCTTGTGGTTACTCACTACTGGCCCTCCTGGCTGAGGACTAGTATAGCTATTTTCTCTAACCTCTTTCACATTTCTCTACTTCATTGTTTCCCCTCTATTTTGGTAAATAAATTTCTGACTTAAGATTTCATAATTTCAGCGACCATATTATTTCATATAATTTAAGTCCAACCATTAAATTTAATGTTTACAACTGGGATATGAAGCCAAGATAAAATCACCAGCAGGACAAAATTTAGATAATATTGCTAAAGACTGTATGGGTGAAAGAAGTTACTTTATAAAAAAGGTTGGACTGAATTATTTGAGAATAAGGTCACCAGGAATTTTATTAATTCCAAAGAGATTTATTTACAAAATATAGAAAGAATGAAGTTAGGAAGTGAGAGAGAGGATAGGGTAAGATATCTAAGCCTAAGCACTATGTATTTTGCTCCTGGTCCCTGCCTCAACCCAAGCAGGGAGAGTTAGTCCTGAGGAACTGGGGATGTCTCTCTCAAGAGGTGGGTCACTCTTGAGGCTAGTCTCTTCAGAAAATCCAGGTAAGGATTCAGCTTTTTCACTCACCACATGTCAATCCAAAAGAAAAGATTGAAGGACAGCCTCACCAGGAACAGGGTCTCGGGTCCACTTAGCGGAATCTTCTTCAACCTCTAACTCGAACTCAGAAGAAGTTGAAGTCCTCTCTGAGGATCTCAAGACCATTCTCCTCTCGAATCTCAGATGAATCTCTTCCACAGGAAGTTATAGCTCCCTTTAAAAGACACTTCCTTTTGTGTTACTTCCTGTGCCTTCCTCTAATTTTACATCTACCAATCACAGCTGAAGCTTTGCTTTAGGACAGCCCAGGGGCTGTCAGTTTGATTCTGATTTGTCACGTACTATTGCACACGTGGGTCTCAGACTTTCCCACTAAATGATTAAGTAGGATGTTTATAAGTTTTGGTGATTAAGTCTAAAAATGGGCAGATATCTCCACTCAACTTTAAGTAGGGTGTTTACACTTTTGGTGATTAAATCTAAAAGTGGGCAGGGGAGTTAATTTCATTTTCACAATCAGGGGAGAGTTAATCTTTATAAGACTTAGAATTTTCTACAAACATTAATCCTTTCTTCACAGTTAACAGAAAATTAAAACCTAAGGTAGCTTCATAAAATTTTGATCTGGTATTAAAAAATACTCCAACCAAAGCCAAAAGTAAATAGATATTTTTAAAATGGTACATATCTATGAAAGAGAATAATTTAAATAAACAATAGCAATTGAATAAACTACTCAAATGCCTAGATAGAAATATCATTAATGAAAGATTATACATTTTATGGAAAAAATCTAGAATGTGTCTGTACACCAAATGCAAATTGTAAACATTTCCAAATTTTTAGACAAAGCAGACTCAAAAACTATTTTAACAATGACTTTAGACCACCAAGACTCTGATTAATCTCCAGTTCACGTGTCATATGTATAATTACTTAAAAAAATAAAATTTTTTACTAACGAGTAATATATTGAGTATTACAAAAAAACACGTACTTTGTGTAAGCATGAGTCTACAAAAACTGAAAATACGTTTTATGATTTTTACTATGAACTAAAAGCTTAAGGTAAATTGGTTATGACAGTGTAAAAAAAAATGTTACCTATGACGATAATGTTGGTTCTCTTCCAAGTCACTAACAAAGCTGGGAAAATTATTCTTTTTAGAGTAAACAGAGACTAGGCAAATTGATCAGAAAAAAAAAAGAAATACCATACTATATACCAACCATACTGCATTTGAAAGGAACATCATCCATCCCAGAACTATCAGTTTTTTATAGAATTATATAACATGGGGGTTGAGGCTTTTCCCTTTATTTACACAGTAAATGAAGGGTTGTAGATCCACACCTAGTCATCAAGCCAGAAGCAACAGACATATGTGGTAGAGGACCCTTGTGAACAATGGAGCATGAAGAACACAAAGGACCACCCTGAGGACCCAAGCCACAGAATCCATGACTTGGGGACAAGCCAAAAGAACAGTTCATGTCAGAACAATTCCTGGAGTTGGCAAGCCTCCTCAAGACTGATGAGTCTTAACTAAGCCACTTAATTAAGCCACATTTATCAGCTTACAGAAAACTGTCTAGATTCAATGAGATAAACCAAACCCTTTGTACCAAACCTGTACATCATTACCTTCCATTGTGAATGTGAAAAGCTTACCTAAGCTTGTTTCAGACTCTCCATATAATGGAAACGATAATCAATAAACTTTGCCTTGATTAGCTACCAGCTTATCTCTGGCCCTCCTTAACCCAAACCTATTTTCTCATCTCCCCCACCCTGTCCTGGGGTCCCTTCAATTATTTGGTAGGGCTAGTCTCTCTCATCTCTCCAGTATGAATTGTCTGGTGTAGGGTCAGTAAGCTTCTCCAGAGAAAACCTTCCCCACAAATGTTACATTGAAAAGATTTCTTTCTAGTATGAATCCTATTATGCCTGGTAAGATCTGAGTTACTGTAAAAGGCCTTTCCACATTCACTGCATTTGAAAGGTTTCTCTCCAGTATGAATTCTACTGTGATTACTAAGATCATACTTCCGAGAGAATGCTTTCCCACATACACTGCATTCATGAAGTCTTATTCCTTCATGACTACTCCTCCTGTGTCCTGAAAGGTGAGAGCTTGACCAGAATGCCTTCCCACATTCATTGCATTCATATGGTTTCTCTCCAGTATGAGATCTCTGATGTAATGTTAGGCTTGTGCTCCTAGAAAAGGCTTTCCCACATTCACGGTATTTAAAAGGTTTCTCTCCAGTATGAATTCTGTAACGTGTTTTAAGAGCCCCCTTTTCCTGGAAGGCCTTTCCACATTCATTGCATTTGTACCTTCTCTCTCTACTCTGACGATGAGAGTAAAGTTTAGCACGACCTGTCTTCCTCCATTTAGTTAACTCATTACACTCTTTCCCCCTATCAGTTGTCTGGTGTGGACCAAATTCATTAATACGAGGGAATGAATTCTCCCTTTCATGAACTGTCTCTTCAGAAAGAATTCCACGTCTTTTTATGCAGCCCAAATCATGACCCAGCACTTTCTGACATTTGTTAACCTTACGACGTTTCTTCCTGGAATGGATTTGATCTCTTTGTCCTTGGTTCAAATACATGGTGGAACGCCCTCTCTGGTTATCTCCTTTCTGGCCCTGCATAACTACAGATGCTCCCTGTTGTGGAAAAAGGCCTGGCTCTGGGCTAGGGGTCTGACTGTATTTACCATGTTCAGAAACTCCAGCCTCATTGGGAGGTTCTGCTTGGATTATTTTTATTCTTCTAGAAGGTTTCCCCTCCATGCTCTGCTTTTTCTTCAACCGGCCATGACACTCCCAGGCTTTCTCCATCTTGCAGATCCTTGGATCATCCTCCAAGAAATTTTCCTGGAATAAGACTTTCACAGAAATACTCATCTTGGGAGCTGACTCCTTGGTCTGCGGCCTTGATTCCCAACCTGAAAGAATATGAACACAGCTTTTTCGTGGATGAATCAGCTTTTGTCTAGGAGTCACTTTCCCCAATAATCAGGCTGCTACAAACACTGTCCTTGTTTTCATGTAAATGGAAATCAGTTTACGTGTCTTCTAAAATTTCTTTGCATTCACCAAGCTTATCCTTTGATATGGGTCAACAATATTAAATTAGCTGAAAGTGGGTAAACTGATGAAGGACCTCAGAATCATTGTATGTGGGGATGATTGCTGGCTGCCCTACACTATATATGAACAACATAACCTGGAACATATGTGTCTATACACGTGTATGTATACTGCTGATATCCATTACAGACAAAGACATGGACACACAAGACTGCCTCAGAAGCAGTACATAGCAACAGTTTAAGACACAAGGTAAGGATTTAAAAAGAAGAGCCCAAGGAAGGGCCGGGTCAGGAAAAGCTCTCAAGGCCAACAAGGAAGGGCTGTAAAAGGACACACAAACCTGGCAAAATCTTCACCTGAATTAGACCTCTGGAAGGAGTCATGAGAATATGATCAGGGGGTCTAAGGAAAAGAATTCATGTGTAGCTCTGACACTGAAGAATTCCATTTTGTTTTCCACAAAAGACTGAAACAACCCAGAGCTCCACCCACAGTGGAATTTCTTTTCCATACTATGAAGGTACCAGCAGAACCTGGTCATTTGTATCCATACCTTTTGAGGGAAAATCATTCAAAGTGGAGGAGGCAGAAAGGAATTCTATGTGGGATCTGTGGCAGAGAGAGGAGTTCCTGGCCCAGAAGGTCACTGAGGGGATCACCCAGGAGCCCATTCTCTCTGTGTGAGAGTGAGAGATGAATGACCAGCAGAGCTGTGTATGGGTTGTTGTGTCCTCACCAGGGTCAGGCACTCATCCACTCCCTCACTCACCTGGCCAGCAGCTTCTTAGGACACCACCAGTTGGAATCCAATGTGGTTCCCCTGACTCCAGCTCAGAGATCCTCACATCCTTGTTTGAATCAGCAAGGCCTAGTCATGGGAAAGGGCAAAGAGATGAAGAGGGAGGATGATATCTCATGCCCTTAGGAACAAGCTAGTAAAGAGCCTGGGTGCCATGGAGGTGCTTAGAGAAAACATCTCAAGGCTGCTCTGGTTTGTTTTCCTGGGAAGACACAGGACTGGAACAAGGAATGGAGAGGAGTTCTGAAAGACAAGGGTTCATTTGATCCATTCAATACTGAGGTATTGGGAGCTTGGCTGACTTCAAGTACTTCCCCTGAGCCTTGAGAAGGGCCCTGTGGCCTGAGGGAGCAGAGCTGGGCTGGGACCATGCAGTAAAGCCCTTCATCGCTAGACAAACAAAACGAGAGCCTTTCAGCCTGGCTTTTGGCCTGGTTAGCATAAGAAGTGCTCAGGCCATTACAGGCCAGAGAATCCCAGCTGCACCCTGGACAGGGCCCAAGAGAAGGAAGCAGATCCCCTTCCATGGGCAGATCCCAAGGCCCAGAGGAGCCCTCCTCACCCAGGCAGACCAGGTTCCTGTAGTTCTCCAGCATCACCTCCCAGAACAGCTCCTTCTGGGGAGGGTCCAGGAGTCTCCACTCCTCCCAGGTGAAGTCCACGGCCACATCCTTGAATGTCACGGAGGCCTGAAACAACATATAAATGGGCTCAGCCCAGGACCACAGCCCAGAGGGCCCTGGGAGGGGAAGGGAAGTGGGCAGGAAGGACAAGGGCTGATTCGGACCCCAGCCTGGGCTCCCACCCTCAGGCTGTCCTGGATGCAAAGTCAGGACACACAGAACAGCCACTGACCAGTCAGCCAGCACTGAGGGAGAGTCTGTCCTGTGCCAGGCTCTGGGTCAAGCCGTGGGCATACAAAGAAGGGCCAACACAGAGCCTGGCCTCAAGGAGCCCCCAGTCTAATGGGGAGACGCCATGCACATGACTGGTGACAGCCAAGGTCTGGCCAACACTTCTCTCACCACCCCCTCGGGAAGGCAAGTCCTCTCTTGTCCCTATTTACAAATGAGCAAACTGAGGCTCAGAAGGGGGGAGGGATTGTTCATGGTCACACAGACAGGGTCAGAGCTGGTCCCCTCCCTGACTCCAGTCCCCTCCAGAGCCCTTCCCAGCAGGCCATGCTGCCTCTCACTCAACAGCTCAGCTTCCCCTTTGGACATCTCCCAAAGGCAGCAGAATCAGCAACAGGCACTTGTGAGGGGCCAAGCACATGCCAGGCACTGAGGAACCGGATGGGGACACCAAGAGACGGGACATGGGGGTGATGGAGGGCCTCCACCAAGGCCTCAGGCTGCCTGGAAGAATACAGGAGGAGGAGGTGATGGAGGCCTGGCCATGGGGAGGCCTAAAGGAGTCTCTGTTGGGCTGTCGAGAGAGCAGAACCCAGGCTGAGGGGGACACAGGGTCAGGCGCCATTTTAGGACAATGGCTGGAGCCAGAGTGGGCTGGAGCAGCCATGGGGTATCCCGTCCTGCCTGGAAGTGTGTCCTCTGCATCTGCTCAGGAGCCCTTCTTGTCCGTGTCCTGCACTCAGGCCTGATTCTGGCCTTCAAGGCCTCGATGCCAGCTGACAGTGGGCTGTCCTAGCCTGGCCCTCGGTGGAGCCCAGAACCCAGAACCCGGCCTCGAGATCAGCTGCTCCTGCTTCCTGGACGTCCTATTTCCTCTGGGCCTCGCCATTCTGGCTTCCCCAGCCTGGCCTTAAGCCTCCCAACTGGGCCTGGGCACGTGCTGGGCCCAAAAGAGACCCGACTTCTCGGCCCAGGAGAATGGGAGAGGGGGGGGGGGGCGGAACCTGCCATCCACAGGGAAAATGCGGCCAACCAGGAAGGAGCTGCAGGTTGTCCTGAAGAGGAGGCCCAGCAGGAGCCCCAGGGGGGGCTTCAGGGAAGGGTTTGAGTTCAAAAAGGGAAATGAAAGTGACTTTGGAGCCCTAGAGAGAGAGGAGCGTCTACACCTGGGGCCTGAGCCTCCTTGTCAGGAGAGAGGAGTGTCTACACCTGGGGCCTGAGGCCAGGGGAGAGGCTGCTGCTTACATGGGGGGTCTTGCAGGGCTCTAGCCCGGTGCCCTCTCCACACTCCTCCAGGCTCTCCATCACAGATCTGAGGGTTCCCAGAAGGCAGCTGGAAGGGAAAAGATATGGATGAGGGGGCTCAGCCCCTCCTTCCAGGAAGATCCCAGAACCACCCCCTGAAAATGCCCCCAGGCCCAATGGGGGTGGGGGAGCTCCTTTGCTCCCTGCTCTCAGGTCAGCCCCAGAAGCCCTGAAGCGCCCAGAGGGTGACCTTCTGGGTTCTGGGTGCCAGAGAGGCTCATGGGAAAGAGGAGCTGAACTGTGCTAGCGTCAGAGGCTCTTGTGCAGGGGGAGAAGCCCCAGAAATGTAGGGAGGCAGGGGAGGGGTCTGGAGGAAGGGGGAGTCCCTGGTGGTAGCCACATGAGAACAAGGATTTGGGGAGCGGGAAACAGAAGGAGGAAGGGAGAGGGAAGAGTGGGACAGGATGGGGCTTAGGGGAGGGGCAAGTGGGGGAACTGTGGTTCTCTGGGGGCAGGCAAATGAGAGCAGCGACTTGGGGAGCGGGAGAGGGATGGAGCGAGGGAGAGAAGGAGGAAGTGAAGGGGAGGAGGGGTGGAAAGAATAGAGTTCGGGTGGGGGCGGGGCGGCTCCTTTCCAGAGCCCGCTCACAGGGACAGGGGCCTCACCTCCTTGGGGATAGGACAAACTGTGCAGGAGCCCAGCGCCACCGGAATCCGGGACGGGGAAAGCCAAGGTAAAGAACCCGGAAAAGCCTAGTTTAAAATCCTCAGAGCCCGCCCCCAAGCCAGCCCCGCCCCCTGCCCAGGCCACACCCCCAGATGGAGCCCGTTTTGCCACACCGACACGGGCCCCGCCCCAGGCGAGAGAATTTCCTCCCTCTTTCTCTGCTGTTCCTCCAGGCTGAGTGCTCCTATGCTGGGGTTTCTTACCCTGCCCCTCCCCCAGCCCCCACCGCGCCGTCTTCCGAGTGCTGTCTTCCGGCGCGCTGTCCCGGCCTCTGCCGGTGGGGAGGGTGCCAGAGAGGCTAATTGTACCCTGGTAGCCTCGACTCCTCCCGCTGTGGGCAAAGCGGGGCCCCCTCAGCCTCTTCCCAGGACCCGCCTTCTGGCCCCTGTTCCGTTCCGCGGCAGAATCCCCGTGACCCGACGGGGCTGTGCCGGCCTGGCTTCCTCTCGGGGGAGCTCGTCTTCCGGAAGCTCCCAGCCTGGCCCCGGGCCCCGAGGGAAGCCGAGGCCGCCCAGTCCCCCCGAGCTCCCAGGAGGGAGCTGGGAGAGCCGGCTCGCCTGAAGGACCCTCTCCGGGTTTCTGGGCTTCTCTTCTGAGACTGAGGCCTCTCCCAGCCCCTTTGCCGGCCCCCTGGGGCGCCCGTCCCCGCTTTCTCCGGTCCTCCTCCCTCAGGCGGGGGAGGAGAGCCTGAGCTCTTCGGTTCTGCGGACATCCCCAGGCACGGGCTCCCCCCAGCCCCAGGGTGTCCCAGGCTCCGAGGCTGCGTTGTGGGGGCCTCCCCCCACAGCAAGGAATCTAATGACACCAGGCCAGCATCATCTCAGCTGCTTTCACCAGCTCCCTCCTCCATCTGAATGTTTCAGAATCAGTCCTTCCTCCATCTGAATGTTTCAGAATGACTTTTAGCTCTTCTGGCGAGCTCTTATTTTTAAGGGCAAAATCTCCTTTGTCACCTCCCCTAAGTTCTTCCATCTACCAATCACTGTAGATGTTTTCCAAAAGACAGCCCATTTTGAATTCACAGCTGAGTAGATTAATCTCTTTAGTAAGTAAAAAAAAATGCTGCTCTGTCGACTAATTTCATTAAGAGAAAACCTCTGAGTGAGTTTTCACCTTTTAGGTCTAAGTAGTTTACAAGTTGCCCCACCTTTATAGGCACCTAGCATCCCATTGTATCAATTCCAAAAATAGGCATGGCTCAAAGAACTCCTTTCCTTTATAAGTATGGTTTTCAAGTACTTTCATTGTTTAGCAAGGAGTTTTCTGCCCTAAAGCATTCTTAAGTACGGGTGGAATAGAGGTCCTCCCATAGCAAGGAGTTTTCTCCCCTAAAGCAGTCCCAAGTAGGGAAGGGGTAGAGATCCTCCCATAGCAAGGGGTTTTCACATTCACCTAGAGTCCTAACTTGATTCTTGTTGAGACTCAACCAGCAGCCTTTGCTATTTTGTAATCTGAAGGCAAAGTTAAGATTTATAAGTATAATAGTGGTAGTTTTTATGTAGTTAGCATAAATTTGGGTTTGTCAGATCATGGAAGATTAGTGTAGCCAGTGAAACACAGGAGAAGCAGTTGCTTATGGAACCTGGGAGTTTATTTGGGTGGATTTAGAATCCCTTAGAATTAGAAACCCTTTATTTATCCTTATATATTTCAATAAGCATTTGATGTTTATAATAAGAGTCTCCTGAGCGTCCTTGAACCTGGACCTGAAGGGAAATTCATATTTGAGCTTCACTTTATCACTGAAGATTCCTTTGATTATCTCTATTAAAAGTATCCAAACAGTTTGAACCTGCTTGGCAAGTTAAACAGTTTTCAACCTATATTGGAACAGTTTTTCCATCTAAATCTTTTATTTTTTTATAACTCACCAAATTTTATTTTTAGAGTTTCTATTCCCACAGTTCTTCCTCTGAATGTGTATAGTATTCTTTCTCATAAATTCTGGCCATTTTAAATGAGTCTCTGTGCACAATTTGCCAATCATAGTTTTAAGTTCTTTATTCATTCTTTCAACTTAGTCAGAGCTCTGGGAATGATATGGTATATGAAATTTAGGAGTTATCCCCAAACATGAATAAATTTGCAGTAAGATTGAATCAGTAAAATGAGTTCCCCTATCCAAATCAATACATGCTGGCAGGACAAAACAAGGAATAATTTCTTTCAAAAGTACTTTGGCAACAAAAGCCACTGTGTCCTGAACAGTAGGAAATGCTTCAGGTCACTAAGTCAGCTGATTGACTATGACCAGACAAAATTTATATGAGGTAAATTTAGGGGGTTTTGACTGAAATATAAATTTAGTTGGCCACCAGGGATTAATTCAAATCCCAATAAAAATACTCAAGTCAGTTTTGAATTTTTGAGTGGTTTAATTAATATAGAGGGAAGGAATTAAGAAGAAAGAGGGGAAAAGGTATAAAATTTCTCCGGTCTAGCCTGTGCCAAGGGGAGTTCAAAGACCTCCACCACAAGGTCTCCTCAGAAGATTAGGGGCTTCCTAAGAGGATAGTGTTTTGGAAGGTAAAGGAAAAAGGAATCAGTCTAAACTACTCACCTAGCATGCCCACACCAAGACCCAAGATGCTAAACGCTACCCAACACCCCCCAAGTTGCTGACAGAGACCAACGTCTCCACTACTGGGAGACAGAGTGAGAGACATGTCTCCCTGAGAGAGCCAGAGCCACATCTTGCCAACGAGTCACGTCTCTGCAAAAAGAGGCCAGAGAGAGGAAGTGATGGGAAATATATAGAACATTTTTTACATCACTTCCTGCATCTCACATGTAGCAATGGTAGCTTAAGCTTGACTTAGGACAGTCCAGAGGGTCTGTCAGTTGTTTCTGATTTGTCATTTGCTAGCATATGTTTGTTACTGACCATCCTTCTCAACACTTAATTCTTTTTTTTTTCCATTTGAATTAATTTAGTCATTTTAGAACATTATTCCTTGGTTACAATAATCACATTATTTCCCTCCCTCCCCTCCACCCACTCTTTCCACTGCCAACGCGCAATTTCATTGGGTATTACTTGTGTCCTTGATCAGAATCTATTTCCATGTTGTTCGTTTGCACTAAGATGTTCATTTAATGTCTACATCCTCAACCAACATCCCTTCAACCCATGTATTCAAGCAGTTGTTTTTCTTTGGTGTTTTTATTCCCACAGTGTTTCCTCTGGATGTGGACAGTGGTTTTTCTCATAGATTCCTCCAAGTTGTTCAGTGTCACTGCATTGCCACCAATGGAGAAGTCCATTACATTCAATTGTACCACAGTGTATCAGTCTCTGTGTACAATGTTCTCCTGGTTCTGCTCCTCTCACTTTGCATCAATTCCTGGAGGTTGTTTCAGTGCCCATGGAATTCCTCCACTTTATTATTCCTTTGAGCACAATAGTATTCCATCACCAACATATACCACAATTTGTTCAGCCATTCTCCAATTGAAGGGAATAACCTCATTTTCCAATTTTTTGCCACCACAAAGAGCACAGCTATAAATATTTTTGTACATGTCTTTTTCCTTATTATCTCTTTGGGGTACAAACCCAGCAGTGCTATGGCTGGATCAAAGGGCAGACAGTCTTTTATCCTCCTTTGGACATAGCTCCAAATTGGCCTCCAGAATGGTTGGATCAATTCACAACTCCACCAGCAATGAATTAGTGTCCCAATTTTGCCGCATCCCTTTCAACATTTATTACATTCCTTTGCTGTTATGTTGGCCATTCTGCTAAGTGTGGGGTGATACCTCAGTGTTGTTTTGATTTGCATCTCTCTGATTATAAGAGATTTAGAACACTTTTTCATGTGCTTATTGTTTTGAGTTCTTTAACTGAAAATTGCCTATTCATGTCCCTTGCTCATTTATCAATTGGAGAATGGCTTGATTTTTTTGTACAATTGGTTTAGCTCTTTATAAATTTGAGTAATTAGACCTTTGTCAGACGTTTTTGTAATGAAGATTGTTTTCCAATTTGTTGCTTCCCTTCTAATTTTGGATGCATTTTGTTTGTACAAAAACTTTTTAATTTAATGTAATCAAAATTATTGATTTTACATTTTCTGATTTTTTTTCTAGCTCTTGCTTGCTTAACATTTAATTCTTAAGTAGGGGTGTAGACATTCCTGTTTTGTTAGTATAAGCAGGGTGGATTAAATCTAAAATTCACATTTATACTGTTCAGCTTTTGTCATAGAGATAAAATCAATTTGTAAATGCTGAAATGGTGTATAAGTGAGGATGTCCACCAAAAGCTTTGCCACAAAAGGTGTGTTGGTTAAATGCTTGGCAGGTAGAACAGGCTGTACACACTTTAGAGGCTATAGTAGTTATACCAGGGGCTTTCCATACTCTTTTAACAGAATCTACAATTCCCTGGGTGCCAAAATAGCCATTTTATGCATCGATCATCAAATTGGTTGATAAAAACTTCTAGGGAGCTGGAGTTTTCCTTCAGAAGACAACCATACTACACGAATCTATTTTGCTTTACATTTTTGCTTCCATTTTTCCATTTCCTTTTCATTATAGGAAAGTGATAAATTTAAGTCATCAATGGTTGTGAATGTTAAAATTAATTCAGGCCCTTCTATGGCCACTAGTTTTGCAGCAGAATCTTCTCAGACATTTCCCCTAGAGACAGGGTCAGTGCCAGGTGTGTACAGAGCAGTGACCAATGGCTATGTCTTCAGGGAGCTAGAGGACAGAAAGAAGTCGATTTATAAGGCCTGTGCTGGCAATACATTTTCCAGTTGATGTTAAGAATCCCCTCTGAAGCCATAGCATGCCAATGGCATGACATATGACAAATGTGTGTAGCAGAGGAGGGGGTTGAGGTAGTACAATGTGCCAGAATACAAAAGGTAAGGTGGACAGAGATAAGGACTGAAGTTTTTTCTAGACCACCTCGCTAGGTTTTTGCCCAGCAAGGGTGAGAAGGATTAAGGCAAGGTTCCTGGGCTGGGTTTAGAGGGGAGGACACCCTATAGCTGTGGTGGAAAGAGGGCTTAGCTAGGAGGGAGGACCAGGACCCCCTTTGGGTCAAAGGCTGCCTGGTAGGAGAAAAGGATCCCCGCTGGGCTGGGATTGGCAGGAAGTATAGGAAGCAAGCTAGGGTGGGTGGAAAAGACAGGTTGGGGCAGCTTACCAGAAACAGCAACAATAAGCCGCAGTAGCAGCAGGAGGAGGAGCAGGAATGGCTGCTAGGGCAGCGGCAGCTGCAGTGGAAGCCAAGCAGGGTGAGCGAGCAGGAGATAGAAGCAGTGACCGACCTCCAAACCTCTCCCGACTCCTGTGATGTGACAAGACCCCACCGCTGGACAAACTTACTGACTTCCCTGAGAGGCTGAGAAGAAATTCTGAGAATTCGTTTCCCAAAGTGGTAGGCCAAATAAGTAAGGTTAAATATTAATATCCAAATACTTCAAGTATTACGTTTTATATAGTTTATTAAATATTTGAAGAATAAGGAAAATAATCTCAGTTAAAGAAAGAAAGCTTCCCACGACCCCACTCATAGCCATCAGAGCACAGAGCGCCATCAGAAGAGAGAGAAAGGGTGGAGTTACACACAACTTATTTACCAAATGTGAGGATGTGACATGGATGAATTAAAAAGAATTCTGGGAGATGAAGTTCAAGAATTGAAGATTTCTAATTACACAATACGTCTGGCTCTCCATCTACTAAACCACACAGCTGGTGGGCTCCAGCCCCATACCAATGTATTTTCTTTTTTCTTTTTTTTTTCCCCCTCTTTAAATTTTTATTTGGTCATTTCCAAACATTATTCATTGGAAACAAAAATCATTTTCTTTTCTTCCCTCCCCCCCTCCCACCACCTCTCCCATAGCCCACACGCAATTCCACTGGGTATCACATGTGTTCTTGATTCAAACCCATTTCCATGTTGTTGGTATTTGCATTAGAGTGTTCATTTAGAGTCTCTCCTCAGTCATATCCCCTCCACCCCTGTAGTCAAGCAGTTGCTTTTCATCGGTGTTTTTACTCCCAGTTTATCTTCTGCTTGTGGATAGTGTTTTTTAGAACTCTGCAGATTGTTCAAGGACACTGCATTGCCACTAATGGAGAAGTCCATTACCTTCAATTGTACCACAATGTATCAGTCTCTGTGTACAATGTTTTCCTGGTTCTGCTCCTTTCGCTCTGCATCACTTCCTGGAGGTTGTTCCAGTCTCTATGGAATTCCTCCACTTTATTATTCCTTTTAGCACAATAGTATTCCATCACCAACATATACCACAATTTGTTCAGCCATTCCCCAATTGAAGGGCATCCCCTCATTTTCCAATTTTTGGCCACCACAAAGAGTGCAGCTATGAATATTCTTGTACAAGTCTTTTTCCTTATTATCTCTTTGGGCTACAAACCCAGCAGTGCTATGGCTGGATCAAAGGGCAGATGGTATTTTAGTGCCCTTTGGGCATAGTTCCAAATTGCCCTCCAGAATTGTTGGATCAATTCACAACTCCACCAGCAATGAATTAGTGTCCCTACTTTGCTGCATCCCCTCCAGCATTCATTACTTTCCATAGCTGTCATGTTAGCCAATCTGCTAGGTGTGAGGTGATACCTCAGAGTTGTTTTGTTTTGGATTTCTCTAATTATAAGAGATTTAGAAAGGAAAGACCCTTCTATTACTATGCTTTCTAGTGTTTTCAATAGAAATGGGTGTGAGATATTGAGATAGTCATGTGATTTTTGTCAATTTGCTTGTTAATATGGTCAATTATGTGGATGGTTTTCCTAATATTGAACCATCCTTGCATTCCTGGTATGAATCCTGCCTGGTCATCCGACCCTTGTGATGACTTGCTGGAGTCTTTTTGCTAGTATCCTATTTAAGATTTTTGCATCTATATTCATTAGGGAGATTGGTCTAGAGTTTTCTTTCTCTGTTTTTGACCTGCCTGGCTTTGGGATAAGTACCATGTTTGTGTCGAAGAATGAATTTGGTAGAACTCCTTCTTGGCCTATTCTGTCAAATAGTTTGTTTAATATTGTGATTAGTTGTTCTTTGAATGTTTGATAGAATTCATTTGTGAATCCATCTGGACCTGGGAATTTTTTCTTAGGGAGTTCTTTGATGCTTGAAGGATTCTTGCAGCTCTTCCAGGCTTATTCTCAAAGTTTCCAGATTTCTCTCTCGGCAGATCCACACTAACATCAGTTCCATCTAGCAGCGACACCCTACATGTAATAATGGATTTGGCATCTCCAGCTGCAGGAATGTGTGTAGCAGCTCGCTGGGCTTCTCTTAGACGTTCCTTCTCAGCATGCTTTCGCATTGACCGGCGCCCAAGTGTTCGACGGAAAAAACTTAACATCTTCTTTGCTGGTGGCGGCGGCCGCAGCCGCGACAAAAGAGTCCAAAGAGGCGGTGGCACAACCGGTGGGGCGGGGAGCAAGGAGATCCTGGGCCCGGAGCAGCGAGCTCCGCTCCAGGCAGGGGTCCTGGCCAGCCAGGCGCATGCGGCCTGGGGGCCACCAATGTATTTTCTTATGAAAGAAAAGACTTTTATTGTGGGTGTAGCCTTTCCACATACATCGCACTCATAATGTTTCTCCCCAAGAATATGTTTTCTGATGGGGAGAGTCAGTGCTGTTTTCTGGGGAAAGGCTTTCCCAAAGCCTCCTCATTCAAAAGATTTTTCCCCCAATATGAATAGTAGAGTGAGATGTAAGATGACTTTCGAGGAAAGATCTTTCCTCATTCACTGCACTCAGAGGTTCTCTTTCCAGCATGAGCTCTTTGATATGCAGTCAGAGCTTTTTTTTCCAGGAAAACCTTTCCCACAAACACTGCACAAAAAAGGTTTCTCTTCAATATGGGTTTTCTGATGACGGTTCAGGTTAAATTTAGAGAGAAGTACTTTTCCACAAATATCACATTGAAAAGGTTTCTCTCCAGCATGAATCCTGCTATGGTGGGTAAAATATGACTTACTGGAAAAGGCCTTCCCACATTCACTGCATTCATAGGGTTTCTCTCCAGCATGAATTCTAGTGTGAGTAGTAAGATCATACTTCCCAGAGAATGCTTTCCCACATACATCTCATTCATGAAGATTAATTCCTCCATGAATTCTCCTCTGATGACTTAAAAGGTGAGAATTTCTTCGGAATGTCTTCCCACATTCATTGCAATCAAAGGGTTTCTCTTCAGTATGAGTACTCTGATGTCGTTTTAGTGTTCCAGCCCTGGAAAAGGCTTTCCCACATTCACTGCATTTAAAAGCTTTCTCTCCAGTATGAATTCTGTAATGTATTTTAAGATCCCCCTTTTCCTGGAAGGCCTTTCCACATTCACTGCATTTAAAAGGTTTCTCTCCAGTATGAACTCTGTAATGTATTTTAAGATCCCCCTTTTGCTGGAAGGCCTTTCCACATTCACTGCATTCAAAAGGTTTCTCTCCATTATGAATTCTGTAATGTATTTTAAGATCCCCCTTTTGCTGGAAGGCCTTTCCACATTCACTACATTTAAAAGGTTTCTCTCCGGTATGAATTCTGTAATGTATTTTAAGATCCCCCTTTTCCTGGAAGGCCTTTCCACATTCACTGCATTTAAAAGGTTCCTCTCCAGTATGAATTCTGTAATGTCTTTTAAGATGCCCCTTTTGGTGGAAGGCCCTTCCACATTCACTGCATTTAAAAGGTTCCTCTCCAGTATGAATTCTGTAATGTATTTTAAGAGCCCCCTTATGTTGGAAGGCCTTTCCACATTCACTGCATTTAAAAGGTTCCTCTCCAGTATGAATTCTGTAATGTATTTTAAGATGCCCCTTTTGCTGGAAGGCCTTTCCACATTCACTGCATTTAAAAGGTTTCTCTCCAGTATGAATTCTGTAATGTCTTTTAAGATGCTCCTTTTGGTGGAAGGCCCTTCCACATTCACTGCATTTAAAAGGTTCCTCTCCAGTATGAATTCTGTAATGTATTTTAAGAGCCCCCTTATGTTGGAAGGCCTTTCCACATTCACTGCATTTAAAAGGTTTCTCTCCAGTATGAATACTGTAATGTATTTTAAGATGCCCCTTTTGCTGGAAGGCCTTTCCACATTCACTGCATTTAAAAGGTTTCTCTCCAGTATGAATTCTGTTATGTCTTTTAAGATGCTCCTTTTCCTGGAAGGCCTTTCCACATTCACTGCATTTAAAAGGTTTCTCTCCAGTATGAATTCTGTAATGTCTTTTAAGATGCCCCTTTTCCTGGAAGGCCTTTCCACATTCACTGCAGTTGTACCGTCTCTCTCTACTCTGATGATGACAATAATGTTCAGCACGACCTGTCTTCCTCCATTTAGTTAACTCATTACACTTTTTTCTCCTATCGGTTGTCTGGTGTGGACCACATTCATTAATACGAGGGAATGAATTCCCCGTTTCATGAACTTTCTCTTCAGAAAGAATTCCACGTTTTTTTATGGAGCCCAAATCATGACCCAGCACTTTCTGACATTTGTTAACCTTATGACATTTCTTCCTGGAATGGATTTGATCTCTTTGTCCTTGGTTCAAATACATGGTGGAACGCCCTCTCTGGTTATCTTCTTTCTGGCCCTGCATAACTACAGATGTTCCCTGTTGTGGAAAAAGGCCTGGCTCTGGGCTAGAGGTCTGACTGTATTTACCATGTTCAGAAACTCCAGCCTCATTGGGAGGTTCTACTTGAATTATTTTTATTCCTCTAGAAGGTTTCCCCTCCATGCTCTCCTTTTTCTTCAACCTGCCATCACACTCCCAGGTTTTCGCCATCTTGCAGATTCTTAGATCATCCTCCAAGAACTTTTCCTGGGATAAGACTTTCATAGAAATACTCATCTTGGGAGCTGACTCCTTGTTCTGAGGCCTCGATTCCCAACCTGAAAGAAAGAATATGAACAGAGCTTTTCATTGGATGAATCAGCTTTTGTCTAGGAGTCACTTTCCCCAATAATCAGGCTGTTACAAACACTGTCCTTGTTTTCATGTAAATGGAAATCAGTTTACGTGTCTTCTAAAATTTCTTTGCGTTCACCAAGCTTATCCTTTGATATGGGTCAACAATATTAAATTAGCTGAAAGTGGGTAAACTGATGAAGGACCTCAGAATCATTGTATGTGGGGATGATTGCTGGCTGCCCTACACTATATATGAACAACATAACCTGGAACATATGTGTCTATACACGTGTATGTATACTGCTGATATCCATTACAGACAAAGACATGGACACACAAGACTGCCTCAGAAGCAGTACATAGCAACAGTTTAAGACACAAGGTAAGGATTTAAAAAGAAGAGCCCAAGGAAGGGCCGGGTCAGGAAAAGCTCTCAAGGCCAACAAGGAAGGGCTGTAAAAGGACACACAAACCTGGCAAAATCTTCACCTGAATTAGACCTCTGGAAGGAGTCATGAGAATATGATCAGGGGGTCTAAGGAAAAGAATTCATGTGTAGCTCTGACACTGAAGAATTCCATTTTGTTTTCCACAAAAGACTGAAACAACCCAGAGCTCCACCCACAGTGGAATTTCTTTTCCATACTGTGAAGGTACCAGCAGAACCTGGTCATTTGTATCCATACCTTTTGAGGGAAAATCATTCAAAGTGGAGGAGGCAGAAAGGAATTCTATGTGGGATCTGTGGCAGAGAGAGGAGTTCCTGGCCCAGAAGGTCACTGAGGGGATCACCCAGGAGCCCATTCTCTCTGTGTGAGAGTGAGAGATGAATGACCAGCAGAGCTGTGTATGGGTTGTTGTGTCCTCACCAGGGTCAGGCACTCATCCACTCCCTCACTCACCTGGCCAGCAGCTTCTTAGGACACCACCAGTTGGAATCCAATGTGGTTCCCCTGACTCCAGCTCAGAGATCCTCACATCCTTGTTTGAATCAGCAAGGCCTAGTCATGGGAAAGGGCAAGGAGATGAAGAGGGAGGATGATATCTCATGCCCTTAGGAACAAGCTAGTAAAGAGCCTGGGTGCCATGGAGGTGCTTAGAGAAAACATCTCAAGGCTGCTCTGGTTTGTTTTCCTGGGAAGACACAGGACTGGAACAAGGAATGGAGAGGGGTTCTGAAAGACAAGGGTTCATTTGATCCATTCAATACTGAGGTATTGGGAGCTTGGCTGACTTCAAGTACTTCCCCTGAGCCTTGAGAAGGGCCCTGTGGCCTGAGGGAGCAGAGCTGGGCTGGGACCATGCAGTAAAGCCCTTCATCGCTAGACAAACAAAACGAGAGCCTTTCAGCCTGGCTTTTGGCCTGGTTAGCATAAGAAGTGCTCAGGCCATTACAGGCCAGAGAATCCCAGCTGCACCCTGGACAGGGCCCAAGAGAAGGAAGCAGATCCCCTTCCATGGGCAGATCCCAAGGCCCAGAGGAGCCCTCCTCACCCAGGCAGACCAGGTTCCTGTAGTTCTCCAGCATCACCTCCCAGAACAGCTCCTTCTGGGGAGGGTCCAGGAGCCTCCACTCCTCCCAGGTGAAGTACACAGCCACATCCTTGAATGTCACGGAGACCTGAAATATTATATAAATGGGCTCAGCCCAGGACCACAGCCCAGAGGGCCCTGGGAGGGGAAGGGAAGTGGGCAGGAAGGACAAGGGCTGATTCGGACCCCAGCCTGGGCTCCCACCCTCAGGCTGTCCTGCATGCTGAGTCAGGACACACAGAACAGCCACTGACCAGTCAGCCAGCACTGAGGGAGAGTCTGTCCTGTGCCAGGCTCTGGGTCAAGCCGTGGGCATACAAAGAAGGGCCAACACAGAGCCTGGCCTCAAGGAGCCCCCAGTCTAATGGGGAGACGCCATGCACATGACTGGTGACAGCCAAGGTCTGGCCAACACTTCTCTCACCACCCCCTCGGGAAGGCAAGTCCTCTCTTGTCCCTATTTACAAATGAGCAAACTGAGGCTCAGAAGGGGGGAGGGATTGTTCATGGTCACACAGACAGGGTCAGAGCTGGTCCCCTCCCTGACTCCAGTCCCCTCCAGAGCCCTTCCCAGCAGGCCATGCTGCCTCTCACTCAACAGCTCAGCTTCCCCTTTGGACATCTCCCAAAGGCAGCAGAATCAGCAACAGGCACTTGTGAGGGGCCAAGCACATGCCAGGCACTGAGGAACCGGATGGGGACACCAAGAGACGGGACATGGGGGTGATGGAGGGCCTCCACCAAGGCCTCAGGCTGCCTGGAAGAATACAGGAGGAGGAGGTGATGGAGGCCTGGCCATGGGGAGGCAGCCAGGCTGTGGAGGCCTGTGAAGGCCTAAAGGAGTCTCTGTTGGGCTGTCGAGAGAGCAGAACCCAGGCTGAGGGGGACACAGGGTCAGGCGCCATTTTAGGACAATGGCTGGAGCCAGAGTGGGCTGGAGCAGCCATGGGGTATCCCGTCCTGCCTGGAAGTGTGTCCTCTGCATCTGCTCAGGAGCCCTTCTTGTCCGTGTCCTGCACTCAGGCCTGATTCTGGCCTTCAAGGCCTCGATGCCAGCTGACAGTGGGCTGTCCTAGCCTGGCCCTCGGTGGAGCCCAGAACCCAGAACCCGGCCTCGAGATCAGCTGCTCCTGCTTCCTGGACGTCCTATTTCCTCTGGGCCTCGCCATTCTGGCTTCCCCAGCCTGGCCTTAAGCCTCCCAACTGGGCCTGGGCACGTGCTGGGCCCAAAAGAGACCCGACTTCTCGGCCCAGGAGAATGGGAGAGGGGGGGGGGGGGGGCGGAACCTGCCATCCACAGGGAAAATGCGGCCAACCAGGAAGGAGCTGCAGGTTGTCCTGAAGAGGAGGCCCAGCAGGAGCCCCAGGGGGGGCTTCAGGGAAGGGTTTGAGTTCAAAAAGGGAAATGAAAGTGACTTTGGAGCCCTAGAGAGAGAGGAGCGTCTACACCTGGGGCCTGAGCCTCCTTGTCAGGAGAGAGGAGTGTCTACACCTGGGGCCTGAGGCCAGGGGAGAGGCTGCTGCTTACATGGGGGGTCTTGCAGGGCTCTAGCCCGGTGCCCTCTCCACACTCCTCCAGGCTCTCCATCACAGATCTGAGGGTTCCCAGAAGGCAGCTGGAAGGGAAAAGATATGGATGAGGGGGCTCAGCCCCTCCTTCCAGGAAGATCCCAGAACCACCCCCTGAAAATGCCCCCAGGCCCAATGGGGGTGGGGGAGCTCCTTTGCTCCCTGCTCTCAGGTCAGCCCCAGAAGCCCTGAAGCGCCCAGAGGGTGACCTTCTGGGTTCTGGGTGCCAGAGAGGCTCATGGGAAAGAGGAGCTGAACTGTGCTAGCGTCAGAGGCTCTTGTGCAGGGGGAGAAGCCCCAGAAATGTAGGGAGGCAGGGGAGGGGTCTGGAGGAAGGGGGAGTCCCTGGTGGTAGCCACATGAGAACAAGGATTTGGGGAGCGGGAAACAGAAGGAGGAAGGGAGAGGGAAGAGTGGGACAGGATGGGGCTTAGGGGAGGGGCAAGTGGGGGAACTGTGGTTCTCTGGGGGCAGGCAAGTGAGAGCAGCGACTTGGGGAGCGGGAGAGGGATGGAGCGAGGGAGAGAAGGAGGAAGTGAAGGGGAGGAGGGGTGGAAAGAATAGAGTTCGGGTGGGGGCGGGGCGGCTCCTTTCCAGAGCCCGCTCACAGGGACAGGGGCCTCACCTCCTTGGGGATAGGACAAACTGTGCAGGAGCCCAGCGCCACCGGAATCCGGGACGGGGAAAGCCAAGGTAAAGAACCCGGAAAAGCCTAGTTTAAAATCCTCAGAGCCCGCCCCCAAGCCAGCCCCGCCCCCTGCCCAGGCCACACCCCCAGATGGAGCCCGTTTTGCCACACCGACACGGGCCCCGCCCCAGGCGAGAGAATTTCCTCCCTCTTTCTCTGCTGTTCCTCCAGGCTGAGTGCTCCTATGCTGGGGTTTCTTACCCTGCCCCTCCCCCAGCCCCCACCGCGCCGTCTTCCGAGTGCTGTCTTCCGGCGCGCTGTCCCGGCCTCTGCCGGTGGGGAGGGTGCCAGAGAGGCTAATTGTACCCTGGTAGCCTCGACTCCTCCCGCTGTGGGCAAAGCGGGGCCCCCTCAGCCTCTTCCCAGGACCCGCCTTCTGGCCCCTGTTCCGTTCCGCGGCAGAATCCCCGTGACCCGACGGGGCTGTGCCGGCCTGGCTTCCTCTCGGGGGAGCTCGTCTTCCGGAAGCTCCCAGCCTGGCCCCGGGCCCCGAGGGAAGCCGAGGCCGCCCAGTCCCCCCGAGCTCCCAGGAGGGAGCTGGGAGAGCCGGCTCGCCTGAAGGACCCTCTCCGGGTTTCTGGGCTTCTCTTCTGAGACTGAGGCCTCTCCCAGCCCCTTTGCCGGCCCCCTGGGGCGCCCGTCCCCGCTTTCTCCGGTCCTCCTCCCTCAGGCGGGGGAGGAGAGCCTGAGCTCTTCGGTTCTGCGGACATCCCCAGGCACGGGCTCCCCCCAGCCCCAGGGTGTCCCAGGCTCCGAGGCTGCGTTGTGGGGGCCTCCCCCCACAGCAAGGAATCTAATGACACCAGGCCAGCATCATCTCAGCTGCTTTCACCAGCTCCCTCCTCCATCTGAATGTTTCAGAATCAGTCCTTCCTCCATCTGAATGTTTCAGAATGACTTTTAGCTCTTCTGGCGAGCTCTTATTTTTAAGGGCAAAATCTCCTTTGTCACCTCCCCTAAGTTCTTCCATCTACCAATCACTGTAGATGTTTTCCAAAAGACAGCCCATTTTGAATTCACAGCTGAGTAGATTAATCTCTTTAGTAAGTAAAAAAAAATGCTGCTCTGTCGACTAATTTCATTAAGAGAAAACCTCTGAGTGAGTTTTCACCTTTTAGGTCTAAGTAGTTTACAAGTTGCCCCACCTTTATAGGCACCTAGCATCCCATTGTATCAATTCCAAAAATAGGCATGGCTCAAAGAACTCCTTTCCTTTATAAGTATGGTTTTCAAGTACTTTCATTGTTTAGCAAGGAGTTTTCTGCCCTAAAGCATTCTTAAGTACGGGTGGAATAGAGGTCCTCCCATAGCAAGGAGTTTTCTCCCCTAAAGCAGTCCCAAGTAGGGAAGGGGTAGAGATCCTCCCATAGCAAGGGGTTTTCACATTCACCTAGAGTCCTAACTTGATTCTTGTTGAGACTCAACCAGCAGCCTTTGCTATTTTGTAATCTGAAGGCAAAGTTAAGATTTATAAGTATAATAGTGGTAGTTTTTATGTAGTTAGCATAAATTTGGGTTTGTCAGATCATGGAAGATTAGTGTAGCCAGTGAAACACAGGAGAAGCAGTTGCTTATGGAACCTGGGAGTTTATTTGGGTGGATTTAGAATCCCTTAGAATTAGAAACCCTTTATTTATCCTTATATATTTCAATAAGCATTTGATGTTTATAATAAGAGTCTCCTGAGCGTCCTTGAACCTGGACCTGAAGGGAAATTCATATTTGAGCTTCACTTTATCACTGAAGATTCCTTTGATTATCTCTATTAAAAGTATCCAAACAGTTTGAACCTGCTTGGCAAGTTAAACAGTTTTCAACCTATATTGGAACAGTTTTTCCATCTAAATCTTTTATTTTTTTATAACTCACCAAATTTTATTTTTAGAGTTTCTATTCCCACAGTTCTTCCTCTGAATGTGTATAGTATTCTTTCTCATAAATTCTGGCCATTTTAAATGAGTCTCTGTGCACAATTTGCCAATCATAGTTTTAAGTTCTTTATTCATTCTTTCAACTTAGTCAGAGCTCTGGGATTGATATGGTATATGAAATTTAGGAGTTATCCCCAAACATGAATAAATTTGCAGTAAGATTGAATCAGTAAAATGAGTTCCCCTATCCAAATCAATACATGCTGGCAGGACAAAACAAGGAATAATTTCTTTCAAAAGTACTTTGGCAACAAAAGCCACTGTGTCCTGAACAGTAGGAAATGCTTCAGGTCACTAAGTCAGCTGATTGACTATGACCAGACAAAATTTATATGAGGTAAATTTAGGGGGTTTTGACTGAAATATAAATTTAGTTGGCCACCAGGGATTAATTCAAATCCCAATAAAAATACTCAAGTCAGTTTTGAATTTTTGAGTGGTTTAATTAATATAGAGGGAAGGAATTAAGAAGAAAGAGGGGAAAAGGTATAAAATTTCTCCGGTCTAGCCTGTGCCAAGGGGAGTTCAAAGACCTCCACCACAAGGTCTCCTCAGAAGATTAGGGGCTTCCTAAGAGGATAGTGTTTTGGAAGGTAAAGGAAAAAGGAATCAGTCTAAACTACTCACCTAGCATGCCCACACCAAGACCCAAGATGCTAAACGCTACCCAACACCCCCCAAGTTGCTGACAGAGACCAACGTCTCCACTACTGGGAGACAGAGTGAGAGACATGTCTCCCTGAGAGAGCCAGAGCCACATCTTGCCAACGAGTCACGTCTCTGCAAAAAGAGGCCAGAGAGAGGAAGTGATGGGAAATATATAGAACATTTTTTACATCACTTCCTGCATCTCACATGTAGCAATGGTAGCTTAAGCTTGACTTAGGACAGTCCAGAGGGTCTGTCAGTTGTTTCTGATTTGTCATTTGCTAGCATATGTTTGTTACTGACCATCCTTCTCAACACTTAATTCTTTTTTTTTTCCATTTGAATTAATTTAGTCATTTTAGAACATTATTCCTTGGTTACAATAATCACATTATTTCCCTCCCTCCCCTCCACCCACTCTTTCCACTGCCAACGCGCAATTTCATTGGGTATTACTTGTGTCCTTGATCAGAATCTATTTCCATGTTGTTCGTTTGCACTAAGATGTTCATTTAATGTCTACATCCTCAACCAACATCCCTTCAACCCATGTATTCAAGCAGTTGTTTTTCTTTGGTGTTTTTATTCCCACAGTGTTTCCTCTGGATGTGGACAGTGGTTTTTCTCATAGATTCCTCCAAGTTGTTCAGTGTCACTGCATTGCCACCAATGGAGAAGTCCATTACATTCAATTGTACCACAGTGTATCAGTCTCTGTGTACAATGTTCTCCTGGTTCTGCTCCTCTCACTTTGCATCAATTCCTGGAGGTTGTTTCAGTGCCCATGGAATTCCTCCACTTTATTATTCCTTTGAGCACAATAGTATTCCATCACCAACATATACCACAATTTGTTCAGCCATTCTCCAATTGAAGGGAATAACCTCATTTTCCAATTTTTTGCCACCACAAAGAGCACAGCTATAAATATTTTTGTACATGTCTTTTTCCTTATTATCTCTTTGGGGTACAAACCCAGCAGTGCTATGGCTGGATCAAAGGGCAGACAGTCTTTTATCCTCCTTTGGACATAGCTCCAAATTGGCCTCCAGAATGGTTGGATCAATTCACAACTCCACCAGCAATGAATTAGTGTCCCAATTTTGCCGCATCCCTTTCAACATTTATTACATTCCTTTGCTGTTATGTTGGCCATTCTGCTAAGTGTGGGGTGATACCTCAGTGTTGTTTTGATTTGCATCTCTCTGATTATAAGAGATTTAGAACACTTTTTCATGTGCTTATTGTTTTGAGTTCTTTAACTGAAAATTGCCTATTCATGTCCCTTGCTCATTTATCAATTGGAGAATGGCTTGATTTTTTTGTACAATTGGTTTAGCTCTTTATAAATTTGAGTAATTAGACCTTTGTCAGACGTTTTTGTAATGAAGATTGTTTTCCAATTTGTTGCTTCCCTTCTAATTTTGGATGCATTTTGTTTGTACAAAAACTTTTTAATTTAATGTAATCAAAATTATTGATTTTACATTTTCTGATTTTTTTTCTAGCTCTTGCTTGCTTAACATTTAATTCTTAAGTAGGGGTGTAGACATTCCTGTTTTGTTAGTATAAGCAGGGTGGATTAAATCTAAAATTCACATTTATACTGTTCAGCTTTTGTCATAGAGATAAAATCAATTTGTAAATGCTGAAATGGTGTATAAGTGAGGATGTCCACCAAAAGCTTTGCCACAAAAGGTGTGTTGGTTAAATGCTTGGCAGGTAGAACAGGCTGTACACACTTTAGAGGCTATAGTAGTTATACCAGGGGCTTTCCATACTCTTTTAACAGAATCTACAATTCCCTGGGTGCCAAAATAGCCATTTTATGCATCGATCATCAAATTGGTTGATAAAAACTTCTAGGGAGCTGGAGTTTTCCTTCAGAAGACAACCATACTACACGAATCTATTTTGCTTTACATTTTTGCTTCCATTTTTCCATTTCCTTTTCATTATAGGAAAGTGATAAATTTAAGTCATCAATGGTTGTGAATGTTAAAATTAATTCAGGCCCTTCTATGGCCACTAGTTTTGCAGCAGAATCTTCTCAGACATTTCCCCTAGAGACAGGGTCAGTGCCAGGTGTGTACAGAGCAGTGACCAATGGCTATGTCTTCAGGGAGCTAGAGGACAGAAAGAAGTCGATTTATAAGGCCTGTGCTGGCAATACATTTTCCAGTTGATGTTAAGAATCCCCTCTGAAGCCATAGCATGCCAATGGCATGACATATGACAAATGTGTGTAGCAGAGGAGGGGGTTGAGGTAGTACAATGTGCCAGAATACAAAAGGTAAGGTGGACAGAGATAAGGACTGAAGTTTTTTCTAGACCACCTCGCTAGGTTTTTGCCCAGCAAGGGTGAGAAGGATTAAGGCAAGGTTCCTGGGCTGGGTTTAGAGGGGAGGACACCCTATAGCTGTGGTGGAAAGAGGGCTTAGCTAGGAGGGAGGACCAGGACCCCCTTTGGGTCAAAGGCTGCCTGGTAGGAGAAAAGGATCCCCGCTGGGCTGGGATTGGCAGGAAGTATAGGAAGCAAGCTAGGGTGGGTGGAAAAGACAGGTTGGGGCAGCTTACCAGAAACAGCAACAATAAGCCGCAGTAGCAGCAGGAGGAGGAGCAGGAATGGCTGCTAGGGCAGCGGCAGCTGCAGTGGAAGCCAAGCAGGGTGAGCGAGCAGGAGATAGAAGCAGTGACCGACCTCCAAACCTCTCCCGACTCCTGTGATGTGACAAGACCCCACCGCTGGACAAACTTACTGACTTCCCTGAGAGGCTGAGAAGAAATTCTGAGAATTCGTTTCCCAAAGTGGTAGGCCAAATAAGTAAGGTTAAATATTAATATCCAAATACTTCAAGTATTACGTTTTATATAGTTTATTAAATATTTGAAGAATAAGGAAAATAATCTCAGTTAAAGAAAGAAAGCTTCCCACGACCCCACTCATAGCCATCAGAGCACAGAGCGCCATCAGAAGAGAGAGAAAGGGTGGAGTTACACACAACTTATTTACCAAATGTGAGGATGTGACATGGATGAATTAAAAAGAATTCTGGGAGATGAAGTTCAAGAATTGAAGATTTCTAATTACACAATACGTCTGGCTCTCCATCTACTAAACCACACAGCTGGTGGGCTCCAGCCCCATACCAATGTATTTTCTTTTTTCTTTTTTTTTTCCCCCTCTTTAAATTTTTATTTGGTCATTTCCAAACATTATTCATTGGAAACAAAAATCATTTTCTTTTCTTCCCTCCCCCCCTCCCACCACCTCTCCCATAGCCCACACGCAATTCCACTGGGTATCACATGTGTTCTTGATTCAAACCCATTTCCATGTTGTTGGTATTTGCATTAGAGTGTTCATTTAGAGTCTCTCCTCAGTCATATCCCCTCCACCCCTGTAGTCAAGCAGTTGCTTTTCATCGGTGTTTTTACTCCCAGTTTATCTTCTGCTTGTGGATAGTGTTTTTTAGAACTCTGCAGATTGTTCAAGGACACTGCATTGCCACTAATGGAGAAGTCCATTACCTTCAATTGTACCACAATGTATCAGTCTCTGTGTACAATGTTTTCCTGGTTCTGCTCCTTTCGCTCTGCATCACTTCCTGGAGGTTGTTCCAGTCTCTATGGAATTCCTCCACTTTATTATTCCTTTTAGCACAATAGTATTCCATCACCAACATATACCACAATTTGTTCAGCCATTCCCCAATTGAAGGGCATCCCCTCATTTTCCAATTTTTGGCCACCACAAAGAGTGCAGCTATGAATATTCTTGTACAAGTCTTTTTCCTTATTATCTCTTTGGGCTACAAACCCAGCAGTGCTATGGCTGGATCAAAGGGCAGATGGTATTTTAGTGCCCTTTGGGCATAGTTCCAAATTGCCCTCCAGAATTGTTGGATCAATTCACAACTCCACCAGCAATGAATTAGTGTCCCTACTTTGCTGCATCCCCTCCAGCATTCATTACTTTCCATAGCTGTCATGTTAGCCAATCTGCTAGGTGTGAGGTGATACCTCAGAGTTGTTTTGTTTTGGATTTCTCTAATTATAAGAGATTTAGAAAGGAAAGACCCTTCTATTACTATGCTTTCTAGTGTTTTCAATAGAAATGGGTGTGAGATATTGAGATAGTCATGTGATTTTTGTCAATTTGCTTGTTAATATGGTCAATTATGTGGATGGTTTTCCTAATATTGAACCATCCTTGCATTCCTGGTATGAATCCTGCCTGGTCATCCGACCCTTGTGATGACTTGCTGGAATCTTTTTGCTAGTATCCTATTTAAGATTTTTGCATCTATATTCATTAGGGAGATTGGTCTAGAGTTTTCTTTCTCTGTTTTTGACCTGCCTGGCTTTGGGATAAGTACCATGTTTGTGTCGAAGAATGAATTTGGTAGAACTCCTTCTTGGCCTATTCTGTCAAATAGTTTGTTTAATATTGTGATTAGTTGTTCTTTGAATGTTTGATAGAATTCATTTGTGAATCCATCTGGACCTGGGAATTTTTTCTTAGGGAGTTCTTTGATGCTTGAAGGATTCTTGCAGCTCTTCCAGGCTTATTCTCAAAGTTTCCAGATTTCTCTCTCGGCAGATCCACACTAACATCAGTTCCATCTAGCAGCGACACCCTACATGTAATAATGGATTTGGCATCTCCAGCTGCAGGAATGTGTGTAGCAGCTCGCTGGGCTTCTCTTAGACGTTCCTTCTCAGCATGCTTTCGCATTGACCGGCGCCCAAGTGTTCGACGGAAAAAACTTAACATCTTCTTTGCTGGTGGCGGCGGCCGCAGCCGCGACAAAAGAGTCCAAAGAGGCGGTGGCACAACCGGTGGGGCGGGGAGCAAGGAGATCCTGGGCCCGGAGCAGCGAGCTCCGCTCCAGGCAGGGGTCCTGGCCAGCCAGGCGCATGCGGCCTGGGGGCCACCAATGTATTTTCTTATGAAAGAAAAGACTTTTATTGTGGGTGTAGCCTTTCCACATACATCGCACTCATAATGTTTCTCCCCAAGAATATGTTTTCTGATGGGGAGAGTCAGTGCTGTTTTCTGGGGAAAGGCTTTCCCAAAGCCTCCTCATTCAAAAGATTTTTCCCCCAATATGAATAGTAGAGTGAGATGTAAGATGACTTTCGAGGAAAGATCTTTCCTCATTCACTGCACTCAGAGGTTCTCTTTCCAGCATGAGCTCTTTGATATGCAGTCAGAGCTTTTTTTTCCAGGAAAACCTTTCCCACAAACACTGCACAAAAAAGGTTTCTCTTCAATATGGGTTTTCTGATGACGGTTCAGGTTAAATTTAGAGAGAAGTACTTTTCCACAAATATCACATTGAAAAGGTTTCTCTCCAGCATGAATCCTGCTATGGTGGGTAAAATATGACTTACTGGAAAAGGCCTTCCCACATTCACTGCATTCATAGGGTTTCTCTCCAGCATGAATTCTAGTGTGAGTAGTAAGATCATACTTCCCAGAGAATGCTTTCCCACATACATCTCATTCATGAAGATTAATTCCTCCATGAATTCTCCTCTGATGACTTAAAAGGTGAGAATTTCTTCGGAATGTCTTCCCACATTCATTGCAATCAAAGGGTTTCTCTTCAGTATGAGTACTCTGATGTCGTTTTAGTGTTCCAGCCCTGGAAAAGGCTTTCCCACATTCACTGCATTTAAAAGCTTTCTCTCCAGTATGAATTCTGTAATGTATTTTAAGATCCCCCTTTTCCTGGAAGGCCTTTCCACATTCACTGCATTTAAAAGGTTTCTCTCCAGTATGAACTCTGTAATGTATTTTAAGATCCCCCTTTTGCTGGAAGGCCTTTCCACATTCACTACATTCAAAAGGTTTCTCTCCATTATGAATTCTGTAATGTATTTTAAGATCCCCCTTTTGCTGGAAGGCCTTTCCACATTCACTACATTTAAAAGGTTTCTCTCCAGTATGAATTCTGTAATGTATTTTAAGATCCCCCTTTTCCTGGAAGGCCTTTCCACATTCACTGCATTTAAAAGGTTTCTCTCCAGTATGAATTCTGTAATGTATTTTAAGATGCCCCTTTTGCTGGAAGGCCTTTCCACATTCACTGCATTTAAAAGGTTTCTCTCCAGTATGAATTCTGTAATGTCTTTTAAGATGCCCCTTTTGGTGGAAGGCCCTTCCACATTCACTGCATTTAAAAGGTTCCTCTCCAGTATGAATTCTGTAATGTATTTTAAGATCCCCCTTTTGCTGGAAGGCCTTTCCACATTCACTGCATTTAAAAGGTTTCTCTCCAGTATGAATTCTGTAATGCCTTTTAAGATGCCCCTTTTGGTGGAAGGCCCTTCCACATTCACTGCATTTAAAAGGTTCCTCTCCAGTATGAATTCTGTAATGTATTTTAAGAGCCCCCTTATGTTGGAAGGCCTTTCCACATTCACTGCATTTAAAAGGTTCCTCTCCAGTATGAATTCTGTAATGTATTTGAAAAGCCCTCTTATGTTGGAAGGCCTTTCCACATTCACTGCATTTAAAAGGTTTCTCTCCAGTATGAATTCTGTAATGTATTTTAAGATGCCCCTTTTGCTGGAAGGCCTTTCCACATTCACTGCATTTAAAAGGTTTCTCTCCAGTATGAATTCTGTTATGTCTTTTAAGATGCTCCTTTTCCTGGAAGGCCTTTCCACATTCACTGCATTTAAAAGGTTTCTCTCCAGTATGAATTCTGTAATGTCTTTTAAGATGCCCCTTTTCCTGGAAGGCCTTTCCACATTCACTGCAGTTGTACCGTCTCTCTCTACTCTGATGATGACAGTAATGTTCAGCACGACCTGTCTTCCTCCATTTAGTTAACTCATTACACTTTTTTCTCCTATCGGTTGTCTGGTGTGGACCACATTCATTAATACGAGGGAAAGAATTCCCCGTTTCATGAACTTTCTCTTCAGAAAGAATTCCACGTTTTTTTATGGAGCCCAAATCAGGACCCAGCACTTTCTGACATTTGTTAACCTTACGACATTTTTTCCTGGAATGGATTTGATCTCTTTGTCCTTGGTTCAAATACATGGTGGAACGCCCTCTCTGGTTATCTTCTTTCTGGCCCTGCATAACTACAGATGTTCCCTGTTGTGGAAAAAGGCCTGGCTCTGGGCTAGAGGTCTGACTGTATTTACCATGTTCAGAAACTCCAGCCTCATTGGGAGGTTCTACTTGAATTATTTTTATTCCTCTAGAAGGTTTCCCCTCCATGCTCTCCTTTTTCTTCAACCTGCCATCACACTCCCAGGTTTTCGCCATCTTGCAGATTCTTAGATCATTCTCCAAGAACTTTTCCTGGGATAAGACTTTCATAGAAATACTCATCTTGGGAGCTGATTCCTTGTTCTGAGGCCTCGATTCCCAACCTGAAAGAAAGAATATGAACAGAGCTTTTCATTGGATGAATCAGCTTTTGTCTAGGAGTCACTTTCCCCAATAATCAGGCTGTTACAAACACTGTCCTTGTTTTCATGTAAATGGAAATCAGTTTACGTGTCTTCTAAAATTTCTTTGCGTTCACCAAGCTTATCCTTTGATATGGGTCAACAATATTAAATTAGCTGAAAGTGGGTAAACTGATGAAGGACCTCAGAATCATTGTATGTGGGGATGATTGCTGGCTGCCCTACACTATATATGAACAACATAACCTGGAACATATGTGTCTATATACGTGTATGTATACTGCTGATATCCATTACAGACAAAGACATGGACACACAAGACTGCCTCAGAAGCAGTACATAGCAACAGTTTAAGACACAAGGTAAGGATTTAAAAAGAAGAGCCCAAGGAAGGGCCGGGTCAGGAAAAGCTCTCAAGGCCAACAAGGAAGGGCTGTAAAAGGACACACAAACCTGGCAAAATCTTCACCTGAATTAGACCTCTGGAAGGAGTCATGAGAATATGATCAGGGGGTCTAAGGAAAAGAATTCATGTGTAGCTCTGACACTGAAGAATTCCATTTTGCTTTCCACAAAAGATTAATACAACCCAGAGCTCCACCCACAATGGAATTTCTTTCCCATACTATGAAGGTACCAGCAGAACCTGGTCATTTGTATCCATACCTTTTGAGGGAAAATCATTCAAAGTGGAGGAGGCAGAAAGGAATTCTATGTGGGATCTGTGGCAGAGAGAGGAGTTCCTGGCCCAGAAGGTCACTGAGGGGATCACCCAGGAGCCCATTCTCTCTGTGTGAGAGTGAGAGATGAATGACCAGCAGAGCTGTGTATGGGTTGTTGTGTCCTCACCAGGGTCAGGCACTCATCCACTCCCTCACTCACCTGGCCAGCAGCTTCTTAGGACACCACCAGTTGGAATCCAATGTGGTTCCCTTAACTCCAGCTCAGAGATCCTCACATCCTTGTTTGAATCAGCAAGGCCTAGTCATGGGAAAGGGCAAGGAGATGAAGAGGGAGGATGATATCTCATGCCCTTAGGAACAAGCTAGTAAAGAGCCTGGGTGCCATGGAGGTGCTTAGAGAAAACATCTCAAGGCTGCTCTGGTTTGTTTTCCTGGGAAGACACAGGACTGGAACAAGGAATGGAGAGGAGTTCTGAAAGACAAGGGTTCATTTGATCCATTCAATACTGAGGTATTGGGAGCTTGGCTGACTTCAAGTACTTCCCCTGAGCCTTGAGAAGGGCCCTGTGGCCTGAGGGAGCAGAGCTGGGCTGGGACCATGCAGTAAAGCCCTTCATCGCTAGACAAACAAAACGAGAGCCTTTCAGCCTGGCTTTTGGCCTGGTTAGCATAAGAAGTGCTCAGGCCATTACAGGCCAGAGAATCCCAGCTGCACCCTGGACAGGGCCCAAGAGAAGGAAGCAGATCCCCTTCCATGGGCAGATCCCAAGGCCCAGAGGAGCCCTCCTCACCCAGGCAGACCAGGTTCCTGTAGTTCTCCAGCATCACCTCCCAGAACAGCTCCTTCTGGGGAGGGTCCAGGAGTCTCCACTCCTCCCAGGTGAAGTCCACGGCCACATCCTTGAATGTCACGGAGGCCTGAAATATCATATAAATGGGCTCAGCCCAGGACCACAGCCCAGAGGGCCCTGGGAGGGGAAGGGAAGTGGGCAGGAAGGACAAGGGCTGATTCGGACCCCAGCCTGGGCTCCCACCCTCAGGCTGTCCTGCATGCTGAGTCAGGACACACAGAACAGCCACTGACCAGTCAGCCAGCACTGAGGGAGAGTCTGTCCTGTGCCAGGCTCTGGGTCAAGCCGTGGGCATACAAAGAAGGGCCAACACAGAGCCTGGCCTCAAGGAGCCCCCAGTCTAATGGGGAGACGCCATGCACATGACTGGTGACAGCCAAGGTCTGGCCAACACTTCTCTCACCACCCCCTCGGGAAGGCAAGTCCTCTCTTGTCCCTATTTACAAATGAGCAAACTGAGGCTCAGAAGGGGGGAGGGATTGTTCATGGTCACACAGACAGGGTCAGAGCTGGTCCCCTCCCTGACTCCAGTCCCCTCCAGAGCCCTTCCCAGCAGGCCATGCTGCCTCTCACTCAACAGCTCAGCTTCCCCTTTGGACATCTCCCAAAGGCAGCAGAATCAGCAACAGGCACTTGTGAGGGGCCAAGCACATGCCAGGCACTGAGGAACCGGATGGGGACACCAAGAGACGGGACATGGGGGTGATGGAGGGCCTCCACCAAGGCCTCAGGCTGCCTGGAAGAATACAGGAGGAGGAGGTGATGGAGGCCTGGCCATGGGGAGGCAGCCAGGCTGTGGAGGCCTGTGAAGGCCTAAAGGAGTCTCTGTTGGGCTGTCGAGAGAGCAGAACCCAGGCTGAGGGGGACACAGGGTCAGGCGCCATTTTAGGACAATGGCTGGAGCCAGAGTGGGCTGGAGCAGCCATGGGGTATCCCGTCCTGCCTGGAAGTGTGTCCTCTGCATCTGCTCAGGAGCCCTTCTTGTCCGTGTCCTGCACTCAGGCCTGATTCTGGCCTTCAAGGCCTCGATGCCAGCTGACAGTGGGCTGTCCTAGCCTGGCCCTCGGTGGAGCCCAGAACCCAGAACCCGGCCTCGAGATCAGCTGCTCCTGCTTCCTGGACGTCCTATTTCCTCTGGGCCTCGCCATTCTGGCTTCCCCAGCCTGGCCTTAAGCCTCCCAACTGGGCCTGGGCACGTGCTGGGCCCAAAAGAGACCCGACTTCTCGGCCCAGGAGAATGGGAGAGGGGGGGGGGGGGGCGGAACCTGCCATCCACAGGGAAAATGCGGCCAACCAGGAAGGAGCTGCAGGTTGTCCTGAAGAGGAGGCCCAGCAGGAGCCCCAGGGGGGGCTTCAGGGAAGGGTTTGAGTTCAAAAAGGGAAATGAAAGTGACTTTGGAGCCCTAGAGAGAGAGGAGCGTCTACACCTGGGGCCTGAGCCTCCTTGTCAGGAGAGAGGAGTGTCTACACCTGGGGCCTGAGGCCAGGGGAGAGGCTGCTGCTTACATGGGGGGTCTTGCAGGGCTCTAGCCCGGTGCCCTCTCCACACTCCTCCAGGCTCTCCATCACAGATCTGAGGGTTCCCAGAAGGCAGCTGGAAGGGAAAAGATATGGATGAGGGGGCTCAGCCCCTCCTTCCAGGAAGATCCCAGAACCACCCCCTGAAAATGCCCCCAGGCCCAATGGGGGTGGGGGAGCTCCTTTGCTCCCTGCTCTCAGGTCAGCCCCAGAAGCCCTGAAGCGCCCAGAGGGTGACCTTCTGGGTTCTGGGTGCCAGAGAGGCTCATGGGAAAGAGGAGCTGAACTGTGCTAGCGTCAGAGGCTCTTGTGCAGGGGGAGAAGCCCCAGAAATGTAGGGAGGCAGGGGAGGGGTCTGGAGGAAGGGGGAGTCCCTGGTGGTAGCCACATGAGAACAAGGATTTGGGGAGCGGGAAACAGAAGGAGGAAGGGAGAGGGAAGAGTGGGACAGGATGGGGCTTAGGGGAGGGGCAAGTGGGGGAACTGTGGTTCTCTGGGGGCAGGCAAGTGAGAGCAGCGACTTGGGGAGCGGGAGAGGGATGGAGCGAGGGAGAGAAGGAGGAAGTGAAGGGGAGGAGGGGTGGAAAGAATAGAGTTCGGGTGGGGGCGGGGCGGCTCCTTTCCAGAGCCCGCTCACAGGGACAGGGGCCTCACCTCCTTGGGGATAGGACAAACTGTGCAGGAGCCCAGCGCCACCGGAATCCGGGACGGGGAAAGCCAAGGTAAAGAACCCGGAAAAGCCTAGTTTAAAATCCTCAGAGCCCGCCCCCAAGCCAGCCCCGCCCCCTGCCCAGGCCACACCCCCAGATGGAGCCCGTTTTGCCACACCGACACGGGCCCCGCCCCAGGCGAGAGAATTTCCTCCCTCTTTCTCTGCTGTTCCTCCAGGCTGAGTGCTCCTATGCTGGGGTTTCTTACCCTGCCCCTCCCCCAGCCCCCACCGCGCCGTCTTCCGAGTGCTGTCTTCCGGCGCGCTGTCCCGGCCTCTGCCGGTGGGGAGGGTGCCAGAGAGGCTAATTGTACCCTGGTAGCCTCGACTCCTCCCGCTGTGGGCAAAGCGGGGCCCCCTCAGCCTCTTCCCAGGACCCGCCTTCTGGCCCCTGTTCCGTTCCGCGGCAGAATCCCCGTGACCCGACGGGGCTGTGCCGGCCTGGCTTCCTCTCGGGGGAGCTCGTCTTCCGGAAGCTCCCAGCCTGGCCCCGGGCCCCGAGGGAAGCCGAGGCCGCCCAGTCCCCCCGAGCTCCCAGGAGGGAGCTGGGAGAGCCGGCTCGCCTGAAGGACCCTCTCCGGGTTTCTGGGCTTCTCTTCTGAGACTGAGGCCTCTCCCAGCCCCTTTGCCGGCCCCCTGGGGCGCCCGTCCCCGCTTTCTCCGGTCCTCCTCCCTCAGGCGGGGGAGGAGAGCCTGAGCTCTTCGGTTCTGCGGACATCCCCAGGCACGGGCTCCCCCCAGCCCCAGGGTGTCCCAGGCTCCGAGGCCTGTCCCGGGGCCCTCCTTGGTGGCTCTGTTTTTCTGGGGGCCGGGCCTGGGGTGCCTGCAGGAAAGAGCTCCTCCTGGGCTCTTGGGGGCTGGCAGGCCTCGGAGGGCCCCCAGAGGGTGCTGGACCCCCCCTGCTGCCTCCTCCGATGGGCCTCCCTTTAGGGCTGCCTCCCAGCTCAGCCTGGTCGGGCCCAAAGCCTGGAAGGAGAGTCTGGAGTCCAGGGAAGGGCCTGGGGGGCCCCCATCCCAGGGGAGGGCAGGCCATGCCCAGCCCAGGCCTGTGTGTTCTCCCCTCCGGAGCCCCAGAGACAACAGAGAGGAATTCAGAGCAGCAGCCCCGGGCCTGAGGCCAGCAAGGGAAGAATCCTCCAGGGAGAGAAGCCCTTCCAGGGCCTTTAGCCCCTCAGGGCCTGCTAGAGCTCAGGGTCTGGAGTCAGGGAGGCCTGAGATCCCCCCTTGCAGGACCCTAGACAACTCACGTTAGCCTACTTGCCTCAGTTTCCTCTCCTGTCCAGTGGGCTGCAGGAGGAGAGGCAAAGCCTCCCAGCCTCTGCCCAGAAAGCCCCAAAGGAGGGGAGAAGCAGCCAGGCCTGAGCAGCCTGAGCCCAGCCGCCCTGAGACACACAGACACCCCCAGACTGTCCTCTGTCCATCAGGGCTCAGAGCCTGGGCTCAGGGGCTGCTGCTGCCTTCTGTGGCCTCCCAAAGGGCAGGAGGGGGTTCCTAGGCCTTCCCCAGCCATCTAAAGGGTCTCTGGGCCTTGTGGACTGGGGGAGGGGCTCAAGGAGACAAGTCCATGGGACAATGGGGGGGGCTGATCCTCCAGGTCTGATGTTTTGGGTTTGGAGTCCAGGGCCCAAGGACAAAGGAATTTCCCTAATAATAGTTTGCCTGGGTTTCTGGGGCTGCCATGCCCCTGCCAAAGGAGACCCTCCTCAGCATCCCAGAGCCCCAGAAAACCCCGAGGAAGCATCTGCTTCCCCCCAGATGCTCTCTGGACCACCTTCCCCACAGCCCCTGGGCTCAGGCTCTTATTCTCTGGTTCTCACAATGGGGGAAACTGAGGTAAAGGCTGGGAAAGGTTCTTGGCCAGGCTTCCCCTGCTGGACAGTGTCTGAGGCCAGGTTTGAGTACAGATCTTGGGGGTTCCATGCCCGGAGGTCAGCCCCTGAGTCACCCCATTCCTCCACCAAGGAGAGTTTTGGCCCCTCCTTTGGGGAGCCTCTGGGGTCTCCCCAAAGCAGGAGTAGCAGGATGATCAGAGAGATTCCTGAAGGAGGGGAACCTGTGGGAAGGGGTCTGGGTTGTCAGTTGCTGCCCTCTGCCTCAGTTTCCTTTTCTGTCAGTGTTTTAGGGTACTAAAGTTGAACCGCTGGGGTTCAGGAGGGATATCCTTTGCAAGAATGCAAGCGCCGAAACTTAGCTTAAAAACAAAAGGAGAAATTTATTAATTTAGAAAGTAATGTTGCGCATGGCCAGGAGGGTAGCAGGGTGGGCTGCCAGAGCGGGAGCCGCTCCTTGGGAGGACATCAGTTCTGGGGATTTGAGACTCTACAACAGTGTAGAAGGGCTGCCGAGTCATGGTGACCCCAGTGAGGTAAACACTCGGGGCTCTGCCTGGAGACATTGGGGTCGCCCTCACAGTGTAGGGGGCAGATGGATGTCTGAGACACAGTCTGACGGAGGCGAGGTGCAGCCTGGAGGTGCTTCTCTCTGCCCATCTCAAATCTAAAGGAGGGTGCAAGGAGGAGAGTCCTCTCAGGAGTTGTCAGATGCTCTGGGTTAGGAGTCACGAGGACAGAAGGGAGCCAAGGACTGCCCTGCTTACACTTCGCCTGAGTTTGGGGCTACGATGCCCATGCCATCAGAAGGGGGGATCCTAGCGCCCCCTCCGCAGGCCCTGGGGAGCAGAGACCCATGGGTTGATCAGCCAGTCAAGAGACACTTATTAGGCACCTGCTGTGTGCCAGGCTGCATCCTGAGGCAGATTCTGGGCTAAGAAAAAAGCAGCCGGCAGGGCAGGAAGACGAAATGAGGGTGGGAGAAAAGGGCTACAGCCCCCAGGATGGGGCACAATACATATATATACCCCTCCCCCACCAGCCCTCTACACCCAGGCGCCCAGGTAGGACGACTCCATTTCCCAGAATGCCCCTGTCATGACATCATGCAAGCCCTAGCCCTCCTCAGTAGATGACTCCATTTCCCAGAATGCTGGTTCCCTGACTCCTCCCTATTTTTGGCTCCTCCCTGTGGCAGCCTCGGGGCATGCTGAGAACTTCATTTGAGTGGTCTCAGCTCCCGGAAGGTGTATCGCTGCTTCTTGGACCTTTGCTAGGTGAGAGGGGGAGGGGCGGGGCCGGGGCTCCCTGCTGTGGCAGTTAGGACTTTCTGGTCAGAAACTCCTGTGGCTGGGGAAGACCCCGGTGGACCAGGCCCTCATTTATGATCTGCGCATGTGCAACACGTGAGGCGGGGCTGAAGCCTGGAGCCTCAGTGTATATGCTCCTAGTGGGGGGAGGGGCTGTCTCAGTGTATATCCTTCGCTTTAAAGGCCCACAAAAAAGGAACAAACATGGAAGTCTGAGCGGCTCTGACTGGATCCGGGGCCATAGCGGGACTTTGTTCCTCCCGCAGGGGAGAGAAGGGGCAGCTGGCCCCAGAGCCAGGAACCAGCTGTGGGAGGGGGTGCATTCCCAGGATGGGGGAGATGCTAGTCCGGCTCCTGCCCCCGGGGTATGTCCTGGTCTTAACCCGCCAAGGGGAGAAGCAGCCAGTCTGAGCCTGGTCATGGTGCTTTAGGGGTGGGAGCTGCCCGTGCCTACATGCCACGGGAGGTGCCCTGGTCTTGGGCGCTGAAGAAATACCAGCCCGCTCTCTCCCTCCCTTACCTGATGCCCTTCTCTCCCCCTCCAGCCCCCCCTCTCCCCAGTAACCCCTCCCCCCAGCAGGCTTCCCCAGTGCACCCTGTGCAGTTTCTGAATGGAATGAGGCCAGAGAAGGCGGCAGACCGGCCGGGGCTTCTTCCTGGCCAGTCTGAGGCCCTCTCCCAGCCGGAGGCTCCCTGTTGCCCCCTGTAGGGGAGAGTCTGCCCTGAGGCCAGGGAAGGGCCTGGGAGCCCCTCTGACCCTCCCCCTCTTTCTTTCCCCCCCAAGCGCACACAGAGGAAGTCTCTCCCCCTCGGGCTGCCACCCCCTGAAGGACCCCAGGGTGGCCCCGCAGAGAGCCCGCAGCCAGAGGAATGGCCCCCGGGACCCCGAGTTCCCCCTCCCAGGTGAGTGCAGCCCCTCCCCGGGCCAGGCTGGAATCCAGCAGAACTCAGTGCTGGGTCCCTGCCAGGCCTCCAGGGGCGCCGTCACTGCTTGCAGACAGGGCTGGAAGGTCAGCTGAGAAGGGCTCCAGCCAGGCTCCTCCTCCAGGCCAGAGGACACGCCATGGGCTGCTTCCTGGGTCAGGCAGTGGGTCAGCCTTCCCCAGGCCTTTGGGCCTTATTAGACAGTAAGAAGAAGTGGGGGAGGGGTGGGCACTGCTGAGCACATCCAGCACCTTGTTCTGTCCTCACAGCAAAGGCAGCCTCCAGGGCAGGCCCTGAGCTTCTCCCCCACATGCCCTGCTGACAGGGCTTCAGTGGTAGGAGCAGGAAAATTGGGCAGTGACAGACAGCATTGGGCTTTCCCAGCCCCAGGAGGAAAGAGCCTGGCAGGGCTGGCATCAGGATGGGCAGAGGGGCGCCAGGGGAGAGGGCTGGGCTGGTGAGGAGAGCTGCCCCAGGGAGGAGAGCAGGCCCTGGTGGGAGCTGGGAAGGGAGTGAGGCAGGAGCCTGGCAGGAAGATGGCATCAAAGAGCACTTCTGGTTCCTGAAGGCCAGTCAGGGCCAGAGTGGCCATCTGACCTGGGTTACCCCTGGCTCTGCCCGGCCTGGTGGGATCCTGCAGTTCATCTGTGTTGTTCCCTCCATGGAGAACATTGTGAGGATCAGAGACATCTCTGGGCTGAAGATCCAAACTAGTTGTGATCAGAGGAAGCTGCAGGTGGCCCCCAGCCCTCCTAGAGCCAAGATCCCCCAGACGTGGGGCAGGTGTTTCCTGGGTGTCTGACAGACCTTTAGCGAGTCATTACCAGGCTGGAAGGCACAGAGGACGCAGCAAACAGGCATTGGGGTTTGGTCAGAGGGTTGGAACCTTTGATCCCATGTCCTGAGTTCAGCAGGAGGTTAAGAGAAGAAAATGGACTGAATCCTCCAGAGCTCTCTGACTCCCGAGGCCACAGGAGGCTCTCTGGGCCACAGTCCTCAGGGAGCCCTGAGTTGGCATGAATCTTGCCAGGCTCAAAGGGCCCCTGGACAGGCCGAGCTTGTTTCCTGGATCTCCTCAGGCCAGTGAGTCCCCCACCATTCCCAGGGAGCCCGGCTCCTCCTGCAGGGCCTTCCGCTTCCTCAGATGAGGACACACACCTGAGCTGTGATTCCTCCCACAGAAGTCTTTGATGTCCTGAATTCCTTTAATATTCTGATACCCCAGACTCCATCCCTTCCAGTACTGCGGCCCATGTTCTACTATCATAATGGATGTCTGTGGCACAGTTAGTGGCCTACCTGGGCCTCACTCTCCCTAAAATGGTCCTCATGGTGACTTCTCTAAAGGATCCTACATGATCACATGGTTTATGATCAGTGATATGGAGGCGATGAATGATTCCCCCTTGACCAGCCTGCTGGGAAGACCTGCAGAGGAGCCTCAATGAGAATTTCCTCACCCAGAGGGACGTCTGTATGAAATAGGTGCAATCCAGGACAGGCATTCTCTTATCAGGATCCAGAACACAAATACACAATCAATAATGATGTCAGATTACGTTACTTTGGAGTCAAATCCATGTGACCGCGAAAATGTGGTTTTCAAGACTTTGAATTGCCAAAACTGTAAAGATAATTTTTAGTGTCTTGAGTTAAATCAAAAATAAATGGTCGTCATGGGAAAAATTCCCAAATATGAAATACCCAAGTCAGCTAGGTTTTATGGAGATTTTAATTAATACAAATGAAGGAATTAAGGGAAGGGAGAGAGACAGAGTAAGAGGAAATAGTAGGAAAGGGCCTAGGACATTGGCCTAGGCCTTTCTCTTTTAAGAGAGACTAGTCAGTCTTTTATCAACTCACCACAAGATTTGTCCCAAGTAAAACTCCAGTCCTTCACTGAAACCCTCAACTTCTGAACTCCTGACCTACAAATCAGCTTCCAAAGCTGAACTAAGTTCAGAGGCCTCAAGCTCCTTCCTTTTAAAGAAAATTTTCTCTTGTGTCAAGTCCCCTGAATTTTCACATCTACCAATCACAGTAGACGCTTTTCCTAGGACTGCCCATTCTTAGTTTTTACCACTATTTAGTTCTTACCTTCTCTGGGTAGATTATATTTTCTGAGTACTTCACACCTCTTTGCTAAGCTTGCCCTTTGTAAATTGCTTGACCTTTTAATGATTAATTTGACTTTCATAGGTACTTAGCACCCTTTTGTATTAGATCTAAAAATAGACCTAGCTTCAGGTTTTGACTTCACGATAAGTATGAGTTAGGGACTTTTTCATTGTTCCATCAGGAGTTTACAACTTTTATCTTCCCCTAAGGCACTGTCTAAGTATGGGTGGGAGTAATGTTAAAGTTCCCAATGCATTCCTGATCAAGTACCTCCATTGTTTAAAGTGGGGAATAGCCTTAACCAACTGTTCCAAGGTAGAGTCTGAGAAAGTTTAAGATTCACAATCCCCCCTGATGATCATTTGGAGATTGGTCTCCCCATTGATCATTTAACATCATCATCTTATAGTTCTAAACACACTTCTAACTACAGATGTATGCAATATTCAGTTTTCTTAAGAGGAAATTACAGTAGTGAGGGAGGAATAGAAAAGCAAGCAAGCAAGCAAAACCAATGTTTTGCTAGGCACATTGACAGAAGGCCAAATGAGGGGCAGTCCTTTTTGGCATAAATGTGTACATTTACAATAAATGTTCAATCAAACTTCAGTTCAATCAACCATATCCAAAGTTCATTCTTGATCTTCTTGCTGTTGTGTAGGTTTTCTGGCATCTTTCTGCAACAGTTCATTCATTCTCTGAATTCAGGAGTTAACAAGCTTCTTCCTTGAATATCTTTTCTCGAACAAAATCAAAATCTTGGATTTTTATAAAAATACAATCTCAAACAAAAAAATAAAAAATCTTGCATTTTAAATTAAAATACAATCCCCCCTGAAGTAGGTGTTAAAAGACATCCAGTTTAGCTCAGGATGCAATGTTCAGTTATGGGGGTGTATGAGTCAATTATCAAAAGAAGAGAAAAACAACAAAAAATATAAGGAAAAAAATTCAAAATAGGCCTTTGTATAGGTCCAATTTAAAGTAATTTGTATCCCCACAAGTCTGTAGGACAGAATGCAGTAATATTTCACTTATCCATTTGCAGCCAAGACTACAGGAAGTTGCCATAATATAAGAAGGAAAAAGAACTAGAATTCTATTTTGATAGGGAAGTGTCATTCCCTTCTCTTCTGTTAAAGGTGTGTTTTGATTCATGGCTGGATATAATGATTGAGCTGCCTTTGGCTGATCCTCAAGTGTTTTGTAGAGAGTCTTATTCTTCTTTTTAAAAAATTTTTCAAGCTTTAAAGCATTGAATGTGACTTCAGGGCCCCATTTATCAATAACATGTCCCACAGGCTCTGTAATCCAGGACGTTCCTAGTTGAATACGTTTCTCTGGAATGGTGGGTTATTGACTTTGTGACAAGGAAATCACTTTAAAAGACTGATATATATTAATTTAAGGTCGCCAAGGAATTCAGCTATGTAATTCCTAAATGAAAACTCGAATCAGCCGTCAACCTTTTATAGAGTTTAATTACAAACAGGAGGAAGAAAGGAATTAGAGATAGAGAGAGAGAGAGAAAGGGGAGAAAAGGGAATAGGGCTTAAATACCCCTTCTGTTTAGGCTGGGCCAAAAGGCCCAAGCCCTTAGATAGCTGGGGCAAAGAAAGGAGATCAGTCCCTATTACTCACGTGACCAAAATGGAGAAACAGTCTCAGAGGCCTCCACCTCCAGCTTCCTTCAGAGCAAGCTTCTCAGAGCACCTCTCCAACCACTCAGAGCCAAAACTCTCCAACCAACCCCCTCAGTCCTCAGACCCCTCTATCTTTAAGGAAACCATCCAAGTTCCCTCCCCTCAGTTCTCACATCTACCAATCACTGTCCATCATTTTCCCTATGCCAATGGTGGCTCTAGCTTAACCCAGGACCGCCCAGAGGTCTGTGGCTTTGCACATGTCTGTTGGAGGTCATATTCTCAAATAATTAAATCTTGATCTTTTGCTACAGCCCTTCCTAAATCCTGTTACCCTGAGTAGGGTAGAGATTGGAATAATTAAGTTTTGATCTATGCTGCAGCCCTTCCTAAATCCTGTTAGGACTGAGTAGGGTGGAGATTGCAATTTCCAAGACTTGGTTCTGTCATTCCAAGTATCTCCATTGTATCAATTCTAAAATCAATCATGACTCAAAGAAATTCCTGTTCTATGCTTAAGCATAGGTCAAAGTCCTTTCCATTGTTCAGCAAAAGGTTTCTGTCCTAAAGTAATCTTAAGAAGGGAGGAGGAGGAACCTCCCATGCCAATGGGGTTCACATTCCAATAGCCAAGACCCACTATCAATAGGGAATTTTTCAAGTATGAAATTTCCCAATGGTGAAATTTCCAACATTTATAAGTCTAAGAAATTTTAAGGTTTACAACTTCATGACCAAGGACTCATCATACAACTGTAAGTGAACTCAAGACTCAAAATATTAGTAGTGACAGCCCCAAAACTGTTACCTCAAATGGCAAATCTTGCCAGTCACAGGCTAGAGCAATTTTCCAGGATTCACACACAGACAATGTATGTCATTCCATAAGTTTTATTTAATTTTTTTTAATTTAGAATTCATCCTGGTATAAGGATCAGTTGTTAGAAATCATGGCTCTGAAAACTCTTTCTGGTTTCCTTGTTATTTCATTGAAAAACTAGTGTATGCCTTTAATACACTGAAACTCTTTAATCAATTCCTTAAAATGCTTGATTGTTAGAACTTGTCAACTTTTGCTAGCAAATTGTGACATACTAAGACTAGGCAATTTTATAAACTTAAGCCTTCCCAGGCATTACAAAAGGTTTTATGATCTAAGATTGAATTTTCATTCATGGAATTTTGATTTTACATTCTCAAGAGTTTCTTAAGATCCTGCTTTTTAATAAGTTGACTCATAATTACCAGTTACCATCCCTACTTGTACTGATTCTGTGATTATATTTTACATTTCGGATCATCTTTCTTGGGTTAGTACTATGTTCAAATTTCTGTTTTGATGCAGTTGAGGAATAATTTTTTTCTGTTAATTATCTTAGGAAGTGTTATATAGTCACTTTAACTATTGTGCATTTTCTATACACTTGACCATAGTTACACATCACACTCCTATTTACTCTTATTTTAAACATCAATCTGATGATGACAAAAGTAGAGAAAAATAATGTGAGTCTGATCCAAAAAGAGATTTAAGTGATGGTTTCTTCATATGATAGAATTAGTAACATGAATGAAATACCTGTGTAAAGATTAAAATTCGGGGAGACTGAGGCAGGTAGAAATTGGTTTCTCTCTGCAAGGAGTATTATATTTTTAGAGGTTTATTAAAGGCTAAGGATTGAGAATATACAAGTAAGAAAAGGCCAGGTGTCAGGTGGTAAAATTTCACTCACATCATGAGACGAGTCTGTTTGCCAGCAGAGACAGGAAGTAAAGAGAGCCTGCCGTGGGTGGAGACCCTCTAAATAATCCTTTTGCTCTTGGCCCATTTGAGAATTCAGTGAGATTAGAGGGCATTCTGGGAGCTAGCAAGGACTTCTGGGGAATGGAGTCCAGAGTTCAAATCTCAATTTTACATTCCCCCCGTTTGATCATTTGAAAAAAATTAGTTTTTTTCCCAAAGGATCATGAAAACATAATCAATTTAAAGATTAAAATAATTTGAGGATAAGAGAAAAAAAAAAGAATAAAACCAATAATTGCTGAATGCATTGACAAAAAGCCAGTTAGGGGGCAGTCCCCTTTGGCATGAAAGTATACATACAAATAAATGTTCAATCAACTACACCCAAAGTTCATTTTTTTGTGCAGCTTGTGATCTGGAGGCTTCTTCATGGTGTCTTCTCCAACAGTTCAGTTCTGGATTCAGAGAGGTAGCATCTTTTACCTAAAATTCTTCTCAAAAGGAATTTAAACTTTGCAATTTAAATAATGATATTTTTTACATTCCCCCCATTAAGAGGGTGATTGAAAAATACAGGATCACTTAGGGATGTATGGCTGAGGTATGAGGTATATGAATCAATTGGCAAGAGATATTAAAAAGATATCAGAAAATCCAAATAAAAAAGAAAAATTTTCTGGTTGAAAATATAGACTATCAAAGTCTTATGTGTAAAAATTCCAAGTAAAGAAAAATAAATGTATAACAGGCCCTTGAATCAGGGCCCAATCAAAATGATCTAAGCAATGATGCATTTACCCAGTCAATAGCCAGGACTACAGAAAGTTACCACACTATGAAAGGCAGAAAAGGGACCAGATTATAGGAGCCAAGGTTTCGGGGATACTCATCTGTGAGTATTTTTCAGAGTGAGTGTGGACACAAGGAAAGCCTATGTCTAGCAATGATAAACACAGTAACCTCGAGTCTTTACACTAGGTTCAAGACCTTTGTATTGGCCTAGAAGTGCATCAATCCATCCTGGATTGGCTTTTCTTTGGCTCTGTGCAATGGCTCTTGTGTGTATATCTTGTCCTGGAATCAGACAGAATCATTAAGCAAAGTCCCATAATTTACTTTAATAATTAGTGGCATCATTTTTATAGTCACAAGCTTTTTGGGTATGCATTAGCAAATGTATTTTAAACTTATAGTACTGCAAAATCAAAAAGTTAAAGAAAATCTTAATGCTGGTGACATGTGCTTGAAATATAAAAAGGAGAGAAAAATAAAAAAACTGAAAAAGTATATTGCACATGCAAGAAAATAAAATAATAAAAGAGTTTTAAAAATTCAAAAATATAGCTTATAATCATTGACACACTGTGTCAGCTAAGAAAATATAAAATGCAAGGCTTTCTCACCAAAAATGAGATCCATTTCCTCTTCATGTATCTGGCCATGATCACTGTGAGTAAATGAGTTGATCAAGGTAACAATTTTTCATTTTTAAAAATACAGTAGTACAAATATGTAGATATCAATATCCCCAAAATTCTCAATAGCCCAATTAATTACAATAGCAAGCAAACACACTATCATATTTCACATAAGTTGCTCTATGGCATTTAAAAAAAAACAACCTATGAATTGATGGATATTTGTCAAAAGTTTTTACAATCTCAGCAAATCTTTCAACCTTGGTAATAAACATATTTTTTAAACAAAGTAAAACTCATCTTGGGTTAAGAACATAATCAAGAAATCTATATATCATTCTGGTGGAAGTAAAATAGTGAGCTGAAGAGTATAAATAAAGGGGTGCTCCTTTTTTGGAGGCTTATTTAGGGATACAAATGCCCTGAGATTAACTGCCCCAACTTCCATTCACATTTTTAGAAATGCGGGAAGGTTGGGGGTTATAATTGTATTTCACTTCAGCTATGGGCCTTACCTTGTGGTAGGGACAGGCAAAAATAACCAGAGATTGTTAAAAAATTTTTTTTCAAAAATCATATTTTAAAAACCCTTAAAATCATTTGAGATATTTAGCACATTAAATTTTCCAAAGGTTGTTATACAATTGTAACCAGTTCTGAAGTCCATCTATCTTCTATGTGACCATTTACAAAGGCAAAACTAGAAAAAAGGCTATTTTTTCAATATGGTTATAGGGGAAAAACAGAATATAACAGTAGTCAAAACTCAGTACATTAAAATGAACAGTATAACAGAATAATATTGAATCCAGTAATATATGAACTTAAAATCACAAAGTTATATCTGAAACAAAACAATCAGGAAAAATGCAATAGAGTACAGAGATTTTTATAACCATTGGAGTCTGAAATGCCTTAGAATATAGCCTTTAGTCTCTTCAAAGTTCTTTGGGGTTGGTTTTTTGTTTGTTTGTTTGTTTATTGTTTTTAATTATCTATTTAGATGCCTATTGTCAGAAGGCAGAGTGGTAAGGGCTAAGCAATGGGGTTTAAGGGATCTGCTCAGGGCCCCACAGCTGGGGAGTATCTGAGGCCAGATTTTAACCCAGGACCACATGTCTTTAGGCCTGGCTCTCAGTTCTCTGGGCCACCCATTTGCCCTTTCAAAGTTGAATCTTTGGGCTGAATCTTTCTTCTGGCACACAGGTGAAGTCAATGAAAGGATCAATGCAATTAAAAGATATCCTTGTAAAGTAGCCATTGCTTTTAAGTCCCTGCTTGAAAATATCTGTTTGTTCTCCTCCCTTTTCTCTCTCCCCTGCTTTGATCCACTCCGCCCACGTGGAGCCCAATCCCCTGTTACCAGCTGGTAGAAATGAGTCCTGAGCGATCTGCTCCAAGGATCTGGGTGATGAGCCGGCTGGATCGGAGGCCAGTTTTTGCTGGGCTGGGATCGGCTGGGCCAGATGGACCTGGGGTGGGTCGGGGCAGGAACACAGGGCCGGGATCAGGAGCACCAGGTGAAGATGGAAAGGGGTCAGGATTAGGGCTGCGGGCAGGAAGCGGTGGAGCCGGGTGGGGTGGGTGGCAATCGCAACATGTCCAGAGCCTGTGAGCTATCTAATGGCTAGAAGGAGCAGCAGCTTTGCAAGGGTAAAAAAAAAAACCTCAGCCAGAGAAACAGTGGATCAAAAAAAAATTTCTAGGCACTAGCTATTAAAGATTAACTAAAGATCAGAAAAGAATCAGAAGATTGAGAGTCTTTTTCTCCCATTAGGTCGCCAACTGTAAAGATTAAAATTTGGGGAGACTGAGGCAGGTAGAAATTGGTTTCTCTCTGCAAGGAGTATTATATTTTTAGAGGTTTATTAAAGGCTAAGGATTAAGAATATACAAGTAAGAAAAGGCCAGGTGTCAGGTGGCAAAATTTCACTCACATCATGAGACGAGTCTGTTTGCCAGCAGAGACAGGAAGTAAAGAGAGCCTGCCGTGGGTGGAGACCCTCTAAATAATCCTTTTGCTCTTGGCCCATTTGAGAATTCAGTGAGATTAGAGGGCATTCTGGGAGCTAGCAAGGACTCCTGGGGAATGGAGTCCAGAGTTCAAATCTCAATTTTACACCTGTTAGAGAAGAGATTAAATCTATGCCTTTGAAGGTTGAAGAAATAAATAAAAGTAGATGAAAGGTAAAATATTTGAAATTTCTTCCAATACAAAAATATTATCTTTTTGATGTAGTGTGTTCATACCTACCCAAAGAAGTCTCTTGTTTAGTATTGTGCGGGATGCTTTTATTGTTGACATTTAGTTGAATGAATTAAAAGACAGAAATTGATAGACTTAATATCTTCAAAGAATCTGTTAACCCCGGCCTTTTAGAAAAGGGTTTTCAATTCTTAAACATATCTTGATTGGTTTCCCTCTTGGTGAATTAAAATAATTCTTGACCCATGTTTTAACTTTTAAAATAATTTTCTAAGTTTTCTAAACTAAATCATTTTTATTAAATTTACTAATTTAGTAATTTTAGTAAAATATCCAGTCTGTTGATAAGAGATGTGGTAGGGTTTTCAAGTTAGAAAACATTTAAACCCTGTTTGATTTGTACAATGGTCTTAAGTAATGTCTGACATCCATTGGATAAAGCAACATGCTCAGATACAGTGTTTAAATGGCTCTGGCTTTTTTAAAGCCTGGAACCTTTGGGGTTATTGATTAGGAATTCTAGTGATAGTTTGGGTGGCTTCCAGACTATTTGGAATGATGGGGGGGGGACCAGGAATGTTGGATCTAAATAGGAAAGAGATAATTCAGGTGCAGTTTAGTGAGGGATTTTAATCCAAGTTCCAAGGGGGGACTAAACTGTTTAGAGAATCATTTTAAGTATATAGATATGAGAGGAGTGAAGAAAGTTTTTTAAAAGTTATATAGCCCATTTCCATTAATTGAGTAAACAGAGCAGGTGATTGTAAAAGGTGTGAATATTTTACTATTAATAAGATCAAACAATTCTTCTTGTGTTTTGAAGCTATGAAGAGCATCAATATTTTATGTTTGAGGTCAGTACCAAATTAGGTAGGTCAAATTATATCCAATTAATTAATGAGTTAAAATAATTTGTACAAAAAAAAATTTAGAAGTAGAACCCCTCAAAAGAATCATTTAAGAAGTATAATTTTATACTTAATACTTACCAAGTCTATGATCATCAATGACATGACATTATTGAAACTTGTATAATAATAGCAATACAGGCAGCATCTGTATCCCTATAAAATCTGATGGACAGTTTGCAAATACATAGTCCTGATTTCATATTTAGAATCAGGATGTCAAATCTGGCTCCAGGCACTTCCCAGCTGTGTGACCCTGGGCAAGTCACTTAACCTCCATTGCCTAGCCCTTACCACTCTTCTGCCTTGGAACCAATACACAGGTAAGGATTAAAAAAAAAAAGAATCTGGAAATGTATTAAGTTTAGCACAATTAAGATTTAAGATACTACTCCAAAAGAACAAACACACATTGTAATTTTGAAATAAACACCACTTAGAAATTGAGAAATTAAGCATTTCTGTCCTTGCCATCTGATTAGTTTCAATTTAGTTTTATATAAATATTTTCCTTGTTTCTGGTCTTTTTAATGTGGCCAGCAGATATTTTTATTATTTTTATTAATTGTTAATAGCCAAAACAGCTAATCAGACCAGGAAGATGCTAAGAGTAATGAATAAGACAGATATACTCAACCATGCTGGTACCAAGCACAAAAACTACAGTAAATGAGCGCATTCCCTTCATTCGCTCTCATTGGTTAAGCCGGCACCACCACTGCGATTCCTGTCTCTTAAGCTCCTCTTCAGGACACAGAACAAAAGCAGCAGCTTTTCACCAAAACGGTTCTTCTGGACAAAATCGCTGGACTTGGTCATCTGCTGCAGTCTTCTCTCCGTTCTTTTTTGTGGGGAGCCGTTTAGAGGACTGTTTCTTTCATTTAGACTGAAAAGCTGAATATGGGCTCTGGCTTTTGGCAGGTAGAAGAACTTGAAATAGATAATGGAGCTTTGTGGTTTTAGCCCATGTGGGAGGACATTTCAAGGAATTCAGCCCCAGATTTTAACGCTTAATCACTTTAAGTGAAGTATTTGACCAAAACAGTTGTTTCATGGCTTGGGAATTTATGACAGGCTTCACAGCTCAGTAGCAGAAATTCCTGAAGGTTTCTTTCCTGTTCCTTAAGAGAATTATTAGGAAATTTATATACACTATATTTCTAACTACTGGATCATAAAGCTAGCTCATCTTTTAAAAATGTTTGTAAGTATTTATAAATATATATACCTATATATGTAGCCTGTGGTTAAGATAATTTAATTTCCATATTATCAAAATCAAAGTCCTTAACTGGGTTGTTTTTTTAAACCTTTACCTTCCGTCTTGGAATCAATATTGTATATTTGTTCCAAGGCAGAAGAGTGGTAAGGGCTAGGCAATGGGGGTTAAGTGACTTGTCCAGGGTCACACAGCTGGGAAGTGCCTAAGGTCAGATTTGAACCCAGGACCTCCCATCTCTAGGCTTGGCTCTCAATCCACTGAGCTACCCAGCTGCTCCCTGAGTTTTTTCTTAAGAAAGGTGAATCCTTTGGACTAGCTAGATTATGTAAGAATAATGTGAAATGTACAGACTTCTTTTGAGGCAACGTTATCAAATGAACACCTTTAATCTTCCCTCAAAGGCAAATGATTTCCAGCTCATGAAAACAAACACTTGACACACTTGGAGAAGGTCCTGCAGAAATTTTCTCCTCTGAGAAGGAATAGAAAGAACCCGGGTACAGCCAGAGACCACCCAACTCTGGTGGGGGCACAAGACCAGCCCTGTGGGCCTCTCTCTGTCACTGTGCTCTTGGCTCACTAGAAATTGTAAAGAAAAGGACAGGAACCACACTACACCCTGACAAGACCAGACCACACAAAATAGCCCACGAGAAACATCACCCTCCTGAGATGGGGCACAGCTCAGCTCAAAGTGGGTCTTTAATGGGGAGTCAGAAAACAAAGAGCCCTAAAAGAAAAGCTGCTGAGCATCTCCAGAACTTCTTCCTGAGGGATCTCAGAATCCTGAATCCTTCCCTTAATCTCCTCACATTGACAAACTATAAAGAAATGTCCCGGCCATAATTCCGAGCTGAAGATCCAAACCTAATTGTGGTCAGTGACAGCTGGAGACGTCACCCCACCCACCAAAGGTCCCATAGAGGCGTCCAGCACTGTGTTCTGTGGGTTTCTGACAGATAAGCAGCAGGTCATTAGCAAGGCAGAAGGTACGGAGGATGTTAAGGAACACGCAGTGTGTTTGGTAACAAAGGTTTGGAGCCTTTGACTCAAAGTCCCAACTTCAGAGGAGAGAATTTCCCGAATCCTCCAGAACTTTCCTACCACTTGGGTCACAGGAACCTTTCTGGGCCACAGTGGTTTGGGCAGCTTCTAGTTGGCCTCAATCTTCAAAGGATCCAACAGGACCTGAACATGCCCAGTTTGCTTTCCTGGGATCTCCTCAGGGCAGCTGTAGACTCCCCAGTCCCAGTGAGCCCAGCTGCTCTGCTTGGCTCTCAGCTTCCCTAGATAACTGCCCAGACCTAAAGCTTTTATTCTTCCCACAGAAAGTCTTCAGTATCATTCATTGCTGTAATACGCTGATAACCCACCAAACTGCATCCCTCCCGATACTGTGGCCGGCATTCTATTATACTTGATATCTTGTACACGATTAATGGAATAACCGAGTCTAACTCTTTAACTGTCCTTGCAGTTCCTTATCCCAAGGATTCCATGTGATCCCTTGTTTCCGGATTGATCGTATAAAGGCCATAAAACAATTTTCCTTTCAATATGTATGAAATAAATTGTAGGAAGTCAAACAAAGGTGGGTCAATAAAGGTTTCTTGCAACAGATGAGATTTTCATCCAGACCTGAAGGAATCCAGCACTGAGGAGGCAGAGACTAGTGTGGACAGTAGTGAAAGCTGGGGAGGAGGGAGAGGAGTCCTGGAACAAGGTCAGGAGATGGAGAGTCTCCTGTGAGGAACTAGAAAGAGCCCAGTGTTGCTCCGGTACTAAAAGAGTATGGGAGGGACTAAGGGGAGAGGGAAGGAGAGTGAGGGGGAAGTTCTCAGGGTGACCAGCCTTGTAGATGGCTGCCCAGGTGGAATATCAAGCCCTGAGGTGGTTTAGATGCTTAGGAACTGGTGGCAGTGGCATTCCAAATAATTGAGGGCAAGTCTCAGCGTGGAAAGACAAGCAGGGTCCTGAGGTCCTCTCCTTGGGTGCCACTTGAGGACATCATTGATCTTAGGACTTCAGAGGCAGGGCATTTAAAGCAGTGAGGCCTACCAGGAACCACCCAGAGTAGATGAGTTCCAAACAAAGCTGCCTTCTTTCCTTAGAACAAGTCTCGCTGCATTCTTCCCTTTGAGCCCAGATTTCTCTGCTTTCCTTTGGGCCGGAATTCTTTCTGCCTTCTGGTACTAAGTATATCTGAATGAGAACTTTTTGCTGTCCCTGCTAGAGGTGGTGGCTGCCCTTTCTCTCTGGACCTCATCCTTCCTCTCTGAATGTCCTTTAGCTGTATCAAAAGCAATTCTTCCTGCAAGTTCTGGCTGCAGAGACTGCTTTCTGCCCCTGCTACAGTTGTGGGAGAGGGAATACTGGTGCTGGCCCAAAGAACTGTAGCTCAGACGTGTTCCTCCCAAGACATGATGGTGTCCATTGAAGGATATGCTGTATAGTGTCACCTTGGGGATGGAGAAAGTCATTATAGTGGAGTAGAATAGCCCTGTGTGGTGAAGAAGACAATGGAATGGTCCTTCTAGAGTTTCTAGTTTTTAGATTGTATTCAGGATCTGAGGAACTGTGTCTTCATATGCTTGGAAATTCAGACTTTCCTCAGACTATTTTTCCCCTGGATATCTCAGGGGCTTTCCAGGCTGAACAATAGGGAATGGGTCAGGAAGGGGTGAAATAGAAGAGTATCCAATACCATGTATAAAATATATAAGAGAGAGAGAGAGAGAGAGAGAAACAACCTGTGCTGGAGGAGAGAACTACCATATTTTTTTTTTTCTTATAGGCCATTTACCCCTAGTCTATTCCATTGATCCACTCTTCTATCCAGTATCATATTTTAATGATTACTGCTTTATTGTACAGTTTAAGATCTGGTACTGCTAGGCCACCATTGTTCACTTTTTTTTTCATTAATTTCTTTGATATTCTTGATCTTTTGTTTTTCCAGGTGAACTTTGTTATAATTTTTTCTAATTCTATAAAAACATTTTTGGGGTAGTTTGATAGGTACAGCACTGAATAAGTAAATTAATTTAGGTAAGATTGTTATTTTTATTATATTAATTTGCCCTACCCATTTTTCTTTCTTTTAGATTTTGTAGTGTCAACTGACCAATTAATAAATTATTTAAAATGAAAAAATTGTGCCTCTTGAGAATTCCAATCATTACACTGTCATTATCTTTCTTTTGAATTAACTTAATCGCCAAAATTTTATATTTTAAAAAGATGGAACATCCCTTCTTTTCCTCATCATACTCATTCTTTTTTCCATGTAATTAAATATAAAATGACTAAATATGTTCCATTCACCCATTCCGTTCATCATAAAGCAAAGATAGAATGTTTTGGCTATGGTACATCATACCCAGTGGTTCACCAAACTCAATCTACCATGAGAATGCTTTTCTTCATTCAGCTTAAATCAGAGTCTGATCCCATATAACTGTATGGAATCTTCTTTATGATTTTATCTAGATAAGAGTATTTCAGCCTTTTAGGAAATTACATAGAGAATTCCTTTTTCTTTGTTTTCTCCTCATTGATTACTGGTAATATTTCCCCCTAGAATACACAGTACATGCTACCTTCTCAGAAACTCTTCAGAAAAATATTCTTACCAGATCAACTCTGATCCTTGTGATGAGGAGGAGTTTCAGATCACCTTCTCTCTTTCTCCACAGAATCTCATACTTCACTCAGAGAGCACATCCCATCGCCCTGATTCCCCAGAGGGAAAAGTATTTAAGAGTAAGATATTTCTCCAGGTTTTACTCTTCACGACATGATTCTCACTTTAGATACAAAATGCCTTTGTCAATATTCCACTGTGCTCTGAGACTAGTCTTCCTGCTGACTTTGGGTAAATTCCCTCGTGTGCTTCAGTTTCCTTCAGGGAGTGGATGAGGATTGTACCAGATGAATTCTGAGCTCTAAATCTTGTGACTCTTGCTGGTTTAGGCGTCAATAGCATTCAAGGATGTGGCTGTGGACTTCACCCAGGAAGAGTGGTGCCTATTGGACCATTCTCAGAAAGAGCTGTACCTGGAGGTCTTGCTGGAGAATGTGCAGAATCTACTCTCTGTGGGTAAGGACCATTTCCTCTGTTAACTCTGAATCTGCCATAAAGAGAATGTCTTTATTCTAAGGCAGATACACAGGATTTTGAACCTTTGTCAATTATTAAAAAAGCAAAAGTGCTGGGTGCAACTGGGTGGCTTTGAATTGAGAGCCAGGCCCAGAGATGGGAGGTCCTAGGTTCAAATCTGGCCTCAGACACTTCCTAGCTGTGTGACCCCAGGCAAGTCACTTAACATCTTCTGCCTTGGAACCAATACCCAATATTGATTCTAAGATGGAAGGTAAGGTTTGTTTTTTCTTTTTTTCTTTTTTAAAGCAGAAGTGCTGAATGTGGGACTTTCCTTTTTTTACCCCTGAATTTGTTTCTTCTCAGTTTTAGATAGCTTCAGGTGAAAACTTAAACCAGTGTTACAGATTTATATTCCTCAAACTAATCTCAGAAGTCATCTAGTCCATCCAGTTATTTGACTTCAAATTTGTGTGTAAATTCTCTGTTTATACCCAGACAACATAGCAGAAGCAAAAACTAGACCTGCCCTGAAAATGTCAAAGCAACCTTAAAATGTGTTTTTAAATGAGTAGTCACAGAACAAACATGGTTATTGGCTCTCCTGAGGAAAACAAGTTGAAAGTTAGGCAGAAAGGGTCTATTTTGGGAAATAATGGGGGAACTGGAAGTAAAATTGCACACAGAGGAGTGCAGACAATCTAACCCATATCTATTGCTCCAGGTTCAGAACCTGGACAGAAGCCAAAGAACCAGAACCCTTCTTAAGTCTGTATTATTAGAATGTCCTAAGCCCACCCCTTGGAATATAAAGACTTGGCACAAGGCTGAATGAGGTCCCAAAGTCACTTGGCCAGTTCAAGCCTATGGTAAAGCCTGTAGCCCCAGGGCAAAGTAGCTCCCAGTCCTCTAAGCCCTGTAAGCCATCAGCTGTCCCTAGAGGAGACTAAATTAGTAGCTTTCAGAGCATCCATCCCACAGGCCATGGTGCTACCTTGGAAGAAATGAAAGTTACAGAAAACCAGAACTATAGCTAAGGGGAGCAGCAAGGAAAAACTGAAGTTTAAGAGAATACCCCCTCTACCCTGAGAACTGAGATAGATGGCAAAGTGTAAAAAAAAAAAAGAAGTCTGGAAAAATGAGCAAATAACAAAAGAAACATCTAACCATAGAAAATGTCTAATAGTTAAAGAAATTGTCTAAGATTGAAGAGGTATAAGGAATAAGAAAGGTTTTGTAACAGGGAATGGAGGAGTTAAAGGGATAGAGGGAATATAGATGCTGGTGAGGTAAAAGGAGAGAGATAACCCCTGCTGAGAGGCTATTTTTGAAAAATGGGGTTCCCAAGAAATGGGCCAACTATGATAGCCTGAGGAGATGTCTTCTCTATTGATTGATGTTGAAGATACCCCAGGGCAGATAAGCACAAACCCTCCTGAGGGGACAAGCCTCCCCCACACCCACCCAAGGTCGCCTACCAGGGGTCCGATAAGGACTATTTATGGTTGAATGGCTGTCCTTAGGTCCTTCCTCTATGTTCCCCTGAAATGATAGTTCTCTTTTCTGACTGCAGGTTATTTAACTTAAGATGACTTTAATAACAAGTTTGGATTGGGGAGGTACCAGGGTAGAGGGAAGAGGGGTTTTCTATACTTTTTCCCAGATTGGGTTTGAGTCTCTCTCAGCTTTTGAGCTGAGGCCAGGCCTCACAGGCTGTTTTATTCGTGACTATGCTAATCTATGCTAGTTTTCTTAAGTTTAAAGTCTTTAGCAGTAGATAGCACAAGGTAGAAAAGGTTCTAACTTCATGAGCTGGTTGGGCCTGTCTCTTCAGACTAGCTCCCTAAAGACCGGCCTTAAGTTCAAACGTTCCCCTTAAATTCTTTTGTTTGATGACACAATCACAGGAATCCAGGTAGAGTACACAGTTGGGAAAAATCCAGGAATAGAGGTACTTCTATCCAGAGACTAGGAGAGAGTGCTCCTTCCAGTCCCAGGCCAGAAAAGAGTGCGTCCTCAGAGCAACTGTCACTCTCCAACTCGCCCCTCCACCCTCTCTAACTGTCATCATTGTCAATATCTTCTCTCCAACATTCCACTGCTGTCTGTCCCACCTGAGTGGCAGAAAGGCCCAAAGCTTGATTCAGTTTTCCTTTCCACTTAATGAGGCAAAAAAAGAGCAAGGCACAGATTCAGGTGGGGATTGAATACAAAAGCCTCCATATGCAAAACTTCAAATAATAATGGAAATTGGACTCAGTTACTAGATGAGTTCAAAAAGGAATTGAGAAATCAAATGAGAGAAGTGGAAAGAAAATGGGGAAAAGAAATAAAAGTAATGCAAAAAGAAAATTAGACATGAAAAAATAAAATTGGTCAAGTGGCAGAAGAAGTAAAATGGACCAAATGGAAAAAGAGGATCAAGAGGTCATGGAAGGAAATCATTCTTTTTAAATTAGAATTGAGCATATAGAAGCTAATGACTTCATGAAATATCAAGAAACAATAAAACAAAATCAAAAGAAAATATGAAATATCTTACTGAAAAAAACAACCTGGAATATAGATCCAATAGACAATCAATAGTTTATTAGACTTTTTTAAAAGTCTAATATATTACTAGAAATTATCAAAGAAAACTGCCAATATTCTTTAGTCATAGGTTAAAAGAGAGATTGAAAGAATCCACAGATCACCTCCTACAATAATCCCGAAATGACAACTCCCAGGAATTTTTTAACCAATTTGTAGAAATCCCATGCTAAGGAGAAAGTATTGCATTGTCAGAAAGAAACAATTCAAATATGGAGCCCCAGTGTTGATTACATAAGATCTGGGAGCTTTTATATGAAAGGATCTAAGTGTTTGAAATATGATATTCTGGAAAGTAAGGAAATAGGGTTTACAGCCATGAATCATCCACCCATCAAGACTGACTATTCTTTCAGGGACAGAAATCATCATTTAATAACAAAGGGGTTGTCCAAGTATTCCTGATAAAAAGAGCAGAGCAAAACAGAAAAGTTGATGTCCCTATATAAAATTCAAGTGAAGCATAAAAAGGTAGAAAGAAAATTAACAAGACTCAAGGAGGTCAAATTGTTTATATGTCTAGTGGAATGATGATAGAAAGAGGTATGGTACCAAAGTGTTTAGGGAGATATGCAAAACAAAAACCAAAACCAAGAGGGTAAAAAAAGAGGATAGCACTGAGAGAAAAAAGAAGAGAGAAGTAACATGGGGTAAATTATATCAAAGAGACATGGGCAGAAAAACTATGATAGTGGAGGGGATGATGGAAGTGGTGAAAGGCAATCAGTATAACTTATTCTTGTTGGGAATAACAGACAGACTCATTGAGGTATAGAATCTTACTTTATAGAGCAGGGGTCCCCAAACTTTTTACACAGGGGGCCAGTTCATTGTCTCTCAGACCATTGGAGGGCTGGACTATTAAAAAAAACAAACTGAACAAATCTGTGTACCACTATCTGGGATAGTGGAGACTGCAGCGCTGGCTGTGATGGGCCTGTCACACCTTGCACAGGCCCATCAGTGCCAGCAGTATACACAGTGTGGAATCCTCTCCCCCAGATCGAAGCTGATGTCTTCCATTGTGCAGCCACATAATCCTTTTCGTCACTCAGAACAAGGCAACACACAAAGGATTATGTCGCTAGAAGTAGTACTATACATGAGCAATGCTGTGTTTTGCGCTTTGTGACACCACCACATACAGTGCTCCTCTCACTGACCACCAATGGAAAAGGTGCCCCTTTTGGAAGTGCGGTGGGGGCCAGATAAATGGTCTCAGGGGGCTTCAGTTTGGGGACTCCTGCTATTATAGAGAAATAGAAGGAGAATAAGAAAGGTGGTGGAGGGAGGGCAATAATATAAGGGAAATGGGGGAGGGGTGATTAAAGGGGAACTTTTGGACAGATAGTGAAAGGAGATAGCGTAGGATTAAGAGAGGAAAACAAGATGAAGGGGAATATAGAAATGGTAATCATAATTGCAATTGTAAGTGAGATGAACTCACCCATAAAATGGAAGCAGATAACAAAGTGAATTGAAAACCTGAATCTTGTGGTATATTGTTTAGAAGAAACACATTTGACATACACAAGTAGACATAAAGAGAATAAAGGTAAAAGTAATTGTTATTTCAATAATATGGGAATAACATTTTAAAAAGAAGTCTAAAACTATACCTCACATTCTGCCTAGTCTTGTGAGTTTATTCTTATTCCTCCTTCATTCTTTCCTCAAATCCCAGGCTAGATAATAGGAATGGAAAGAAAAGGAACAAGCATTTCAAAATACCTACTCTATGCCCTTTGCTGGGTAAAGTTCATAATTATCATTAATTTCACAACATCCCTGTGAGTTTGATAATCTTATTGTCTTCAATTCATAGTTGAGTCAACTGAGGCAAACATGGTAAATAACTTTCCCAGGGGTACCTATGTACCATCTTTCTAAGGTTACATTAAATTTACTTTTCTGATCTCATATCCCTTCACTACCATCTACCTTTAATTTCTATATAATGGAGGTTGTGGAATGTTTCTATCCTTCTATTACAAGAAGTAAAAAAAGATGGAATTTTCTGATTGCAAATTATTTTCATGATCTCTGCCCTCCTGCAAATATTCCAATAGTGAATACAACAAAAACCATTCTGTAGGCCTTACTTGCATGCCCCCTTTCCTTTAAGAGGACCCTATTTTTTATTTTTCTCTCATGATCCCTTTCTCCTTATGCCCAGGGCTTCCAGTTCCTAGAGAAAAATTTATCTCCTGTTTTCAGCAAGGGAATGTATCATGGCTACTAGATCGAAAAGGCCCAAGGAGCTGCTGTGCAGGTGAGTGAGTTGAAAGCAGGTGTATAAAGGCAGTTACTCAAAAAGACTTTTTATCTTGTTGTGGTGAAGAATGACTTGGGGACTGGCAGACCAATACTAAATCATGCTTTTCATTTCCTGAAAGATGGTTAAAGAGGTCCAGCCTCTCCAAAAATCTTATGTGGATTCTAATCACCTAGGGAAGGAAGCCAAAGACTGGGAAAACAAATGGGAAGGGATTTAAGAGTGGAGACATAGTAAAATCAACTTCTCTACTAGTAGCAATGCAATGATCCAGAGCAATTCTGAGGGACATATGAGAAAGAACGCAATCCACATCCAGAGGAAGAAGTGTGGGAAAAGAAACACAGAAGAAAAATAACTGCTTGATCACATGGGTCAGTGGGGCTATGAATGGGAAAGTAGACTCTAAAAGATCATCCTAATACAAATATTAATAATAAGGAAATGGATCTTGATCAATGGCACATGTTAAACCCGGTGGAATTACATGTCAGATAAGGGAGGGGGGTAAGGGGAGGGGAAGGAAGAAACATGAGTCTTGTAACCATGGAAAATTATTCTAAACCATCTAATTAAATAAAATTTTTAAAAAGAGTGGATATGCATAGAGTATATGACAGACAAAGGACATGGAGAAAGATGCAGTGTGGTGTCAGAGTGGCAAGTCAGAGAGAGTGAGTGAGTTTGTCTCTGATCTGTTTATTACATCATTTTACATCATTGGGGGTTGCAGGATATCCTTAAAACATAGGAAAAGGCAAAAGGTTCTACATAATATTACAAATCCAATTACAAAAATGATGAAAGAGGTAGTAACACAATTATTCAGCCAAGTGCCAAGGGAAATGTAATTTGAATCTCCTTCCTGACCAGTGTAAAACTTCTCTCTTCCCAGAATCCTGGTCAACACTAATTCAGATGTTAAAGGTGAACTATTGTGATTTCTTTCAGTCTGTCTGAGCCTTTCACAACTCCAGGCACAGCTACTAGAATGGTAATAGAAATTTAAAGTTTTAATCCAAGCCAAGTCTTTTGACCAAATTAGAGGATCCAGTAAAATCAACCATGTGAAATATTAATAATATATCCAGACAAGTCTGATCCAGGAACACTTTGTTCATTGGCATCAGCTTTTGAATACATTTTAACACCTTCATAATTCATCATTACTGAAACCCTTCAATGAATATGGCATGAGGCATAATTTATGGTAGATTGTAAAAAAAGATGAATCTTTAGTATGTTGGCCCTTAATGGCATTCAATCTTTGCAGCTATAGAGAAAAGAAGAAAACTTCTATTCCTCTTTGAAAATTACTGCCTAAGAGTTAAAAAAGAGTAAAGTTGTTTCTCTGCTTACCATACAACATTTATCAAGAATGACCATGTGATAGTGCATCCAAAATGATGAGAACAGAATATCTGGAAGGTTACCCAAGATTCACAAAATTAGAAGAATGAGGGACGAGTGACTTTTTAGGAAAGATAGAAAGGCAATGGAGGAAGATTGTGTAATACTGTGGACAAAACATGCTTATGCATAGAGTTTGAGTTTTAGTCTAGCTGCAAGAAAGTTGTTCAAGTCATTTCTCCATTTTTATGACATTTGGGAAGTATGAGGAGAATCTTGGGCCTGCTTATGTCACTGGTCCATTGTGGACCATTCATTTTTATTGTATATGAAAGTCTTTTTAAAATCATCCATCATGCAGATATGACCAAATGGTGTATCCAAAGACTAGTTCTTCTAAAAGCTCCTTTTTGCCTGGGAAAATAGAATAAAAATCAGTTTACTTGCTGCCATCAGAGGAAAGAACTACATTTCTCTGTGTGTGTTTGCCCTCCTTCCTTCTTTGCTTATATTATTATTTCTTTTCTTCAGAGGCAGAGAATAATTTTGAAGTGAAGGAGATGTCTACAAAGCTGAGCCTTTTTGTGAAAGGATCTGGCCCCAAAAGATGCATGACTAAGGAGCTCCATGACTTTATTTTGAGAGAAATCTGTGCCCCTAATATCAAGGTAAATAAAAATCCAAAGAGTGACAATGAATTTGATGAAACTGTTGAGAAATTCAGCCAATATTCAGCCCTAAATCAGTACATGAAATTGACCTTAGGAAATGACTGTTGTCAGGATAGCGAATATAGGAAAAGCTTTCCTGAAGAAGTAGAACTTGTTCAGTCACCCAAGGAACTGGAAATGCCTACGTATCAAGGTAACCTAGGAGGAATGGCCTTTGGCTGGAGTTTAAACCTCATTAGACATCCAAAAATTAAACATGTTGAGATAGTTTCAGTAAGTGATAAAGGTGGGAGACCTTTGAATCATAACTCTGAACTTGCCGCACATCAGAGAATCCACACTAGAGAGAAACCTTATGAATGTAAACACTGTGGAAAGGCATTTAAACGGAGAGGCCATCTTGCTGCACATCAGACTGTCCACACTGGAGAGAAACCTTATGAATGCAAACACTGTGGAAAGGCTTTCACAATGAAGAGCAATCTTGCTAAACATCAGAGAATCCACTCTGGAGAGAAACCTTATGAATGTAAACACTGTGGAAAGGCTTTCACACGTAGGGGCAATCTTGATATACATCAGAGAATCCACACAGGAGAGAAACCTTATGAATGTGAACACTGCGGAAAAGCTTTCACAGTGAGGAGCAATCTTGCTAAACACCAGAGAATCCATACTGGAGAGAAACCTTATGAATGTAAACAATGTGGAAAGGGTTTTACACAGAGTGACAGTCTTGCTGCACATCAGAGAATCCACACTGGGGAGAAACCTTATGAATGTAAGCAATGTGCAAAGGCTTTTACACAGAGGGCCCATCTTGTTGCACATCAGAGGTTCCACACTCGAGATAAACCTTATGAATGTAAACAGTGTGGAAAAGCTTTTACAGGGAGTGGCCACCTTGCTGCACATCAGAGAATCCACACTAGAGAGAAACCTTATGAATGTAATCAATGTGGAAAGGCTTTCACACAGAGGGGCCATCTTGCCAGACATCAGACAATTCACACAGGAGAGAAACCTTATGAGTGTACACAATGTGCAAAGACTTTCACAGAGAGGGGCAATCTTTTTGCACATCAGACAATCCACACAGGAGAGAAACCTTATGAATGTAATCAATGTGGAAAGGCTTTCACAGAGAGGAGCTCTCTTGCTGCACATCAGAGAATCCACACTGGAGAGAAACCTTATGAATGTAAACAATGTGGAAAAGCTTTCACAGAGAGGGGCCATCTTGCCAGACATCAGACAGTCCACACAGGAGAGAAACCTTATGAATGTAAACAATGTGCAAAGGCTTTCACCCGGGGGTACTCTCTAGCTGCACATCAGAGAATACACTCTAGAGAGAAACTTTATGAATGTAAACACTGTGGAAAGACTTTTACACAGAGGGGCCATCTTTCCAGACATCAGACAGTCCACACAGGAGAGAAACCTTATGAATGTAAACAATGTGGAAAGGCTTTCACAGAGAGGGGCTCTCTTGCTACACATCAGAGAATCCATACTGGAGAGAAACCTTATGAATGTAATCAGTGTGGAAAGGCTTTTACATGGAAGGAATCTGTTGCTAAACATCAGAATATCCACACCAGAGAAAAACCTTATTGTATGGGATAAAATCATGCATTATCCTCTAGTATACATTAATTAATATTAGTTATTTTTGATTGGCAACTTCCTGCAACAAATTAGTAATCATTAGGTGCCCTTTAGAAGGGTGACAAGAAGAGTAGATAAATTCCCCTCCCCAAGCAACTTTTAATATATACATAAATATACACCTTTAATTCATTTTTTTAATGTGGCCAAACCCCCCCCCCCATTTTTTTATTATGGATTAAGACATTAAATTCTGATCCTGTGAAGAAAATCATTGAGTGTATTGGTGCACAAGAATAGAATCCCAGCAGGAAAAAGGCAGCAATGGCGTCGAGTCATGGGGCAGGGGGATTTCCCCTGGTACTGCCCCCTAGGACCTCCCCTCTGAGTGGTCCTGGCAAAACCGGAAGTCACAGTTGCCTCCTGAGACATGCTGTGATGGAATTAGTAGGCAAAGAAAATGTTTGATAAACTGAGGCAAGAGTGGATTTTGCTCTTTTCTGGTTTTGTTGCTGGCTAGACTTCCCTGTGAGCATGGCTATGGGGCCCTAATGGTGGCCACAGAATAGCAAGCTAAATGGAGCAACCACGAAAGTAACATATCTCTCTTTCCTTTCCATTCCTCTTTTTTGAGGCCCCAAGACAAAAGGGGAAGCCACAAGGCCACTGCTCATGCTTACACTGTCATCCCCAGTACAAGATTTTCTCCCTATCACTGCCCCTAGTCCTCAGAGACCCTACTCCCTGGTCAAGGAGTCCACAGGCCAGCACATCGCCTCCTACGGGCTAACAACAAAAATATAGGCAAGTTAAAAATAAATAAACAAGGCAAAATAAAATTTAAAAAATTAAACATAAAATTAAATAAAAGAAAAATTAATAAAATTAAATATAATCAATAAAATACATAAAATTAATTAATTGGATATACCAATTCTGTAATCCATCATTTCAAAAGTTAATGCCTTTCATTCATTTCTTATTTAGCCCTAACACCAACGTCCAACTTTGTTGTCTTTTAAAATAAACTTAAAGGAAGTTGTGTCTGCATTTTTAATTTAAGTATTCAAATGTTTTGGCTATTAAATTATTGGATTTTGTAGAGCTCCTTACTGGACCCTAGGCCCAGTACCACATAGCTACTGCTGGGTCCATAACTTAACTCCCCCCTCTCCTAAATTAGGGTTTCTTTTCCTAAGCAGCAACAGCCATAGCAGGTACCCCAAACAGATAGTGAAGAAAGACAAGGTATTTTTCTCAATTTGGGGAACAAAAGCAGTAACTTCTGACCAGATAATCTACTAAGTCCTTCTTATATTATGGGGGATATTGCTATGAAGAAGTCAAGTAATATTCCCCAGGACTTGCCATTGTATAAATTACTAAGAAGTTGGGATGAACCAGGATTTCCCAAGAAGCACTGGATGTCAAGGAAGGAAACAGAGGCTGTGCAAAGTCTGGACACTGAAGCCTTTTACCAGGCCCCTCTTTGACTCTTCTGACTTTAAAATTCTAAAAGAATTGAAAGCAATCATTGGCAGCAAGGATTCCAGAGGATATTCCAACTTGTGGCTCTGGGCATATCACCTTGATGGTTCAACCAAGCCGAGTACTAGCAATAACCTCTTGGTTAAATCTGAAAAAACTGACCCCCCTGGCTTCTCACCTGACAAGAGGCTACTCCATCTCGCGATCCAAGCCATCCTGACTCCTTCGGCACCACCCCTACCACCCCCGACATGCCTCTCTCACCTGGCAGCCCACCTTTGGTACCATCTCTTTGCCTCCCCTTACTGGCTAACTCATGTACTATCTACCCTTGCTCTTGCCATGCCCAGCCTGTGCCATTCCTTGCCCAGCTTTTCCCTCCCCACGGCCCAGCCTCCCACTCCTGCCACTTAGTCTCCCCTTCTCCCCTTTCTCCAGTTTCTCCCCCTCCCTGACCAACCTCCACTTTAACCAACTTCTCCCTCTCTTTCTCTCCTTTCCCTGCCCAACCCCTCCTCCCCTGGACCTCTCTCACTACCTCTCCTCCCCCTTCCCCACCACACCCCAACATTGTGCTTGCCCCCTCCCGAAAACAAGCTAAGCACCAGGAACCACAGACAAGTCCAATACAGTCCTTTTCCCCCAGGGATGTTCTCATTTATTATTAATGAGATCATTAGTCAATATTAGACATCTTACACTTTTTTCTCCACAAGATTTGAGAGATTCATTGAAAAAACTCCTGCCTTTGGAGGCACCTATGGTGCTGTTTAAGAAGTTTGAAAGTCTATTTAGGACATATAACCCAAATTGGGCAGATGTTACAGAATTGCGTTACTAGAAGATGAGAGGCAAATGGTCCTTTCCTTTGTGATTTGGTCCCAAAATATTTCCCAATACAAGGAATTATCATATTTTTGTTAGACTAAAAAGTTAGTTAACCGAGGTAATTTTACCTAACATCTTGATTTGTTTGTGTTTATTTTGTTTTCAAAACACTTGCTTTCCATTTTAGAATCAATCCTATATAGTGATTGAAAGGGAAAAGAAGAATTAGGGTTAGACAATGGAATTTCAGTACCTTGCCCAGGATGATCCAGCTGGGAAGTTTCTGAAAACAGATTTGAACCCAGGACTTCCCACCTGTAAGCCTGACTCAAACCTCTGAACCTCCTAACTGCCTCCCTAACACCCTGTTTCTATTCCAAATAGCAGGGGATCTAGTTGCCTCAGTCCATGCTGAAACTTGTATTCAGAATTTCCAATTATTAAGAGCTAACTCTCTCCTCCCTTTATCTCTCCATTTCTGATCTTTATCTCTTTCTTGTCTTTATCTCTCTCCTCTGTCTTTATTTCTGGTCTTTATCTCTCTCGTTTGTTTTTCTCTCTTCTGTTTCTTGTTTTTCCGTTTCTTTTCTTTATCTCTCTTTTTCTGCCTCTGGTCTCTCTCTCTGTCTCTTGTCCTTCTGTCTGTCTTTGTGTCTCTCCCTCTTTCCTCCCCCCCCGCCCCCCCCCCTGGATTTTAGACAGAGGGCAAAGTGTCTTCTCTTAAATTAATCAAACCTAGGAAGACAAGTAACTACAGAGAAGTCCTACCCACAGCCTTGGCTTCCTGAGACTCTGCAGGGCTCCCTAGTGTCCACATCTCCGAAGTCACTGGTGCAGGAAAGTCTCAGGAACCATCACTTCATTCGCCACTCTCGGGACCTTTCTGCCACCCATCCTCCCCAGCCCAGTACTGGTTTGGGCTTCCTTTGCCCTCCAGCCCTTTCTCTCTTTTCTCCAGATCAGCTCACAACTAAGAACAAACCACCTTGATCCTGGCCCTGATGAGGGATGTCAGTCTCTGCCTTGATAGCCCCTTCCCCATCTCTTGACCAAGAACTTTTCCCACCCAAAGCTCCCTCGATACCTCTCATCTCTGGAAGCTCAGCTGCTGAGCACAGGGAATGTCTTACTTTGGGATGGATGTAGCTGTGCTGTTTGTGTTTTCCTTAGCTCTGGCCTGGGCATGAGGAAGAATCTCCTCAATGATTTCTAGGCAGCAAAGGTCCAGACCCCTTCCCCATCCTCTCCCCTCTGCCTCCTCATTCCCTCCTCTCTCAGCCCTCCCAGTCCAGCCTCCTGGGTGGGATCCTGAGGCACAATCACACAGGAAGTGGCTCATCCTAGATCCCCTCTGAGGTCCTCTGTTGAGGGAGGAAAGGAGGTGGCTGGTCATCCTGAAGGCCAGGCATTCCCCTCCCTGCTTTTCCCCATGAGGGATTCTTTCAGAGGCCCTGGGTTCAGATTCTGCCTCTGACACATGTCTGTCTCTTCTGGGGCCTCAGTGTGTTCTGTGAAACACAGGAGTCAGCCCAGGTGACATCCAACATCCCTTCCAGGGTTAACCCCTGCTGCACTAGGAAGAGTGAATTGGAGTCCTCAGGGACTGCATCTAAACCCCTAGAAGGGAAACACGGATTGAATCAAGATCCAAGTTGGAATCGCCCCTGAGATACTTGGTGGCTATGTGACCTTGGAAGAGTCATTTCATCTTTGCCTCACTTTCCCCATTTTTGCATCTACTCAGCAAGGTGCTAGTGATGAATCCCTGAGGGCCCTAGAAATGCTGGCTGTGATGATTTCTTTCCTGTGGAATAAAACATACAAAAATGCTTCCTGAAACTGGGAGAGAAGAGAGATAGAATGAAGTTGGGCTCTAAAAGGAGAGTGTGGACAAAGGGCTAAGCTGGGCAGGGCTGCTCAGGACCAGGAAGGAGCAGACTCCAAGGCAGTGACCAGCAGCCTGGGGTCAGGGGCTGAGCCAGAGGAGGGGAGGGTTTGGGGTGACCTGCTGGCCCTCTCCCTGATATCTCTGCTTTTCCCACCTCCTCATGGTCCCCTCACCAGACTCCCTGTCCTTGCCCTTTCTCCCCTCAGCCCCTGCCATGTGTCCCACTCTCTCCCCTACCCTGGAGCTCCTCTGAGTGCATCCGCAGGCCCCCTTTGCCCCTATCCTCAGGGAGCTGCCCCCTCCCTCTACACTGTTCCTCCTCCCCAGGCAGGTCCTTCCTCCACTCTCCCACCTTCAGAGGGGTTCACATCTCTTCCAGACCAAGGAGGGGGTTGGACTCCATCTCCAAGCTGAGCAAACATTTAGAGAAGACTTCCTGGGTTCCAGGTACCATGCTCAGGGCTTCACCATGACCATCTCAGTGGCCCTGGGCCAGTCACTTAACCTGCTTCTCTCTGGTCTTCCCTGTCTACAATGGGGTGTTGAGAGCAGCTGCCTCTCAGGGTTGGGGGTGGATTCTGTGAGAGAATGTAAGACGCTGTGCGAGCCTTCAGTCCTGTGGAAATGCTGGCTTTGCTGTGAGGATTCCTCCTTGGAGCACACGTGACCTAGGAAAGACAGTAGAGGACACAGACACTGTAGGGGCCTCCTTTTTCATTCAAACTGATATTCAGGGAAGAGTAGAGGAAGGCAGGAGCTGGGAGGGATCTGCTGGGCTGAGAAGTGGGGCCAACAGGGCTGCGCACACGGCCTCCGGGGCTTCCTGCTCTTATACTGAAATGTCTTGAGATGGATTTGGGGTCGGAAGTCTCCGTTCATTGATTGTGCCAGTTTATCGGTCAGACAGGCATCACCCATATGAAGTCACAGGGAGGTCAGCGGCCCTCTCGAATGACCAGAGACCCCGATCTTGCTCAGGCAGTTGAACAAATCTTTTGAGGAGCTCATTATTCAGCCCCTCCTTTGAACACCCCAAGACGTCTGTACCTGCTGAATGCGTGATTAGGAGACGCTTCCTCAGACCCTCAGTCCTTGCCACAGACAGGGTGGACAAGAAGGACCAGAATCTCTCCCCGAGGAGCAGGACTCATTCCTCAGGATGCGGGCCTGAGAGATGAGAGATCACTTCAAACAATCAGGAGCCATGAGAGGGGAAGAATTCCTCCGCCCGGGGGGAGAGGGTTGCAGAAGATAAAGTGAGCAATTTTTACTTGTCGGGTGAAGAAAGACTGGAATGTGAGGGCCAGGTGTTGGGGCAGAACCCACACAGAGAGTCAGCTTATAAGGAGGCCAGCTCTGTATAAGAAGAAAAACAGAAATAGAGACAGAAGAATGGGAAAAGAAAGAACAGGCTCTTGCGGGTTTGAGAGAGGCTTTGAGTAGAATGGCCACAGCACTCTTGTTGAGAGCTATGAAAATTCATGTATTATGACAAAGACAAGTTTTGACCCTTTTTCCTTCTCTGGTAATGAGCATGGAGGCCGCCCTGGGATGCAGCTTTCCCACCTGGGAGATGGCCCTAAGTTCTCTCTCCCTGGAAACTGCCCTGAAGGAATGCTAGAGCTCAGAGCCTTGTAGTAAGAAGTGGCGGCCATGGAGACCCTTTGATCCCAGCTGCCTGGGACGGGAATATTGGCCTTTATTGAGAGATCTTTGTGCTTTCTCCTAAAAGGTGATGGGTCCTAATGAGTCCAAGAAGTGGATTTGATAGAAACCACCTAACATGGAGGCACCCTGCATCCTGAATTCTCCCCTGATACAAGTGGAAGTAGCCTCCTTTGACTGGCTGAGTAGCCAGAGCATGCTTTGTCATTTTTGTTTTTTATTTTTTAATTTAAACCCTTACCTTCTGTCTTGGAATTAAGATTGTGTATTGGTTCCAAGGCCACAATGTGGTAAGGGCTAGGCAATGAGCTAGGAAGTGTCTTAGGCCAGATTTGGACCTAGGACCTCCCATCTCTAAGCTTGGCTCTCCATCCACTAAGCCACCCAGCTGCCTCCATGCCAAACTGAGAGAGTCAGTATCTTTCCCATTATTTCCAGAGGACGAAGATCAGTTGTAATTCATCCCCATTGAAGGTGCCGTGAATTGAAATGGAAAGAAGAAATAGTTTCCCTCTTCTCTCTCCTTTTATCCCATGGCTTTGAGAAATTGTCCAGGGGTGTTTCTATTTCTTTTTTGTCTCATTTGTTCTTCCCAGTTTAACGTTCAAGGGGTCATCACCATTGAACTTCCAAGGAGTTGGAGTCATGGTGACACTGAAGCCAGGATTCCAGGCAGGATGCTAGGGCCGGCTTCCTAACCAGGATGAATCGGCATTGAGGAAACTGGAAGTATGTATTGCTCTCCTTTTATCCAGAAATCACTGGCGCTCTGCTCTTCCTCCAAGCTCAGTGCCATGAGCCACTGTTGTAGTCACATTGCTGAGACATGACGGTGAAGGTCATCAGCAATGGATTTGGCTAGTTTGGATGCTTTCAACACCACAGCAATAGACATTGAGGCCATCAATGATGCCTTCATGAAAGTCAACCACATTATGTTCAAATAGTTCATCTATGGCAGGTGCAAGGGCACAATCAAGGCTGAGAATGGAAAGTGGCTGACCGATGGAAAAATCCTTACCATATTCCAGGAGAGGGATCCCACAAATAATAAATGGGGAGCTGCTGGGACTGAGTCTATCTTAGCATCATGGAAAATGTCCGGGCTTACGTGAAGAGTGGGTCCTTATGCCTGCCCCTTCTGCGGATGCCCCAGTGTTTGTTATGGGAACGAACCATAACAAATCCCATAATTCCCTTAAGATGGTCAGGAATGCCTCTTCCTCCTACTGCTTGGCTCCTTTGGCCAGTTATTTTTGGCACATTTGGCATTATGGAGGCATTCGTGACCTCAGGCCATGCCATTACTAAGGGTAGATGGCCCCTCTGGCAAGCTTTGCTGAAATATGCCTTGTGCTGAATGAGGAACTCACAGGCTTGGCCTTTCCCCTCTGGCGCTCTGACATTCTTCCCGCACTTCTGGGTGTTCCCATCTGGCCTCAGCAAGATCACCCAACACTTGGGAATGAAGATGCAGCCCAGTAAGCCAGCACCGGAGGCCAGGATGGAGAAGATCTCCCCCACCACCACGGCTTTGCCCTTGGTGCTCTGGTAGGTGGGCAGGAAGGAGGCCCACACAGGGCAGAAACGAATGAACTTGGCTTCATTGATGGTGTCGGGCCGGCTCCTGCCAGGAAAGCCACCGTGAAGCTCCCCAGGGCTAAGAGTCCAACGTAGCCCAAGACGCGGTAGAAACCCAGGACGGAGCCCTCATTACATGCAATGAGGATCTCATCAGGTTGGGGATGTGTGTCTGTGTCGGGACAGGGAGTCACTTGGACCCCAGAGCAAAGGAGCACAGCGCTGCTGGGAGCTCCGGGTGGTAGCCATCTCTTACTCCTGCTCCCTGGGGCTGCAGCCTCAGAGGCCACAATGACCAGAAGGCTTTGGGCTAAAGCGGAAGAAACAGCCCCAGTGAACACAAGCCCAAATGTCGTGTCTTGGAGGAGGCAGGTGGCTGCAGTGGGGCCACCAAGGAAGAGCCAGGAGCAGAGGAAACAAGGTGAGGAAGACGAGGAGAGTGTAGCTGAGGGCCGGTTATTGGCTTTCACTAGGGGGGATCTTCAGAAACACCCCAAGAATCAGAGCTGGCAACACAGAGAAGAAAGGCGCCCCGAAGGCCAGAGCCGTTCCCAGAGGTTCTTCGATATCCAGGAAGGTGATACTGTGGGGAGGCGACGATCCCTCTCCTTATTGGGATGCTCATCTTCGTGGCACTCCCTATCTGGAGGGGACAAGAAACACCTCATTGTTTTATGTTCCACATTCTCCTTCCCTGACACGGAAACGCCCAGACCAGCTCTGACCAGAGGGCGGAAGGTGCCCCGCGAGTTGTACACACAAGAGCACGTGGGGCCAAAACCCTTTATAATTTAGACATTGTTGATCGCCTTATTTCTTTTTTACAGCCTTATTTCTGTCTTAAAATCACTACCGAGCATCCGATCCAAGACCTAAGAGCAGTAAGGGAGAGGCAATTGTGGTGAAGTGACTTGCCCAGGGTCACACAGCAAGGCAGTCTGAGTCTAGATTTGAACCCAGGACCTCCTTTTTTGCAGGCCAGGCTTTCTAACCATTGATCCCCCTCACTGCCCCACATAATGTTATTCCTCAGTATTTTTCTTTCACAGTTGAAGAAAATGGTTCCTTAGCCTCTCTATTCTCCCACTGCATGGGTGCTCGCTGCTAATTCCCCAGCATTAATCGTGATCATATTGATAATAATCGCTAGCATTTATACAGCACTAATCATGTGCCAGTTATTGTGCCAAGGGATGTCCAATGATTATTTCATTGGCTCTCCCCAGAACCCTGGGATGGAGGTATTCCCATTTCATAGGAGGGGAAACTGAGGCAAGCATACATTCAATGACTTGTCCAGGGTCACACAGCCAGGAAGCATCTGAGGTTGGAACTCGGGTCTTCCCGACTCCAGCTCCAGAACTCTGAAAAAGAATGCGGAGCCCTGAATCCTTTCCCTCCCCGCACTGGGCTCACCACCCCTCCTGGCCATGGCTGGGCATCTGTTCCCACCTCCGCCCCCTTGTGGAAGAAACGGGAAGAACGCGAGTGACGCGGAGGATCCTCGGCCTCCACCGGCCCTTCTCGGGAGCAGGCAGCCCTTTCTGTCCCGACTCCTGTGCGATGGTTTGGGCCATTGCAGTGCCCCAAACAGCTCCATCATGGCCCTGGTCCTCCCCGGGACGGTATCGAGGCTGTGGCGGACGTTCTGCGGGTTCTGCTCCCATCACACTGCATCAGGCCGGCTCAGGCGTGGCAGGTTTCCCAGAATTCCTCCCGCTCGTCCTTCCTCCCAGCATCCCCTCTCCAGGAGAGCCGGACGGACCCCTCCAGGCCCCCGTAGGGGCAGACACCCTCCCGCCCGGCCTCTCACCCCCACCCCGAGCCGCAGCGGAGCGCTTTGTCCCCGGATGCGTCCTTTTCCTCGCCCGGGATGCAGAGCCCGGAGTGGTGTCGCTGCCCGAAGCCTGTGGAGGCTCTCCGAGCCCGTTGAGCGTCGTCACTCCAGATCGCGCTCCACAATGGCGGAATCCCTGCGGGACTCCCAGCAGGGCCTTCGTGGCTCACAAAAAGCCCTTTTTCTTCCCAGCGGCCGTGGCGGGGCGGGGGAGTCGGGGCTCGTCGGGGAGGTCCGGGCTGGGAAACCCAGCTGGGATGAGACCCAGGGGGGAGCTGGGGGAGGGGCAGAGCCAGGCTTCTGGGGGGTGCCTGCAGGAAAGAGGTCCTTCTGGGGCCTGGCAGGCCTCGAAGGGCCCCCCCAGGGTGCTGGACCCCCCCTGCTGCCTCCCCCTCTGGGCCTCCCTTTAGGGCTGCCTCCCAGCTCAGCCTGGACAGGCCCAAAGCCTGGAAGGAGAGTCTGGAGACCAGGGAAGGGCCTGGGGGGCCCCCAACGTCCCCATCCCAGGGGAGGGCAGGCCATGCCCAGCCCAGGCCTGTGTATTCTCCCCTCCTGAGCCCCAGAGACAGCAGAGAGGAATTCAGAGCAGCAGCCCCGGGCCTGAGACCAGGAAAGGAAGAATCCTCCAGGGAGAGAAGCCCTCCCAGGGCCTTTAGCCCCTCAGGGCCTGCTAGAGCTCAGGGCCTGGAGTCAGGGAGGCCTGAATTCTCCCCCTGCAGGACCCTGGACAAGTCACTTCACCTTGCTTGCCTCAGTTTCCTCCCCTGTCCAGTGGGCTGCATGAGGAGAGGCAAAGCCGCCCAGCCTCTGCCCAGAAAGCCCCAAAGGAGGGGAGAAGCAGCCAGGCCTGAGCAGCCTGAGCCCAGCAGCTCTGCAGACAGACACACAGACACCCCCAGACTGTCCTCTGTCCATCAGGGCTCAGAGTCTGGGCTCAGGGGCTGCTGCTGCCTTCTGTGGCCTCCCCAAGGGCAGGAGGGGGTTCCTGGGCCTCCCCCAGGCCTCTGAAGGGTCTCTGGGCCTTGTGGGCTGGGGGAGGTGCTGAGGGAGACCCTCCTCAGCTGACCCAGAGGCCCAGGAGACCCCGAGGAAGCAGCTGTTTCCCCCCAGATCCCCTCTGGACCAGCTTCCCCACAGCCCCTGGGCTCAGGCTCTGATTCTCTGGATTCCACAGTGGGGAAACTGAGGCAAAGGCTGGGGAGGGCCTTGGCCAGGCTTCCCCCTGCTGGGCAGTGTCCGAGGCCACGTTTGATTCCAGGCCCAAGAGGGCAGCCCCCGAGTCACCCCATTCTTCCCCCTGGGGAGAGGACAGGCCCCTCCTTTGAGGGAGCCCCTGGGGTCCTCGCAAAGCAGGAGCAGCAGGATGTTCAGAGAGATCCCTGGAGGAGGGGAATCTGGGAGGGGGGCCTGGGCTGTCAGCTGCTGCTTTCTGCAGTTTCCTTCTCTGTCAGAAGGGGGGATCCTAGCACTATATCCCCCGGCCCTGGGGAGCAGAGATTCATGGATTGGTCAGTCAGTCAGTCAGTCAATCAGTAGACACTAATTAGGCACCTACTGTGTGCCAGGCTCTTGCCTTAGGCAGCTTCCAGCCTAAAGAAGCAGCTGGCAGGTCAGGAAGGGCAAGTGGGGTTGGGAGGAGAAGGCTGCAGCCCCCCAGGGTGGGGAACAATTCCTTTACATCCCTCCCCCACCAAGCCTCTACAGCCAGGAGCCCCGGCAGGACGACTTCATTTCCCAGAATGCCCTGTCATGACATCATAGAAGTCTTGACTCTCCCCTGGGCAGGACTCCATTTCCCAGAATGCCGGTTCCCTGATTCCTCCCTAGTCTTGGCCCCTCCTCCCGGTGGCCGCCTCCGGGCTTGCTGGGCACCTCCTGCGGGTGGGCTCAGCTGTTGGAAGGTGCACAGCTGTGCTTCTTGGACCTTTGTTGGGGGAGGGGGGAGGGGCGGCGTCGGGGCTCCCTGCAGTGCCGCTGAGACTTTCTCTTCCCAAATTCCTGGGGCAGACCCGGGTGGGCCCGTTCCGGGTTTTTGAGCTGAGAGGCGGGACTGGAGCCCGGAGCCGGGGGTGAATGCTGGGGGCGGGGCGGGGGCGGGGGCGGGGGCGGCGGCGGCTGTCTCTGTAGGGCTCGGTTTCTGAGTATAGAAAAGGGACAAACTGGGAAGGGCCCGCTTCAGGCCTCTGACTGCACCCGGAGCCATGGCGGGGCTTTGCCCTTCCGCAGGGGAGAGAGAAGGGGCCGCCAGCCCCGGACTCCGGAGGCAGCTGGGGGTGCAGTGACGGGATGCGGGAGGGCCTGGGAGCCCTCCTGAGCCCGCCCCCCAGGCGCACCCTGCTCCGGGCTGCCACCCCCGGAAGGACCCCAGGGTGGCCCCGCAGAGAGCCCGCAGCCAGAGGAATGGCCCCGGGGGCCCCGAGGCCCCCCTCCCAGGTGAGTGCAGCCCCTCCCCCGGCCAGGCTGGAATCCAGCAGAACTCAGAGCTGGGTCCCTGCCAGGCCTCCAGGGGCGCCGTCACTGCTTGTGCTCAGGGGGAGCTCCAGGGTCCGCCCTGGCTGCCCCCCATCCACGCTTTCCCAGCCTTGGTAGCCCCTGCCTGGATGAGCCCCCCAGCTTCCACCAGTCAGGCCCAGGCGCTGCCATTCCTTCCTCGCCCCCCTCACCCTGTGACCCCCCCCCTCCCTCAGCGGGGTGGCCCAGGGACAGGCTCTGCTCCTGCCCTCCAGGCCCCGGGCTTGGGCGGGTCAGTCAGGCCTGCCAGGGGGGCTTCGGAAGGAGTTTGAGGGAGATCAGGTGAGGCCCAGCTGGAGCGTTTTTAGCCCAAGGAAAGCGCTGGGTGAGGCGGGCAGGCTGGAAGGTCTGCTGAGAAGGGCTCCAGCCAGGCTCCTCCTCCAGGCCAGAGGACACGCCATGGGGCTGCTTCCTGGGTCAGGCAGTGCGTCAGCCTCGCCAGGCCTTTGAGTTCAAATCCACCTCCTGTTAATGGCCTGTTTTGGTTCATGGCTGGATATACTGATTGAGCTGCCTTTGGCTGATGCTCGAGGGTTTTGTAGAGTCTTGTTCACCTTTTTTAATTTTTTTGAAACTTTTTCAAGAATTGGAAATGGCTTCAGGGCCCCATTTATCAATAACACACCCCACAGGCTCTGGAACCCTGGACATTCCTAGTTGAATACATTTCTTTCTTTCTTTTTTTGTTAAACCCTCACTTTCCATCTTGGAGTCAATACTGTGTATTGGTTCCAAGGCAGAAGAGTGGTCAGGGCTAGGCCATGGGGGTCAAGTGACTTGCCCAGGGTCACACAGCTGGGAAGTGGCTGAGGCCAGATTTGAACCCAGGACCTCCCCTCTCTAGGCCTGGCTCTCCATCCACTGAGCTACCCAGCTGCCCCCGGGTCAGTACTATGTTTAAGTTTCTATTTTGATGCAGTTTAGAAATAAGTTTTTCCTGTTCATTATCTTTGGAAGTGTTATAAAGTCACTTTAACTATTGTGCATTTTCTAGACGCTTGACCATAGTTACATCACGCTCCTTTTTACTCTCATTTTAAACATCGTTCTGCTCATGGCAGCAGTAGAGAAAAATATAGATGTGTCTGATCCAAAAAGAGATAGAAATGATGGCTTCTTCGTATGGTAGAATTTATAATGTGAATGAAACACCTGTTAGAGAAGAGATTAAGTCCGTATCTTTGAAGGTTTAAGAAATAAATAGAAACATTTGGGTGAAAGGCAAAGTCTCTTCAGTTCTTCTGAGAGACCACTTAGCTTTCTGAGCACCCTTGTGACAGCCATCGGGGGATGTATTGTTAGGTGTATACACGTAGCACAATCCTCCCATCATAGCACAAACTCCTCCTTTCCAAGGGTCATGTCCGAGGCAATTCTATTATCCCGTGTCACCCAACTGCTTGCATCCAGGTGCTGAGTTAAACCTATGATTGCTTCTGTAGATTAGTTTATGAATCTCTGTGGGTTGTAGTAAATTTAATCCAGTTCACATAGTTACCCACCAGAATAGAGATTCCACACCAGCAGTGATCTCATTTCTAGCCTTGAACTTCTATGGGACACCTCTGGGTACCCCATTAATATCCAGGACACTGAAGGATCACTTGAGCCCCAAGGGGCATCTCTTCTGCCTTTCCTTCCTTCGTCCTGGCTCTGATTCAGACACTTGATGGTGAAGGGAATGGCTAGTTTCACATACCCATCCAGTGTACCAAGACCTTCCTCAGCCCAGGTTCTCTGCAGGGCCACGAGAGATCCACCCTCAGTCTCTACCTCGGGTTTGCTCATTCAGACCCGTCAGTTAAATCCCATCTATGTGGGCCAGAGGCACCTCCTTTGCGTCGTGAGATACACTCTGTGTTCCCAGTGAGCCTGCCTCGCCAAGAACGTTCTTAGCCCCCAGAGTCACGGGAGGGCAGAGGCCCAGCAGTGCTCTGCATTTGAATTCGGCCTTATACTTATCTCGCCCTGCTGGGAATGGAGCCCGTGTGTGCTCTAGGCCTTCTGCTTATGAAGATGTAACAATGCAGCGTTCCCAGATTACCAGCAGTATATCTGACCCATTCCCACCGGGCATTGGAGTCTGTATATCCTGTTTGTGTCTCAGTGACTCATCTTGGACCTCAGCCGTTGACACATCAGGCTTAACCCAGAGACAACCTGGAAAAGGCATCAGCTGAACACTCTCTGGGGCCGTCATTTGCTGCTCAGTCTTCCAGCACTGGAGTCATCAGAAATCTACCAAAATAGTCCTATCCATATTGAGCATCTGGGGAATTGTGCTTTTGCATGCTTAGAAACTCAACCTTCCCGCAGACTATTCTCCCCTGGATGTCCATGGGGCGTTCCAGGATGAAAAATAGGGAATGGGGCAGGAAGGGGTGAAATGAAAGGATATCCAGGACCACGTCTACCCTGTGTTTTCCATGGAGCAGGTTGGAAAAGTCGAAGAGCCCTGCCAAGAAGTATGATATTGTCAGATCTGGCCACTGCCTTGGCAGTTATTCCTCCGTCAGCCTCTTAACTACTTCTCTTGACCTTCAATCCCCAGATTTTCATAGTTACAGGCCTACCTTAGATCCTGTTTGCTGTCCTCTTCCTCCCCGGTTATGAAACTAAGGGAGAATCTCCCTTCATTTGTTAAGCTAAAAGGACTAGGAAACCATGGTGAACCTTGGCATATCCTGAGAGTGTGCTGGGCCAGCCACAAGGCCTGGGAAAGCTTGAACTGACACTTTTCTTATATGGACAAGGACCTGCTTCTCCTGTGATGAAGTAATGAGGGAGGAGTTGAGATCTCCTAATCCCCCCTCCTCAGTGGTTATTTATGAGTCTGAGATCTCAGGGGATGTCCAGGGGAGAGGGAGAGGGAGAGGTAAGGACAAGAACAAGAGGCAGAGAAAGAGAGAGATGAAGACAAAAGACTTGTGCTGGAGGAGAGAACTGTCATTTTTCTTTCTTTTACGTCATTTGCCCATAGTCTTCATTCCATTTACCTACTCTTCTATTTCTTAGCCAGTACTATATTGTTGTTAGATTCAAATTAATAGCTCCAGGTTCTTATTTTCCATAGTTGATTAACAATCATTTGAAACAAAGAAAGAAATAAAGGCTTAAAGTCTTAATTTTCTACTCTAAGTCAAACCACATGTTGATCCTCCTGCGTGGCTCCCTGTCTGCCTCGTGTGCCATGTTCAAGGAAGTAGAGAGACCTCAGCATGTCCCACAGCCTTCCTATATTCCTCCCTGTCCCCACATCACACAACACGCAATGTAGGAACGCAATACAGGATGCAGTCAGCCAACAATCCAGGAAGGGGAGGGGATAAAATTCCCTTAATACAATCTCCCCCTGTGATTCTATTGGGAGATGAGCATGTCGAAATCTCCCAGATTTACATGTCTAGTCTCCTCATTTCACATAACTAGTTTATATCTCTAAAGATCTTCTGGCTAGAGGTGTATAACATGTTGTACTTTACAACAATAAGAGGGAAAGAAAAGAGAAAGAAAAAAATTATTGATAGATGCATTGACAAAATACCAATTAGGGGGCATCCCCCCTTGGCAGAAGAGTTTACATTCAGAATAAGTATGTTCAACTCCCTTCAGTTCAATTCATTATATCCCAAAGTTCACTGTGGATCTTTTGATGCAGTGTGTGATTTCTGCAGGTAACCTTATGGTACCTTCTCCAAAAGATCTGCTTTCTTGATTTGGGATATTGGCAAGTTTCTTTTCTGAAAAATTTCTCCAAAAGATTTTAAACTTTGGATTTTAGGATATTTATATATTGTTTTGACGATTACTGCTTTATAGTGAAGTTTAAGATCTGGTACTGCTAGGCCACCATCAGTCACTTTTTTTTTTCCATTTGTTCTCTTAATATTCTTGATATTTTCCTTCTTCCAGATGAACTTTGTTATAATTTTTTTCTAATTCTTTAAAAAAGTTTTTTGGTAGTTTGATAGGGATGGCACTGAATAAGTAAATTAATGTAGGTACGATTGTCATTTTTATTATATTAGCTTGTCTTACCTGTTTTTCTTCCTTTTGGATTTTGGAGAGGGTCAACTGACCACATGAAATGAAGAGTCAGTTAATAAATTATTTAAAATGAAGAAATGGTGCCTCTTGCAAATTCAATCATTACCCTGTCAGTGTCTTTCTTTTGAGTTAGCTCTATCAACAACATATTATACTTTACATTCCAGTAACAAATAGCATGCATCATAAAGCAAAGACAGAATGTTTTGGCTATGACAGATCGATCATACCCAGTGGTTCTGGAAAGTCAGTTTGACACAAGACTGCTCTTCTTCACTTAGCTGAAATCAGAGACTGCATCCTTATAATTCTATGGAATCCTCTTCATGCTTTCATCTAGATAAGAATATTTCAGCCATTTAGGAAATTAAGTAGAGAATTCCTTTTTCTTTGTTTTTTTTTCCTCATTGATCACTAGTAATATTTTCCTTTAGACTATACAGTATGCTACCTTCTCAGAAACTCTTCAAAAAACTGTTCTTATCAGATCAACTCTGACTCTTGTGATGAGAAGGAATTTTAGATCATCTTCTCTCTTTCTCCTCCACAGCATCTCATACTTCACCCAGAGAGTACTTCTCATCTCCCTGATTCCACAGGGAAAAGCATTTCAAAGATACTTCTCCAGGTTTTGTCCTTCACAACATGATTCACAAAATGCCTTTGTCAGTATTCCATTGGAACCTGAATGACTGGTCGTCAGTGCTGGCTCTGATACCCTTCAAGGTTAGGAGTTTGGGTAAATCCCCTGGGTGTTTCAGTTTCCTCCAGTCAGTGGATAAGGGATGAAATTTGAAGGTTCAGCCCTAAATCTTGTGTTTTTTGCTGATTTAGGAGTCAATAACATTCAAGGATGTGGCTGTGAACTTTACCCAGGAGGAGTGGTGCCTATTGGACCATTCTCAAAAAGAGCTGTACCTGGAAGTTGTGCTGGAGAACATGCAGAATCTATTCTCTGTGGGTAAGGACCATTTTCTCTATTGTCTCTGAATCTGCCATTAAGGGAATGTCTTCATTCCAAGCCAAATGTACAGGATTTTGAACCTTTGTCAATGATTAAAAAAGGAAATGTACTGATCTCTGCCCACGGAACCCTCCTTTCTGCTTTTTATTTTAAAAGTCTTTGAATTATGTGATAGGAGGCTGGGATTTTACTTTCTTGCCCTTGAAATTATTTCTCTTCTGTTTTCAATAGCTTCAGGTGAAAAATTAAACCAGTGTTACAGATTTACATTCATGAAGCTAATCTCAGAAATCATCTAGTTCAGCCGCTAATTAGACCTGAAATTTGTGTGCAAATTCTTTTTATACCCAGAAATCTTTTCTGTGAAGATGGATATTGATGGGAACCCTCTACCTTCCAAGGCAGCTCCTTCCCCTTTGGGCTGGGTCTGGTCTTTAGAAAAGATTTCTTGTTATTAAGTATTAATAGAGGAGGCAAATCCAAGAAAGAGAAAATTTATAAAACTCAAGAAGATCAAATTATTTGTATGCCTAGTGGAAAGATGATATTTCTAACTCTTAAAATTGCTCTCCTTATAGTAGTTAGAAGTAGTGTACATAGACAAAGTGTGTATACATAGACTAAACTGTTTAGGAAGATATGAAAAAAAATCAAGAGGTGAAAAAGGATAGCACTGAGAGAAAAAAGAAGAGAGAAATAACATGGGGTAAATTATATTAAATAAAGAGACATGGGAAGAAAAACTATTACAGTGGAGGGGACAATGAGGGAGGTGACAGGCAATCAGTAAAACATTCTCATTGGGAATAATAGACTCATTGGGGTATAGAATCTTATCTTACTCTATACAGCTATGGAAGAAAAATAAGAAAAGTTGTGGAGGGAGGGAAATAATATAAGAGAGATGGAATAGGGGGAATGATTAAAAGACCCTATACAGAAGTAGGAGGAGAATAATAAGGGTGGTGTAGGGAAGGGAATAATATAAGGGAGGGAAAATGGGGGTGGTGATTAAAGGAGAACTGTGTGGACAGACAGTGAAAGGAGATATCGTAGGATTGAAAGAGGAAAATAAGATGGAAGGGAATACAGAGATGGTAATCATAGTTGCAATTGTAAATGAGATGAATTCACCCACAAAATGGAAGCAGATAGCAGAGTGAATTAAAAACCTGAATCCTATGATATGTTGTTTACAAAAAACACATTTAACATACATAAGTAGACATTCAAAGAGTAAAGGTAAGGGGATTGTTATTTCCATAACAATATGGGAATGTGTGACAGAGGTTGGCACATAAGAAAAGTGCCAGGCTGAAGAGTGTATGAAACTGATCACATTGAGTGGGGGGGGGGGGGGGGGGCGGGGCAAGAGTTTGGAATCTGGAGGAGGAAGACTCTGGCTGGTAGAGGAGTTGGTCTCTCAATCTTGAGAAGCTGAAGAGAGAAGGTTGGAAACTTTCCCACTATCATTTCTCATTATTTCCCTGCCCGTTATTCCTTTTGTATTACCTGATTGAGTTGACATTAAAATAGTTATCTGTTCCCCAAGCTGTGAATAAGTGTGAGTGAATGGATCAAGGGGAGACCCTTTGGTCTCAAGTAGTGAAGAGGAGACAAGCGGGACAAGAGCGAATCTGGAAGAGCAGCGTTTTCTAAGGAGGGAAGGCAGAAGAGGGAAAATCTTCCCCCCCCAAAAAAAAACCCTCAATCCCCACCCCTGAGAAATAATGAGAAAGGATAGTAGGAAAAAGGGGTCCCTGTCTCTATCTAAACCCTAACCCTCCTCTAGTTTGGGGAAACTCAGGCCTTGGCAGCCTGAGCCCCCTGAGAGAAAGTCAGGTTGACTCACCCTGGGTTTGACCCCTTGGCCACAGTTCAGACTCAGGGCAACAGGAGCTGAAATAAAGCCAGACAGAGATTTAAAATGTCTTTCTCAGGTTTCCTCTTCAATAGTCTTTTTAATTGGGTAATGTTGGGGGGAAAGATTTCTAATCACCAGCAGGAAAAGTGGGTAACACTCAGGAGAAAGTCTTTTTCTCTGTCACAAACGGAATAAATATAAAGAAGTCTAAAGCTGAACCTCAACAGCCCCTAATTCTGCCTAGTCTAGAAAGTTTATTCTTTTTCCTACTTCATTTTCCCCCCAAATCCCAGGCCATATGATAGGAATGGAAAGGAAGGGAATAAGCATTTTTAAATGCCTGCTTTATGACTTCTACTAGGTAAAGGAGCTCTTAATTATCATTAATTCTACAACATCCCTATGAACTTCATAGTCTTCTTGTCCTTAATTTATAGTTGAAGCAACTGAGGTAAACAAAGGTTAAGTAATTTGCCCAGGGACACCTACTTACTGGCTCTCTGAGGCTGGGTTAAAATTGCTTTTCTGACTCCAAGTTCTGATCTCATCCCTTCTCTACTAGCTGCTTTTAATTTCTAGATAATGCAGATTGTGGAATGTGCCCATCCGTCTATTACAAGAGATAAAGATGGAATTTTCTGATTGCAAATGGTTTCCATGAACTCTACCCTCCTGCAAACCTTCCAACAGTGAATACAATAAAAGCCATTGTGTAGTCCTTACTTGCATGTCACCTTTCCTTTAAGAAGACCATATTTTTCTCTCCTCATCCCTTCCTTCTTATGCCCAGGGCTTCCTGTTTCTATGGAACATTTTATCTCCTGTTTTCAGCAAGGGAAAGCACCATGGCTGCTAGAACAAAAAGGCCCAAGGAGCTCCTGCCCAGGTAAGTGAGAAGAAAGCAGGTGTATAAGAGATGTTATCCCAAAAGCCTTTTTATCAGTTGTAGTGAAGGGAATGCATGAATTGAGGCTGGCAGACCAGTGCTGAATCATGCAGTTCATTTCTATAGAAATGGAGGAGGGACTCAGTATAGGACATGAGACATAATTTATGGTAGATTGTGAAATAAGATAAATCTTTAGTATGCCTACCCTTAATGGCATACAATTTTTGCATCCATAGAGAAAAGAAGAAAACTTCTATTCCTCTTTGAAAATTACTGCATGAGAGTTAAAAAGAATGAAATCGTTTCTCTGTTTAGCATAAAAATTTTACAAAAAATTATTATGTGATAATGCATTCAAAATGATGAGAACAGAATATCTGGAAGGTTACCCAAGATTCACAAAATTATAAGAATAATGGAGAGTAACTTTTTAGGAAAGATAGAAAGGACAATGGAGAAAGATTGTGCACTGGACAATGCTCATGCACAGGGTTTGAGTTGTAGTCTAGCTGCAATGAAGTTGTTCAGGTCATTTCTCTATTCTTTATTCATGATATGAGTTGGGAAGTATGTTGAAAATCTTGGGCCTGCCTGTGTCACAGGTCCATTGTAAGGTTTCATTGTTATTGTATGTGAAAATCTTAATAAAGTCATCCATCATACAGATATGACCAAATGGTGTATCCAAAGACTGGTTCTATTAGTTTATGTTTGAAAATTCCTTTTTGCCTGGGGAAATAGAATAAAAATCAGTTTAATTGCTGTCATCAGAGGAAAGAACTTATATTGCTCTGTGTCTGTGAGTTTGTTCTCCTTCCTTCTGTGTTTATAGCATTGTTGTCTTCAGAGGCAAAGACTAATTTTGAAGTGAAGGAGATGTCTACAAAGCTGAGCCTTTTTGTGAAAGGATCTGGCCCCAAAAGATGCATGACTGAGGATTTCCATGACTTTATTTTGAAAGAAATCTGTGGCTCTATTATTATCAATAATCCAAAGAATGACAGTGACTTTGATGAAACTGCCAAGAAATTCAGCCAATATTCAGTCCTAAATCAGTATATGAAATTGACCTCAGGAAATGACTGTTGTCAGGATAGCAAAAATAGGAAAAGCTTTCCTGAAGAAGTACAACTTATTCAGCCACATGGGAATCTTCCTGAAATTCCCATGTATCAAGGTAACCTGGGGGGAATGGCCTTTGGCAGGAATTTAGACCTCATTAGACATCCAAAAAGTAAACCTGTTGAGATGGTTTCTGTGAGTGATAAAGGTGGGAGACCTTTCAGTCAGAACTCTGAGCTTGCTGCACATCAGAGAATCCATACTAGAGAGAAACTTTATGAATGTAAACAATGTGGAAAGGCTTTCACACAGAGGGTCCATCTTGTTACACATCAGAGAATCCACACTGGAGAGAAACCATATGAATGTAAACACTGTGGAAAGGCTTTCACACAGAGGGGTCATCTTGCTATACATCAGAGAATCCACACTGGAGAGAAACCGTATGAATGTAAACACTGTGGAAAGGCTTTTACAGAGACGAAATCTTGCTGCACATCAGAGAATCCACACTGGAGAGAAACCTTATGAATGTAAACAATGTGGAAAGGCTTTCACTGAGAGAGGATCTCTTGCTAAACATCAGAGAATCCACACTGGAGAGAAACCTTATGAATGTAAACAGTGTGGAAAGGCTTTCATACGGAGGGACTATCTTGCTGCACATCAAACTGTCCACACTGGAGAGAAACCATTTGAATGTAAACAATGTGGAAAGGCTTTTACATTGAAGGTCTCTCTTGCTAAACATCAAGGAATCCACACTGGAGAGAAACCTTATGAATGTAAACAATGTGGAAAAGCTTTTACAGAAAGGGGCAATCTTGCTACACATCAGAGAATCCACACTGGAGAGAAACCGTATGAATGTAAACAGTGTGGAAAGGCTTTTATAGGGAGAGGACATCTTGTTACACATCAGAGAATCCACACTGGAGAGAAACCTTATGAATGTAAACAATGTGGAAAGGCTTTTACACAGAGGGGCTCTCTTGCTGCACATCAGAGAATCCATACTGGAGAGAAACCTTATGAATGTAAATACTGTGGAAAGGCTTTTACAGAGAGGGGATCTCTTGGGAAACATCAGAGAAATCACACTGGAGAGAAACCTTATGAATGTAAATACTGTGGAAAAGTTTTCACACGAAGGGGCCATCTTGCTGCACATCAGAGACTCCACACTCGAGAGAAACCATATTGTATGGGATAAAATCATGCATTATTCTCTAGTGTACATTAATACCTTTTAGTAATCTTTGAATGTCAACTTCCTATAGAAAATTAATAAAAGTTAGGTACCCTTCAGATGGGAGATGATAATCTCTCCTTATGAAGAGTAGAGAAACTTCTCTTCCCAAGCAGCTTTTTATATATACATAAATATACACTTTCAATTCTTTTCTAGTGTGACCAAAATACCCCCCCTTCTCCCCCTTTTTTTTTATTGTTGTGGATTAATAAAATTAACAGATTAATAAAAGCCTAGTGAACCTGCAGTCCACCAGTCAGACTTATGGGACATAAGATCTGGGGTTCAAGACCAGATAGCCCCGTTCCCAGGATCCAAGGGCAGTGAATTTGTGGCCTGATGGGTAGGGTCTGCTAGGGCCTTGGTACATGGTATTGAGTATAAGGATACTGGGTCATCCTTTGGCTTTCATGCTTCCACCCTGCTCACCTTATTGGGGAGCATTAGCCTTGAGTTCTGGGCCCCAAGAACAACTGCATCTCTGGTGTGGTCTCAGGTTCATAGTAAGAGACAAGATATGGTGGGTCACCCAACTTTGTCCACAGGACCCAGAGCACAGCTGGAGGATGAGGGAATCTTGGCTACCTCCCGGCAAGTGCTCCAGAATTAAGTATTTGTGGCCTTATCATTGCCTTGGAGGGTCTAGAGAAGCTCAGTCTGGTAACTGTATGATGATGGTGATAAAGTGGTGACCCCAGCTCATTAACCAAAACACAACTGACTAGGGCATGTCCTTGGCTCTGTTAGAGGGGCAATAAGCTACCTTGATCTGATGATCAGACCATAGTGATCTCACTGAGGAAATTCTTGGCTCATATCAGGCAAGCCAGCCAGAGGCTGAAGGAGGCTGGGGAGGTGTAGGGGCCCAAGGCCAGTTATGTTTGCCATTGTTCTGGGCAAGGCTGAGCCATGGCTGGGGGTATTACAGTGTTATCCTGGCAGAATGTGGCTCTGATTCCATGTTTGATCCTGAAGTCCTGAAGAGTCAATGGCAGAGGACTATCCTAAATTTTAATAGCAAGGATAAAGTTTTTCCATGACTCAGGGTAGTCCCCATGGCCTGGGCTTGTGGCTACAGGGGCAGGGGCAGGACTAGGACTCATTGACTTTTAATCTGAGCCCAGTTCCCCTACATTGGGGTGCATGGGGCCTTGGTGCTCACAGTAGGCGTTACAGGATCTGATGAGTCTCTGAATACCATCCTGCTTATTGAGCTTTTGGTACCCAAGGTAAGGTGACCTCAGACTCTTTCCTCTATTTTGGACTGGTTCTGGGCATCCCAAGGCCCAACTCTGGGAAGGAACCATCAGGATTTGGAGTTTGTGACATATTCTGGGGCAGGTGTACACATGGCCTGCTAGCAGCAAGGGATGGTGCAACAGATGTGGCCTTGACCTGTTCATCAGAGAAGGGAGGCCTGGGCTCTGCCTGAAGACCCAACGTGGCCCCACAACCACTCCATGGGGGCTTGGGGAGGCTTGCTCAGGGCAGGCACAGTCTTGTCCTCAGGATCCAAGGAGAGTGAAGTTGTGGCCGAATGGCTGAGGTCTGCCAGAGCCTTGGGCTCATCGCTTTGGGTGAAATACCTCTTTGGCCCTGCGATCTGGGACCAAAACGGTTTCTCCTTTTTGGTCGTTGTCTTGGTCCTGAGGTCAGGGACTGAGTGAAGCTGCAGTTTGTAGCTGTGGGAGGGCTGGAGCCCAGCTTTGGCCTGACCTCCCCAATGGGGTGGGGACAGCCAGGGCCTGCCAGGGGGATAGCACCCCCATGAAGTCTCACCCTCAGGGCCTTCCTCAACACCAAGTCGTCGTCTGGTGGCAGTATGATGACGGTGACACAGTGTGGGGGGCTGGGGGAATGAGGGTCAGGGGGGCCACACACCCTGTTCTCGGGTTTGGCGGCCCAGGGCCCCCACCTTCTCATGGTCAGGTCCCAGGGACCTTGGGGGTGGATGATGGGGCCTCAGGTCAGGGCTGAGCCATCAGAGAGTTCGGGGAAGGCCCAGCCCCAGTCAGGGCATCATCCTTCATCCTTACCCAGCTGTCAGGCCAAGGAGGCCACAGATATAGGAATCTGAGAGTCAGGGTGGGAGATCCTGACTCCAAGATGACCTCCCGGCTGCTCCAGAGGTGCCACGTGGGCCCAGTTACTTATGTGTTGTCTCCTCCTCTAGAATGTGAGTTCCCTGAGGGCTGCACGTGTCCCCAGTGCCTAGCACAGTGCCTGGCACACAGGGAGCGCTTAATAAATGTTTGTTGACTGAGTGCTCTTCCAGACCCATGGTGGGATAGACACAGCCTGGCCAAATGCGGGCTCTTTGTCGGGCTGCCTGTGCTTCTATGTGTTTGGACAGTGGACGTGCCTCCAGCAGGTCTAGAGGAATTGAGGGACGACAAGTCTTGGAGGTTCCTGAGTGTTCTTGGGCTCATGTCCCAGACCCAGTGAGGCCCAGCCCAGCATGGAAGCAGGGTGGAATGGCACTGCAGGCATGGGAGCTAAGCACAAGCTCCCCGAGCTTTCTGGCCCCCAGGGTCAGTGCCGGATTGGTCGTGGACAGGGTGAGGTGCCGGTGATGCCCTGGTTCCATTTTCCTCCCCTGAACCCCCTTTGGAGGAGATCAAGTCATTCATCAAGCCCTCAGCCTGAGGAAGCCTTGGTCCTTCCTCTGGCTCCCCAAGAAGACTCGGGGTTGGCCAGCTTGAACCCCCACCCCTACCCCAGATGGAGCCAGAGCAGGAAGGGCAGGTTCCATGCAGCCTTCCATCACCCAGTGGTGGCAAGAGGGGAAGGTCTACCAGAGCCAAGAGGCACTAGCTCAGGCGAGGCACTCCTTGACTCGAGCCCAAAGCAGCTTCTGCTTTTTGGTCACTGTCTGGTGGAGTGCTGGCTCCTTGGTCTGGGCCCAAACCACAAGGGGGCTGGCAGGGTGGCAGAGCAGCTCAGGCTAAGAGGCAAGAGCGGAGGGTGGTCAGGGCTCCTTGTTGGCCTTCTTGCAGAGAACTGAGCCATCAGAAGGCGGAGAAGACGCCCTTGTCCTAGAGGCCCCAAGTGCCTGGGAAGGCTCCATCAGGATGGGCACAGTTGTGGCCTCCCCTGCTGCCCGGGGCATGGCCAACATGTGGATTTGTGGTTGAGACGTCGTACCTCCTCAGCCCTGGGCTTGGTTCCTTTGCATGGTTCCTTGTTCTGAGAGTAACTGAACAAGAATGAGGTGCCATGCAAAGGATTATGTGGCTGCACAATGGAAGATATCAGCATGGGGGAGGGGATTCCGCAATGTGTATACTGCTGCTCAGTATAGTGGTGGCAGTGATGGGCCTGTGCAAGGTGTGACAGGCCCATCCCAGCCAGTGCTGCAGCCTCTGCTATCCCAGACAGTGGTATACAGTGTCACAGGCCCAGCACCACCTCCAGTACTGTATACAGGCATCGGATAGCCGTGATCTGACCTGTGACATCAGTGGTGGGCCTCTACTGTGAGAAGCCCACTACAGCTACTGGGTGTTTTATAAGACACCCCCTGTTTTGGGGAGGTCAAATTAATCTAAGACAGTGTCTTATTTTCGGGGAAACATGGTACTACAATGGCCCCCATACTCCCCCAGATGCACAACATAATAGGGGCCATTATCTGGGGGAGTATGGTTGCCATTGTACAACATGGGGGGAATGAGGCATGTGTTTTTTGTATTACAGTGTATAATTACAGATCCATAAATATGGGCCACAAGAGGACATACACTTCATTTTTCCTGCTGTGGAATGTGATCGCATGGGTAAGACCCATGCGACCAGATTCCTGTGTGAGTTCACAGATCTCAGTGTGGTTTGCACAGGGTAGCGTGAATTGGAAAAGTGGTGAAGGAACTGGCTCTGTAATCATGCTGGTTCCTGCATCAAACCAGTGTGAGCCTGAGGTAAAAGTGGAGTTCCACCAATATGGCCACAGGTGAGGCTGAAATGTGGACTGGGAAGGCTGCATTGATGGACACATATTAGACTGCATTGATGGGCAGTGCAGTCTGTATGCCTTTGTATTGGTAAAATTATTGTTGGTGTATTGTTTTTGTAGGGCTGTGTGTGTGTGTGTGTGTGTGTGTGTGTGTGTGTAGGTAGGTATTTTACTAATAGCAATTTGGAATCCCTAAGAAACAATGATGTCACGAAAGAAAAAAATTGACTCGGGAGTGTAGGATAGTCAAAGAACAGTGGACTTATGATTACTTTTTCATGCAGTACAAGGAAAGAGCTGTGTGTTTGATATGCTAGAATATAGTGTCTGTGTTCAAAGAATACAATTTGCATCAATACTGCCAAACTCAACATAAAGATAAATATCGAGATGTGAGAAAAGATAAAATATTCAAACTGGAAAATACATTGACAGCTCAGCAAAATATTTTTGTGAAGCAGAAGCAGCTAAATATTTCATCACTGCGAGCAAGTTTTTAAATTGCCAAGCTAATAGTATGCACTGGCAGACCATTCATGGAGGGAGAATTTGTTAAAGAGTGCCATCTTTCTGTTGCCAAAGAGATGTGGCCAGAAAAGGCAGAGTCATTTAGTACGGTCAGTCTTTCAGAATCTACAATTACACAAAGGATTGAAGAAATGGGAGACAATTTGCTTCAGCATTTGCAAAACTTCGCAAGAAAACTTTCCTATTTTTCCATGGCACTCGATGAGAGCAATGATGTTCGTGATTCTGCACAATTTCTAATTTTTATTTGTGGGACGAATGACAATTTCAAAGTCACAAAAGAGCTTGCTGCACTGCAAAGCATCAAAGGAACAACTACAGGAGACAATATCTATGTAAAGGCTTCCCAAACTATGATGGATTTGGAGCTGGACTGGGCTAAACTAGCCAGTGTAACAACTGATGGTGCTCCTAGCATGGTGGGGTCTAAGAAAGGAGTAAATGCTTGCATTAACCAAGAGATGGACAAATGTAACCATTCTCATCCAATAGCCATACACTGCCTCATCCACTAACCAGTGCTGCTATGTAGTAAATCACTTAAGTGGGACTCTGTTATGAAAATTGTGGTATCTTGTGTTAACTACATTTATAGCTAATGCGCTAAACCACAGACAATTTCAGAAATTTCTGTCTTAGCTAACTGTTGCCTCTGAAGATGTTCTGTACCACACAGAAGTCCATTGACTGAATTGAGGGAGAGTTATAAGACATTTCTATGACTTGCTTCTACAGATTACAGCTTTTATGCTTTCAAAAAACAAAGAAGTACCAGAGCTCAATGATGCAGAATGGAAATGGCACCTCACCTTTCTGACAGATGTGACAGAGCTACTCAACAGTTTCAATGTGCAACTTCAAGGAAAAGGAAAACTCATCTGTGATATGCAATCATATGTGAAAGCATTTGAAGTAAAATTAGACCTTCTTATCAAACAAGTGAAGGAGGAAATTTCTATCTCCCCTGAACTCAAAATGTTAATGGAAAAACCCTTGATTGCATTCCCAAAAGAAATATGTGTGGATTCATTGGAAAAGTTGCAAAAGGAGTTCCAATTCAGATTTAAAGAGCTTCATCTTCATGAACAAAACATACAGCTTTTCCCATAATCCATTTTTTTGACATTGAAAATGTGGATACAATTTACCAAATGGAACTGGCTGAACTGCAGAATTGTGACTCTCTGAAAGATGCATTCAAGTCAAGCAGCTTGCCTAATTTGTATGCATATCTTCCCTCTGAGACATATCCTAATCTCAGGAACCATACACTCAAAATGGTAACCATCTTTGGCAGCACTTATGTCTGTGAACAGACTTTTTCCAGAATGAGACATCTGAAATCTCCAATCAGATCTAGACTAACTTATGCACACTTGCATCACTTGTTATAGCTAGCAGTGACAAATATGGAACCAGACATTGACCATTTCATTAGCCAAAAGCAGGCCCATAGTTCCCATTGGAATACTGGTCAGTTTGTTGATTTAAATTTACTTGTTCTTTATTTTAAATATTGTAGTTGTTCGTTTTTGTTGTTGTTGTTGTTGTTGTTTTTGCTTTAAAATAAGTTATGGGCAGTGTGCATAGGGATTTGTTCATAGTTTTGTTTTGTTTTTTTTATAGTTCAGCCCTCCAACAGTCTGAGAGACAGTGAATTGACCCCCTGTATAAAAAGTTTGGGTACCCCTGCTCTAGGGCTTTGACTATGACAGGGTCTAGATGACACTCCATTCCAGGCCACTTATTAGTGCTCATTGGAAGTGAGGTTTAGTGGCTGGAGTAAGCAGCCATCTTATCCTGGGACCGAAAGGCAGGTGCTGTGATCCCTATTTTATGGCCAAAGAAACTGCAACAGACTGAATAATAACCTCCAATGAGAAAAAAACCCACTCTCTCCTGATGCAATCCATCCCATTGGGGACTGTTAGTATAATGGTAATAACCAACAATTTCATGGCATTTACTATGTTCCAGGCCCTTTATCATTATTTCATTTGATCTTCACAACAATCCTGGGAGGTAAGTGCTATTACAAGGCATATAGGGATTGAATGACTTACCCAGAGTCATACTCCTCATTGAATTCACACAACAGCCTCTTCTGGTCAATTCATCGCTTGTGTGGAACTTGAGGGTTCTTTGTTTTTCCTCTAAGACAAGGGATCGGGAGTGAGGGGGAAAGAGACCGGGAGGACTGTGGGCGATTGAGAAATGAGACTTGGAAGAAAGCTAAGGAAGACCTGGGCGGGCTTTGCAAGTGCATCTAAATGATGCGCCTCCCCGAGGTAAGGCCTGATTCTTGTCTGTTACCAAGCAAGTGATCACGAGGTGACGTTATAGAAGGAGGTAAAATAACAAACTGATGTTGGGGTGACAAAGGCTGGACATTTAACAAGAAATACTGAGAAAGGGGCGGAATCAAACCTAGAGGATGTCATTTAATCCTGACTAGAATCCTGGAAGGAACCCGCCATCATGGCGGCTCTCATCCCCATTCTACAGATTTGGAAACCATGGCAGACAGGAGCCAAGGGACTCTTCCAGTTACAAAGGCTGTAAGTGCCCAAGACAGGATTAGAACTCTCTGGTCTAATGCACGAATGATGCACACTGATTCAGGAACTTTTCCAGCCTATTGGTTGAATTTGGCCAGAAGGCTGTCATCCCTCAGCACACATTTCTGGGTCCGAGATGGAGCCTTGTTCTTTTCGCTCCAGTCAGAGATGGAGATGGCCTTCTCCTTGGGAGCCCCTGAGCCCGCTCTCTCCAGCTAGCTAGGGCTGCTTTTCCTGGCAATTGCCGGTATTGAGTGTCTGACTTGCAGTTGCCTCCCACCCTCGGCCCTCCTGACCAGGACAAACCCCTCTGAAGGCCCTACTCTCCCCTCCGGCTCCTTTAACAGTCATTGTCCCGATGGCGCCCAGCCCAGAAGCCATAATCTGTTCCTGAGGCATCCTCCACCAAGGAAGGACAAAGGTATCCCAATCAATCGAAGGAGGTTCATCAGCGGCCTGCACAGGGAGGCATCTTCCCGACCATGGGAACAGAAGATTGAGTTTGTGTTGCTTTCTCAGGACAGAAACCAAGGGGGACGGGCCAAGTGACTTCGAGACTCCTGGGGGAGGTGCTTGGACCTCAAGGACGGTGACTCTGGGGGAGGGTTGCAGGTGGGCCATGGGGGTCTATCAGGGAGAGATTCAAGTCTCAGAAGGGGGGACCACGTGCACCATCTTTATCTGCTTCTCGTGGCCATCAGGGTGGGTTCTCCTTTCTTTGTCCCCTGGAACCGCACTCCGTTGCCCCCTCTTTATTTGTGGGTCCCACTTCATAATTAGTAGCATCAGGACATGAAAAACAAGTCTTTAATTGGGACTCAGAAGACTAATGATCACCTGTGGGGAAAACTTATCAGCCAGCAGAAACAGCAATAATGTAACCCTGAGCCTGGGGCTACTATTATCCCCAATTTACGGATGAGAAGACTGAGGCAAAGAGAGGTGAAGGGACTCCTCCACAGCCTCACAGAAGGAAAAGAAAAAGAGGAAGCTTCCATCCTAACAGGGGAGGTGTTGTACATATCAATCAGCACAGACCAGGAAAAAGAATGACCAGAGGCAACAAAGCCTTCTTGGAGGAGGCAGCTGGGAGCCTGGAAGCACCTTCCCACAGGAGGGGGCTTCTGAGTGGCCTCTTCCAGGAATCCCCCAGGATTGCAGGAGGTACAGGGGAGGAGAGGCTTAATGGTGACCAGGGGAAAAACAACCAGGACCAACATGAAAACAGGAGATAGGGGTCATGGAGAGCTTCCACCAAGGCCTTGGGCTGCCCGAAAGAATATAGGGTGGAGGAGGTGATGGAGGCCTGGCCATGGGGAGGCAGCCAGGCTGTGGAGGGCTCTGAAGGCCCAAAGGAGTCTCTGTTGGGCTGTCAAGAGAACAGCACCCAGGCCTGGGGGGGACATGGGGTCAGGCGCCATTTTAAGACAATGACTGGAGCCAGACTGGGCAGGAGCAGCCATGGGGGATCCCCCTCCTCTGCATCTACTCAGGAGCCCTTCTTGTTTGTCTCTTCCACTTGGGCCTGATTCTGGCTTTGAAGGCCTTGATGCCTCCTCATGGTGGGCCGACCCAGGGGCACCCTTGGTAGAGCCCAGAACCCGGGCCTCGATGGAGGTCTCAGGATGGTCCCTGCCCAGTGAGGTGAGATCTGCTGCTCCTGCTTCCTGGACATCCTCCTTCCTCTGGGCCTGGCCATTCTGGCTTCCCTAGCCTGGCCTGAAGCCTCCCAGATGGGTCTGGGCATGTGCAGGGCCCAAAAGAGACCCGACTTCATGAAATTTTTATCAGTGTCATGAGATAATATAGGTATGTGAAGAGAGAATTAGACTCTTAGTTTATTTCTAATGTAATCAATCAGCAACCTTTAATTTAATCAGATCAAGAATTTGAAATGCTCCTACTTAGTTTTGACCCCTGGTGAACCAGGGCTTTGCTCACCCAGCATGTGAAGACTGCTTCGGAGGAACAGGCGGAAGAAACCATTAGGAAGGTTCAACGGCTGAGATGGCGACGCAGCAAAGCACTGTGGAGTGCTCAGGATGTGTTAGAGCACAAAAGACAACACAGCCATCCAAAGCAGCTGAGGAATTCTCCAGACGTAACAATTTTTCGTGCCACTGGACCCAGGCTTCCAACGTCGAGAGAGTGGGACTGTCTCTGTGCATCGACTTTTCCACTTAAATCTCTTTCACGCACAAGTATCTTTGTGCACACTCATCTAGCCTAACCCCGTCCACCCTCTTCAAGACCTGTGGTGATGGGGGAGTGGCGATGCAACAGGTGGAGGTGACCACTGGCAGTTGTAGTCACGATCCTGCACGTAGGTGGCCCATGGACCAGTGGTCGCTTGGCCCTGTAGGGCAGCAGGGAAGTTTGGCAGCATCCTGAGTAACTGAGCAGCCCTCTCTAGGACAGCACTGCTCACCCTAATCAAGGGAGGGGACTAGAAAAGGTGTCCCAAACATTGCCTGCCCTACAAACTCCCGGTCAGCTCACCACGGCTGGCGGGTCATCCCTTTAAGAGGTCAAAATCAAAAGAAACAAAATACAAAGAAACTCCTACTAGGAACATGGAACATCAGAACATTACTTAATAGAGAGAATACCCCAAGACCTGAGAGAAGAACAGCTCTAATTGGTAAAGAACTGGTGCAATATAACATCGACATCACAGCATTAAGTGAAACATGCTTACCAGAAGAGGGATCACTCAGTGAACCCACCACTGGATACACCTTCTGGAAACGTAGAGCCACAAATGAAGACAGAATCCACGGTGTTGGCCTGGCTATCAAGACCAGTTTGCTCAAACAGCTGCCAGACTTGTCTGTGGGCATCAGCAAGAGCCTCATGAAGATCCATTTACCTCTCAGCAAAGACCAGTATGCCACAATCATCAGCGCATATGCCCCTACACTGACCAGCACAGAGGAGACCATCGAGCAGTTCTACTCTGACCTGAGTGCCGTCCTGCACTCAGTGCCCACCAATGACAAGCTGATACTACTGGGAGACTTCAATGCCCGCGTTGGCCAGGACCATAAAAGATGGAAAGGAGTGCTCGGCAAACATGGCATGGGCAAAATGAACAACAATGGCCTACTGCTACTCAGCAAATGCTCAGAGTTCGAACTCACCATCACAAACACTGTGTTCAGAATGGCGAACAAATATAAAACAACGTGGATGCACCCACGATAAAAGCAGTGGCATCTCATTGACTACATCATTGTACGCTGGCGAGACCTCCAGGATGTACAGATTACTAGAGCCATGAGAGGAGCTGAATGCTGGACAGACCACCAATTGGTTAGAGTGACTCTTCAAATGCGCATTGCGCCTCGCCATCCAAAATGCACCCAGACATTTTACATTTTACAATGTGAGTCGTCTTAGCGATCCATCTTATTTGCAAACATTCCAGTCCTGCCTGGTCAACAAGCTGTCTGCCAAGGGACCACTCACTGGAAGCTCAACCGAGAAATGGAACCAGTTCAGAGACACAGTGAAGGAAACATCAAAGGCAGTCTTAGGCCCCAAACAACAACGCAACCACCAGGACTGGTTCAATGAGAAAAACACTGCTATTGAAGACCTATTGAACAAAAAGAACAAAGCCTTTATGGAATGGCAAAATAACCCAAACTCTGCTCCTAAAAAGGACAGATTCAAGTCTCTCCAAGCCATGGCACAGTGTGAGATCAGGAAAATGCAAGACCAATGGTGGAAAAAAAAGGCAGAAGAAATCCAGCGTTTTGTTGATACGAAAAACTACAAACAATTTTTCAGTGCCCTCAAGACTGTCTATGGGCCATTAAAACCCACCACCACTCCCTTGCTATCCTCTGACGATGACATTCTCATAAAAGATAAAAAAGGCATCAGCAACAGGTGGAAAGAACACTTCAGTCAGCTTCTCAACTGACCCTCTCCAGTCAACCAAAGTGCCCTTGACCAGATCCCCAAAATTCGCAACACTAAACAACTTGACGTCCCTCCTTCAATAGAGGAAGTCCAAAAAGCCATTAAACAAATGAGTGCAGGCAAGGCACCCGATAAAGACAGGATTCCCAACTGAGGTGTACAAGGCCTTAAATGGAAAGGCGCTCCAGGCATTCCACATAGTGCTGACCAGCATATGGGAAGCGGAAGACATTCCCCCAGAACTCAGAGATGCCTCCATCGTAGCTCTATACAAGAACAAAGGCTCACGAGCAGCCTGTGACAACTACAGAGGCATCTCACTACTCTCCACTGCCGGAAAGATCCTCGCCCGTGTTATACTCAACAGACTCCTGTCATCTGTTTCAGAGCAGAACCTGCCTGAATCACAATGTGGCTTCCGACCAAGTCGCAGCACCATTGACATGGTCTTCATGGTGAGGCAAATGCAGGAAAAATGCCTTGAGCAGAACCTAAGTCTCTACATTGTCTTCATAGACCTGACAAAGGCGTTCGACACAGTGAACAGGGACGCATTGTGGGTGATCCTCAGCAAGCTCAGTTGCCCAGAAAAATTCGTCAAACTGATCCAGCTCTTTCATGTCGACATGACAGGGGAAGTCCTATCTGGTGGAGAGACTTCCGATCGCTTCAACATCTCCAATGGTGTGAAACAAGGCTGTGTCCTCGCTCCGGTACTATTCAACCTATACTTCACCCAAGTATTATGACATGCTGTGATGGATCTAGACCTGGGCGTCTACATCAAATACTGACTGGATGGCTCACTATTTAGTTATTATTAGTCAGGCTTGCCACCTGACTGCAAAAACAAAGACAACAGAGAGACTCATCCTGGAAGCTCTCTTCGTAGATGACTGTGCTCTCATGGCCCACCAAGAAAATCATCTTCAAACCATTGTGGACAGGTTCTCCACCTCAACAAAACTGTTGGGCCTGACTATCAGCCTCAGCAAAACAGAGGTGCTGTTCCAACCTGCACCAGGGAGGCCAACTCACCAGCCGTGCATTACAATCGACGGCACACGGCTTTCTAACGACAACACTTTCAAGTACCTGGGCAGCACCATCGCCAACGACGGGTCCCTAGACCACGAGATGAATGCCAGGAATCAAAAGGCCAGCCAGGCACTCGGGCGACTGCACTGCAAAGTCCTCCAACACAGCGGTGTAAGCACTGCGACGAAGCTCAAAGTGTACAACGCAGGGTCCTCAGCTCACTCCTGTACGGTGTGAGACATGGACACTGTACCGGAAGCACATGAAACAGTTGGAGCAATTCCACCAACGCTCCCTCCGGTCAATCATGAGGATCCGATGGCAGGACCGAATCACCCACCAGGAAGTCCTCGACAGAGCCAACTCCACCAGCATCGAAGTCCTGGTCCTCAAAACCCAGCTACGGTGGTCTGGACACGTCATCCGCATGGACCCACAGCGAATACCAAGACAGGTATTCTATGGTGAACTGTCAGCTGGACTCGGGAAACAAGGCCGACCAAAGAAAAGATTCAAGGATCAGCTAAAGTCCAACTTGAAGTGGGCTGGCATGACACCAAAGCAACTAGAACTCGCTGCCTCTGACAGAAGCAGCTGGCGAGCCCACATTAACCAGGCCGCCGCCATCTTTGAAGATGAGCGACGTCGACGTCTTGCTGCTGCGCGTGAATGCTGACACCAGGCCACAACCGCACCTCCGTACAACTGGCGTCCCAGGCCCCATGTGCCACAAACTGTGCGCCTCAGCCTTTGGACTGCAAAGCCACATGAGGGTACACCGGAGATGAAACTGCACAAAGACAATCGTCATTCTCGGTCACCAAGAGACTACCACTACTACTACTTAGTATTTGGTAATTTGCGATCAAACACTTCACTTAAAGCTATTAAGCCAAGATTAAGAGGCTCCCCGGGGGACTCCCCCGGCAGCCCCTCCTCTCCTCTGTGAACAGCCACAGCCTAGAGCCGGAAGGTGGCACTTGGAGGAAGTTGGAGTGGGGGGGGGGGGTCTGGGGGAGGGGCAGGGTAAAAGAGAGGAAATTCTCTCACCAAGGGGCGGGGCCAGGACTTGTGCGGCAAAATGGGGCTCCGCCTGGGGGTGTGGCCTCGACTGGGGGCGGGCTCTGAGGATTTAAAACTAGGCTTTTCCCAGTTCTTTACCTTTGCTTTCCAATCACCGAGTCCCCTGGCGCTGGGCTCCAGCGCAGCTTCTCCTGTCCCCAAGGAGGGGAGGCCTCTGTCCCTGTGGGCTGGCCCTAGAAAGGGGACCGCCCCGCCCCCACTTGAACCTAAACCCTCTTCCCACTCCTGGCCTTCACTTCCTTTCCCTCGCCCCATCCCCACCCCCATCTGTCTTCCGCTCCCCAAATCCCTATTCTCACGTGACTGTTCCCACAAGCTCCCCCCCTTCCTCCAGGCCTCTCCCCTGCCCCCCATTTCTGGTCCCCCCGAGTCTGGGAACATTTCCAAGCAGGGATTCTGGGAGGTGGCAGGAAAGAGGGGCCGAGCCCCCTCATGGGTCCCATTTCCCTTCCAGCTCTGCCTTCTGGGACGCCCAGGTCGAGGAGTGTGGAGCATGGAGGAGTGTGGAGAGGGCGCTGTGCTGGAGCCCTGCAGGCCCCCCCCAGGTAAACAGCAGCAGCCTCTCCTCTGACATGGAGGCTCAGGCCCAGGTGTAGACACTCCTCTCACTCCTGACATGGAGGCTCAGGCCCAGGTGTAGACACTCCTCTCTCCTGACATGGAGACTCAGGCCCAGGTGTAGACACTCCTCTCTCCTGACATGAAGACTCAGGCCCAGGTGTAGATGCTCCTCTCTCCTGACATGGAGACTCAGGCCCAGGTGTAGATGCTCCTCTCTCCTGACATGGAGACTCAGGCCCAGGTGTAGACACTCCTCTCTCCTGACATGGAGACTCAGGCCCAGGTGTAGACACTCCTCTCTCCTGACATGGAGACTCAGGCCCAGGTGTAGACACTCCTCTCACTCCTGACATGGAGGCTCAGGCCCAGGTGTAGACACTCCTCTCTCCTGACATGGAGACTCAGGCCCAGGTGTAGACACTCCTCTCTCCTGACATGGAGACTCAGGCCCAGGTGTAGACACTCCTCTCACTCCTGACATGGAGGCTCAGGCCCAGGTGTAGACACTCCTCTCTCCTGACATGGAGACTCAGGCCCAGGTGTAGACACTCCTCTCTCCTGACATGGAGACTCAGGCCCAGGTGTAGACGCTCCTCTCTCTCCTGACATGGAGACTCAGGCCCAGGTGTAGATGCTCCTCTCTCTCCAGGGCTCCAAAGTCACTTTTGTTTCCCTTTTTCAACTCAAACCCTTCCCTGAAGCCCCGTCCTGGGGCTCCTGCTGGGCCTCTTCTTCAGGACAACCTGCAGCTCCTTCCTGGTTGGCTGCTTCTCCCATCTGAATGGCAGGTTCCGGGTCTCTTTTGGGCCCAGCACATGCCCAGGCCCAGTTGGAAGGTTTCAGACCAGGCCCAGAGGAAGGAGGACGTCCAGGAAGTAGGAGCAGCAGATCTCACCTCACTCTGAGCAGAGACCATCCTGAGGCCTCCATTGAGGCCCGGGTTCTGGGTTCCACCAAGGGCCCAGCTGGGATAACCCACCGTGAGGAGGCATCAAGGCCTTTAAAGCCAGAATCAGACCTGAGTGGAGGAGACAAACAAGAAGGGCTCCTCAGCAGATGCAAAGGACACATTTCTGGGGAGGACAGGAATCCCCCATGGCTGCTCCAGCCCAGTCTGGCTCTAGTCATCGTCCTACAATGGTGCCTGACCCCGTGCCCCCCCCCCCCTCCAGCCTGGGTTCTGTTCTCTTGACAGCCCAACAGAGACTCCTTTGGGCCTTCAGAGGCCTTCATAGCCTGGCCGCCTCCCCATGGCCAGGCCTCCATCACCTCCTCCCCTTGTATTCTTCCAGGTAGCTACAGGTCTTGGTAGAGGCCCTCCATGACCCCCATCTCCTGTCTCCATGTTGGTCCTGGCTGTTTTTCCCCAGCCACCATCTAACCCCTCCTCCCCTGTACCTCCTACAATCCTGGGAGCTTCCTGGAAGAGGCTGCTCAGGGGTGTGAATCTTAAAATTTCTCAGACTTGTGAATGTCAAAACTTATCAGACTGTACCTTAGAACATTTGGTTAAGACTATTCCCCATTTAAACAATGGAGGTACTTGATCAGGAATGTGAGAACTTTACATTACTTCACCCATACTTAAGCATACTGTAGGGGAAGATAAAGTTGCAAACTACTTAGTGAACAATGAAGGTACTTAACTCTTGTGAGGCAAAAGCCTTTAAGCTAAGTCTATTTTTATATCTAATAGAAAAAGGTGCTAAGTACCTATGAAGGTCAAATTAATCACTAAAAGGTCAGGCAACTTGCAAGGGACAAAGAGCTGTGAACTTACTCAGAAGTTTTAGTCTACCCAGAGAAGTTGAGAACTAAAGAAGATGTGAATTAAGAATGGTCAGTCCTGTGAAAACGGCTGCTGTGATTGGTAGATGTGAGAACTTAGGGGAGGTGACGTAGGAGAAATTTTTCTTTAAAAGGAAGAGGTTTAGGCCTCTGAGAGAGGTTCAGCTTGCCAAAGCTAAATTGGAGAGCTTGGTGGCAGAACTTAGTGGAGCTGAGGAGCTGAACTGGAGGGTCTCTCTGAACACTAGAATCTTGCTTGGGACAAATCTTGTGTTGAGTGGATTAAGGACTGACTGATCTCTCTCTTGGGGCTTAGGCCTAGGCTGGACTAGCCCTTTTCTCATTATTTCCTCTTACTCTCCTCTCTCCCTTTCCTTAATTACTTAATTTGTATTAATTAAAATCTTCATAAAACCCAGCTGACTTGGGTATATTTAATATTTGGGAATTTTCCCATGGCGACCACTATATTTTTTATTTGAAACCATATTTCCGCAGTCTCAGTTTAAGGCAAACAATCTTTTAACTGTTACAGGGGCCCCCTCCTGTGGCAAGTGTAAAGATAATTTTAGGATTGTGGCCTAAAATGTAAATTAATTGGTCGCCAGGGAAAAATCCCAAATAATATACTCAAGTCAGTCTGGAAATTTATGTTAATTTTAATTAATATAGAGGGGCTAGACAATGGGGAGTAAGGGGACTATCCAGGGTCACACAGCTAGGAAATGTCAGTGGCCAGATTGGAATCCAGGACTTCCTGTCTCAGGGCATGGCTCTAACTCCTGAGCCACTGAGCCTCCCCTTTTCTAGGCTTTTCTCATGATCCTCATCCCCATACACTCTACTATCCAGCTTGATGTATCTCCCTCAGGGTGTGCCATCTATCCATGCCTTTGTACCTCCTGACTTCCCCCCAGGCCAGGAGTCCTGTGATTTTTAAATTTCCTCCATCTTGCTTGGTCTAGCACCCAAGAATGTGCACACCCACACTACATAGGCATGTGCTAGCTAATGACAAATCAGAAACAACTAATTGCCCCCCTAAGCCAAGCTTGAGCCACCATTGGTATATGTGAGACACAGGAAGTGAGGTAGAGAACAGCCTCTGGAGTTCGCTCACTTCCTGTGGAAAGGGCTAGACGCCAGTTCGATCCTGGAGCTGGAGAAGATTGAGTTAACCTCTTTCCTTCTCTCTCTCTCCCTCTCTCCCCCTAATAATCTCCTCTCCTGTTGTAACTAAATTCCATAAAACTCCATTCTGACTTGAGTGTTTCATTTAGGATTTTATAAGTGAAATCCTTGGTGACCTATAATTGATATATTCAGTCTGTAATCCTAAAATTAACATTAACAGTCCCTACTCCCAATTCCTCTCTAGCACCATCTCTGGCTTCCTCTGAGACTTAGATGAAGTGGCACCTCCTCCAAGAGGCCTTTTCCATTCCCCACTTAGGCTGGTTTGGCTTTTTCTTGGTGTCCCCATCCAGTTCCTCAGTGCCTGGCATGTGCTTGGCCCCTCACAAGTACCCATTGCTGGGTTCTGCTGCCTTTGGGAGAAGATATCCACTGGGGAACCTGAGCTGTTGAGTGGGAAGCAGCATGGCCTGCTGGGAAGGGCTATGAAGAGACCTGGAGACAGGGAGGAGCCCAGCTATGACCCTATCTGTGTGACCATGAACAATCCCCCCAGCCCTTCTGAGCCTCAGTTTGCTCATCTGTAAATAGGGACAAGGAGAACTTGCCTTCCCAAGGGGGTGGTGAGAAAAGTGTTGGCCAGACCTTGGCTGTCACCAGTCATGTGCATGGCATCTCCCCATTAGACTTAGCTCCTTGAGGCCAGGCTCTGCGTTGACCCTTCTTTGTATGCCCAAGGCTTGGCCCAGAGCCTGGCACAGGACAGACTCTCCCTCAGTGCTGGCTGACTGGTCAGTGGCTGTTCTGTGTGTCCTCACTCAGAATCCAGGCCAGCCTGAGGGTGGGAGCAAATCCTGGTAGAGTTTGTCTTTGATCACTGGGAGCCCAGGTTGGGGTCCGAATCAGCCCTTGTCCTTCCTGCCCACTTCCCCTCCTTTCTCAGGGCCTTTTGGCCTATGATCCCAGACTGAGATGCTGGAGAACTACAGGAACCTGGTCTGCCTGGGTGAGGAGGGCTCCTCTGGGGCCTTGGGATCTGCCCATTACTGGGAGCCATCAGGCCACGATGCCTTGACAGTCACTTGTGGTAGCTAAGGAGGCCAGAGTGGCCCTGGCAAAATGAGACTGCCCGCTCAGTCCCCCTTGCATGACCTCTCTCATCAATACCCCTGGAATTGACATGACTACTCACCCCCTAGTCTCAGGAGGAGTATTGCAACAGCAAAATGCCTGTACCCTCATTCTCTAAAAGGTCACCAAAAGATCAGACGCTCAAGCCCAATCTCAAAAGACTATCATGGGTTAACTTTTACTTAGGTACATAATCCCCAGTGAAACTGCAACTACAGACCAAGCCCAAAACTTTCCCACTCACAGAAACCTATTCTCATGGAAGTAACACACAAATCAATCATAAAGGCATACAAAACATACAGGTACACCAAGCTTCAATATGCCTCAGTGACTCGACTTCACAAACTCAGAAACTCACCAGTAAACCCTGAAAAATGATCAGTCATGTTAAATTTGAATTGTGTTCACAGTACCCCTCAACCTCAATGATAGGACTGTTGAATTGTCTTTTTTTAAAAACTGTTGATTAATTATAACATTAAAATCAATAAGTAATTTCCCTTGATTGTTTGTAAGCTCAAAACTCGTCACAGAGTAATGAGAAAATTAAGCCACCTGTGACAAAATCACTTATCTTGTGTGAAACCTTTTATTCTGTCTAATCAATACAAGAATACAGAATGTTAATCAAGTGATTTATTAGAAGTTAATGTATCACTTTTATAATTACCTCTTTGGACATGTGTCTTGGGTAATGTATCTGTGTGCCAAGAAAATGGGTATAAAAATCAGGCCCGAGTGCAAGACATGGACAAGAAGGGCTCCTGAGCAGATGCAGAGGACACACTTCCAGGCAGGACGGGGATCCCCCATGGCTGCTCCAGCCCAGTCTGGCTCCAGCCGTTGTCCTAAAATGGCGCCTGACTCCGTGTCCACCCCCAGCCTGGGTTCTGCTCTCTCGACAGCCCAACAGAGACTCCTTTGGGCCTTCACAGGCCTCCACAGCCTGGCTGCCTCCCCATGGCCAGGCCTCCATCACCTCCTCCTCCTGTATTCTTCCAGGCAGCCTGAGGCCTTGGTGGAGGCCCTCCATCACCCCCATGTCCCGTCTCTTGTTCCTCAGTGCCTGGCATGTGCTCGGCCCCTCACAAGTGCCTGTTGCTGATTCTGCTGCCTTTGGGAGATGTCCAAAGGGGAAGCTGAGCTGTTGAGTGGGAGGCAGCATGGCCTGCTGGGAAGGGCTGTGGACGGGCCTGGAGTCAGGGAGGGGACCAGCTCTGACCCTGTCTGTGTGACCATGAACAATCCCTCCCCCCTTCTGAGCCTCAGTTTGCTCATCTGTAAATAGGGACAAGAGAGGACTTGACTTCCCGAGGGGGTGGTGAGAGAAGTGTTGGCCAGACCTTGGCTGTCACCAGTTATGTGCATGGCGTCTCCCCATTAGACTGGGGGCTCCTTGAGGCCAGGCTCTGTGTTGGCCCTTCTTTGTATGCCCACGGCTTGACCCAGAGCCTGGCACAGGACAGACTCTCCCTCAGTGCTGGCTGACTGGTCAGTGGCTGTTCTGTGTGTCCTGACTCAGCATCCAGGCCAGCCTGAGGGTGGGAGCCCAGGCTGGGGTCAGAATCAGCCCTTGTCCTTCCTGCCCACTTCCCTTCCCCTCCAAGGACCCTCTGGGCTGTGGTCCCGGACTGAGGCCATTTATATGTTGTTTCAGGCCTCCGTGACATTCAAGGATGTGGCCGTGGACTTCACCTGGGAGGAGTGGAGGCTCCTGGACCCTCCCCAGAAGGAGCTGTTCTGGGAGGTGATGCTGGAGAACTACAGGAACCTGGTCTGCCTGGGTGAGGAGGGCTCCTCTGGGCCTTGGGATCTGCCCATGGAAGGGGATCTGCTTCCTTCTCCTGGGCCCTATCCAGGGTGCAGCTGGGATTCTCTGGCCTGTAATGGCCTGAGCACTTCTTATGCTAACCAGGCCAAAAGCCAGGCTGTCCCTGCTGTGAAAGGCTCTTGTTATGTTTGTCTAGCAATGAAGGGCTTTACTGCGTGGTCCCAGCCCAGCTCTGCTCCCTCAGGCCACAGGGCCCTTCTCAAGGCTCAGGGGAAGTACTTGAAGTCAGCCAAGCTCCCAATACCTCAGTATTGAATGGATCAAATGAACCCTTGTCTTTCAGAACTCCTCTCCATTCCTTGTTCCAGTCCTGTGTCTTCCCAGGAAAACAAACCAGAGCAGCCTTGAGATGTTTTCTCTAAGCACCTCCATGGCACCCAGGCTCCTTTACTAGCTTGTTCCTAAGGGCTTGGGAGATCATCCTCCCTCTTCATCTCTTTGCCCTTTCCCATGACTAGGCCTTGCTGATTCAAATAAGGATGTGAGGATCTCTGAGCTAGAGTCAGAGGAACCACGTTGGATTCCAACTGGTGGTGTCCTAAGAAGCTGCTGGCCAGGTGAGTGAGGGAGTAGATGAGTGCCTGACCCTGGTGAGGACGCAACAACCCATACACAGCTCTGCTGGTCATTCATCTCTCAGCCCACCGAGAATAGGCTCCTGGGTGATCCCCTCAGTGACCTTCTGGGCCAGGAACTCCTCTCTCTGCCACAGATCCCACATAGAATTCCTTTCTGCCTCCTCCACTTTGAATGATTTTCCCTCAAAAGGTATGGATAGAAATGACCAGGTTCTGCTGGTACCTTCATAGTATGGGAAAGAAATTCCACTGTGGGTGGAGCTCTGGGTTCTTTTAATCTTTTGTGGAAAGCAAAATGGAATTCTTCAGTGTCAGAGCTACACATGAATTCTTTTCCTTAGACCCCCTGATCATATTCTCATGACTCCTTCCAGAGGTCTAATTCAGGTGAAGATTTTGCCAGGTGTGTGTGTCCTTTTACAGCCCTTCTTTGTCGGTCTTGAGAGTTTTTCCTGACCCGGCCCTTCCTTGGCCTCTTCTTTTTAAATCTTTACCTTGTGTCTTAAATTGTTGCTATGTACTGCTTCTGAGGCAGTCTTTTGTGTCCATGTCTTTGTCTATAATGGATATTAATAGTATACATAAAGATGTATAGACACATATATTCCAGGTTACGTTCATACATGGTGTAGGGCAGTCAGCAGTCATCCCCACCTGTAATGATTCTGAGGTCCCTGCATCAGTTTTCCCACCTTCAGCTAATTTAATATTATTGACCCATATCAAAGGATAAGCTTGGTGAATGCAAAGAAATTTTAGAAGACACGTAAACTGATTTCCATTTACATGAAAACAAGGACAGTGTTTGTAGCAGCCTGATTATTGGGGAAAGTGACTCCTAGACAAAAGCTGATTCATCCACGGAAAAACTGTGTTCATATTCTTTCTTTCAGGTTGGGAATTGAGGCTGCAGACCAAGGAGTCAGCTCCCAAGATGAGTATTTCTATGAAAGTCTTATCACAGGAAAAGTTCTTGGAGGATGATCCAAGAATCTGCAAGATGGAGAAAGCCTGGGAGTGTGATGGCAGATTGAAGAGAAAGCAGAGCATGGAGGGGAAACCTTCTAGAGGAATAAAAATAATCCAAGCAGAACCTCCCAGTGAGGCTGGAGGCTCTGCATATGATAAATACAGTCAGACCTCTAGCCCAGAACCAGGACTTTTTCCACAACAGGGAGCATCTGTAGTTATGCAGGGCCAGAAAGGAGATAACCAGAGAGGGCGTTCCACCAGGTATTTGAACCAAGGACAAAGTGATCAAATCCATTCCAGGAAGAAACTTCGTAAGGTTAACAAATGTCAGAAAGTGCTGGGTCCTGATTTGGGCTGCATAAAAAAATGTGGAATTCTTTCTGAAGAGAAAGTTCATGAAAGGGGGAATTCTTTCCCTAGTATTAATGAACTTGGTCCACACCAGACAACTGATAGGGGAAAAAAGTGTAATGAATTAACTAAACAGAGAAAGACAGGTCGTGCTAAACAATACTCTCATTGTCAGAGTAGAGAGAGACGGTACAACTGCAATGAATGTGGAAAGGCCTTCCAGGAAAAGGGGCATCTTAAAGCACATTACAGAATCCATACTGGAGAGAAACCATATGAATGCAGTGAATGTGGGAAGACATTCCGGTCAAGCTCTCACCTTTCAGACCACCAAAAGAGTACTCATGCAGGAACAGGACTTCATGAATGCAATGTATGTGGGAAAGCATTTTCTGGGAAGTATGAACTTAGTAATCACAGTAGAATTCATACTGGAGAGAAACCTTTTCAATGCAACCTTTGTGGGAAAGGTTTTCCCTGGAGAAGCTGACTGACTCTACACCAGACAATTCTTACTGCAGAAATGAGAGAGACTGGCTCTACCAAGTAATTGAAGGGACCCCAGGACAGGTTGGGGGAGATGAGAAAATAGGTTTGGGTTAAGGAGGGCCAGAGATAAGCTGGTAGCTAATCAAGGCAAAGTTTATTGATTATGCTTTCCATTATATAGAGAGTCTGAAACAGGCTAAGGTCTTGGGTGAGCTTCTTATATTCTCAGTGGAAGGTAATGATTTACAAGTTTGGTACAAAGGGTTTGATTAACCTCATTGAATGTAGACAGTTTTCTATAGGCTGATAAATCAAGGTCAATATGTAACTACCTACCTGAGATTGCCAGAGAATACTTGCATCAGTAGTTTTTGGAAGAACATGCAGTTACAGCAGGAGGGGTGGGAAAGGAGGGGTTTGAAGCCTCAGTCTACATGTCTAACTTTAGCTGAGCTATGGTTTCAGTTTTACTGAGGGTCTGCTTCGTCCCGAGCTTTGCTTTTAAGGTCTCGGGTTTTTTGCCTCCTACATCTCTCTTTTTACCTAAATTAGACAGGAGGATAAACTGAATAAATGCTTGATTACGTTTTTGCTTTCTGAGGTGGAAGCAGGGTATAGACATTTGGGTCTGAATACCAGGGACCAGGAGTATGTACTGAAAGAATGACAAGGAATAGGGTTGTGGAGGGGGAATGATATCAGTTACAGATGCAATGGATGGGGATCCTTGGAGTAGTTGGACTGGGGTAAAACAAAGGGTGAGGCAGCCACTTATTAACATAAAATTGGGAAAATGTTTAATGGAAAAGTGGCTTAGTTAAGATTCATCAGTCTTGGGAGGCTTGCCAACTCCAGGAATTGTTCTGACATATGCACTATTCTTATGGCTTGTCCCCAAGTCATGGGTTCTGTGGCTTGGGTCCTCAGGGTGGTCATTTGTGTTCTTCATACTCCATTGTTCACAAAGGTCCTCTGTCACATATGTCTGTTGCTTCTGGCTTTATGACTTGGTGTGGATCCAGTATTAGGAAAAACCTCAACCCCCATGTTATATAATTCTATAAAAAACTGATAGTTCTGGGATTTGGTGATGTTCCTTTCAAACCCAGTGTGGTTGGTATAGATTTAGTATGGTATTCCTTTTTTTTTCTGATCAATTTGCCTAGTCTCTGTTTACTCTAAAAAGAATCATTTTTCCAGCTTGTTAGTGACTTGGAAGAGAACCAATATCATCCTTATACTGTGAATCTTAAAATTTCTCAGACACTACCTTAAAAGGTTAGGGTTATTCCCCATTTAAACAATGGAGGTAATTGATCTGGAATGTATTGAGAACTTAACCTTACTCCACCCATACTTAGGTATACCTTAGGGGAAGATAAAGTTGTAAAACTCCTTACTGAACAATGAAAAAGTCCCCAACCCATATTTATAGTGAGGCCAAGCCCTTAAGCTAGGTCTATTTTTAGATCTAATACAAAAAGGTGCTAAGTACCTATGAAGGTCAAATTAATCACTAAAATGTCAAGCAAGCTTAGCAAGAGGTGTGAGGATTTAGTCTACACAGAGAAGGTGATAACAAAATGTGAATTAGGTATGGTCAGTCCTTTGGAAAACGTCTACTGTGGTTGGTAGATGTGAAAATTTAGGGGATGTGACATAGGAGAAAATTCTCTTTAAAAGGAGGTCAGAGGCCTCTGAAGTAATTCTGCTTTGGAGCTGAATTGTAGGTCAGGAGTCACAGAAGGCTGCTGGGGGCTCTCTCGGTGGCTGAACTTAGTTCAACTTCCTGAGCTAAACTGGAGGGTCTCTGAACACTAGAGTTTTGCTTGGAAGGATCTTGTGGTGAGTGATTAGAGACTGACTTTTCTCTCTTAAGGAGAAAGGCCTAGGCCATTGGCATAGGCCCAAGCCCTTTTCCTATAATTTCCTCTTACTCTGTCTCTCTCCCTTTCTTTAATTCCTTAATTTGTGTTCATTAAAATCTCCATAAAACCCAGCTGACTTGAGTATTTCATATTTGGGAGTTTTTCCTATGGCAACCACTTTATTTTTTAATATAAAATCAAGACACAAAATTATCTTTACAGTTTTGGCAATTCAAAGTCTTGAAACCATATTTTCGCAACCACTGTTTTGTCTGTAACAATACATAATATAAATTTTTTGAACACTGTCATAACCCATTTACCTTAAACTTTTAGTTCATAGTACAAGTCATAAAACACATTTTCAGTTTTTGTAGACTCATGCTTGCACGCGGTATGCTTTGATAACACTCAATATATAACAATTTAGTCAAAAACATTTTCTTTTTTAAGTAGTTATACCTATGACATGTTAATTACAGATTAATCAGAGTCTTGGTGGCCAAAAGTCATTGTTAAAATCATTTTTGAGTCTGCTTTGTTCAAAAATTTGGAGATGTTTATTGTACAATTGCATTTGGAATAAAGACACATTCTAGATTTTTTCCATAAAATGTATAATCTTTCATTTCTGCTATTTCCATATAGGTGTTGAGTAGTTTAATCAACTGCTAATGTTTATTTAAATTTGTTTTTTTTATTGATATGTGCCATTTAAAAAATTTCAGTTTACTTTTGCCTTGGTTACAGTATTATTTTTTTATAACAGATCAAAATTTTATGAAGCTGCCAATTAGCACCTTAGGTTTTAATTTTCTGCTTACTGTGAAGACAGGGTTAATAAGTTTGGGGGGGGGGCAGCTGGGAATCTCAGTGGATTGAGAGCCAGGCCTAGAGATGGGAGGTTCTAGGTTCAAATCTGGCCTCAGAAACTTCCCAGCTGTGTGACCCTGAACAAGTCACTTGACCCCCATTACCTAGCCCTTACCACTCTTCTACCTTGGAACCAATATACACTATTAATTCCAAGATGGAAGGTAAAGTTTTTTTTTTTAAAGTTTATAGGAAATTCTGAGTCTTTAGCAATATTATCTAAAAGTTGTCCTGCTGGTGATTTTATCTTGGCTTCATATCCCAGTTGTTAATGTTAAATTTAATGGTTGGACTTAAATTATATGGAAATAACGAGGACACTGAAATTATGATATCAAGACTGAAGTGTATTTACCCAAATAGAGGGCAAACAATAAAATAGAAAAATGTGAAAGAGTTTAGAGAAAATACCTATATTAGTCCTCAGCCAGGAGGGCTAATAGTAAGTAACCACAAGGCCTCCTCCAAGATGGAAACGAGGAAGGGATTCAGCCTTTTCACTCACTCAACAAAGTAGTCCAGGAGCCAGAATCTAAATTGAAGTCATGACCCAAGCCACAGAGTTCAGGGTGAAGTTCCCTTGAAGACTATCTCCAGGAGACTCTACTTTAGGAGACTGACCCAGCAGAAGGATTTCCTGGCTTTTTGGGTGGTTTCCTGTTCCTGTCTTTCTTCACAGGGACCAAACACAATTTCCAAATTGTGCAGCCCTGCCCAAGGTCAGTGTATGTGGGATTGACTTCTCACCTCTAGAGGTGTTAACTCTCCTCCTAGGAATTCTGAGTTGTCACCTAGTTGTGGGTTGCAAACCAATGTAATGGAGGAGATAAGTGGAAGGAGGGAGAGGAGAGAGAAGGGTAAGGAGAGTTTCTGAGTTGTCACCTACTTTAGCACATGGGTTGCAGACATCCCCTCACTTATGGTTAAGTAGGATTTAGGGTTTCAGTTATAATGAATCATGAAGATATTAAAGACATTTTCAAAAGCTGACTACTGAGCAAAGTGCTCATGGATGTATTCTAATATTTCTCAGGATTCATTTCTGAATCCTTCAATTGGTTGGGTATTAAATTTTGCTGAACTTAGAAATCAAGCCTTTACTGTGATCTGCAGTCTGGAAGGCTGGCATGTGATTTCAATAGCTTCTTTGTAATGTCAAAGACCTAAACTTATCATCCAAATGAGATGGTGCCAGTGTTCTGAAGGAAGGACTTTCAAATGAGCTTCTGGTCTGGATACTGGCTGTGCCATTGTGTTGGTATCTGTTCCTTTATCTTGTTGATGGCCAATATGATGCTAATATTTCTGACATGACACCTGTTTGATTGACATGCCACAACCCCCATTCCTACTTTCCTGAATAAAGGCAATTCAGCTGAGTCACTCTGGAACCTCTGACAGGCTGACCTGATGACACCACACTTATGTCTAGTCTGTGTTTCTTGTTTCTCTGACTCTTTCATGTCTCATTCTCTCTAATGTATAAGCTTACCCTGTTACTTTGCAGCTGCCAACTATAACATTTAAAAGAGTTGGAGCCATAAACTATTACAGATAAAGAGTGGTTTGTTTAAATTGTGACTGCAGAAAATATGTTTTCAAGACAGTGTCTGTTTTTAAATCAAATATAAGGTGGTTGCCAGGGAAAAATTCCCAATTATTAAATATACCCAATCCAGCTGGGTTTTATAGAGATTTTAATTAATACAAATGAGGAATTAATGAAAGAGAGAGAGAGAGAGAGAGAGAGAGAGAGAGAGAGAGAGAGAGAGAGAGAGAGAGAGAGAGAGAGAGAGAGAGAGAAAGGGAAATAATGAGAAAAGGGGTAGGCCAGCTTAAGCCAGCCTCAGCCCAAGAAAGATCAGTCAGTCTTCAATTCACTCACCACAAGATTTGTCCCAGGCACAATTCTAGTGTTCAGAGAGAGACACCAGTTCAGCTTTGGTCAGCTCAACTAAGTCCAGCCACCAAGGCTGCATCCTCCTAACTAACTCCTACTGGTTCAGACATTCTCCTTTTAAAGAGAATTTTCTCCTATGTCACTTCCCCTAAGTTCTCACATCTACCAATCACAGTAGACGTTTTCCAAAGGACATTCCATTCTTAATTCACACCTAAGTAGTCTAAACTTTTGAGTAATTCACACCTGAGTAAGTTCTCACCTCTTTGCCACTTGCAAGTTCACAAGTTGCCTGACCTTTATAGGTACTTAGCACCCTTTTGTATTAGATCTACTGTAAGTATGGGTTTAAGTATTTTTCATTGTTCATCAAGGAGTTTCTTCCCCTAAAGCAGGCTTAAGTAAGGGTGGAGTAGAGATCTCACATTCCTGATCTAAGTTCCTTCATTGTTTAAAATGGGGAATGGTCTTAACCAAATCTTATGAAGTAGGGTCTGAGAATTTTTAAGATTCACACAACCTCCCTTCACCCACACAAGAAATTTATGTATGAGCTGAACTCTACAAAAATCAAAATGCGTATGTGATTTAAATATAAATAGTGATATTATAAGTGCGGCCTCTCGGGCGAGAGAAGCCACACAGTAGAAAGATAGAGGAAGGTTGGAAGTTTTGGATACCGCGAGGGGCGTGGTGGAGCCAAGTTAAAGATATGAGATGGCAGAAATGAGTCAGAAAACCAGGCCTTATTGATTATAATGGAGCCATAGTGAAACTCCGATCTATCAGGATAACACAAGGCAACAGTCATCCAGTGATCCCAAATTTATACCACACAGGTTGGAGACATGATAGAGAAAAGAAAGTGCCTGGCCGAAGGCCAGGTCCCAGGTGAGAGAGATAGAGAAGAAAAGGAATTAAAGATAGAGCTTGGTGAGAAGCCAAGCTCCAGCAAGGACAGGCATCAGTGAGAGCTGAGATCCAAGAGAGGGCGGAGATTGCTGTGGCTGCTTTTAATGTCTTTGATATGCAGATATACACAATACATAGGTATGACTATCATTGGTTAACGACAAAGTATAGGTGTGGTTTATCTTAGCCAGGTGAACACAAAGAAACCTGTTTTCCCACTTAACCTGGGGGGGCACTGGGATCAAGGGCCAGAGGCTTTCCTAGCCATGCGCAAGACTGAGCATGCTCTCTTCTAAGCCACTCTGTACATACTAACTGTTTCCCTTGCCCATAGCTAGGTGTGGACTGCTACAATAAGTAAATTAGGGGAACATAAAATACCTTACCAGTTATATCTGTGGAAAAGAGAATAGAGATCATAATAAAATGGATAATTTTGATTATTATTATTTTGATAAGGTTTTGTACAAACAACCAATGCAACCAAGATTAGAAGGGAAATATCAAACTGGAGGAAAATTATTATTTCTCTGACAAATGCCTCATTTCTCAAATATATAAAGAAGTAATTAAAACTTATAAGAATCCAAGTCATTCCCCAGTTGATAAATGGTCAAAGTTTATGAATAGGCAGTTTTCAGAGTAAAAAAATCAAAGCTATCAATAATCATATGAAAAATATTTTAAATCCTGCTTCATTTGAGAAATGTAAATTAAAACAACTCTGAAGTACCACCTCGCACCTATCAGATTGACCAATATCACAGTAAAGAGCAATGATAAATGTTGGAGGGGATGTGTGCAAAATTGGGACACTAATACATTGCTGTTGTAGTTGTGAACTGATCCACCATTCTCTAGGACAATTTTGAATTATGCCCCCTGAAAAATGGAAACTTTTTGATCCAGTCATACCACTAATAGGTTCATATGCCAAAAAGAATTTTTAAAAATGGGTTCGTACCAAGTACTTATAGCTGCTACTTCTGTGGTGGCAAAGAATTGGAAACTAAAGAGATGTCCCTCAAATGTGAAATGATTGAACAAACTGGTATGTGATGGTGATGGAATACTATTAAGCTCTAAGGAATGATGAACAGGATGGCTTTAGAAAGAGTTAAGTGAAATGATGCAGAGTGAAATCAGCAGAACCAGGAAAACATATCCAATAATTCCAATATTATGGAACAATCAAATGTGATAGACCTTGGTACTAACCACAAAACAATGATCCAGGACAATTCTGAAGGACTTCTGAAAAAGAATACTCTCCATCTCTAAAGAAAGAACTATTGGAGCACAAATGAAGATGAAAATATATGACTTATCACTTGTTTATTTGGGTACCTGATTTTGGGGGTTTGGATTTATAGAACTGTTCACGTATAAGAATTAATAATATGGAGATATGAAAAGAAGAGAACATTTCAAGATATAAAATGAATAATTATGTTTAAATTAATGTTGTACAAATAAAGCCAATACAAGCAGGTTTAGTTGGGAAACAACAAACTGGGGGAAATTTATAACAAATTTCTCTGATAAAGGTCTAATTTCTCAAAAATATGAATAAGTAAAATTTATAAGAATCCAAGCCATTCCCCCAATTGACAAATGGTCCAAGGATATCAATAGGCAAGAATTGGCTAAAATGAAAGAGAAAATTGCTAGTGGATGCTTAATATCTGGGTATTCAGGAACCAAAGTCCCAGGTGGAGAATGCCTCCAATGCTTTTTCCCAAAGATGCCACCATCATAAGTAGCATGGGGTCTGGGACTTTCTAAGCCAAATGTCACTTAAACTGAGAGGTGTCTGAAGTGACTCTCAATGACCTAAAACATTGCTTCTCAAAGTATGTTCCATGGGGGAGGGGGGTCTCTGTGTGGTGAAAATGTATTATCAGACACCAAAAAGTAAAACAAATTCTCCAAGCCAAAAAGAAATAGGCTTATTGAGTGTAGGCCCATCTCACAATAAAACTGGGTTCCAGTTAGCAACAGAAGACCCAGAGCCTGTGAGTGGCCTCTTTATATAGCACTGTTTTACAGAGGTGATGTCAGTAAGAAAGTGCTATCTGGCTCAAGTAAATTCTCCAGTGAGTTGGTCTTGTGTCTTGGTCCCTCCAAGCCATTGCCAGTCATGCCATTGATGTAACTTCCACCTTTATCATGAATGTCCTGTGTGCTATGGTGATTCAGCAGAGGCCTGCTTAGAGATAGCGGTTCTGAATTGGTATGAGGCAGAAACCTGTGGATTAAACCTAAAGGTCTCTGGCCCAATGTCATACCAGAACAGATGAAAAGGAAATCCATCTTAGCCAGCTAGGATGGGCAATGTCAGTAGAAAATAGCTATAGAGTATTATAGAACTATAGAATATATAAAATACAGTATCAATTTATAAGGAACTAAGTCAATTGTACAAAAAAATCAAGCCATTCCCCAATTGACAAGGGACATGAATAGGCAGTTTTCAGCTAAAGAAATCAAAATTATCAATAAGCACATGAAAAAGTGTTCTAAATCTTTCATAATTAGAGAAATGAAAATCAAAATAATGCTGTTACCACCTTACACCTAGTAAATTGATCCATATGACAGTAAAGGAAAATGATAAATATTGGAGGGGTTGTTACAAAATTTGGACAGTAATGCATTTCTGGTGGAGTTGTGAATTGATCTAACCATTCTGGCAGACAATTTGGAATTATGCCCAAAGGGCTTTAAAAGCCTCCCTGCCCTTTGGTCCAACAATGCCACTACTAGGTTTGTACTACAAAGATATAATAATGAAAAATATTTGTACAAAAATATTCATAGCCATGCTTTTTGTGATGTCAAAAAAATGGGGTAGCTCAGTGGATTAAGAGCCAGACCGAGAGACAGGAGTTCCTGGGTTCAAATATGGCCTCAGACACTTCCCAGTGTGGAAAGGAAACTAAAAGAAGTTCTGGACTTTCTGCCACTGTGTTGCAACAAGCAACAGTGTAAATATTAGAGAGAAGACTGACAGTTGGTGGGGGAAGGGGCAACTGGGAGTGACAGTAGGTCTTGTGACTAGCATTTCCTTCCTGGTGTTGGATGTGGGAGGAGCTTGGCTGCCCAGTCTCTGGATAGAGGTGCCTCAACTTTCTTCAGCCTGAAGAGACAGGCCCAGCCAGCTCTGAAAGTCAGAACTTTTCTTGATGCTTGCTGTCTACTGCTAAGATTTTGAAATTAAGAAAACTAGCACACATATAGCATAGACAGGAATAAGAGAAACCCTCCACTAGCCTGTGAGGCCTGGCCTCAGCTCCAAAGCTGAGAAAGACTCCAACCTTATTTAGGGACATCCCTCTTCCCTCTTCCCTGATACCTCTCCAGCCTGAATTGGTTATTAAAATTTATCTTATTTGGATATCACAGCTAGATAAGTGGACTATCTTTACTTGGGCATAGAGGGAGCTGAACCTCAGTTTAGTCATCCAACTACAAACGGTCCTTATCTGACCCCTGCTGGATGACGAAAGTCTGGGGAAAGGCTTGTCCCATAGTAGGGTCTGTGTTTAACCTGCTATGGGGCATCTTTGGCATCAATCCATAGAGAAGACATCCTTGCAGGCTATCATAAGTGGTTCATTTCTTGGACACCCCATTTTGTTCAAAAATGGCCTCTCAGCAGGGGACATGTCTCTCCTTTGCCTCACCGGCAGCCATATTCCCTCTCCCCCTTCAACTCCTCCATTCCCTGCTACAAACCTTCCATATGCCCTGTTATTCATACACATCCATCTTAACTATAAATATTACACCAACTGTGTGACCCTGGGCAAGTCACTTAACCCCCATTGCCTAGCCCATACCTAGGGCTAGGTAATGGGGAAAATGGGGATCTTTAAAAGTTCTAGATTTTCCTTCCTTTTTTCCACTGGATAACCCAATCAAACAGGAAAAGGCACTGCTATGGGTTTAAATGGTGCTGCAGCATGGTAAACACTCATATAGTCCTATTCAACTTTAATCTTTGTTGTCTTAGGGGTTGGAACCTGTTTTCTGTTCTCTCCCCTTTTTTATTGCTCTCTGTTGTAAATGTATTTAGAACTTGCAGGTCCAAGGCAGGTGAGAAGATTGTGGCCAAAGTGCTCAGCCACTATTGAATGCTCATTTCATGAGTCTTTGTCTCTAAAGCTGCCAGAACTCTCTCTATATATATTTCCTTTATTACTAGACTCAGAATCAGCTGTCATTGCTTGTGTTGATACTGAGCAGATTCCATTCACTGTTCCTGATTTGGTTTAGGCTAAAATCCTCTCATCATGTGGGACTTTTAAAATCAGATATTTCCATTACTATTGAAGTAAAAGATAGTCCTCCTCTCTCCAATCCACAATATCCACTGTTGAAAGAATCTATAGTGGGGATTGAACCTATAATGAATGCATTAATTGATCAAGGAATTTTAATTCCATGTAAATCAGCATACAACACTCCTATATTTCTTGTTAAGCAACCTAAGCCAGCTCATGACGGCAAACCTGCATATCATTTTGTACAAGATCTTTATGCTATTAATCGTTATGTTATTCCCAGATATCCAGTAGTTCCCAATCTGGCCACCATTGTCTCCACCATTCCATGTACAGCCAAATGCTTCACTGTCACTGATTTAAGTTCAGCTTTTTTCTGTATTCCAATTTGTGAATCTGCCCAAGTTTTCTTTGGGTTCATCTGGAAAGTGACTCAATACACCTATACAAGACTTCCTTTAAAGTTTGTAGAGTAATGGACTTCTCCATTAGTGTCAGTGCAGTGATCCTGAACAACCTGCAGGGATCTACGAGAAAAATCACTATCCACAAGCAGAGGACAAACTGTGGGAACAAAATCACCGAAGAAAGGCAACTGCTTGAATACAGGGGCCAAGGAGACATCATTGGGGATCGAGACTCTAAATGAAACATCCTAGCGCAAATACCAACCCATGGAAATGGGTTCAGAACAAAGACACATATGATACCCAGTGGAATTGTGTGTCAGCTATCGTCAGCTAGGGGAGGGGTAGCGGGAGGGGAGGGAGGAAAAGAAAATGATTTTTGTATTCAATGAATAATGTTTGAAATTGACCAAATAAAATGTTTAAATTGAAAAAAAAAAGAGTTTGTAGAAAGCCCAACTGTCTTCTCCCAAATTCTGCAACAAGACCTCTCTTTTACAATACATTGGTGATTTACTATTAACTCTCCAGAGGATGAAATTTGTGAAGAGGACAACATTCACCAGGTATTATAACTGCATGAAAGAGGCCATAATATTTCCAAGTCTACAGTCCAATGATGTCTCCTTAAGTTGAGTATTCAGGCTTTCTTCAATCAGGAAACTCCATACAAGAGTCACTAGAGTGTGTCCAAGCCACGCAGAAATTGGAAAACCCAAAGACAAAGAAGCAGCTACAGGTCATCTTGGGCATTGCCAGTTATATTTGTCATTGGGTTCCATCTTTGGAGAGATTTGTGAAGAGTGAATCAAACTCTCTTTGTCTATCAATCAGCAACTTTTAAGTTAATCAATAAAAATCTAAAGTATCTCTACTTAGTACCTTACCAGTCACTAAGTATGAGAGTTCACAAGTCACTTTCTAGAGTAGGTGACAACTTCAGAGGCCCCTGCCCCACCCCTTGGGCTGTGCTAGGGAAATTGAAAGACTGCGATTGGTTCCCATAAAATGGGGGAGTGACGGGAAGTGACATCAGGAAAACTGCTTTAAAAAGGCCAGCATTGGTGAGCTGAACTGAAGGAAGAGACGCCCTGGATCCTGTGCTGGCTTGCTGGGTGATCAACTGGCCTTCCTTTCCTGGCTTCTGGACAGATTAGTTCTAGAGATTCCTGCCTTGGCTTTGGAGGAGGCTGAAATGGTGGAACCCTGGCTGAAGACACCACTGGGACTTCTGGTTGAGGATTTTTGGGAAAATCCACATGGAGACAGAATTTTGGGGAAGCCCTGCTGGAGCTGAGCCTGGCTTCTCAGGAGAAGGACTGGTAGGCTTATTAGAATCTGTCTCTTTATCTACATTTTTCTACTTTCACTATTTCCACTTCTTTGTAAATAAAGCTACTAAAAGTCATTTTGACTTAAACTGTAATATTTTTAAATTGATTACCACAATATTATTTTATAATTCTCACATTTAGCATAAAACCTAAATTTAAATTCTTACAGATTGTTAAACCATGAAGTGCCTTAACTCAGGACTCTCTGGCAGAGCCTTTGCCTTTGCAGCAATAATACCTAACACCTATACACACTCTCAAAATAATCTCTCCTCTCAGCATCTGCTTTATGCCTCCCAGATCAGAGTGAATCTTTTTTCTCTTTGTCTATAAGCAGAAAGTTGTGACATCTGGAGAACTTGCCCACTATCTCTGGCCATCCCTTCACCCTGCTGGCTCTTATTCCTTCCAGCTAGATGTTGTTGCCTTGGGGATACCTCCAGTCTATGGCAGCTGCTGCTCTCCTGGTGGACAAGGCCTGTGAGCTGGTTTGGGGCTCGTTGCTTTCTGTGATGTGCCATCATGAAGGGGATATTGCTGATACACTATCCTTAGGCTTTCTCTTACCAAAGACTTGTTTGATATGAGATAACCTTGCTAGGCAAAAAGAATGTTATCATCAAAAGGTGTTTTATCCTTAACACTGTCACACTCCAATTAGAACTTCCTTCATCAGGTGACATGCTTCCTTTGCATAATTCTAACCTTGTGGTTGATATGCCTGAGGGACCCTAACAAGATCTCACTGATGTCCCACTTCCTGATCCAGACCTAACTCTCTACCCTGATGGCTCTTCCTTTAGGAGGAATGGTATCCATTACATTGGTGCTCCAGTGGTTTCTGATTCATACCTTCTCTGTTTCCCAACAATCTCACATCAGAAAGGGTGGCAGATTGCCCTAAGGCAGAATGCATGGCAAGTGTCCTAAATGATGCAAGCAAAGCATGGGTGTAAGAACAGAAATTTTATAATTCTGACACAATATCCCTCTCCCTTCTTGTCCAACCCCCTTGTTGGAAGGGGGGCCTATGATGTACAGTCTTCAGCATGTGATTTTTAATACATAAAAGGATTGCATATATCTCCCCAAATTTTTATCCCCTCCAAGGAAAGTTTCATTCTGCCATGGTGCCTACTGCTAGGCCAGCTAGAGAGGTTATTGTGGGTCGGAAAACAGGGTGGGAAAGATGAATTGGTTTTCTGGGATCAGGAGGACCACAAGACACTGTTGGTGAATCATGGCAAAGTTTATTCATCACAGCTAGTATTTTATAGAGAAATTTTTTAAAATATATTTTATTTGATCATTTCCAAGCATTATTCGTTAAAGACATAGATCATTTTCTTTTCCTCCCCCCCACCCCCCATAGCCGACGAGTAAGTCCACTGGGCATTAGATGTTTTCTTGATTTGAACCCATTGCTTTGTTGATAGTATTTGCATTAGAGTGTTCATTTAGAGTCTCTCCTCTGTCATGTCCCCTCAACTTCTGTATTCAGGCAGTTGCTTTTCCTCAGTGTTTCCACTCCCATAGTTTATCATTTGCTTATGAATGGTGTTTTTTTCTCCTGGATCCCTGTAAGTTGTTCAGGGACATTACACCACTACTAATGGAGAAGTCCATTACGTTCGATTATACCACAGTGTATTAGTCTCTGTGTACAATGTTTTCCTGGTTCTGCTCCTTTCACTCTGCATCACTTCCTGGAGGTTGTTCCAGTCTCCATGGAACTCCTCCACTTTATTATTCCTTTTAGCACAATAGTATTCCATCACCAACATATACCACAGTTTGTTCAGCCATTCCACAATTGATGGGCATCCCCTCATTTTCCAGTTTTTGGCCACCACAAAGAGCGCAGCTATGAATATTTTTGTACAAGTCCTTTTGTCCACCATCTCTTTGGGGTACAGACCCAGCAGTGCTATGGCTGGATCAAAGGGTAGACATTCTTTTGTTGCCCTTTCGGCATAGTTCCAAATTGCCTTCCAGAATGGTTGGATCAGTTCACAACTCCACTAGCAATGAATTAATGTCCCTACTTTGCCACATCCACTCTAGCATTCATTACTTTCCTTTGCTATCATGCTAGCCAGGCTGCTTGGTGTGAGGTGATACCTCAGAGTTGTTTTGATTTGCATCTCTCTGATTATAAGAGATGTAGAGCACTTCTTCATGTGCTTGTTAATAGTTTTGATTTCTTTATCTGAGAACTGCCTATCCATGTCCCTCGCCCATTTATCAATTGGAGAATGGCTTGATTTTTTGTACAATTGATTTAGCTCTTTATAAATATGAGTAATTAAACCTTTGACAGAGGTTTCTATGAAGATTTTTTCCCAATTTGTTGTTTCCCTTCTGATTTTAGTTACATTGGTTTTGTTTGTACAAAAGCTTTTTAGTTTGATATAGTCAAAATTATTTATTTTACATTTTGTGATTCTTTCTATATCTTGCTTGGTTTTAAAGTCTTTCCCCTCCCAAAGGTCTGACATGTATACTATTCTGTGTTTACCCAATTTACTTATGGTTTCCTTCTTTATGTTTAAGTCACTCACCCATTTTGAATTTATCTTGGTGTAGGGTGTGAGGTGTTGATCTATTCCTAGTCTCTCCCACACTGTCTTCCAATTTTCCCAACAGTTTTTATCGAATAGTGGATTTTTGTCCCAAAAGCTGGGGTCTTTCGGTTTATCGTATACTGTCTTGCTGAGGTCGCTTTCCCCCAGTCTATTCCACTGATCTTCCTTTCTGTTTCTTAGCCAGTACCAAATTGTTTTGATGACTGCTGCTTTGTAATATAGTTTAAGGTCAGGGACTGCAAGGCCCCCATCATATGTGTTTTTTTTTTATTATTTCCCTGGATATCCTTGATCTTTTGTTCTTCCAAATGAACTTTGTTATGGTTTTTTCTAAATCAGTGAAGAAGTATTTTGGTAGTTCAATGGGTATGGCACTAAATAGATAAATAAGTTTGGGTAGGATGGTCATTTTTATTATATTGGCTCATCCTATCCATGAGCAGTTAATGTTTTTCCATTTGCTCAAGTCTAGTTTTAGTTGTGTGGCGAGTGTTTTGTAGTTGTGTTCATATAGTTCCTGTGTTTGTCTTGGGAGGTAGATTCCTAGGTATTTTATTTTGTCTAAGGTGATTTTGAATGGGATTTCTCTTTCTAGTTCTTGCTGCTGAGATGTGTTGGAGATATATAGAAAAGCTGATGATTTATGTGGGTTTATTTTGTATCCTGCAACTTTGCAAAGGGTTTAAAATTTTTTGGAGAAATTTCAGGAAAGGAAATTTGCCAACACTCAAAATCAAGAAAGTAGATCCTTTTGGAGAAGGTGCTATAAAGATGCCTGAAGAAGCTACACATTGCATCAAAAGATCCAGAATGAACTTTGGGATATAATGAACTGAATTAAAGGGGGTTGAACATACTTATTCTGAATGTAAACTCTTATGCCAAAGGGGACTGCCCCCTCCTTGGCATTTTGTCAATGCGCCTATCAATCAGTTTTTGTATTTTACTCCCATCTCTAACTATTGTAACTCCCTCTTAGAAAAATGCAATAACAGGGGCAGCTGGGTAGCTCAGTGGATTGAGAGCCAGTTCTAGAGATGGGAAGTCCTAGGTTCAAAGTTGGCCTCAGACACTTCCTAGCTGTGTGACGCTGGGCAAGTCACTTGACCCCCATTACCTAGCCCTTACCACTCTTCTGCCTTGGAGCCAATATTGACAGTATTGACTCCAAGACAGAAGGTAAGGGTTTACAAAAATGCAATATTGTATGTACTTTTAGCTAGAAGGTATTTAGAGTTACAAGATAGTTATATTTAAATGTTCCACTGGGGAGATGGATCTCCCAAAGAATCACAGGGGGGTTGGTGTCGAAGAATCCCCTCCCCCTTTCTCAGTAACTTTATATGTCTATCAAACATTCCTGACATACCACAGTTGCGCCAGGGTTGTGTTGGTGCAGGTTCTGAAGGTCAATAAAAGTTAAGGTTTGGGGCAGAACCTGGGGAAGGAAGAGAAGACCATGAGGGAACCAAAGGAGAAGAGACAGAGTAGGAGGTGAGGGGGAACAAGGAAGAAACTGGTAGGCTAGGCAGCATGTAGCCAGGTTACTTAGGAATGATTGTCTAGCCTCACACCCTACACCCTACACCAAGACAAGATTCACAGAAGGGAAAGATTTTAAAACCAAGCAAGACTTAGAAAGAGTCACAAAATGCAAAATAAATAATTTGGAATACATCAAATTAAAAAGTTTTTGTACAAACAAAACCAATGTAACTAAAATCAGAAGGAAAGCAACAAATTGGGAAGCAATCTTCACAAAAACCTCTGACAAAGATTTAATTACTCAAATTTACAAGGAGCTAAATCAATGGTACAAAAAATCAAGCCATTCTCCAATTGATAAATGGGCAAGGGACAAGAACAGGCAGTTCTCAGCCAAAGAAATCAAAACTATTAATAAGCACTTGAAAAAGTGCTCTACATCCCTTATCAGAGAGATGCAAATCAAAACAACTCTGAGGTATCACCTCACACCTAGCAGATTGGCTAACATGACAGCTATGGAAAGTAATGAATGCTGGAGGGGATGTGGCAAAGTAGGGACACTGATTCATTGCTGGTGGAGTTGTGAATTGATCCAACCATTCTGGAGGGCAATTTGGAACTATGCCCAAAGGGCAATAAGAGACCCTTTGATCCAACCATAGCACTGCTGGGTCTGTACCCCAAAGAGATAATAAGTAAAAAAATCGTGTACAAGAATATTCATAGCTGTGCTCTTTGTGGTGGCCAAAAATTGGAAAACGAGGGGATGCCCTTCCATTGGGGAATGGCTGAGCAAATTGTGGTATATGTTGGTGATGGAATACTATTGTGCTCAAAGGAATGATGAACTGGAGGAATTCCATGGAGACTGGAACAACCTCCAGGAAGTAATGCAGAGTGAAAGGAGCAGAACCAGGAAAACATTGTACACAGAGACTAATACACTGTGGTATAATCGAACGTAATGGACTTCTCCATTAGTGGCGGTGTAATGGCCCGGAACAATCTGCAGGAATCTAAAAAACACTATCCACAAGCAGAGGATAAACTGAGAGTAAAAACACTGATGAAAAGCAACTGCTTGACTACAGGGGTGGAGGGGATACGACTGAGGAGAGACTCTAAATGAACACTCTAATGCAAATACCAACAACAGGGAAATGGGTTCCAGTCAAGAAAACATGTGATACCCAGTGGAATTGCATGTGGGCTATGGGAGAGGTGTTGGGAGGGGGTGGGGAGGAAAAGAAAATGATTTTTGTTTCCAATGAATAATGTTTGGAAATGACCAATTAAAATAATGTTTTTTAAAAAAAGAAATAATGAAGAGGATGATTTCAAAAAAACCTAGGAAGACTGGTATGAACTGATGCAGAGTGAAATTAGCAGAACCAAGAGAACAAACTAAATGAAATAGAAAGGACCTCTTTCCTAAGACAATTATTTTAACTCCTTTGTAGAAATACAATGGAGAGAATTCTTGGAAAGAGATTTTATTGGCTTCTTGAGAGAGCTAAATGTTTCCAGAATTGAGAATTAGTAGAATATTCTTGCTCTGTGATCCTTCTTAGAGCTAACATAGTAAACATTTATTATCATTAGATACATTGTAAACAATTACTTATATCATTATTTTATTGTTTGTTGCAGGTAATAAAATACAGGGACCTGTGAGAAAATTTATTCTTGCTTTCTCAAAATTTTGTATACATAGATTTTTGATATTTTTATACTTCTTTTGAATTCTTCTTTAATATATATATATATATATATAACGAATTATTTTTTCCCTTTTTTTGTTTTTTGATTTTGTTTTTGTTTTTGTTTTCCTTTTGGATTAACTCACACACCTCCATAACTAAACCTTGCATCCTCTGATGGACTCGGTGTTTTTTCAACACTTTCTTCTGGGGGGAAATGTGGCCTCAGACACTGCCCACCAGGGAATCCTGGCCAAGAACCTTATCCAGCCTTTACCTCAGTTTCTCCCATTGTGAGAACCAGAGAATAAGAGCCTGAGCCCAGGGGCTGTGGGGAAGGTGGTCCAGAGAGGATCTGGGGGGAAGCAGATGCTTCCTCAGGGTCTTCTGGGGCTCTGGGATGCTGAGGAGGGTCTCCTTTGGCAGGGGCATGGCAGCCCCAGAAACCCAGGCAAACTATTATTAGGGAAATTCCTTTGTCCTTGGGCCCTGGACTCCAAACCCAAAACATGAGACCTGGAGGATCAGCCCCCCCTGATTGTCCCATGGACTTGTCTCCTTGAGCCCCTCCCCCAGTCCACAAGGCCCAGAGACCCTTTAGATGGCTGGGGAAGGCCTAGGAACCCCCTCCTGCCCTTTGGGAGGCCACAGAAGGCAGCAGCAGCCCCTGAGCCCAGGCTCTGAGCCCTGATGGACAGAGGACAGTCTGGGGATGTCTGTGTGTCTGTCTGCAGAGCTGCTGGGCTCACGCTGTTCAGGTCTGGTTGCCTCTTCCCCTCCTTTGGGGCTTTCTGGGCAGAGGCTGGGAGGCTTTGCCTCTCCTCCTGCAGCCCACTGGACAGGAGAGGAAACTGAGGCACGGAGGCTAAAATGAGTTGTCCAGGGTCCTGCAGGGGGAGATCTCAGGCCTCCCTGACTCCAGGCCCTGAGCTCTAGCAAGCACTGAGGGGCTAAAGGCCCTGGAAGGGCTTCTCTCCCTGGAGGATTCTTCCCTTGCTGGCCTCAGGCCCGGGGCTGCTGCTCTGAATTCCTCTCTGCTGTCTCTGGGGCTCAGGAGGGGAGAACACATAGGTCTGGGCTGGGCATGGCCTGCCCTCCCCTGGGATGGGGGCGTTTGGGGCCCCCCAGGCCCTTCCCTGGATTCCAGCCTCTCCTTCCAGGCTTTGGGCCTGTCCAGGCTGAGCTGGGAGGCAGCCCTAAAGGGAGGCCCAGAGGGGGAGGCAGCAGGGGGGGTCCAGCACCCTCTGGGGGCCCTCCGAGGCCTGCCAGGCCCCAGGAGCCCAGGAGGAGCTCTTTCCTGCAGGCATCCCAAGGCCCAGCCCCCAGAAGCCTGGCTCTGCCCTCCCCCAGCAGGGGCTACAGGAGAGAGCATTCTGCTCCAGCTCTGAGGCCAGGAGACAGCTGGGAGGAGGCGGGAATTCCCTGAGGGGTGGATGACAAGCAGGGAGGGGCAGCCCCAAAGCCAGGGTCCCTCCTAACAAAGGCTTCTGGGAAGGGACGGGGTGGTGAAGGAAGGGGTGGGGCCTGGGCGTAGGGGAGGGACGTCGCGGGCGGAGCCTAACAGAGGGGCGGGGCTCAGGCAAGGAGGCGGTGTCTGGGAGGGCCGTGGCAGGAGCGGAATGGAGGCGGGGCGGAGCGGTAATGGGTGGGGCCTAAAGCAAGGTGAGGTTGAGCTACTGTCTGCGGCAGAGGGAGGTGCACGCGGCAGGCGGGGCGGGCTCCAGCGAGGGGTGTGGCCTGGTCAGGGGCGGGGCCTAGGCTGGGGCGGGCTTTCCGGGTTTTAAACTTGGCTTCCTCCATCCCGCCCTCTCCTGCTCGTGGGCTCCTGCGCATACTGTGCCGTCCCGGAGGAGGTGAGGCGTCTGTCCTTCAGGGATCCCCCCAGACCTGGCATGGAGAGCTTGGAGGAGTGCGGAGAGGACGCCGCGCTGGAGCCCTGCAGGACCCCCCAGGTAAGCAGCAGCGGCTTCTCCTGATGGGGAGGCTCAGGCAGCGGGTGTAGACACTCCTCTCTCTCCTAACATTGAGGCTCAGGCCCAGGTGTAGACGCTCCTCTCTCACCTAACATGGAGGCTCAGGCCCCAGGTGTAGACGCTCCTCTCTCCTAACATGGAGACTCAGGCCCAGGTGTAGACACTCCTCTCTCTCCTAACATTGAGGCTCAGGCAAGACGCTCCTCTCTCTCCTAACATGGAGGCTCAGGCCCCAGGTGTAGACACTCCTCTCTCCCCTAACATGGAGGCTCAGGCCCAGGTGTAGACACTCCTCTCTCTCCTAACATTGAGGCTCAGGCAAGACGCTCCTCTCTCTCCTAACATGGAGGCTCAGGCCCCAGGTGTAGACACTCCTCTCTCCCCTAACATGGAGGCTCAGGCCCAGGTGTAGACACTCCTCTCTCTCCTGGGCCCCAAAGTCACTCGTTTCCCTTCTTGAACTCAAACCCTTCCCTGAAGTCCTGTCCTGGGGCTCCTGCTGGGCCTCTTCTTCAGGACAACCTGCAGCTCCTTCCTGGTTGGCTGCTTCTCCCCTGTGGACGGCAGGTTCCGGCTCCGGCCCGGCTCCCTCCCTTCCTCCTGGGCCGAGAAGTCGGGTCTCTTTTGGGCCCAGCACATGCCCAGGCCCAGTTGGGATGCTTCAGGCCAGGCTGTGGAAGCCAGAATGGCGAGGCCCAGAGGGAGGAGGATGTCCAGGAAGCAGGAGCAGCTGGTCTCGAGACTGGGTTCTGGGTTCTGGGTTCTGGGCTCCACCGAGGACCCAGCTGGGACAGCCCACCGTCAGCTGGCATCGAGGCCTTGAAGGCCAGAATCAGGCCCGAGTGCAGGACATGGACAAGAAGGGCTCCTGAGCAGATGCAGAGGACACACTTCCAGGCAGGACGGGGATCCCCCATGGCTGCTCCAGCCCAGGCTGGCTCCAGCCATTGTCCTAAAATGGCGCCTGACCCCGTGTCCCCCTCAGCCTGGGTTCTGCTCTCTCGACAGCCCAACAGAGACTCCTTTGGGCCTTCACAGGCCTCCACAGCCTGGCTGCCTCCCCATGGTCAGGCCTCTATCACCTCCTCCTCCTGTATTCTTCCAGGCAGCCTGAGGCCTTGGTGGAGGCCCTCCATCACCCCCATGTCCCGTCTCTTGGTGTCCCCATCCGGTTCCTCAGTGCCTGGCATGTGCTTGGCCCCTCACAAGTGCCTGTTGCTGGTTCTGCTGCCTTTGGGAGATGTCCAAAGGGGAAGCTGAGCTGTTGAGTGGGAGGCAGCATGGCCTGCTGGGACGGGCTGTGGACGGGCCTGGAGTCAGGGAGGGGACCAGCTCTGACCCTGTCTGTGTGACCATGAACAATCCCTCCCCCCTTCTGAGCCTCAGTTTGCTCATTTGTAAATAGGGACAAGAGAGGACTTGCCTTCCCGAGGGGGTGGTGAGAGAAGTGTTGGCCAGACCTTGGATTTCACCAGTTATGTGCATGGCGTCTCCCGATTAGACTGGGGGCTCCTTGAGGCCAGGCTCTGTGTTGGCCCTTCTTTTTATGCCCAGGGCTTGGCCCAGAGCCTGGCACAGGACAGACTCTCCCTCAGTGCTGGCTGACTGATCAGTGGCTGTTCTGTGTGTCCTGACTCTGCATGCAGGACAGCCTGAGGGTGGGAGCTCAGGCTGGGGTCTGAATCAGCCCTTGTCCTTCCTGCCCACTTCCCTTCCCCTCCAAGGACCCTCTGGGCTGTGGTCCCGGGCTGAGCCCATTTATATGATATTTCAGGCCTCCGTGACATTCAAGGATGTGGCCGTGGACTTCACCTGGGAGGAGTGGAGGCTCCTGGACCCTCCCCAGAAGGAGCTGTTTTGGGAGGTGATGCTGGAGAACTACAGGAACCTGGTCTGCCTGGGTGAGGAGGGCTCCTCTGGGCCTTGGGATCTGCCCATGGAAGGGGATCTGCTTCCTTCTCCTGGGCCCTATCCAGTGTGCAGCTGGGATTCTCTGGCCTGTAATGGCCTGAGCACTTCTTATGCTAACCAGGCCAAAAGCCAGGCTGAAAGGCTCTCGTTTTGTTTGTCTAGTGATGAAGGGCTTTACTGCATGGTCCCAGCCCAGCTCTGCTCCCTCAGGCCACAGGGGCCTTCTCAAGACTCAGGGGAAGTACTTGACGTCAGCCAAGCTCCCAATACCTCAGTATTGAATGGATCAAATGAACCCTTGTCTTTCAGAACCCCCCTCCATTCCTTGTTCCAGTCCTGTGTCTTCCCAGGGAAACAAACCAGAGCAGCCTTGAGATGTTTTCTCTAAGCACCTCCATGGCACCCAGGCTCCTTTACTAGCTTGTTCCTAAGGGCATGAGAGATCATCCTCCCTCTTCATCTCTTTGCCCTTTCCCATGACTAGGCCTTGCTGATTCAAACAAGGATGTGAGGATCTCTGAGCTGGAGTCAGGGGAACCACATTGGATTCCAACTGGTGGTGTCCTAAGAAGCTGCTGGCCAGGTGAGTGAGGGAGTGGATGAGTGTCTGACCCTGGTGAGGACACAACAACCCATACACAGCTCTGCTGGTCATTCATCTCTCAGCCCACCGAGAATGGGCTCCTGGGTCATCCCCTCAGTGACCTTCTGGGCCAGGAACTCCTCTCTCTGCCACAGATCCCACATAGAATTCCTTCCTGCTTTCTCCACTTTGAATGATTTTGTCTCAAAAGGTATGGATAGAAATAACCAGGTTCTGCTGGTACCTTCATAGTATGGGAAAGAAATTCTACTGTGGGTGGAGCTCTGGGTTGTATTAATCTTTTGTGGAAAGCAAAATCGAATTCTTCAGTGTCAGGGCTACACGTGAATTCTTTTCCTTAGACCCCCTGATCATATTCTCATGACTCCTTCCAGAGGTCTAATTCAGGTGAAGATTTTGCCAGGTGTGTGTGTCTTTTTACAGCCCTTCCTTGTTGGCCTTGAGAGCTTTTCCTGACCCGGCCCTTCCTTGGACTCTTCTTTTTAAATCCTTACCTTGTGTCTTAAATTGTTGCTATGTACTGCTTCTGAGGCAGTCTTGTGTGTCCATGTCTTTGTCTATAATGGATATCTATACACATGTATAGACACATATGTTCCAGATTATGTTGTTCATATATAGTGTAGGGCAGCCAGCAATCATCCCCACGTACAATGATTCTGAGGTCCCTGCATCAGTTTACCCACCTTTAGCTAATTTAATATTGTTGACCCATATCAAAGGATAAGCTTGGTGAATGCAAAGAAATTTTAGAAGACACGTAAACTGATTTCCATTTACATGAAAACAAGGACAGTGTTTGTAACAGCCTGATTATTGGGGAAAGTGAGTCCTAGACAAAAGCTGATTCATCCAAGAAAAAGCTCTGTTCATATTCTTTCTTTCAGGTTGGGAATCCAGGCCTCAGAACAAGGAGTCAGCTCCCAAGATGAGTATTTCTGTGAAAGTCTTATCCCAGGAAAAGTTCTTGGAGGATGATCTAAGAATCTGCAAGATGGCGAAAGCCTGGGAGTGTGATGGCAGGTTGAAGAAAAAGCAGAACATTGAAGGGAAACCTTCTAGAGGAATAAAAATAATCCAAGCAGAACCTCCCAGTGAGGCTGGAGTTTCTGAACATGGTAAATACCTTCAGACCTCTAGCCCAGAGCCAGGCCTTTTTCCACAACAGGGAACATCTGTAGTTATGCAGGGCCAAAAAGGAGATAACCAGAGAGGGCGATCCACCATGTATTTGAACCAAGGACAAAGAGATCAAATCCATTCCAGGAAGAAACGTCGTAAGGTTAACAAATGTCAGAAAGTGCTGGGCCATGATTTGGGCTCCATAAAAAGACGTGGAATTCTTTCTGAAGAGGAAGTTCATGAAAGGGAGAATTCATTCCCTCGTATTAATGAATGTGGTCCACACCAGACAACCGATAGGGGGAAAAAGTGTAATGAGTTAACTAAATGGAGGAAGACAGGTCATGCTGAACATTACTGTCATCATCAGAGTAGAGAGAGACGGTACAACTGCAGTGAATGTGGAAAGGCCTTCCAGGAAAAGGGGCATCTTAAAGCACATTACAGAATCCATACTGGAGAGAAACCTTTTAAATGCAGTGAATGTGGAAAGGCCTTCCAGAAAAAGGGGAATCTTAAAGCACATTACAGAATCCATACTGGAGAGAAACCTTGTAAATGCAGTGAATGTGGAAAGGCCTTCCTGCAAAAGGGGGATCTTAAAAAACATTACAGAATCCATACTGGAGAGAAACCTTTTAAATGCAGTGAATGTGGAAAGGCCTTCCCGCAAAAGGGGGATCTTAAAAAACATTACAGAATCCATACTGGAGAGAAACCTGTTAAATGCAGTGAATGTGGAAAGGCCTTCCTGCAAAAGGGGGATCTTAAAAGACATTACAGAAGTCATACTGGAGAGAAACCTTTTAAATGCAGTGAATGTGGAAGGGCCTTCCAGCAAAGGTGGGATCTTAAAATACATTACAGAATTCATATTGGAGAGAAACCTTTTAAATGCAGTGAATGTGGAAGGGCCTTCCAGCAAAGGTGGGATCTTAAAATACATTACAGAATTCATACTGGAGAGAAACCTTTTAAATGCAGTGAATGTGGGAAAGCCTTTTCCAGAGCTGGAACACTAAAAGGACATCAGAGTACTCATACTGGAGAGAAACCTTTTAATTGCAGTGAATGTGGGAAGACATTCCAAAGAAATTCTTACCTTTTAAGTCATCAGAGGAGAATTCATGGAGGAATTCATCTTCATGAATGCGATGTATGTGGGAAAGCATTCTATGGGAAGCATGAACTTACTATTCACAGTAGAATACATACTGGAGAGAAACCCTATGAATGCAGTGAATGTGGGAAGGCCTTTTCCAATAAGTCATGTCTTACCCACCATAGCAGGATTCATGCTGGAGAGTGTAAACCTTAAAATTTCTTAGACTTATAAATGTTGGAAATTTCACCATTGGGAAATTTCATACTTGAAAAATTTCCTACTGATAGTCTATTGGAATGTGAACCCCTTTGGCATGGGAGGGTCCTTCTCCTCCCTACCTAAGACTACTTTAGGACAGAAACCTTTTGCTGAACAATGGAAAGGGCTTTGACCTATCCTTAAGCATAGAACAGGAATTTCTTTGAGTCATGATTGATTTTAGAATTGATACAATGGAGATACTTGGAATGACAGAACCAGGTCTTGGAAATTGCAATCTCCACCCTACTCAGTCCTAACAGGATTTAGGAAGGGCTGCAGCATAGATCAAAATTATTCTAATCTCTACCCTACTCAGGGTAATAGGATTTAGGAAGGGCTGTAGCAAAAGATCAAGATTTAATTATTTGAGAATATGACCTTCAACAGACATGTGCAAAGCCACAGACCTCTGGGCGGTCCTGGGTTAAGCTAGAGCCACCATTGGCATAGGGAAAATGATGGACAGTGATTGGTAGATGTGAGAACTGAGGGGAGGGAACTTGGATGGTTTCCTTAAAGATAGAGGGGTCTGAGGACTGAGGGGGTTGGTTGGAGAGTTTTGGCTCTGAGTGGTTGGAGAGGTGCTCTGAGAAGCTTGCTCTGAAGGAAGCTGGAGGTGGAGGACCTTCAGACTGTTTCTCCATTTTGGTCACATGAGTAATAGGGACTGATCTCCTTCCTTTGCCCCAGCTATCTAAGGGCTTGGGCCTTTTGGCCCAGCCTAAACAGAAGGGGTATTTAAGCCCTATTCCCTTCTCTCCCCTTCTCTCTCTCTCTCTCTCTCTCTCTCTCTCTCTCTCTCTCTCTCTCTCTCTCTCTCTCTAATTCCTTTCTTCCTCCTGTTTGTAATTAAACTCTATAAAAGTTGACGGCTGACTTGAGTTTTCATTTAGGAATTACATAGCTGAATTCCTTGGCAACCTTAAATTAATATATATCAGTCTTTTAAAGTGATTTCCTTGTCACAAGAGAAACCTTTTCAATGTGATATTTGAGGAAAAGTTCTGAAGGAAGGACTTTCAAATGAGCTTCTGGTCTGGATACTGGCTGTGCCATTGTGTTGGTATCTGTTCCTTTATCTTGTTGATGGCCAATATGATGCTAATATTTCTGCCATGACACCTGTTTGATTGACATGCCACAACCCCCATTCCTACTTTCCTGAATAAAGGCAATTCAGCTGAGTCACTCTGGAACCTCTGACAGGCTGACCTGATGACACCACATTTATGTCTAGTCTGTGTTTCTTGTTTCTCTGACTCTTTCATGTCTCATTCTCTCTAATGTATAAGCTTACCCTGTTACTTTGCAGCTGCCAACTATAACATTTTTAAAAGAGTTGGAGCCATAAACTATTACAGAGAAACAGGGTGGGAAAGATGAATTGGTTTTCTGGGATCAGGAGGACCACAAGACACTGTTGGTGAATCATGGCAAAGTTTATTCATCACAGCTAGTATTTTATAGAGAATTTTTTAAAAATATATTTTATTTGATCATTTCCAAGCATTATTCGTTAAAGACATAGATCATTTTCTTTTCCTCCCCCCCAACCCCCATAGCCGACGAGTAAGTCCACTGGGCATTAGATGTTTTCTTGATTTGAACCTATTGCTTTTTTGATAGTATTTGCATTAGAGTGTTCATTTAGAGTCTCTCCTCTGTCATGTCCCCTCAACCTCTGTATTCAGGCAGTTGCTTTTCCTCGGTGTTTCCACTCCCATAGTTTATCCTTTGCTTATGAATGGTGTTTTTTTTTTTCTCCTGGATCCCTGCAAATTGTTCAGGGACATTACACCACCATTTATGGAGAAGTCCATTACGTTCGATTATACCACAGTGTATTAGTCTCTGTGTACAATGTTCTCCTGGTTCTGCTCCTCTCGCTCTGCATCACTTCCTGGAGGTTGTTCCAGTCTCCATAGAACTCCTCCACTTTATTATTCCTGTATTCCATCACCAACATATACCACAATTTGTTCAGCCATTCCCCAATTGATGGGCATCCCCTCATTTTCCATTTTTTGGCCACCACAAAGAGCGCAGCTATGAATATTTTTGTACAAGTCCTTTTGTCCACCATCTCTTTGGGGTACAGACCCAGCAGTGCTATGGCTGGATCAAAGGGTAGACATTCTTTTGTTGCCCTTTCGGCATAGTTCTAAATTGCCTTCCAGAATGGTTGGATCAGTTCACAACTCCACTAGCAATGAATTAATGTCCCTACTTTGCCACATCCACTCTAGCATTCATTACTTTCCTTTGCTATCATGCTAGCCAGGCTGCTTGGTGTGAGGTGATACCTCAGAGTTGTTTTGATTTGCATCTCTCTGATTATAAGAGATTTAGAACACTTCTTCATGTGCTTGTTAATAGTTTTGATTTCTTCATCTGAGAACTGCCTATCCATGTCCCTTGCCCATTTATCAATTGGAGAATGGCTTGATTTTTTGTACAATTGATTTAGCTCTTTATAAATATGAGTAATTAAACCTTTGTCAGAGGTTTCTATGAAGATTTTTTCCCAATTTGTTGTTTCCCTTCTGATTTTAGTTACATTGGTTTTGTTTGTACAAAAGCTTTTTAGTTTGATATAGTCAAAATTATTTATTTTACATTTTGTGATTCTTTCTATATCTTGCTTGGTTTTAAAGCCTTTCCCCTCCCAAAGGTCTGACATGTATACTATTCTGTGTTTACCCAATTTACTTATGGTTTCCTTCTTTATGTTTAAGTCACTCACCCATTTTGAATTTATCTTGGTGTAGGGTGTGAGGTGTTGATCTATTCCTAGTCTCTCCCACACTGTCTTCCAATTTTCCCAACAGTTTTTATCGAATAGTGGATTTTTGTCCCAAAAGCTGGGGTCTTTCGGTTTATCGTATACTGTTTTGCTGAGGTCGCTTTCCCCCAGTCTATTCCACTGATCTTCGTTTCTGTTTCTTAGCCAGTACCAAATTGTTTTGATGACTGCTGCTTTGTAATATAGTTTTATGTCAGGGACTGCAAGGCCCCCATCATGTGGTTTTTTTTTCATTATTTTCCTGGATATCCTTGATCTTTTGTTCTTCCAAATGAACTTTGTTATGGTTTTTTCTAAATCAGTGAAGAAGTATTTTGGTAGTTCAATGGGTATGGCACTAAATAGATAAATAAGTTTGGGTAGGATGGTCATTTTTATTATATTGGCTCGTCCTATCCATGAGCAATTAATGTTTTTCCATTTGCTCAAGTCTAGTTTTAGTTGTGTGGCGAGTGTTTTGTAGTTGTGTTCATATAGTTCCTGTGTTTGTCTTGGGAGGTAGATTCCTAGGTATTTTATTTTGTCTAAGGTGATTTTGAATGTGTAGCAGCCCAGCCCATAGACACTATGGGGAGACAAGGAATGTGAGTGAGCACATAGCCATCCTGTGCATGGCAATAAATTTTATTGCCAGCGTGGCTGAAGTTTAGGCGCGAAACCTGGCTTTCCTTTGTCTCACTCTCCCGGGGATAATAACCCCACCTTCACCTTGTCATAAGTTGTATTATCCAATGGGAATACCCCAGGTAACTCATCCATATGTATTGAGGTATCATATAACTGTTCAATATGTATTGAGCTGTCAAGACTATAAATAAACGAGCCCCAGTAAGCTCCCCCCACTTGAAGAGCATCCCCAGGTTTGATAAGAAGCATCTTCTCCCCTGTCTCTCTCTCTCTTCTCTATCTTTCTCACTAAGGCCTGGCCTAAGGCCTGCCTTACTTCCTCTCTTCCTCCTAATGCTACCTAGCATTATCTACTTCCTGCAGTTTCTGATCTCCTTTCCATCTGAGCTAGCTTTATCCTCTGACCAGTATGGTGTTAAGTTGAGATCATTGGGTGGTTTTAGCCTGAATAATTACACTCAGTGGTCAGAGCTTAGCTGTGGCTCATACAAATAATATTTGTCTACTGACTCGGTTATTCACATCTCTAAAGTCGGCTCGTTCACGCCCTTCGCAGGATCAAAACTTCTACTCTATCTCTATCCTCTCTTTCTCCCCTTGCAGCCTCTCGCAGGCCGGGAGGCTGCATCTGGCGGCCACGTGCCTAGGACCTACACCTGGCACTTTCTCGTGGCATTCTACCTTTATTTCTCACAGCAATAGGGAGGGTGCGCCCCGAGACGCGAAGGATTTCTCAGGCTAGGCTGAACGAAGCCAGAAGACAAGCCCTTCGAGTCTGGCCAACGGAAGGTGAGTTGTTCTCAGAGATGGGTTTGACTATTTCCTCCCACGCAGGTTATATACGACTCCTCATGTCGTTAATTGAGCAGGGAGGTAGGAAGGTCTCCATAGCGCAGATCAAAGCCTTGCTACAAGTAATTCAAAAGGCTTTCCCAGCCTTCCCAGCCGCGGGGACGCTAGAAGTTGCGCAATGGGACCGAATCGGACAGTCCTTAAAGGACTATCAAAAGGAAGGTAACAGAGTCAGGAAAACGGTATTTAACACCTGGTCAATTATCAGAACTATTCTAGAGGATTTAGCTATTCAAACCTCTAATGCAGGGGAGAAGGAATCTCCACAGACTCAGGAATTTAAAAAGCAGGATCTCAAACGCACTGCTCCTGAGGAGACTGATGGGGGAAGGGAAGGAGAGTGTTCAGGATGGTCTGGGGATCCTCCAGAGGCCCCAGGCTATAATTCAAAGGAGAGTAAAACAAAAGAGTCATTTACAACTCTAAAGCTGTATCCTTCTTTAAACACTCTGACCCCTCCCCCTCCCACCCCTCCCCCAGACTATGGGTTGGCTTCACGAGCCTCTCTCGTGGCCACCCCACCCCCACCTTGCTCGCCTGAAGTTTCTAAGCCTTATTCACCCAGGAATGAGCCGATCCCGCCTACTCAAAAAGGCGAGGAGGGCATTTCTGCTTTCCCAGTCAGGTATATAGAGGACCGTGAGGATGCCAACAGACGCATTGCTCAGCATAAGCCCATAGACTGTAAGGTCTTGAAAATGCTCAGAAGCAGCGTATTGAAAAACGGGGCAATCGCGCCATTCACACTAGCGCTCCTCAGTAACCTGGCTCAACAGACACTCACACCGGCTGACTGGTACCTGGCAGCCGAGTCCGCCCTCAGCGGAGGTGACTATCTGACCTGGAAACTGAAATTCCATGATCTATGTTCCCTGCAGGCCTCCGAGAACAGGCAGGCAGGAATCAATGTGCCCTTTGAACAATTGGTAGGGCAAGGAGAATTCGAACCTGTTGCTAGGCAAATCGCAGCCACAGAGCAGGTTTTTAGCCAGATAGCCAGCGCTGCCACTAGGGCATGGAGAGCCCTACCCGGGAAGGATTCAGAGAGCCTGTACACAGAGATTATCCAAAAGCAAAAAGAATCTTTTGCTGACTTTGTGGATAGGCTCAGTACAGAAGTCCGCAGACATATCCCTCATGAAGATGCAGCTAAGGTTCTCATTAGGGACCTTGCTTTTTTAAATGCTAATGAACAGGCCAGGAGAGCTTTAGCTCCCATTAAAGCTACAGGGACCCTGACAGATTTTTTAAGAGCTTGCCAAGACATAGGCATGGGTGAGACATGAACTGTTTTAGCAGTGAGTGAGCAGCCGGGAATGCTTAGAGGGCAATGCCATGCATGCAGCAGGAAAGGTCACTATCGTAGAGCATGTCCAAATAAAAGAACAGGAAAGACTCCGGATATCTGCCCCAAATGCAGAAAGGGCAGGCACTGGGCTTCCGCGTGCAGAGCTAGCAATAAGCGAAGTCTTCCCAACACAGGGTCTAACACCCAGTTAAACTAGACTTCGGGCCAGCCTTGAGCCCAGGAGTAAATCAGGGCAGAACCATGAGGTATTCTTTTCGATTCCCTATAATTGCAGCCGAAAGCGTAGTACTAAAAGAGAACTCAGAGCCTACTTGGATTCCAGCTAGCTTTCGTTTCCCAGTACCTCAAGGTGCTAAAGGGTTGATACTAGGCGACCCTGACCTCATTGAAAAGGGTTTAGAAATCTTTCCCACATTGTTTCAGGATGAGGAGACCAATGGGCTCCACATCCTGGCTGCTGCAAGGCCAGCATTTTGCACTTCAAAGGACACTAATCTAGCCTACCTGACCATATTCCCTGAAGCTGATTTCCCTCTAAAGAGCAAGCTTCAAAAAAGCAGCCTTGACTCCACAGCCCATGGATTGTTTTGGTCTCAAAAAGTGACTCAGGATAGGATGATAATGTCTTTATTTGTAGAAGACAGGGTTATATCAGGCATCCTGGATTCTGGAGCAGACATCTCGGTGATCTCTGCTACGGATTGGCCAGAGTCATGGGAAGTCATTGAACCTCACCAGAAGGTAATCTCTAAGGAAAAGATTCAAACCATGCCCCCTTACAAGTACCTAGGAACGCTAGTGTATGATCAACAGATCCGACCACAGAAAATTGAGATTCGTAGAGATTCCCTGAATACGTTGAATGATTTCCAGAGGTTGTTAGGTGATATTAATTGGCTCAGACCTTTTCTAAAAATCTCTACAGGACAGTTGGAAAACCTGTATGCCACTTTAAAGGGAGATGCTGCTTTATCATCCCCTAGAACGCTGTCTCCCAAAGCGGAGGAGGAGGAGTTAAAGGTAGTGGAAGAAGCGGTGTCAAAAGCCAGATTGTATAGAATTGATCCATCATTACCCTTAATAGCGTCTGTTCTACAGACAAGGTATACTCCCACAGGTGCTTTACATCAGGACCAACACATCATAGAATGGATTCATTTAGCCAATCAACAAACTAAATCCCTCACTAGCTATCTAGAACTTATCATTTTGCTGATAACTCAGATCAGAAAAAGGGCAAGACAGTTAACTGGCATAGATCCTAGTACAATTCATGTGCCTATAACAAGAGAGCAAGTTCAGAATTTATTTGCACAGTCTTTGCCATGGCAAATTGCTTTTGCAGATTATACAGGACAGATAGATAATCACATTCCTGCTAATAAGATACTGCAGTTTGTAAAATTGACTCCTATTATTTTTCCAAGAATGACATCCATGCATCCCCTTGTAGATGCTGTGAACGTTTTTACAGATGCATCAAAACAGGGGAGAGCAGGAGCTGTAGTCCAGGATAGTACAATGTTATTAGACACTACTTATGGCTCTCCACAAAAAGCTGAATTAGCTGCAGTTCGCAGTGTGCTAAGGGATGTAGTACAACCTTGTAATATAATCTGTGATTCATTATATGTGGTTAATTTGGTTAATTCGCTGGAAACAGCAAAGATTAAACCTGTACCTGATGAGGAGTTATATCTCTTGTTCCGTACCACCCAGATGGTGATATGGCAGAGGCAGAACAAATTTTTTATAACACATATTCGTTCACATACTAACCTCCCTGGTCCTCTCTCGGAGGGAAACGCTAAGGTGGATACCTTAGTGGCATCTGCTTTTCAAGATGCAGTTAGATCACATTCTTTATTGCACCAAAATGCAAAATCTCTCAAATGCCAATTTGACATGACTAAAAGACAGGCACAGGAGATAATCCAGCAATGCGGCTCGTGTGCCCGGTTCTCCTCTACACCTCTTCCCCCAGGAGCTAATCCCCGAGGACTCAAAGCGAACCAGCTTTGGCAGATGGATGTGGCTCAATATGCTCCTTTTGGAAGGTGGAAGTATGTGCATGTGGCAATTGACACATACTCGAGGGTCATATGGGCCACGGCACAAACGGGAGAAAAAGTTTCTCATGTCATTGCACACTTGCTGGAAGCATTTGCGCATTTGGGCATTCCAAGTCAGATAAAAACTGACAATGGTACTGCATACAGCAGCAAAAGGTTTGCAGAATTTTGCAAACTGTGGAATATAAACCACAAAACTGGAATTCCAGGTAACTCCACGGGTCAAGCAATAGTGGAGAGAGCTAACAGGACTCTCAAGAACCAGATACAAAAACAAAAAGGAGAGTACCTGACAATTTATGAGGGTGATATCTCTAAACCCAAACCTATTATTCCTAACAAACTGTTAAGGATAGTGCTTTTAACTCTCAATCATTTCTCCATCCCAGAAGGGCTGAAGGCTACACCTATGCAGACGCATTTTGAGTGTCATGACACAATGGACACGGTGCAGCAGCCCTGGGTTTTTTGGAGATTGCCAGGAGACAAAGATTACAGAGGTCCGAACAGACTAATAACGATGGGTCGAGGCTATGCTTGTGTTTCCACAGATGATGGAGAGATCTGGACTCCCAGTAAGCACCTCAAACCGTGGAAGGGACCGCTTCCAGATGCAAGGGGAGCAGAGGAACAGGATCACCAGTCTAGCACCGCACCGACTGCCCGAGACCAGGACGAGAAGCAGACGAGCATCGCTGCTGTCTCCAGTCAGCTACCTGATGGTCAAGCGCAGGGCACCGGGATCGAAGGCAACACTGGTGAATGCACGCACTCTGAACACTGACATTACATTTACTCTGATGACATTCACTATTTTGACTTTGCTGAACATCTGTCATGCTGAAGTCTACTGGTCCATCGTGCCCAAACCTCCTATTTTGAGAATGTTAACTTGGAGGGACAAGCCCCCTCTGGTATATGTTAACAACACGGACTGGCTACCACACCCTATTCTAGCCAAACGTGTTCCTCTAGAGTCTGAAGGAGCTCTGTACAATTATTCAGGATCTACTGTGTATCCTCCATTCTGTATGTCTTTTAGAAATTCGTTTATTGGTAATTCTTTCTGTGTACCACGCAGACATCAAGCGTGGATTGTCAAAAATGCCACTGACAACAGTTATGTAGGGGTTGGCATGGGTGTGATAGGAATGGGAGATGAGTTAGCACGTAAGACGTTCCAACCTAAACACCCTGCTAACAAGTACCTATGTCCAAATCAGATAGGCACGGCACAAAAGGAGTTGCCATGGACAGATTGCTCTGTCCGAGTTCCCAGAAAGGTTAAGATGCCGGCGACCACAGACTTTAACATCTACAATTGGGCACCCAGGTTACGCTGTGGTCGCTCTGAACAACTGACGCGATTAGGCAAATACACTGACTATGAGAAATGGCACCTGCCATGTCAGGATCTTCAGAAAATTGAGGACTTACTAGAAGTAGACATGGCTGGTTCTAGACTTGCTATTGAGGCAGGTCCTATACAGAACACGCAGTGGAAGATAGTGGCTGCCACGCAGCCGATATACAAGTTTAAGGTCAAGGTGAAGAACTCAGGACTTGATCTTGAGTATGACAGTCACATCAATGTCACAGCATGTGTTTTTGCTCCTTATGTAATGCTAGTGGGTAACAGCCTTCGAATTTCTAAGAATGAGCGAGGTCTATATGAGATCAACTGCACAAAATGCCGCCTACATCAATGCCTTAGTCCTAAACACCAAGATTCATGTTGCCATTATGTATCATCCACCTTTAATGTGGGTACCTGTCGACTTGACAGAGACGTGGGCATCTACGCCTACTGTGCACATTGTTCAAAAGGCATTTAACATGGTTATACACAGGTCCAAGAGAATGGTCTTTGCACTTGTAGGAGCCGTAGTCTCAGTAATTGCCATGATCACATCACTAACCACGGCAACATTGGCATTAACTTCCTCTATCCAGAACCATGAGTTCATACAGGAAGTGATGTCTAACTCTTCCAAATTATGGCACACTCAGCTGAGTATTGACTTAGCTTACAGAGATGAGCTGGACAGTCTAAAAGATGCTGTGTTTTGGTTAGGTAAAGAGGTTGAAGCTTTACACACAAGGATTACTTATCCCTGTCATTACAATCAAACGGGTTATTGTATTACTCCGTTGCCATATGATAATGTGTCATATGAATGGCAACTGGTCGTTCAGCACATCAAGGGTGCTTGGGGAAGCCATAACAGCACCTTGGACATTATTAAATTGCAACAGCAGATCAACAAATTAGACCAAATTGTATATGAGAATGAAGCTGCAAATATAGCTGCAAATTGCGAAGCAACTGGGAATGGCTGAACAAATTGTGGTATATGTTGGTGATGGAATACTATTGTGCTCAAAGGAATGATGAACTGGAGGAATTCCATGGAGACTGGAACAACCTCCAGGAAGTGATGCAGAGCGAGAGGAGCAGAACCAGGAGAACATTGTACACAGAGACTAATACACTGTGGTATAATCGAACGTAATGGACTTCTCCATTAGTGGCGGTGTAATGTCCCTGAACAATCTGCAGGGATCTAAAAAACACTATCCACAAGCAGAGGATAAACTGAGAGTAAAAACACTGATGAAAAGCAACTGCTTGACTACAGGGGTGGAGGGGATATCACTGAGGAGAGACTCTAAATGAACACTCTAATGCAAATACCAACAACAGGGAAATGGGTTCCAGTCAAGAAAACATGTGATACCCAGTGGAATTGCATGTGGGCTATGGGAGAGGTGTTGGGAGGGGGTGGGCAGGAAAAGAAAATGATTTTTGTTTCCAATGAATAATGTTTGGAAATGACCAATTAAAATAATGTTTTTTAAAAAAAGAAATAATGAAGAGGATGATTTCAAAAAAACCTAGGAAGACTGGTATGAACTGATGCAGAGTGAAATTAGCAGAACCAAGAGAACAAACTAAATGAAATAGAAAGGACCTCTTTCCTAAGACAATTATTTTAACTCCTTTGTAGAAATACAATGGAGAGAATTCTTGGAAAGAGATTTTATTGGCTTCTTGAGAGAGCTAAATGTTTCCAGAATTGAGAAGTTAGTAGAATATTCTTGCTCTGTGATCCTTCTTAGAGCTAACATAGTAAACATTTATTATCATTAGATACATTGTAAACAATTACTTATATCATTATTTTATTGTTTGTTGCAGGTAATAAAATACAGGGACCTGTGAGAAAATTTATTCTTGCTTTCTCAAAATTTTGTATACATAGATTTTTGATATTTTTATACTTCTTTTGAATTCTTCTTTAATATATATATATATATATATAAACGGATTATTTTTTCCCTTTTTTTGTTTTTTGATTTTGTTTTTGTTTTTGTTTTCCTTTTGGATTAACTCACACACCTCCATAACTAAACCCTGCATCCTCTGATGGACTCGGTGTTTTTTCAACACTTTCTTCTGGGGGGAAATGTGGCCTCAGACACTGCCCACCAGGGAATCCTGGCCAAGAACCTTATCCAGCCTTTACCTCAGTTTCCCCCATTGTGAGAACCAGAGAATAAGAGCCTGAGCCCAGGGGCTGTGGGGAAGGTGGTCCAGAGAGGATCTGGGGGGAAGCAGATGCTTCCTCAGGGTCTTCTGGGGCTCTGGGATGCTGAGGAGGGTCTCCTTTGGCAGGGGCATGGCAGCCCCAGAAACCCAGGCAAACTATTATTAGGGAAATTCCTTTGTCCTTGGGCCCTGGACTCCAAACCCAAAACATGAGACCTGGAGGATCAGCCCCCCTTGATTGTCCCATGGACTTGTCTCCTTGAGCCCCTCCCCCAGTCCACAAGGCCCAGAGACCCTTTAGATGGCTGGGGAAGGCCTAGGAACCCCCTCCTGCCCTTTGGGAGGCCACAGAAGGCAGCAGCAGCCCCTGAGCCCAGGCTCTGAGCCCTGATGGACAGAGGACAGTCTGGGGGTGTCTGTGTGTCTGTCTGCAGAGCTGCTGGGCTCAGGCTGTTCAGGTCTGGTTGCCTCTTCCCCTCCTTTGGGGCTTTCTGGGCAGAGGCTGGGAGGCTTTGCCTCTCCTCCTGCAGCCCACTGGACAGGAGAGGAAACTGAGGCACGGAGGCTAAAATGAGTTGTCCAGGGTCCTGCAGGGGGAGATCTCAGGCCTCCCTGACTCCAGGCCCTGAGCTCTAGCAGGCCCTGAGGGGCTAAAAGGCCTGGAAGGGCTTCTCTCCCTGGAGGATCCTTCCCTTGCTGGCCTCAGGCCCGGGGCTGCTGCTCTGAATTCCTCTCTGCTGTCTCTGGGGCTCAGGAGGGGAGAACACATAGGTCTGGGCTGGGCATGGCCTGCCCTCCCCTGGGATGGGGGCGTTGGGGGCCCCCCAGGCCCTTCCCTGGACTCCAGCCTCTTCTTCCAGGCTTTGGGCCTGTCCAGGCTGAGCTGGGAGGCAGCCCTAAAGGGAGGCCCAGAGGGGGAGGCAGCAGGGGGGGTCCAGCACCCTCTGGGGGGCCCTCTGAGGCCTGCCAGCCCCCAGGAGCCCAGGAGGAGCTCTTTCCTGCAGGCATCCCAAGGCCCAGCCCCCAGAAGCCTGGCTCTGCCCTCCCCCAGCAGGGGCTACAGGAGAGAGCATTCTGCTACAGCTCTGAGGCCAGGAGACAGCTGGGAGGAGGCGGGAATTCCCTGAGGGGTGGATGACAAGCAGGGAGGGGCAGCCCCAAAGCCAGGGTCCCTCCTAACAAAGGCTTCTGGGAAGGGACGGGGTGGTGAAGGAAGGGGTGGGGCCTAGGCGCAGGGGAGGGACGTCGCGGGCGGAGCCTAATAGAGGGGCGGGGCTCAGGCAAGGAGGCGGTGTCTGGGAGGGCCGTGGCAGGAGCGGAATGGAGGCGGGGCAGAGCGGGAATGGGTGGGGCCTAAAGCAAGGTGAGGTTGAGCTACTGTCTGGGGCAGAGGGAGGTGCACGCGGCAGGCGGGGCGGGCTCCAGCGAGGGGTGTGGCCTGGTCAGGGGCGGGGCCTAGGCTGGGGCGGGCTTTCCGGGTTTTAAACTTGGCTTCCTCCATCCCGCCCTCTCCTGCTCCTGGGCTCCTGCGCAGCTTGTGCTGTCCCGGAGGAGGTGAGGCGTCTGTCCTTCAGGGATCCCCCCAGACCTGGCATGGAGAGCTTGGAGGAGTGCGGAGAGGACGCCGCGCTGGAGCCCTGCAGGACCCCCCAGGTAAGCAGCAGCGGCTTCTCCTGATGGGGAGGCTCAGGCAGCGGGTGTAGACACTCCTCTCTCTCCTAACATTGAGGCTCAGGCCCAGGTGTAGACGCTCCTCTCCCCTAACATGGAGACTCAGGCCCAGGTGTAGACACTCCTCTCTCTCCTAACATGGAGGCTCAGGCAAGACGCTCCTCTCTCTCCTAACATGGAGGCTCAGGCCCCAGGTGTAGACACTCCTCTCTCCCCTAACATGGAGACTCAGGCCCAGGTGTAGACACTCCTCTCTCTCCAGGGCCCCAAAGTCACTCGTTTCCCTTCTTGAACTCAAACCCTTCCCTGAAGTCCCGTCCTGGGGCTCCTGCTGGGCCTCTGCTTCAGGACAACCTGCAGCTCCTTCCTGGTTGGCTGCTTCTCCCCTGTGGACGGCAGGTTCCGGCTCCGGCCCGGCTCCCTCCCTTCCTCCTGGGCCGAGAAGTCGGGTCTCTTTTGGGCCCAGCACATGCCCAGGCCCAGTTGGGAGGCTTCAGGCCAGGCTGGGGAAGCCGGAATGGCGAGGCCCAGAGGGAGGAGGATGTCCAGGAAGCAGGAGCAGCTGGTCTCGAGACTGGGTTCTGGGTTCTGGGTTCTGGGCTCCACCGAGGACCCAGCTGGGACAGCCCACCGTCAGCTGGCATCGAGGCCTTGAAGGCCAGAATCAGGCCCGAGTGCAGGACATGGACAAGAAGGGCTCCTGAGCAGATGCAGAGGACACACTTCCAGGCAGGACGGGGATCCCCCATGGCTGCTCCAGCCCAGGCTGGCTCCAGCCATTGTCCTAAAATGGCGCCTGACCCCGTGTCCCCCTCAGCCTGGGTTCTGCTCTCTCGACAGCCCAACAGAGACTCCTTTGGGCCTTCACAGGCCTCCACAGCCTGGCTGCCTCCCCATGGCCAGGCCTCTATCACCTCCTCCTCCTGTATTCTTCCAGGCAGCCTGAGGCCTTGGTGGAGGCCCTCCATCACCCCCATGTCCCGTCTCTTGGTGTCCCCATCCGGTTCCTCAGTGCCTGGCATGTGCTTGGCCCCTCACAAGTGCCTGTTGCTGGTTCTGCTGCCTTTGGGAGATGTCCAAAGGGGAAGCTGAGCTGTTGAGTGGGAGGCAGCATGGCCTGCTGGGACGGGCTGTGGACGGGCCTGGAGTCAGGGAGGGGACCAGCTCTGACCCTGTCTGTGTGACCATGAACAATCCCTCCCCCCTTCTGAGCCTCAGTTTGCTCATTTGTAAATAGGGACAAGAGAGGACTTGCCTTCCCGAGGGGGTGGTGAGAGAAGTGTTGGCCAGACCTTGGATTTCACCAGTCATGTGCATGGCGTCTCCCGATTAGACTGGGGGCTCCTTGAGGCCAGGCTATACGTTGGCCCTTCTTTTTATGCCCAGGGCTTGGCCCAGAGCCTGGCACAGGACAGACTCTCCCTCAGTGCTGGCTGACTGATCAGTGGCTGTTCTGTGTGTCCTGACTCTGCATGCAGGACAGCCTGAGGGTGGGAGCTCAGGCTGGGGTCCGAATCAGCCCTTGTCCTTCCTGCCCACTTCCCTTCCCCTCCAAGGACCCTCTGGGCTGTGGTCCCGGGCTGAGCCCATTTATATGATATTTCAGGCCTCCGTGACATTCAAGGATGTGGCCGTGGACTTCACCTGGGAGGAGTGGAGGCTCCTGGACCCTCCCCAGAAGGAGCTGTTCTGGGAGGTGATGCTGGAGAACTACAGGAACCTGGTCTGCCTGGGTGAGGAGGGCTCCTCTGGGCCTTGGGATCTGCCCATGGAAGGGGATCTGCTTCCTTCTCCTGGGCCCTATCCAGTGTGCAGCTGGGATTCTCTGGCTTGTAATGGCCTGAGCACTTTTTATGCTAACCAGGCCAAAAGCCAGGCTGAAAGGCTCTCGTTTTGTTTGTCTAGCGATGAAGGGCTTTACTGCATGGTCCCAGCCCAGCTCTGCTCCCTCAGGCCACAGGGGCCTTCTCAAGACTCAGGGGAAGTACTTGACGTCAGCCAAGCTCCCAATACCTCAGTATTGAATGGATCAAATGAACCCTTGTCTTTCAGAACCCCCCTCCATTCCTTGTTCCAGTCCTGTGTCTTCCCAGGAAAACAAACCAGAGCAGCCTTGAGATGTTTTCTCTAAGCACCTCCATGGCACCCAGGCTCCTTTACTAGCTTGTTCCTAAGGGCATGAGAGATCATCCTCCCTCTTCATCTCTTTGCCCTTTCCCATGACTAGGCCTTGCTGATTCAAACAAGGATGTGAGGATCTCTGAGCTGGAGTCAGGGGAACCACATTGGATTCCAACTGGTGGTGTCCTAAGAAGCTGCTGGCCAGGTGAGTGAGGGAGTGGATGAGTGCCTGACCCTGGTGAGGACACAACAACCCATACACAGCTCTGCTGGTCATTCATCTCTCAGCCCACCGAGAATGGGCTCCTGGGTCATCCCCTCAGTGACCTTCTGGGCCAGGAACTCCTCTCTCTGCCACAGATCCCACATAGAATTCCTTCCTGCTTTCTCCACTTTGAATGATTTTGTCTCAAAAGGTATGGATAGAAATAACCAGGTTCTGCTGGTACCTTCATAGTATGGGAAAGAAATTCTACTGTGGGTGGAGCTCTGGGTTGTCTTAATCTTTTGTGGAAAGCAAAATCGAATTCTTCAGTGTCAGGGCTACACGTGAATTCTTTTCCTTAGACCCCCTGATCATATTCTCATGACTCCTTCCAGAGGTCTAATTCAGGTGAAGATTTTGCCAGGTGTGTGTGTCTTTTTACAGCCCTTCCTTGTTGGCCTTGAGAGCTTTTCCTGACCCGGCCCTTCCTTGGACTCTTCTTTTTAAATCCTTACCTTGTGTCTTAAATTGTTGCTATGTACTGCTTCTGAGGCAGTCTTGTGTGTCCATGTCTTTGTCTATAATGGATATCTATACACATGTATAGACACATATGTTCCAGATTATGTTGTTCATATATAGTGTAGGGCAGCCAGCAATCATCCCCACGTACAATGATTCTGAGGTCCCTGCATCAGTTTACCCACCTTTAGCTAATTTAATATTGTTGACCCATATCAAAGGATAAGCTTGGTGAATGCAAAGAAATTTTAGAAGACACGTAAACTGATTTCCATTTACATGAAAACAAGGACAGTGTTTGTAACAGCCTGATTATTGGGGAAAGTGACTCCTAGACAAAAGCTGATTCATCCAAGAAAAAGCTCTGTTCATATTCTTTCTTTCAGGTTGGGAATCCAGGCCTCAGAACAAGGAGTCAGCTCCCAAGATGAGTATTTCTGTGAAAGTCTTATCCCAGGAAAAGTTCTTGGAGGATGATCTAAGAATCTGCAAGATGGCGAAAGCCTGGGAGTGTGATGGCAGGTTGAAGAAAAAGCAGAACATTGAAGGGAAACCTTCTAGAGGAATAAAAATAATCCAAGCAGAACCTCCCAGTGAGGCTGGAGTTTCTGAACATGGTAAATACCTTCAGACCTCTAGCCCAGAGCCAGGCCTTTTTCCACAACAGGGAACATCTGTAGTTATGCAGGGCCAAAAAGGAGATAACCAGAGAGGGCGTTCCACCATGTATTTGAACCAAGGACAAAGAGATCAAATCCATTCCAGGAAGAAACGTCGTAAGGTTAACAAATGTCAGAAAGTGCTGGGTCCTGATTTGGGCTCCATAAAAAGACGTGGAATTCTTTCTGAAGAGGAAGTTCATGAAAGGGAGAATTCATTCCCTCGTATTAATGAATGTGGTCCACACCAGACAACCGATAGGGGGAAAAAGTGTAATGAGTTAACTAAATGGAGGAAGACAGGTCATGCTGAACATTACTGTCATCATCAGAGTAGAGAGAGACGGTACAACTGCAGTGAATGTGGAAAGGCCTTCCAGGAAAAGGGGCATCTTAAAGCACATTACAGAATCCATACTGGAGAGAAACCTTTTAAATGCAGTGAATGTGGAAAGGCCTTCCAGAAAAAGGGGAATCTTAAAGCACATTACAGAATCCATACTGGAGAGAAACCTTTTAAATGCAGTGAATGTGGAAAGGCCTTCCTGCAAAAGGGGGATCTTAAAAAACATTACAGAATCCATACTGGAGAGAAACCTTGTAAATGCAGTGAATGTGGAAAGGCCTTCCTGCAAAAGGGGGATCTTAAAAAACATTACAGAATCCATACTGGAGAGAAACCTTTTAAATGCAGTGAATGTGGAAAGGCCTTCCCGCAAAAGGGGGATCTTAAAAAACATTACAGAATCCATACTGGAGAGAAACCTGTTAAATGCAGTGAATGTGGAAAGGCCTTCCTGCATAAAGGGGCTCTTAAAAGACATTACAGAAGTCATACTGGAGAGAAACCTTTTAAATGCAGTGAATGTGGAAGGGCCTTCCAGCAAAGGTGGGATCTTAAAATACATTACAGAATTCATATTGGAGAGAAACCTTTTAAATGCAGTGAATGTGGAAGGGCCTTCCAGCAAAGGTGGCATCTTAAAATACATTACAGAATTCATACTGGAGAGAAACCTTTTAAATGCAGTGAATGTGGGAAAGCCTTTTCCAGAGCTGGAACACTAAAAGGACATCAGAGTACTCATACTGGAGAGAAACCTTTTAATTGCAGTGAATGTGGGAAGACATTCCAAAGAAATTCTTACCTTTTAAGTCATCAGAGGAGAATTCATGGAGGAATTCATCTTCATGAATGCGATGTATGTGGGAAAGCATTCTATGGGAAGCATGAACTTACTATTCACAGTAGAATACATACTGGAGAGAAACCCTATGAATGCAGTGAATGTGGGAAGGCCTTTTCCAATAAGTCATGTCTTACCCACCATAGCAGGATTCATGCTGGAGAGTGTAAACCTTAAAATTTCTTAGACTTATAAATGTTGGAAATTTCACCATTGGGAAATTTCATACTTGAAAAATTTCCTACTGATAGTCTATTGGAATGTGAACCCCTTTGGCATGGGAGGGTCCTTCTCTTCCCTACCTAAGACTACTTTAGGACAGAAACCTTTTGCTGAACAATGGAAAGGGCTTTGACCTATCCTTAAGCATAGAACAGGAATTTCTTTGAGTCATGATTGATTTTAGAATTGATACAATGGAGATACTTGGAATGACAGAACCAGGTCTTGGAAATTGCAATCTCCACCCTACTCAGTCCTAACAGGATTTAGGAAGGGCTGCAGCATAGATCAAAATTATTCTAATCTCTACCCTACTCAGGGTAATAGGATTTAGGAAGGGCTGTAGCAAAAGATCAAGATTTAAGTATTTGAGAATATGACCTTCAACAGACATGTGCAAAGCCACAGACCTCTGGGCGGTCCTGGGTTAAGCTAGAGCCACCATTGGCATAGGGAAAATGATGGACAGTGATTGGTAGATGTGAGAACTGAGGGGAGGGAACTTGGATGGTTTCCTTAAAGATAGAGGGGTCTGAGGACTGAGGGGGTTGGTTGGAGAGTTTTGGCTCTGAGTGGTTGGAGAGGTGCTCTGAGAAGCTTGCTCTGAAGGAAGCTGGAGGTGGAGGCCCTTCAGACTGTTTCTCCATTTTGGTCACATGAGTAATAGGGACTGATCTCCTTCCTTTGCCCCAGCTATCTAAGGGCTTGGGCCTTTTGGCCCAGCCTAAACAGAAGGGGTATTTAAGCCCTATTCCCTTCTCTCCCCTTTCTCTCTCTCTCTCTCTCTCTTTCTCTCTCTAATTCCTTTCTTCCTCCTGTTTGTAATTAAACTCTATAAAAGTTGACGGCTGACTTGAGTTTTCATTTAGGAATTACATAGCTGAATTCCTTGGCAACCTTAAATTAATATATATCAGTCTTTTAAAGTGATTTCCTTGTCACAAGAGAAACCTTTTCAATGTGATATTTGTGGAAAAGTTCTGAAGGAAGGACTTTCAAATGAGCTTCTGGTCTGGATACTGGCTGTGCCATTGTGTTGGTATCTGTTCCTTTATCTTGTTGATGGCCAATATGATGCTAATATTTCTGCCATGACACCTGTTTGATTGACATGCCACAACCCCCATTCCTACTTTCCTGAATAAAGGCAATTCAGCTGAGTCACTCTGGAACCTCTGACAGGCTGACCTGATGACACCACACTTATGTCTAGTCTGTGTTTCTTGTTTCTCTGACTCTTTCATGTCTCATTCTCTCTAATGTATAAGCTTACCCTGTTACTTTGCAGCTGCCAACTATAACATTTTTAAAAGAGTTGGAGCCATAAACTATTACAGAGAAACAGGGTGGGAAAGATGAATTGGTTTTCTGGGATCAGGAGGACCACAAGACACTGTTGGTGAATCATGGCAAAGTTTATTCATCACAGCTAGTATTTTATAGAGAATTTTTTAAAAATATATTTTATTTGATCATTTCCAAGCATTATTCGTTAAAGACATAGATCATTTTCTTTTCCTCCCCCCCAACCCCCATAGCCGACGAGTAAGTCCACTGGGCATTAGATGTTTTCTTGATTTGAACCTATTGCTTTTTTGATAGTATTTGCATTAGAGTGTTCATTTAGAGTCTCTCCTCTGTCATGTCCCCTCAACCTCTGTATTCAGGCAGTTGCTTTTCCTCGGTGTTTCCACTCCCATAGTTTATCCTTTGCTTATGAATGGTGTTTTTTTTTTCTCCTGGATCCCTGCAAATTGTTCAGGGACATTACACCACCATTTATGGAGAAGTCCATTACGTTCGATTATACCACAGTGTATTAGTCTCTGTGTACAATGTTCTCCTGGTTCTGCTCCTCTCGCTCTGCATCACTTCCTGGAGGTTGTTCCAGTCTCCATAGAACTCCTCCACTTTATTATTCCTGTATTCCATCACCAACATATACCACAATTTGTTCAGCCATTCCCCAATTGATGGGCATCCTCTCATTTTCCAGTTTTTGGCCACCACAAAGAGCGCAGCTATGAATATTTTTGTACAAGTCCTTTTGTCCACCATCTCTTTGGGGTACAGACCCAGCAGTGCTATGGCTGGATCAAAGGGTAGACATTCTTTTGTTGCCCTTTCGGCATAGTTCTAAATTGCCTTCCAGAATGGTTGGATCAGTTCACAACTCCACTAGCAATGAATTAATGTCCCTACTTTGCCACATCCACTCTAGCATTCATTACTTTCCTTTGCTATCATGCTAGCCAGGCTGCTTGGTGTGAGGTGATACCTCAGAGTTGTTTTGATTTGCATCTCTCTGATTATAAGAGATTTAGAACACTTCTTCATGTGCTTGTTAATAGTTTTGATTTCTTTATCTGAGAACTGCCTATCCATGTCCCTCGCCCATTTATCAATTGGAGAATGGCTTGATTTTTTGTACAATTGATTTAGCTCTTTATAAATATGAGTAATTAAACCTTTGACAGAGGTTTCTATGAAGATTTTTTCCCAATTTGTTGTTTCCCTTCTGATTTTAGTTACATTGGTTTTGTTTGTACAAAAGCTTTTTAGTTTGATATAGTCAAAATTATTTATTTTACATTTTGTGATTCTTTCTATATCTTGCTTGGTTTTAAAGCCTTTCCCCTCCCAAAGATCTGACAAGTTTACTATTCTGTGTTTACCCAATTTACTTATGGTTTCCTTCTTTATGTTTAAGTCACTCACCCATTTTGAATTTATCTTGGTGTAGGGTGTGAGGTGTTGATCTATTCCTAGTCTCTCCCACACTGTCTTCCAATTTTCCCAACAGTTTTTATCGAATAGTGGATTTTTGTCCCAAAAGCTGGGGTCTTTCGGTTTATCGTATACTGTTTTGCTGAGGTCGCTTTCCCCCAGTCTATTCCACTGATCTTCCTTTCTGTTTCTTAGCCAGTACCAAATTGTTTTGATGACTGCTGCTTTGTAATATAGTTTAAGGTCAGGGACTGCAAGGCCCCCATCATATGTGTTTTTTTTTATTATTTCCCTGGATATCCTTGATCTTTTGTTCTTCCAAATGAACTTTGTTATGGTTTTTTCTAAATCAGTGAAGAAGTATTTTGGTAGTTCAATGGGTATGGCACTAAATAGATAAATAAGTTTGGGTAGGATGGTCATTTTTATTATATTGGCTCATCCTATCCATGAGCAGTTAATGTTTTTCCATTTGCTCAAGTCTAGTTTTAGTTGTGTGGCGAGTGTTTTGTAGTTGTGTTCATATAGTTCCTGTGTTTGTCTTGGGAGGTAGATTCCTAGGTATTTTATTTTGTCTAAGGTGATTTTGAATGGGATTTCTCTTTCTAGTTCTTGCTGCTGAGATGTGTTGGAGATATATAGAAAAGCTGATGATTTATGTGGGTTTATTTTGTATCCTGCAACTTTGCTAAGGGTTTAAAATTTTTTGGAGAAATTTCAGGAAAGGAAATTTGCCAACACTCAAAATCAAGAAAGTAGATCCTTTTGGAGAAGGTGCTATAAAGATGCCTGAAGAAGCTACACATTGCATCAAAAGATCCAGAATGAACTTTGGGATATAATGAACTGAATTAAAGGGGGTTGAACATACTTATTCTGAATGTAAACTCTTATGCCAAAGGGGACTGCCCCCTCCTTGGCATTTTGTCAATGCGCCTATCAATCAGTTTTTGTATTTTACTCCCATCTCTAACTATTGTAACTCCCTCTTAGAAAAATGCAATAACAGGGGCAGCTGGGTAGCTCAGTGGATTGAGAGCCAGGCCTAGAGATGGGAAGTCCTAGGTTCAAAGTTGGCCTCAGACACTTCCTAGCTGTGTGACGCTGGGCAAGTCACTTGACCCCCATTACCTAGCCCTTACCACTCTTCTGCCTTGGAGCCAATATTGACAGTATTGACTCCAAGACAGAAGGTAAGGGTTTACAAAAATGCAATATTGTATGTACTTTTAGCTAGAAGGTATTTAGAGTTACAAGATAGTTATATTTAAATGTTCCACTGGGGAGATGGATCTCCCAAAGAATCACAGGGGGGTTGGTGTCGAAGAATCCCCTCCCCCTTTCTCAGTAACTTTATATGTCTATCAAACATTCCTGACATACCACAGTTGCGCCAGGGTTGTGTTGGTGCAGGTTCTGAAGGTCAATAAAAGTTAAGGTTTGGGGCAGAACCTGGGGAAGGAAGAGAAGACCATGAGGGAACCAAAGGAGAAGAGACAGAGTAGGAGGTGAGGGGGAACAAGGAAGAAACTGGTAGGCTAGGCAGCATGTAGCCAGGTTACTTAGGAATGATTGTCTAGCCTCACACCCTACACCCTACACCAAGACAAGATTCACAGAAGGGAAAGATTTTAAAACCAAGCAAGACTTAGAAAGAGTCACAAAATGCAAAATAAATAATTTGGAATACATCAAATTAAAAAGTTTTTGTACAAACAAAACCAATGTAACTAAAATCAGAAGGAAAGCAACAAATTGGGAAGCAATCTTCACAAAAACCTCTGACAAAGATTTAATTACTCAAATTTACAAGGAGCTAAATCAATGGTACAAAAAATCAAGCCATTCTCCAATTGATAAATGGGCAAGGGACAAGAACAGGCAGTTCTCAGCCAAAGAAATCAAAACTATTAATAAGCACTTGAAAAAGTGCTCTACATCCCTTATCAGAGAGATGCAAATCAAAACAACTCTGAGGTATCACCTCACACCTAGCAGATTGGCTAACATGACAGCTATGGAAAGTAATGAATGCTGGAGGGGATGTGGCAAAGTAGGGACACTGATTCATTGCTGGTGGAGTTGTGAATTGATCCAACCATTCTGGAGGGCAATTTGGAACTATGCCCAAAGGGCAATAAGAGACCCTTTGATCCAACCATAGCACTGCTGGGTCTGTACCCCAAAGAGATAATAAGTAAAAAAATCGTGTACAAGAATATTCATAGCTGTGCTCTTTGTGGTGGCCAAAAATTGGAAAACGAGGGGATGCCCTTCCATTGGGGAATGGCTGAACAAATTGTGGTATATGTTGGTGATGGAATACTATTGTGCTCAAAGGAATGATGAACTGGAGGAATTCCATGGAGACTGGAACAACCTCCAGGAAGTAATGCAGAGTGAAAGGAGCAGAACCAGGAAAACATTGTACACAGAGACTAATACACTGTGGTATAATCGAACGTAATGGACTTCTCCATTAGTGGCGGTGTAATGGCCCGGAACAATCTGCAGGGATCTAAAAAACACTATCCACAAGCAGAGGATAAACTGAGAGTAAAAACACTGATGAAAAGCAACTGCTTGACTACAGGGGTGGAGGGGATACGACTGAGGAGAGACTCTAAATGAACACTCTAATGCAAATACCAACAACAGGGAAATGGGTTCCAGTCAAGAAAACATGTGATACCCAGTGGAATTGCATGTGGGCTATGGGAGAGGTGTTGGGAGGGGGTGGGGAGGAAAAGAAAATGATTTTTGTTTCCAATGAATAATGTTTGGAAATGACCAATTAAAATAATGTTTTTTAAAAAAAGAAATAATGAAGAGGATGATTTCAAAAAAACCTAGGAAGACTGGTATGAACTGATGCAGAGTGAAATTAGCAGAACCAAGAGAACAAACTAAATGAAATAGAAAGGACCTCTTTCCTAAGACAATTATTTTAACTCCTTTGTAGAAATACAATGGAGAGAATTCTTGGAAAGAGATTTTATTGGCTTCTTGAGAGAGCTAAATGTTTCCAGAATTGAGAATTAGTAGAATATTCTTGCTCTGTGATCCTTCTTAGAGCTAACATAGTAAACATTTATTATCATTAGATACATTGTAAACAATTACTTATATCATTATTTTATTGTTTGTTGCAGGTAATAAAAAACAGGGACCTGTGAGAAAATTTATTCTTGCTTTCTCAAAATTTTGTATACATAGATTTTTGATATTTTTATACTTCTTTTGAATTCTTCTTTAATATATATATATATATATAAACGGATTATTTTTTTCCCTTTTTTTTTTGATTTTTTGTTTTTGTTTTCCTTTTGGATTAACTCACACACCTCCATAACTAAACCCTGCATCCTCTGATGGACTCGGTGTTTTTTCAACACTTTCTTCTGGGGGGAAATGTGGCCTCAGACACTGCCCACCAGGGAAACCTGGCCAAGAACCTTTCCCAGCCTTTACCTCAGTTTCCCCCATTGTGAGAACCAGAGAATAAGAGCCTGAGCCCAGGGGCTGTGGGGAAGGTGGTCCAGAGAGCATCTGGGGGGAAGCAGATGCTTCCTCGGGGTTTTCTGGGGCTCTGGGATGCTGAGGAGGGTCTCCTTTGGCAGGGGCATGGCAGCCCCAGAAACCCAGGCAAACTATTATTAGGGAAATTCCTTTGTCCTTGGGCCCTGGACTCCAAACCCAAAGCATCAGACCTGGAGGATCAGCCCCCCCTGATTGTCCCATGGACTTGTCTCCTTGAGCCCCTCCCCCAGTCCACAAGGCCCAGAGACCCTTTAGATGGCTGGGGAAGGCCTAGGAACCCCCTCCTGCCCTTTGGGAGGCCACAGAAGGCTCTGAGCCTTGATGGGACAGAGGACAGTCTGGGGGTGTCTGTGTGTCTGTCTGCAGAGCTGCTGGGCTCAGGCTGTTCAGGTCTGGCTGCCTCTTCCCCTCCTTTGGGGCTTTCTGGGCAGAGGCTGGGAGGCTTTGCCTCTCCTCCTACAGCCCACTGGACAGGGGAGGAAACTGAGGCAAGCAAGCTGAAGTGACTTGTCCAGGGTCGTGCAGGGGGAGATCTCAGGCCTCCCTGACTCCAGGCCCTGAGCTCTAGCAGGCCCTGAGGGGCTAAAAGGCCTGGAAGGGCTTCTCTCCCTGGAGGATTCTTCCCTTGCTGGCCTCAGGCCTGGGGCTCCTGCTCTGAATTCCTCTCTGCTGTCTCTGGGGCTCAGGAGGGGAGAACACATAGGTCTGGGCTGGGCATGGCCTGCCCTCCCCTGGGATGGGGGCGTTGGGGGCCCCCCAGGCCCTTCCCTGGATTCCAGCCTCTCCTTCCAGGCTTTGGGCCTGTCCAGGCTGAGCTGGGAGGCAGCCCTAAAGGGAGGCCCAAAGGGGGAGGCAGCAGGGGGGGTGCAGCACCCTCTGGGGGCCCTCCGAGGCCTGCCAGCCCCCAAGAGCCCAGGAGGAGCTCTTTCCTGCAGGCACCCCCTGGCCCGGCCCCCAGAAGCCTGGCTCTGCCCTCCCCCAGCAGGGGCTCCAGGAGAGAGCATTCTCCTCCAGCTCTGAGGCCAGGAGACAGCTGGGAGGAGGCGGGAATTCCCTGAGGGGTGGATGACAAGCAGGGAGGGGCAGCCCCAAAGCCAGGGTCCCTCATAGCAAAGGCTTCTGGGAAGGGACCGGGTGGTGAAGGAAGGGGTGGGGCCTGGGCGTACGGGAGGGACGTCGCGGCCGGAGCCTAACAGAGGGGCGGGGCTCAGGCAAGGAGGCGGTGTCTGGGAGGGCCTTGGCAGGAGCGGAATGGAGGCGGGGCAGAGCGGGAATGGGTGGGGCCTAAAGCAAGGTGGGATTGGGCTACAGGCTGGGGCAGAGGGAGGTGCACGCGGCAGGCGGGGCGGGCTCCAGGTCTGATCAGGGGCGGGGCCCAGGCCGGGGCGGGCTTTCCGGGTTTTAAACTTGGCTTCCTCCATCCCGCCCTCTCCTGCTCCTGGGCTCCTGCGCATACTGTGCCGTCCCGGAGGAGGTGAGGCGTCTGTCCTTCAGGGATCCCCCCAGACCTGGCATGGAGAGCTTGGAGGAGTGCGGAGAGGACGCCGCGCTGGAGCCCTGCAGGACCCCCCAGGTAAGCAGCAGCGGCTTCTCCTGATGGGGAGGCTCAGGCAGCGGGTGTAGACGCTCCTCTCTCCTAACATGGAGACTCAGGCCCAGGTGTAGACGCTCCTCTCTCCTGATGGGGAGTCTCAGGCCCAGGTGTAGACGCACCCCTCTCTCCTGATGGGGAGGCTCAGGCCCAGGTGTAGACGCACCCCTCTCTCCTGATGGGGAGGCTCAGGCCCCAGGTGTAGACACTCCTCTCTCTCCTAACATGGAGGCTCAGGCCCAGGTGTAGACACTCCTCTCTCTCCTAACATGGAGGCTCAGGCCCCAGGTGTAGACGGTCCTCTCCCCTAACATAGAGGCTCAGGCCCAGGTGTAGACACTCCCCTCTCTCCAGGGCTCCAAAGTCACTCGTTTCCCTTCTTGAACTCAAACCCTTCCCTGAAGTCCCGTCCTGGGGCTCCTGCTGGGCCTCTTCTTCAGGACAACCTGCAGCTCCTTCCTGGTTGGCTGCTTCTCCCCTGTGGACGGCAGGTTCCGGCTCCAGCCCGGCTCCCTCCCTTCCTCCTGGGCCGAGAAGTCGGGTCACTTTTGGGCCCAGCACATGCCCAGGCCCAGTTGGGAGGCTTCAGGCCAGGCTGGGGAAGCCGGAATGGCGAGGCCCAGAGGGAGGAGGATGTCCAGGAAGCAGGAGCAGCTGGTCTCGAGACTGGGTTCTGGGTTCTGGGTTCTGGGCTCCACCGAGGGCCCGGCTGGGACAGCCCACCGTCAGCTGGCATCGAGGCCTTGAAGGCCAGAATCAGGCCTGAGTGCAGGACACGGACAAGAAAGGCTCCTGAGCAGATGCAGAGGACACACTTCCAGGCAGGACGGGATCCCCCATGGCTGCTCCAGCCCAGTCTGGCTCCAGCCATTGTCCTAAAATGGCGCCTGACCCTGTGTCCCCCTCAGCCTGGGTTCTGCTCTCTTGACAGCCCAACAGAGACTCCTTTAGGCCTTCACAGGCCTCCACAGCCTGGCTGCCTCCCCATGGCCAAGCCTCCATCACCTCCTCCTCCTGTATTCTTCCAGGCAGCCTGAGGCCTTGGTGGAGGCCCTCCATCACCCCCATGTCCCGTCTCTTGGTGTCCCCATCCGGTTCCTCAGTGCCTGGCATGTGCTTGGCCCCTCACAAGTGCCTGTTGCTGGTTCTGCTGCCTTTGGGAAATGTCCAAAGGGGAAGCTGAGCTGTTGAGTGGGAGGCAGCATGGCCTGCTGGGAAGGGCTGTGGAGGGGCCTGGAGTCAGGAAGGGGGGCCAACTCTGACCATGTCTGTGTGACCATGAACAACCCCCCACCCACCCTTCTGAGCCTCAGTTTGCTCATCTGTAAATAGGGACAAGAGAGGACTTGCCTTCCCGAGGGGGTGGTGAGAGAAGTGTTGGCCAGACCTTGGCTGTCACCAGTCATGTGCATGGCGTCTCCCCATTAGACTGGGGGCTCCTTGAGGCCAGGCTCTGTGTTGGCCCTTCTTTTTATGCCCAGGGCTTGGCCCAGAGCCTGGCACAGGACAGACTCTCCCTCAGTGCTGGCTGACTGATCAGTGGCTGTTCTGTGTGTCCTGACTCTGCATGCAGGACAGCCTGAGGGTGGGAGCCCAGGCTGGGGTCCGAATCAGCCTTTGTCCTTCCTGCCCACTTCCCTTCCCCTCCCAGGGCCCTCTGGGATGTGGTCCTGGCCTGAGCCCATTTATATGATATTTCAGGCCTCCGTGACATTCAAGGATGTGGCCGTGGACTTCACCTGGGAGGAGTGGAGACTCCTGGACCCTCCCCAGAAGGAGCTGTTCTGGGAGGTGATGCTGGAGAACTACAGGAACCTGGTCTGCCTGGGTGAGGAGGGCTCCTCTGGGCCTTGGGATCTGCCCATGGAAGGGGATGTGCTTCCTTCTCTTGGGCCCTGTCCAGGGTGCAGCTGGGATTCTCTGGCCTGTAATGGCCTGAGCACTTCTTATGCTAACCAGGCCAAAAGCCAGGCTGAAAGGCTCTCGTTTTGTTTGTCTAGCGATGAAGGGCTTTACTGCATGGTCCCAGCCCAGCTCTGCTCCCTCAGGCCACAGGGCCCTTCTCAAGGCTCAGGGGAAGTACTTGAAGTCAGCCAAGCTCCCAATACCTCAGTATTGAATGGATCAAATGAACCTTTGTCTTTCAGAACCCCCCTCCATTCCTTGTTCCAGTCCTGTGTCTTCCCAGGGAAACAAACCAGAGCAGCCTTGAGATGTTTTCTCTAAGCACCTCCATGGCACCCAGGCTCTTTACTAGCTTGTTCCTAAGGGCCTGGGAGATCATCCTCCCTCTTCATCTCTTTGCCCTTTCCCATGACTAGGCCTTGCTGATTCAAACAAGGATGTGATGATGTCTAAGCTGGAGTCAGGGGAACCACATTGGATTCCAACTGGTGGTGTCCTAAGAAGCTGGTGGCCAGGTGAGTGAGGGAGTAGATGAGTGCCTGACCCTGGTGAGGACACAACAACCCATACACAGCTCTGCTGGTCATTCATCTCTCAGCCCACCGAGAATGGGCTCCTCGGTGATCTCCTCAGTGACCTTCTGGGCCAGGAACTCCTCTCTCTGCCACAGATCCCACATAGAATTCCTTCCTGCCTCCTCCACTTTGAATGATTTTGCCTCAAAAGGTATGGATACAAATGACCAGGTTCTGCTGGTACCTTCATAGTGTGGGAAAGAAATTCCACTGTGGGTGGAGCTCTGGGTTGTTTTAATCTTTTGTGGAAAGCAAAATGGAATTCTTCAGTGTCAGAGCTACACATGAATTCTTTTCCTTAGACCCCCTGATCATATTCTCATGACTCCTTCCAGAGGTCTAATTCAGGTGAAGATTTTGCCAGGTTTGTGTGTCCTTTTACAGCCCTTCTTTGTCGGTCTTGAGAGTTTTTCCTGACCCGGCCCTTCCTTGGACTCTTCTTTTTAAATCCTTACCTTGTGTCTTAAATTGTTGCTATGTACTGCTTCTGAGGCAGTCTTGTGTGTCCATGTCTTTGTCTATAATGGATATCAATAGTATACATAAACATGTATAGACACATATGTTCCAGATTATGTTGTTTATATATAGTGTAGGGCAGCCAGCAATCATCCCCACATACAATGATTCTGAGGTCCCTGCATCAGTTTTCCCACCTTCAGCTAATTTAATATTGTTGACCCATATCAAAGGATAAGCTTGGTGAATGCAAAGAAATTTTAGAAGATACCTAAACTGATTTCCATTTACATGAAAACAAGGACAGTGTTTGTAACAGCCTGATTATTGGGGAAAGTGACTCCTAGACAAAAGCTGATTCATCCAAGGAAAAGCTGTGTTCATATTCTTTCTTTCAGGTTGGGAATCCAGGCCTCAGAACAAGGAGTCAGCTCCCAAGATGAGTATTTCTATGAAAGTCTTATCCCAGGAAAAGTTCTTGGAGGATGATCTAAGAATCTGCAAGATGGCGAAAGCCTGGGAGTGTGATGGCAGGTTGAAGAAAAAGGAGAGCATGGAGGGGAAACCTTCTAGAGGAATAAAAATAATTCAAGTAGAACCTCCCAATGAGGCTGGAGGCTCTGAATATGGTATATACAGTCAGACCTCTAGCCCAGAGCCAGGCCTTTTTCCACAACAGGGAGCATCTGTAGTTATGCAGGGCCAGAAAGGAGATAACCAGAGAGGGCGTTCCACCATGTATTTGAACCAAGGACAAAGAGATCAAATCCATTCCAGGAAGAAACGTCGTAAGGTTAACAAATGTCAGAAAGTGCTGGGTCCTGATTTGGGCTGCATAAAAAAACGTGGAATTCTTTCTGAAGAGAAAGTTCATGAAACGGGGAATTCATTCCCTCGTATTAATGAATTTGGTCCACACCAGACAACCGATAGGAGAAAAAAGTGTAATGAGTTAACTAAATGGAGGAAGACAGTTTGTGCTGAACTTTACTGTCATCATCAGAGTAGAGAGAGACGGTACAAATGCAGTGAATGTGGAAAGGCCTTCCAGAAAAAGGGGCATCTTAAAGCACATTACAGAATCCATACTGGAGAGAAACCTTTTAAATGCAGTGAATGTGGAAAGGCCTTCCCGCAAAAGGGGGATCTTAAAAAACATTACAGAATCCATACTGGAGAGAAACCTTTTAAATGCAGTGAATGTGGAAAGGCCTTCCCGCAAAAGGGGGATCTTAAAAAACATTACAGAATCCATACTGGAGAGAAACCTTTTAAATGCAGTGAATGTGGAAAGGCCTTCCCGCAAAAGGGGGCTCTTAAAACACATTTCAGAATTCATACTGGAGAGAAACCTTTTAAATGCAGTGAATGTGGAAGGGCCTTCCAGCAAAAGGGGGATCTTAAAAAACATTACAGAAGTCATACTGGAGAGAAACCTTTTAAATGCAGTGAATGTGGAAAGGCCTTCCAGCAAAAGGGGGTTCTTAAAACACATTTCAGAATTCATACTGGAGAGAAACCTTTTAAATGCAGTGAATGTGGAAAGGCCTTCCAGCAAAAGGGGGTTCTTAAAACACATTTCAGAATTCATACTGGAGAGAAACCTTTTAAATGCAGTGAATGTGGGAAAGCCTTTTCCAGGGCTGGAACACTAAAACGACATCAGAGTACTCATACTGGAGAGAAACCCTATGAATGCAGTGAATGTGGGAAGGCCTTTTCCAGTAAGTCATGTCTTACCCACCATAGCAGGATTCATGCTGGAGAGTGTAAACCTTAAAATTTCTTAGACTTATAAATGTTGGAAATTTCACCATTGGGAAATTTCATACTTGAAAAATTTCCTATTGATACTGGGAACTCTATTGGGATGTGAACCCCATTGGCATGGGAGGGTCCTTCTCCTCCCTTCTTAAGATTACTTTAGGACAGAAACCTTTTGCTGAGCAATGGAAAGGGCTTTGACCTATCCTTAAGCATAGAACAGGAATTTCTTTGAGTCATGATTGATTTTAGAATTGATACAATGGAGATACTTGGAATGACAGGACCAGGTCTTGGAAATTGCAATCTCCACCCTACTCAGTCCTAACAGGATTTAGGAAGGGCTGCAGCATAGATCAAAATTATTCTAATCTCTACCCTACTCAGGGTAATAGGATTTAGGAAGGGCTGTAGCAAAAGATCAAGATTTAATTATTTGAGAATATGACCTTCAACAGACATGTGCAAAGCCACAGACCTCTGGGCGGTCCTGGGTTAAGCTAGAGCCACCATTGGCATAGGGAAAATGATGGACAGTGATTGGTAGATGTGAGAACTGAGGGGAGGGAACTTGGATGGTTTCCTTAAAGATAGAGGGGTCTGAGGACTGAGGGGGTTGGTTGGAGAGTTTTGGCTCTGAGTGGTTGGAGAGGTGCTCTGAGAAGCTTGCTCTGAAGGAAGCTGGAGGTGGAGGCCCTTCAGACTGTTTCTCCATTTTGGTCACATGAGTAATAGGGACTGATCTCCATCCTTTGCCCCAGCTATCTAAGGGCTTGGGCCTTTTGGCCCAGCCTAAACAGAAGGGGTATTTAAGCCCTATTCCCTTCTCTCCCCTTTCTCTCTCTCTCTCTCTCTCTCTCTCTCTCTCTCTCTCTCTCTAATTCCTTTCTTCCTCCTGTTTGTAATTAAACTCTATAAAAGGTTGACAGCTGACTTGAGTTTTCATTTAGGAATTACATAGCTGAATTCCTTGGCAACCTTAAATTAATATATATCAGTCTTTTAAAGTGATTTCCTTGTCACAAGAGAAACCTTTTCAATATGATATTTGTGGAAAAGTACTTCTCTCTAAATTTAACCTGAACCGTCATCAGAAAACCCATATTGAAGAGAAACCTTTTTTGTGCAGTGTTTGTGGGAAAGGTTTTCCTGGGAAAAAAACTCTGACTGCACATCAAAGAACTCATGCTGGAAAGAGAACCTCTGAGTGCAGTGAATGAGGAAAGATCTTTCCTCGAAAGTCATCTTACATCTCACTCTACTATTCATATTGGGGGAAAAATCTTTTGAATGAGAAGGCTTTGGGAAAGCCTTTCCCCAGAAAACAGCACTGACTCTCCCCATCAGAAAACATATTCTTGGGGAGAAACATTATGAGTGCGATGTATGTGGAAAGGCTACACCCACAATAAAAGTCTTTTCTTTCATAAGAAAATACATTGGTATGGGGCTGGAGCCCACCAGCTGTGTGGTTTAGTAGATGGAGAGCCAGACGTATTGTGTAATTAGAAATCTTCAATTCTTGAACTTCATCTCCCAGAATTCTTTTTAATTCATCCATGTTACATCCTCACATTTGGTAAATAAGTTGTGTGTAACTCCACCCTTTCTCTTTCTTCTGATGGCGCTCTGTGCTCTGATGGCTATGAGTGGGGTTGTGGGAAGCTTTCTTTCTTTAACTGAGATTATTTTCCTTATTCTTCAAATATTTATTAATAAACTATATAAAACGTAATACTTGAAGTATTTGGATATTAATATTTAACCTTACTTATTTGGCCTACCACTTTGGGAAACAAATTCTCAGAATTTCTTCTCAGCCTCTCAGGGAAGTCAGTAAGTTTGTCCAGCTGTGGGGTCTTGTCCCACCACAGGAGTTGGGAGAGGTTTGGAGGTCGGTCACTGCTTCTATCTCCTGCTCGCTCACCCTGCTTGGCTTCCACTGCAGCTGCCGCTGTCCCAGCAGCCATTCCTGCTCCTCCTCCTGATGCTACTGTGGCTTATTGTTGCTGTTACTGGTAAGCTGCCCCAACCTGTCTTTTCCACCCACCCCAGCTTGCTTCCTATACTTCCTGCCAATCCCAGCCCAGCGGGGATCCCTTTCTCCTACCAGGCAGCCTTTGACCCAAAGGGGGTCCTGGTCCTCCCTCCTAGCTAAGCCCTCTTTCCACCACAGCTATAGGGTGTCCTCCCCTCTAAACCCAGCCCAGGAACCTTGGCTTAATCCTTCTCACCCCTGCCGGGCAAAAACCTAGCGAGGTGGTCTAGAAAAAACTTCAGTCCTTATCTCTGTCCACCTTACCTTTTGTATTCTGGCACATTGTACTACCTCAACCCCCTCCTCTGCTACACACATTTGTCATATGTCATGCCATTGGCATGCTATGGCTTCAGAGGGGATTCTTATCATCAACTGGAAAATGTATTGCCAGCACAGACCTTATTAATCGACTTCTTTCTGTCCTCTAGCTCCCTGAAGACATAGCCATTGTTCACTGCTCTGTACACACCTGGCACTGACCCTGTCTCTAGGGGAAATGTCTGAGAAGATTCTGCTGCAAAACTAGTGGCCATAGAAGGGTCTGAATTAATTTTAACATTCACAACCATTGATGACTTAAATTTATCACTTTCCTATAATGAAAAGGAAATGGAAAAATGGAAGCAAAAATGTAAAGTAAAACAGATTCGTGTAGTATGGTTGTCATCTGAAGGAAAACTCCAGCTCCCTAGAAGTTTTTATCAACAAATTTGATGATCGATGCATAAAATGGCTATTTTGGCACCCAGGGAATTGTAGATTCTGTTAAGAGTATGGAAAGCCCCTGGTATAACTACTATAGCCTCTAAAGTGTGTACAGCCTGTTCTACCTGCCAAGCATTTAACCAACACACCTTTTGTGGCAAACCTTTTGGTGGACATCCTCACTTATACACCATTTCAGCATTTACAAATTGATTTTATCTCTATGACAAAAGCTGAAGAGTATAAATGTGAATTTTAGATTTAATCCACCCTGCTTATACTAACAAAACAGGAATGTCTACACCCCTACTTAAGAATTAAATGTTAAGCAAGCAAGAGCTAGAAAAAAAATCAGAAAATGTAAAATCAATAATTTTGATTACATTAAATTAAAAAGTTTTTGTACAAACAAAATGCATCCAAAATTAGAAGGGAAGCAACAAATTGGAAAACAATCTTCATTACAAAAACGTCTGACAAAGGTCTAATTACTCAAATTTATAAAGAGCTAAACCAATTGTACAAAAAAATCAAGCCATTCTCCAATTGATAAATGAGCAAGGGACATGAATAGGCAATTTTCAGTTAAAGAACTCAAAACAATAAGCACATGAAAAAGTGTTCTAAATCTCTTATAATCAGAGAGATGCAAATCAAAACAACACTGAGGTATCACCCCACACTTAAGCAGAATGGCCAACATAACAACAAAGGAATGTAATAAATGTTGAAGGGGATGCGGCAAAATTGGGACACTAATTCATTGCTGGTGGAGTTGTGAATTGATCCAACCATTCTGGAGGCCAATTTGGAGCTATGTCCAAAGGAGGATAAAAGACTGTCTGCCCTTTGATCCAGCCATAGCACTGCTGGGTTTGTACCCCAAAGAGATAATAAGGAAAAAGACATGTACAAAAATATTTATAGCTGTGCTCTTTGTGGTGGCAAAAAATTGGAAAATGAGGTTATGCCCTTCAACTGGGGAATGATTGAACAAATTGTGTTATATGTTGGTGATGGAATACTATTGTGCTCAAAGGAATAATAAAGTGGAGGAAATCCATGGGCACTGAAACAACTTCCAGGAATTGATGCAAAGTCTCTCTCAGAGAGACACGGCTCTCGCTCTGTCTCCCACTAGTGGAGATGTTGGTCTCTGTCAGCAACTTGGGGGGTGTTGGGTAGCGTTTAGCATCTTGGGTCTTGGTGTGGGTGTGCTAGGTGAGTAGTTTAGACTGATTCCTTTTTCCTTTACCTTCCAAAACACTATCCTCTTAGGAAGCCCCTAATCTTCTGAGGAGGCCTTGTGGTGGAGGTCTTTGAACTCCCCTTGGCACAGGCTAGACCGGAGAAATTTTATACCTTTTCCCCTCTTTCTTCTTAATTCCTTCCCTCTATATTAATTAAACCACTCAAAAATTCAAAACTGACTTGAGTATTTTTATTGGGATTTGAATTAATCCCTGGTGGCCAACTAAATTTATATTTCAGTCAAAAACCCCTAAATTTACCTCATATAAATTTTGTCTGGTCATAGTCAATCAGCTGACTTAGTGACCTGAAGCATTTCCTACTGTTCAGGACACAGTGACTTTTGTCGCCAAAGTACTTTTGAAAGAAATTATTCCTTGTTTTGTCCTGCCAGCATGTATTGATTTGGATAGGGGAACTCATTTTACTGAGTCAATCTTACTGCAAATTTATTCATGTTTGGGGATAACTCCTAAATTTCATATACCATATCATTCCCAGAGCTCTGACTAAGTTGAAAGAATGAATAAAGAACTTAAAACTATGATTGGCAAATTGTGCACAGAGACTCATTTAAAATGGCCAGAATTTATGAGAAAGAATACTATACACATTCAGAGGAAGAACTGTGGGAATAGAAACTATAAAAATAAAATTTGGTGAGTTATAAAATAAAAGATTTAGATGGAAAAACTGTTCCAATATAGATTGAAGACTGTTTAACTCGCCAAGCAGGTTCAAACTGTTTGGATACTTTTAATAGAGATAATCAAAAGAATCTTCAGTGATAAAGTGAAGCTCAAATATGAATTTCCCTTCAGGTCCAGGTTCAAGGACGCTCAAGAGACTCTTATTATAAACATAAAATGCTTATTGAAATATATAAGGATAAATAAAGGGTTTCTAATTCTAAGGGATTCTAAATCCACCCAAATAAACTCCCAGGTTCCATAAGCAACTGCTTCTCCTGTGTTTCACTAGCTACACTAATCTTCCATGATCTGACAAACCCAAATTTATGCTATCTACATAAAAACTACCACTATTATACTTATAAATCTTAACTTTGCCTTCAGATTACAAAATAGCAAAGGCTGCTGGTTGAGTCTCAACAAGAATCAAGTTAGGACTCTAGGTGAATGTGAAAGCCCCTTGCTATGGGAGGATCTCTACCCCATCCCTACTTGGGACTGCTTTAGGGGAGAAAACTCCTTGCTATGGGAGGACCTCTATTCCACACGAACTTAAGAATGCTTTAGGGCAGAAAACTCCTTGCTAAACAATGAAAGTACTTGAAAACCATACTCATAAAGGAAAGGAGTTCTTTGAGCCATGCCTATTTTTGGAATTGATACAATGGGATGCTAAGTGCCTATAAAGGTGGGGCAACTTGTAAACTACTTAGACCTAAAAGGTGAAAACTCACTCAGAGGTTTCCTCTTAATGAAATTAGTGGACACAGCAGCATTTTTTTTGACTTACTAAAGAGATTAATCTACTCAGCTGTGAATTCAAAATGGGCTGTCTTTTGGAAAACATCTACAGTGATTGGTAGATGGAAGAACTTAGGGGAGGTGACATAGGAGATTTTGCCCTTAAAAATAAGAGCTCGCCAGAAGAGCTAAAAGTCATTCTGAAACATTGAGATTGAGGAGATCATTCTGAAACATTCAGATTGAGGGGGAGTCATTCTGAAACATTCAGATGGAGGAAGGACTGATTCTGAAACATTCAGATGGAGGAGGGAGCTGGTGAAAGCAGCTGAGATGATGCTGGCTTGGTGTCACTAGATTCCTTGCTTAGGCTGACCTTGTGGTGAGTGTTAAAAGACTGACTGACTGATCTCTCACTGTCTTAAGACTCAGGTCTAGGCCATGTTGGCTTAAAGCCCTTCATACTTATTTCCTTTTTCTCTTTTCTTTAATTCCACATTTATATTAATTAAAATCTCTATAAAACCCAGTTGACTTGGGTATTTGAATAATTGGGAATATTTCCCTGGCAACCACCTTATATTTGATTTTAAATCCAAGACACTGTAGTGAAAAATATTTTCTGCGGCCAAATTTTCTCACCCTCTCTTATATCTATCACAATTTATATCTTCCACCATTTTAACTCACTACAGTATATGGGCTTCACTATCTTAAATCTCACAAGACTGAGGCTTTGAACCCCTCCTTTTCTACCCCTCCTGCTGTAGCTGAATGTTCTTCCAAAATCTACTGATGCAAGCATTCTCTGGAAATCCCGGTTAGGTGGTTACATATTGTGGTTTATCTGCCTATAGAATACTGTCTAGATTCAATGAGGTTAACCAAACCCTTTGTACCAAACTTGTAAATCATTACCTTTTGTAAAAAATGGACTCGAATAGAGGACTACAATCCCCACAAGCCTTTGCTCCACTTTCCCAAAATGTTTTGTAATCTCAGGGGAATTCTGAGGTGGGCCGAGATCGAGGAAGGATTTAAGCTGGTGGCAAAGGTTTTTGGTTCTTCTTTTGGACTTCTGTTTTGGAGCAGATGCATCTCTTCCGTGATGTGAGGTTATCTGGCCTAGGCACGTGTTTTTTCTTACTTGTATATTCTTTAATCCTTAATCCTTAATAAACCTTTAAAAAATATGATACTCCTTGCAGAGAGAAACTAATTTCAGATGCCTCAGTCTCCCCATATTCCTAAATTTTAACTGTTACAGATGGCAACTACTAGATTGGATGAGAACTTCTCAAATTTTTTACCCTAGAGAATTTTTTTTAAGCCATGTATCTCCAAGATGCCTCTTAGAAAACCGTCTTGATCAGCTCCTGCCTGGAGCCCTCTCCGGCTCCTGCTTCTGCTCCTGGCCTCTCACCTGGTGCCTGAGCTCCCGGACCTGTTTGTCTGCATGCCGGCTCCAGGCCCTACCCAACCTGGCCGTCTGTCTCTCACCCATCTGACCTCCGACCCAGCTGGCTCATCACCCAGATCCTTGGAGCAGATTGCTGAGGACTCATTTCGACCAGCTGATAACAGTATTGGCCACATGGGTGGAGGGGAGAGAGGAGAGGGAAAGGAGAAAGGGTAATTTTCCCTTAGGCTAAGCCTCTACGTGGATGTGGGTATTGGCCACAGGGGGATCATATCAGGGGAGAGAGAAAAGGGAGAGGAGAAGAAACAGATTTTTCAAACAGAAACTTAATGGCAATGGGCTGTTTAAAAGGATACCTTTTGACTGTTCTGGTAATTTCATTGATTTCACCTGCATGCCAGAAGAAAGATTCAGCCCAAAGATTCAACTTTGAATTTGCAAATGGGTGGCTCAGGGCACTGAGAGCATGGTTCTGGGTTAAAATCTGGCCTCAGATACTTCCCAGCTATGGGGTCCTGGTCGGGTCCCTTGAAACCCATTGCCTAGCTCTTACTACTCTGCCTTTGGACAATAGACATTTAAATGGGTAAACACACTTAAGGAACTTTGAAGAGACTAAAGGCTATATTCTAAGGCATTTCAGACTCCAATGGTTTATAAAAATTTCTGTATTCTATTGCATTTTTTGTTATGGTTTAACTTTGTGATTTTAAGTTCATATATTACTGGATTCAATATTATTCTGCTTGAACTGAAGATTGATTGAATTTATTTTGAATGTACTGAGTTTTAAAAATTCTGTTGTTTTTCCCCTATAACTATTGAACAAATATTATTGTGAATAAGCCCATATATGAAAAAATAGCCTTTTTCTATTTTGCTGAGGATAGATGGACTTCAGAACTGGTTATAATTGTATTAACAACCTTGGAAAATTTAATGTGCTAAATACCTCAAATTATTTGATTTTAAGGGTTTTTTAAATATTATTTTTGGAAATTTTTTTTAACCATCTGGTTATTTTTGCCTGCCCCTACCATGAGGTAAGGCCAATTGTAGCTGAAGTGAAATTCATTTTATAACCCCCAACCTTCCCAAATGTGAATGGAAGTTGGGCAGTTAATCTCAGGGCATTTGTATCCCTAAAAGCCTCCAAAAAAGGAGCACCCCTTTATTTATGCTCTTCAGCTCACTATTTAACTTCCACCAGAATGATATATAGATTTCTTGATTATGTTCTTAACCCAAGATGAGTTTTACTTTGTTTAAAAATGTTTATTACCAAGGTTGAAGGATTGCTATGTTTGTAAAAATTGTGACAAATGTCCATCAATTCATAAGCTTTAAAAATGTCATACAGGAACTTATGTGAAATATGAAAGTGTGTTTGTTTGCTATTGTAATTAATTGGGCTATTGAGAATTTTGGGGATTTTGATACCTACATATCTGTACTACTGTATTTTTAAAGATGAAAAAATTGTTAACCTTGTTCAATTCATTTGCCTTCTACTCACAGTGATCATGGCCAGATATTAAGAGGAAAAGGATCTCATTTTTGGTGAGAAAGTCTTGCATTTTATATTTTTGTAGCTGACACAGTGTGTCAATGATTATAAGCTATATTTTTTAATTTTTAAAGCTCTTTTATTATTATATTTTTCTTGCATGTGCAATATACTTTTTCAGGTTTTTTATTATTTTTTTCTCCTTTTTATATTTGAAGCACGTCACCAGCATTAAGATTTTCTTTAACTTTTTGACTTTTCAGTGCTACAAGTTTGAAATACATTTGCTAATGCATGCCCTAAAAAGCTTGTGAGTATAAAAATGATGCCACTAATTATTTAAAAGTTATGGGACTTTGCTTAATGATTCTGTCTGATTCCAGGACAAGATATACACAAAAGAGCCACTGCATAGTGCCAATAGAGCATAAGGTCAAAGAGACCAACCAATCCTGGTGAAATTGATGTCACTTTGAGCCTAGACAAAGAGGACTTGAACGTGTTTGTGGTTCGAGGTTGCGGCTGTTTAACATGTGTTAAAAGCAGGTCTTCCTTGTTCCACATTCTACCAAGTACCTCAAACTTGGCTCCCGGAACCTTGGCTTATATACTCTGGTCCCCTTTCTGCCTCTCATAGTGTGGTAACTTTCTGTAGTCCTGGCTACTGACTGGATAAATGCATCATTGCTTAGATCATTTTGATTGGGCCCTGATTGAAGGACCTTTATAGATTTATTTTTCTTTTACTTGGAATTTTTACACATAAGACTTTGATAGTCTATATTTTCATCCAGAAATTTTTCTTTTCCTTTTGATTTTTCTGATTTTTTTTTAATATCTCTTGCCAATTGATTCATATACCTCATACCTCAGCCATGTATCCCTAAGTGATCCTTTTTTTTTTTTAATTGCCCTCTTAATGGGGGGGGGGGGAATGTAAAAAATATTATTATTTAAATTGCAAAGTTTAAATTCCTTTTGAGAAGAATTTTAGGTAAATAAAGATGCTACCTCTCTGAATCCAGAACTGAACTGTTGGAGAAGCCACCATGAAGAAGCCTCCAGACCACAAGTTGCACAAAATTGAACTTTGGGTGTGGTTGATTGAACATTTATTTGTATCTGTACTTTCATGCCAAAGGGGACTGCCCCCTAACTGGCTTTTTGTCAATGCGTTCAGCAATTATTGGGTTTGTTTGTTTGTTTTTCTCTTATCCTCAAATTATTTTAATCTTTAAATTGATTATGTTTTCATGATCCTTTGGAAAAAAAATTAATTTTTTTTGCAAACCATCAAACGGAGAAATGTAAAAAATAGACTCTAATACAGGACTACAATCCCCACAAGCCTTTGCTCCACTTCCCCAAAATGCTTTGTAATCTCACGGGAATTCTGAGGTGGGCCGAGATCGAGGAAGGATTTAAGCTAGTGGCAAAGGTTTTTGGGGGGGTCTTTTGGACTTCCGTTTTGAAGCAGGCTTGTCTCTTGCGTGATGTGAGGTTATTTTGTCTAGATCTCTGGCCTAGGCACATGTTTCTTACTTGTATATTCTTTAATCTTTAACCTTTAATAAACCTCTAAAAAATATAAAACTTCTTGCAGAGAGAAACTAATTTCTACCTGCCTCAGTCTCCCCATATTCCTAAATTTTAATCTTTACACTTGGTAATGTTCTCTGAGAACAGGAGCTATTTCACATAGTCAGGAAACATGATTTTTGGCTCCATACCCAGTAACCTATGTATTTTTTAATCTTATTATTAAATTATTTGCAATTCCACTTCCTGTCCATAGGTGGTGCTACCTTAGTATGTACTGGGTACAGATATTGTAAAGACTTTAGGGAAAAAAAAGAAATTTGGTGTAGATGGAGACACATCCTAATTAGACTTTGAATTGAGGGCAGGCAAAAAGCCTTAGCCTGTGTCTAAATTTAGAAGGGACAATGAGAAAAAAACAAAAGCTTTCCATTTTAGGCAAAAGAAAACTTTCTTGTAGGCAAAAAACAAACAAACCCCAAACCCTTAGGGTAGAGCCTGAGTTCAGCCAAGAGGTCTGGAAGAGTTTATTCCCTCCCCACTGTGAATTTTAGATTTACTCCACCCTGCTTAGTCTTTAGAATTCTAGCAACCAGGAATGTATACACCCACACTTAAGGATTAAGTGAGGGGGAGGACGGTCTATGACCCATGTGTGCTAGCAAGTGACAGATCAGGAACAACTGACTGACCCCCTGGGCAGTCCAAAGCCAAGTTGAAGCCACCATTGGTACATCTGAGACACAGTAAGTGATGTAAAGAACTACCGTCATATTTCACATCACTTCCTGTGAAAGGGACTTTTGCAGTCTTTGGCATTGGTACTTGACTTGGAGGACTCCAACATGGGACTTCAGACTGCTTCCCTGAGGCTGTCATGTGGTGAGTGATAAGGCTGACTTCCCTTTCCCTTGACCTTTCTGAAGGCACCAGCCTCTAAGGAGGCCCCTCATCTTGGAGGAGGCCTCATGGCTAGAAGCCCTGGTAGATTTAATCCTCTGCCCCACCCCCTTGGCTGGGGCCTCTGAACTCTGGCCTGGTATCTCTCTATTTTTCCTCTCTTTATTTCTTCCTTAATATCTTCACTCTATTTTAAATGAACCATCACAAAATTTCATTCTGACTTGAGTATTTCATTGGGGTTTAGAATTTAAAATCCCTGGCAACCAACTAAAAATATATTCAGTCCAACCATAAGTTTTACCCCTAAAACTACCTGTCCCCTGGTCTGCCCAGTTTGTAAGTGCCAGTTTGGTAAAGAGAAGATCAGAGATGGCTGGGCAGAAGGAAGAGTGTCCTGGATGAGGATGAGGATGAAGGCCAAGCCAAGGGACCCTCATTCCTACTCATTCTTTTTTTTCTTTATTTTATTCCAGTGACAAATTTACACACAAGGTTTTCCAAGGTTACAAGATTCATGTTCTTTCCTTCCCCTGTTTCCCCCTGATCCTGGAGCTGACAAGCAATTCCACTGGATTATACATGTGTTATCACTCAGAATCTTTTTCTATATTTTCATGTTTATAATAGTAATCTTATAAGACCAAAACCCCAAAACAAATACTGAAATAAACAAATAATAAATCATATATGTCATCTGTCTTTCTACTCCCACAGTTCTTTCTTATTCCTTTTCATAAGTCCCTCAGAATTGTCCTGGATCACTGCATTGCTGTTAGATGCAAAGTCTACCACATTTCATCATCCTACAATGTTTCTGTACCTATGTATAATGTTCTGGTTCTGCTTATTTCACTCTGAATCAGTCCATTGGGGTCTTTTCAGCTCTTTCTGAAATCATCCTGTTCATCATTCCTTACAGCACAATAGTATTCCCTTACCATCATACTATAACAAATGGGAATAGCCAAGAATGTTAATGGCACTAATGTTACAACAGGAACAGCTAGAAATGTTAAGGGGATAAATTGGGAAGCAGTATCTCCTTTACTGCTTGTGATAGATCGGGCAGGGGCCCTAGAGTTTGTGGCTACTGAAGCTCTGTTTAGCTGGTTTTTTGTCTGCTCAAGGACAACAACTAGAGACAGATGTGGGGAAAAAAAACAACCATTGAATAAATATTGGAAAAGGTTTGAGGAAAGGTAAGGGATAGTAATGAAGGTTGAGGATTGGGACTGATTCCCTAGTCTCAAAGGGGATGGAGCTTTTCCCCACTCCACTGATCCTCAGAGACCTGCTTCCTGCTCAGGGTTTCCCTGAGCCTACTTGAAACTCCTTATGTATCACTAAAAAACCCCAAACTATATTAAATATGCTTATGCTAATTACTAATTATAGGATTCCAGGCATATACATCTGGAAAATATGGTTGATGTATTGATATTATATTATACTTGGTCAGAGCAGTTAATGAGACAGCTCAGAGGCCAGAAGAATCTCTGAGCAGAGCCACAGAGGGCTCAGCTCTGGCCTGGTCAGACAGCATTCCAATGCATGATTTATGAGCAGGACATGCGGTCTTTGTTCTGGGAGTTTGAAAAGAGCGGCTGAACTCACCACGCCTCTAGCTTGTCCGTCATTGATATGGCAAGTCAATGTAAATCCACTGTGTGCTGTTACATATGCATTAAGTGCCTCCCACTCATCTTAATAAAAAGACAGGAACAGCTCCACTCCTCTCTCTCCATCTCTCTCTCTAACCTGGCTGCTGGCCATATGGATGGCCCCTTCTCTGGAGCTCTACTATAGTCTCTAAAGATCTCCTTCCTTTGTTCTTTGTTTCCCACTCAACAGGAGCTTAGGCTCCCCATCTCTCCTACAACCATGCTTGGCCACCTCTGTTCCTATCTAGGAATTCTTCATTCCACGTATTCTTGGTTATTCATATCTTCCTTCACTGAAGGCTCCTCAAAGGAAGATATCAAAGGAACTAGCACCGTTCCTTATCATTCAATTGATCTGTGTGTTTTTCTCAATTTGTTAACCCTTTCTCCAGACTTCTGTTCTCCTCCTCAAGTTACATTCCTTAGATTTCCCTTTTATGCAGTGGTTGCTGGCCTGCTGCTGTACTAAGCCTCTAATTATATACTTATATCCTTATATATAATATAATTATATAATTATATCCTTAGGTCTCTTTTAGCTTTAATCTGATTCAGAGTGAAATAAGCAGAACCAGAACATTATACATAGGTACAATCTCTCCGCCCACCTCCAGCCTGTCAGGGCTTAGCTAGGATTTTAAAGCCTAAACACGCCTCAAAATGGCTTGTCCCTCTCAGCAGCCACTCAAAGAAAAAACAGTCTCTCTTCCTCTTTTCTGCTGATTTCCTCCACAAACTTATTCCAGATACTCTAACCTCTTCTCCTCCTTCACCTGCCACTGGATTTTTTCTGTGTTCCAGGAAACAGAAACAACAGCCTTCTCCTAGGCCAAAAACTTCAGGATCCATTGGCAGTTGGAAAAAACTAACCTGACTCAGGCTACCCAGAATTCCAACGGCCACTCTTCCCAAGATTCTCTCTGACCTTAAAGAGACTTTACCCAATAGTCTTTACCCTGTCCTTAGGTGCTAATTAATCCTAATAATACACCACAGATTGTTCAGCCATTCCCCAATCAAGCGATATTCCCTCATTTTCCAATTTTTTGCCATTATAAATATTTGTGAACAAACAGGTACATTCCCAGTTTTTTAGATTTCTTTGGGATACAGATCTAGTAGTGGGATTGCTTAATCAAAGGGTTTGCATTCTTTTAAAGCCCTTTTCGCATAATTCCAAATTACCTTCCAGAATGGCTGAATCATTTTATAATTCCACTAGCAATGCATTAGTGTCCCAATTTTGCCACATCCTTCGACATTTATTATTTTTCTTTTCTGTCATATTGGCCAGTGTGCTAGGTATGAGGTGATAGCTCAAAGCTGTTTTGATTTGCATTTCTCTAATCAGGAGGGATTTAGAACACTTTTCTCATAGGATTATTGATAGCTTTGATGTCTTCATCTGTAAACTGCCTATTCATATCCCATGCCCATTTGTCAACTGGGGAATGGCTTGGGCTTCTTACAAATTTGACTGAGTACTTTATATATTTGAAAAATTAGAGCTTTATCAGAGAAATTTGTTATTGTGAACCTTAAAAATTTCCCAGACCCTACTTCATAAGGCTGGGTTAAGACCATTCCCCATTTGGGCAGTGAAGGTACTTGATCAGGAATGTGAGAACTCTACTTCACCATAATTAAGCATACTTTAGGGGAAGATAAAGTTGTAAACTCTTTGCTGAGCAATGAAAAGTACTTAAACCCATACTTATAGTAAGACAAAAAAGTTCTGAAGCCATGTCTATTTTTGGATCTAATACAAAGGGGTGCTAAGTACCTAAAGGTCAGGCAACTTGTGAACTTACAAGGAGCAAAGAAGTGAAAACTTACTCAGAGATTCTAGTCTACTCATGTGTGAATTACTCAAAAGATTAGTCTTCTTAGGTGTAAACTAAGAATGGTCTGTCCTTTGAAAAATGTCTACTGTGATTGGTAGATGAGAGAACTTAGGGGAGGTGACATAGGAGAAAATTCCCTTTATAAGGAGAGAAAAAGCTGAGTCTCAAGACAGTCAGAAGAATCCCTCTCTGGAGAAGGATGGCTGGCTGAACTGGTGTCTATATTCTTGCTTGGACAGATCTTGTGGTGAGTGATTAAGGACTGACTGATCTTTTCTCTTAGGGCTTAGGCCTGGGTTGGCCAGGACTGGCCAGGGCCAGCTTATCCCTTTCTCATTATTTCCTTTTTCTCTCTTTCTTTAATTCCTCATTGTATTATTAATTAAATTCTCTATAAAACCCAGTTGACTTGGGCATATTCATAATTGGGAATATTTCCCTGGCGACCACCTTATATATTGATTTAAAAACAAGACACTGTAGTGAAAATACATTTTCTGCAGTCACATTTACTCATCCACTCTTTTATCTACTACAATTAAGTCTTCCACTATTGTAATCACTACAATTTATATCTACCAACCATTTTAACTCTTACATTATCAGAGAAATTTTTCCAGTTTTCTACTTCCCTTCTAATCTTGGTTGCATTGGTTCTGTTTGTACAAAACCTTTTAAATTTAATATAATCAAAATTATTCATTTTATATCTTATAATGTTCTCTGCCTTTTGCTTAGTCTTAAATTCTTCCCTTCTCCATAACTCTGACAAGACAAACTATTCTATTTTTACCTAATTTGCTAATAATATCACTTTATGTTTAAGTCATATACCCATTTTGTACTTATCTTGGTATAGGGTGTGAGATGTTGATCTAAACCTAATTTTTTCTATACCATTTTCTAATTTTTCCTAGCAGTTTTTGTCAAATACTGAGTTCTTATCCACAAATCTGGGATCTTAGGGTTTATCAAAAGCCAGATTTCTTAGGTTATTTATCCCTAAACTATTCCAGTGATCCATCCTTCTATCTCTTAGCAAGTACCACATAATTTTGATGATCACTGCTTTATAATACAGTTTGGGATCTGGTACTACTAGGCCCTCATCTTTTACATTTTTTTCCTTAGTATTGATCTTTTATTCTTCTGGATGATCCTTGATATTATTTTTTCTAGTTCTATAAAACAGTTTTTTGGTGGTTTCATAGGTATGGCACTGAATACATGAATTAATTTTGGTAGTGTGTAATTAGAATCTGTTACTCTAAAAACTATGATTCCCAGTGCTCTACTCACTTCTTGTCATTACATGCTGAGGTAGACAGGATATAAATTGGGTGTAGTTCTGCCTCTCAGACTCTCTTTCCTTCCTATTGTACTAGTGGGGAAATCAAGAAGGAACCAAAGTTTTGACAGATACTTGAGAGAGTGGGAAGAGATAAAAGATAACACCAATTTTCCCTTCCTCCAGGCAATGGAGGAAGACAATGACAATGTCTTGACAATGGAGTGAGATCTAACTAGAAAGGAAGGGTAAGAGGAAATCCCCTTCAGTCTCTTTCTTCTTTGATTGATGCATTTTGTAATTCTCCTTCTAGTACATTTAAGATGATTGAGTCTTCATTAAAGCAAAAATAACTATTTATTGGATAATGAGTTAGGATATAAACAAAGATAGAGGAAACAGGAAGTTCCTGACTATTTCCCTCCTATAGCTGGTTTCAGGAGGGTTTGAAGCACACTGGCTTAATGTCTTTGTGGGCTCAAGATCTTGGTACTTCTTGTCTCTAAGATATGGTTTGAATCTTCTGTAGGATAGGCTCTTTTCTTCCCCTAAGTGAAAAAGTCTCTATCCCACTAATATAACAGATGAATGGCCTGAATCTTCTATTGCTCAGCAAAGGATTTAGTGGATATTGTTTGTCTGTTCAGTAAGGATTTTTTTCCTTCCCTCTTCAAGCCAAGAAGAGAAGAACTCAGCAGTTTCCCAACTGCTCCTTCTTCAACTTAGCTAGAATGTTCCATTCCCATCCCCCAGTGGCAGCAGAGTTCCATCTCACCTTTTCCTGAGATAGCTCTTCCAAATCCAGTCTTTTTCATTCATTTTAACATTTCTTTCTACCACACTGTCCTAGCTTTGGTGGAACAGGGATTTTTAATCAGGGAGAAAAACTTCATCACATGGTTCTGTTTTATCAGATAATAAACTTTATAAAAACAATATTTGAAGTATTGGACATTAATTTAAATCATACAGTAGTTTTGTCATCTTTATTATAGTAGCTCCTCCTACTTGTGAGCAATTACTTTTTCCAATTTTTAGATCTAGTTTTATATGGGTGAAAAATGTTTTGGAATTATTTTAATATAATTCCTGTTTGTCTTGTCAGATACATTCTCAATATTTTATATGATCTAGAGTGATTTTAAATGGAGTTTCTCTTTCTAACTCTTGCTGCTGAGTTTTTTTGAAATATATAGAAATATTGATGATTTGTGTGAGTTTATTCTGTATACTGAAACTTTGTAAAAGTTATTATTTCCACTAGATTTCAGTTGATTCTCTAGGATTCTCTAAGTATATCTTCTGTAAAGAGAGATAGTTTAGTTGCCTACTTTAATTCCTTCAATTTGTTTTTCTTCTCTAATTGCTACCACTAGCATTCTAGTACAATATTAAATAATAGTGATGATAATGGGCATCCTTGATTCACTCCTGATCTTATTGGGAAGGCTTCTAATTTATCCCCATTGCAGATAATACTTGCTGATGTTTTTAAATAAGTACTACTTATTTTGAGGTAAGGCCCTTTTATTCCTATGCTTTTTAGTGTTTTTCGATAGGGATGAGTGTTAATTTTTCAAAGACTTTTTCTGCATCTATTGAGATAATCATATGATTTCTGTTGGTTTGGTTATTGATGTTGTCAATTATGTGGATGGTTTTCCTAATATTAAACCATCTTTGCATTCCTGGGATATAAATCCCACCTGTTCCCGGTGAATAATCCTTGTGTTAAATCTTATTTTGTACTGAATATTTTAATTTGGTGGTCGCCAGGGATTTAATTTCTAAATCCCAAAATGAATTACTAAAGTAAATGGAATTTATGGTATTTTATTTACAATAGAGGGACATTTCTTTACAACTTTTTGAGGAATTCCTGAAAAGTTTTCCACTCTTAGACATAGTTGAGGGAGAAGGAGAAACGTGTACAATTTATCCAATTCCAGACTCTATTCCAAATGGGTTATGAACGTCATCTTCTACAGATGTAGGCTTTCTTAAATTAGCAACACCAGTTAAAGTAAAGACTAAAGGGCGTCCTCTACCTTATATTCCCCAATACTCTCTAAGTTAAGAAGCAGTAGAGGGTATAAGACCAATTATATAATCATTGTTAGAGCAATGCATTATAGTCCCATGTATTTCAGAATTTAATACCTCTATGCTACCAATTAAAAAACCAAAAGTCGATGAAGTGGAAAACCATGTCACAGATTTGTCCAAGGTTTAAGGGCTCTAAATGATTATGTTATAAAATCTAACCCAATAGTACGATCCCCAGCTACAATTATCTCCTCCATACCCAGTCATGCACGCTATTTCACGGTGGTAGAGTTATGTTCTGTTTTCCTTTTTATCCTCATACATAAGGACTCCCAAAAGATTTTTGCTTTCCCTGACAGGGAAGAAGTTTTTGTTGGAGCCGTTTGCCCCACAGGCACTGGGAAAGTCCATTTCTCTTTTGACAAATCCTAAATAATGATCTAGAAAGTATCTGTTTTAAAGACTGTGAATTAGTACATTTCATAGTTGACATTCTTTTAGCTTCTCCAAATTAAAGAATTTGTTTTAGAGAGAGCAAATGTCTTTACTGTGAATTGTATAAGCGAGGGCTTGAGATCTCCGAAACCAAGCTGCAATGGTGTCTACCAAGAGTTGAAGACCTACGATTCATTCTATCTAGAGGTTCTAAGAGTATTTCCCCAAAACTTAGAGCAGACTTCCAAAAACTTAGTGCCCCAAGAGCCAAAAGCCAGGTAAGAGCCATACTTTGGACAATGGGTTTCTGTAGACAATGGATGACAGTCACAGAGGAGGCCCACAGGGCTGGTCTTGTGCCCCCACCAGAGTTGGGTGGTCTCTGGCTGTACCCGGGTTCTTTCTATTCCTTCTCAGAGGAGAAAACTTCTGCAGGACCTTCTCCAAGTGTGTGAAGTGTTTGTTTTCATGAGCTGGAAATCATTTGCCTTTGAGGGAAGATTAAAGTTGTTCATTTGATAAAGTTGCCTCAAAAGAAGTCTGTACATTTCATGTTATTCTTAACTAGCTATTCCAAAGGATTCGCCTTTCTTAAGTAGAAAATTCAATTAAAGATGAGACTCTGTCAAGGCATCCTGGTCTGATGGCTCCCAGCACTAAAGGCCCTGGAAGGGCTTCTCTCCCTGGAGGATTCTTCCTTTGCTGGCTTCAGGCCCTGGGGCTGCTGCTCTGAATTCCTCTCTGCTGTCTCTGGGTCTCAGGAGGGGAGAACACACAGGCCTGGGCAGGGCACGGCCTGCCCTCCCCTGTGATGGGGGTGTTGGGGGCCCCCCAAGGCCCTTCCCTGGACTCCAGCCTCTTCTTCCAGGCTTTGGGCCCGACCAGGCTGAGCTGAGAGGGAGCCTGAAAGGGAGGCCCAAAGGGGGAGGCAGCAGGGGGGGTCCAGCACCCTCTGGGGGCCCTCCGAGGCCTGCCAGCCCCCAGGAGCCCAGGAGGAGCTCTTTCCTGCAGGCATCCCCCAGGCCCAGCCCCCAGAAGCCTGGCTCTGCCCTCCCCCAGCAGGGGCTCCAGGAGAGAGCATTCTGCTCCAGCTCTGAGGCCAGGAGACAGCTGGGAGGAGGCGGGAATTCCCTGAGGGGTGGATGACAAGCAGGGAGGGGCAGCCCCAAAGCCAGGGTCCCTCCTAACAAAGGCTTCTGGGAAGGGACGGGGTGGGGAAGGAAGGGGTGGGGCCTGGGCGTACGGGAGAGACGTCGCGGGCGGAGCCTAACAGAGAGGCGGGGCTCAGGCAAGGAGGCGGTATCTGGGAGGGCCTTTGCAGGAGCGGAATGGAGGCGGGGCAAAGCGGGAATGGGTGGGGCCTAAAGCCAGGTGAGGTTGAGCTACTGTCTGGGGCTGAGAGGAGGTGCACGCAGTGGGCGGGCTCCAGGTCTGATCAGGGGCGGGGCCTAGGCTGGGGCGGGCTTTCAGGGTTTTAAACTTGGCTTCCTCCATCCCGCCCTCTCCTGCTCCTGGGTTCCTGCGCATACTGTACCGTCCCGGAGGAGGTGAGGCGTCTGTCCTTCAGGGATCCCCCCAGACCTGGCATGGAGAGTTTGGAGGAGTGCGGAGAGGACGCCGCGCTGGAGCCCTTCAGGACCCCCCAGGTAAGCAGCAGCGGCTTCTCCTGATGGGGAGGCTCAGGCAGCGGGTGTAGACACTCCTCTCCTGACATGGAGCCTCAGGCCCAGGTGTAGACACTCCCCTCTCTCCAGGGCTCCAAAGTCACTTGTTTCCCTTCTTGAATTCAAACCCTTCCCAGAAACCCCGTCCTGGGGCTCCTGCTGGGCCTCTTCTGCAGGAAAACCTGCTGCTCCTTCCTGGTTGGCCGCTTCTCCCCCCTGTGGATGGCAGGTTCCGGCTCCGGCCCGGCTCCCTCCCGTCGTCCTGGGCCGAGAAGTCGGGTCTGTTTTGGGCCCAGCATGTGCCCAGGCCCAGTTGGGAGGCTTCAGGCCAGGCTGGGGAAGCCAGAATGACGAGGCCCAGAGGGAGGAGGACGTCCAGGAAGCAGGAGCAGCTGATCTCGAGGCCGGGTTCTGGGTTCTGGGGTCTGGGCTCCACTGCGGGCCCGGCTGGGATGGCCCACCGTCAGCAGGCATCGAGGCCTTGAAGGTCAGAATCAGGCCCGAGTGCAGGACACAGACAAAAAGGGCTCCTGAGCAGATGCAGAGGACACACTTCCAGGCAGGATGGGGATGCCCCATGGCAGCTCCAGCCCAGTCTGGCTCCAGCCAATGTCCTAAAATGGCGCCTGACCCCGTGTCCCCCACAGCCTGTCTGTGGACGGGCCTGGAGTGAGGGAGGGGACCAGCTCTGACCCTGTCTGTGTGACCATGAACAATCCCCCCCCCACCTTTCTGAGCTTCAGTTTGCTCCTCTGTATGTAAATGGGGAGATGCATGGCATCTCCCCATTAGACTGGGGGCTCCTTGAGGCCAGGCTCTGTGTTGGCCCTTCTTTGTATGCCCACGGCTTGGCCCAGAGCCTGGCACAGGACGGACTTTCCCTCAGTGCTGGCTGACTGGTCAGTGGCTGTTATGTGTCCTGACTCAGAATCCAGGACAGCCTGAGGGTGGGAGCCCAGGCTGGGGTCCGAATCAGCCCTTGTCCTTCCTGCCCACTTCCCTTCCCCTCCCAGGGCCCTCTGGGCTGTAGTCCCGGGCTGAGCCCATTTATATATTCCTTCAGGCCTCTGTGACGTTCAAGGATGTGGCCGTGGACTTCACCTGGGAGGAGTGGAGGCTCCTGGACCCTCCCCAGAAGGAGCTGTTCTGGGAGGTGATGCTGGAGAACTACAGGAACCTGGTCTGCCTGGGTGAGGAGGGCTCCTCTGGGCCTTGGGATCTGCCCATGGAAGGGGATCTACTTCCTTCTTCTAGGCCCTGTCTAGGGTGCAGCTGGAATTCTCTGGCTTGTAATGGCCTGAGCACTTCTTATGCTAACCAGTCCAAAAGCCAGGCTGCCCCGGCTGTGAAAGGCTCTTGTTTTGTTTGTGGAGCAATGAAGGGCTTTACTATGTGGTCCCAGCCCAGCTCTGCTCCCTCAGGCCATGGGGGCCTTCTCAAAGCTCAGGGGAAGTACTTGAAGTCAACCAAACTCCCAATAACTCAGTATTGAATGGATCAAATGAACCCTTTGTCTTTCAGAACCCCTCTCCATTCCTTGTTCCAGTCCTGTGTCTTCCCAGGAAAACAAACCAGAGCAGCCTTGAGATGTTTTCTCTAAGCATCTCCATGACACCCAGGCTCCTTTACTAGCTTGTTCCTAAGGGCATGAGAGATCATCCTCCCTCTTCATCTCTTTGCCCTTTCCCATGACTAGGCCTTGCTGATTCAAACAAGGATGTGAGGATCTCTGAGCTGGAGTCAGGGGAACCACATTGGATTCCAACTGGTGGTGTCCTAAGAAGCTGCTGGCCAGGTGAGTGAGGGAGTGGATGAGTGCCTGACCCTGGTGAGGACACAACAACCCATACACAGCTCTGCTGGTCATTCATCTCTCAGCCCCGAGAAAATGGGCTCCTGGGTGATCCCCTCAGTGACCTTCTGGGCCAAGAACTCCTCTCCCTGCCACAGATCTCACATAGAATTCCTTCCTGCCCCCTCCACTTTGAATGATTTTGCCTCAAAAGGTATGGATACAAATGACCAGGTTCTGCTGGTACCTTCATAGTAAGGAAAAGAAATTCCACTATGGGTGGAGATCTTGGTTGTCTTAATCTTTTTTGGAAAGCAAAATGGAATTCTTCAGTGTCAGAGCTACACATGAATTCTTTTCCTTAGACCCCCTAATCATATTCTCATGACTCCTTCCTGTGGTCTAATTCAGGTGAAGATTTTGCCAGGTGTGTGTGTTCTTTTACAGCCCTTCCTTGTTGGCTTTGAGAGTTTTTCCTGACTCGGCCCTTCCTTGGGCTCTTCTTTTTATATCTTTACCTTGTGTCTTAAATTGTTGCTAAGTACTGCTTCTGAGACACTCTTGTGTGCCTATGTCTTTGTCTATGATGAATATCAATACTAGATGTATACATAAACATGTATAGACATATATATTCCAGAGAATATATATTCCAGGTTATGTTGTTCATATATAGTATAGGGCAGCCAGCAATCATCCCCACGTACAATGATTCTGAGGTCCCTGTATCAGCTTTCCCCCCTTCAGCTAATTTAATATTATTGACTTATTTCAAAGGATAAGCTTGGTGAATTCAAAGAAATTGTTTCTAAGTATTGCTTCTGAGACACCCTTGTGTGCCTATGTCTTTGTTTATAATGGATAGCAATAGTATATATATATACACATAAACATGTGCAGACACATATATTACAGGTTATGTGGTTCATATATAGTGTAGGACAGCCAACAGTCATCCCCACCTGCAATGATTCTGAGGTCCCTGCATCAGTTTTCCCACCTTCAGCTAATTTAATATTATTGACCCATATCAAAGAATAAGCTTGGTGAATTCAAAGAAATTTTAGAAGACACATGAACTGATTTCCATTCATATGACAACAACAACAAGGACAGTGTTTATAGCAGCCTGATTATTGGGGAAAGTGAAGCCTAGACAAAAGCTGATTCATCCAAGGAAAAGCTCTGTTCATATTCTTTCTTTCAGGTTGGGAATTGAGGCCTCAGACCAAGGAGTCAGCTCCCAAGATGAGTATTTCTGTGAAAGTATTAACCCAGGAAAAGTCCTTGGAGGATGATCCAAGAATCTGCAAGATGGAGAAAGCCTGGGATTGTGATGGCAGGTTGAAGAAAAAGCAGAGAATGGAGGGGAAACCTTCTAGAGGAATAAAAATAATCCAAGCAGAATCTCCCAGTGAGGCTGGAAGCTCTGAATATGGTAAATACAGTCAGATCCCTAGCCCAGAGCCAGGCCTTTTTCCACAACAGGGAGCATCTGTAGTTATGCAGGGCCAGAAAGGAGATAACCAGAGAGGGAGTTCCACCATGTATTTGAACCAAGGACAATGTGATCAAATCCATTCCAGGAAGAAATGTCCTAATAAGGTTACAAAATGTCAGAAAGTGCTGGGTCCTGATTTGGGCTGCATTAAAAAATGTGGAATTCTTTCTGAAGAGAAAGTTCATGAAAGGGAGAATTCATTCCCTCGTATTAATGAATGTGGTCCACACCAGACAACCGATAGGGGAAAAAAGTGTAATGAATTAACTAAACATAGGAAGACAGGTCGTGCTAAACAATACTCTCTTCATCAGAGTAGAGAGAGATGGTACAAATGCAATGAATGTGGAAAGACCTTCCAGCAAAAGGGGCAACTTAAAGCACATTACAGAACTCATACTGGAGAGAAACCTTTTAAATGCAGTCAATGTAGTAGGGCTTTCTGGCAAAAGACAGATCTTATCCGACATGTTAGGATTCATACTGGAGAGAAACCTTTTAAATGCAGTGAATGTGGTAGGGCTTTCTGCCTAAAGACAGATCTTATCCGACATTTTAGGATTCATACTGGAGAGAAACCTTTTAAATGCAGTGACTGTGGGAAAGCCTTTTCTAGAAGCACAAGCCTAACTTTACATCAGAGATCTCATACTGGAGAGAAACCATATGCATGCAATGAATGTGGGAAGACTTTCCTGTCAAGCTCTCACCTTTCAGAACACAGGAGGAGAACTCATGAAGGATTAAGACTTCATGAATGCAACGTGTGTGGGAAAACATTCTCTCGGAAGTATAATCTTACTAATCACAGTAGAATTCATACTGGAGAGAAACCCTATGAATGCAGTGAATGTGGAAAGGCCTTCCAGCAAAAGTGGGCTCTTAAAGCACATTATAGAATTCATACTGGAGAGAAACCCTATGAATGCAGTGAATGTGGAAAGACCTTCCTCCTAAAACCAAGTCTTACGTTCCACTTCAGAATTCATACTGGAGAGAAACCTTTCAAATGCAGTGAATGTGGAAAGGCCTTTTACAGTAAGTCAGACCTTGCCAGGCATAGCAGGATTCATGCTGGAGAGAAACCCTATGAATGCAGTGAATGTGGAAAGGCCTTTTCCAGTAAGTCATATGTTACCCACCATAGCAGGATTCATACTGGAGAGAAACCCTATGAATGCAGTGAATGTGGAAAGGCCTTTTCCAGTAAGTCATATGTTACCCACCATAGCAGGATTCATACTGGAGAGAAACCCTATGAATGCAGTGAATGTGGAAAGGCTTTTTCCATGGCTGGAAAACTAAAACGACATCAGAGTACTCATACTGGAGAGAAACCCTTTGAATGCAATGAATGTAGGAAGACATTCCGAAGAAATTCTCACCTTTTAAGTCATCAGAGGAGAATTCATGGAGGAATTAAACTTCATGAATGCAATGTATGTGGGAAAGCATTCTATGGGAAGTTTGAACTTACTATTCACAGTAGAATACATACTGGAGAGAAACCCTATGAATGCAGAGAATGTGGAAAGGCCTTTTCCACTAAGTCAGGTCTTACCAACCATAGCAGGATTCATACTGGAGAGAAACCTTTTCAAAGCAATGTTTGTGGGGAAAGTTTTCTCTGGAGAAGCTTACTGACCCTACACCAGACAATTCACAGTGGAGAGATGAGAGAGACTAGCTCTACCAAATAATTGAAAGGACCCCAGGACAGGTTGGGGGAGATGAGAAAATAGGTTTGGGGTTCAGGATGGCCAGAGATAAGCTGGTAGCTAATCAAGGCAAAGTTTATTGATTATGCTTTCCATTATATAGAGAGTCTGAAACAGGCTAAGGTCTTGGGTGAGCTTTTTACATTCTCAGTGGAAGGTAATGGTTTACAAGTTTGGTACAAAGGGTTTGGTTAACTTCATTGAATGTAGACAGTTTTCTATAGGCTGATAAATCAATGTCAATATGTAACTACCTAACTGAGATGGCCAGAGAATGCTTGCATCAGTAGTTTTTGGAAGAAAATGCTGTTACAGCAGGAGGTGTGGAAAAGGAGGGGTTTGAAGCCTCAGTCTACATGTCTAACTTTAGCTGAGCTATGGTTTCAGTTTTACTGAGGGTCTGCTTCGTCCAGAGCTTGCTCTTAGGGTCTCAGACTTTTTCTCTTTTTACCTAAATTAGATAGGAGGATAAACTGAATAAATGCTTGATTTCATTTTTGCTTTCTGAGGTGGAAGCAGGGTATTTGTCATTTGTCTTTATTGCTTTCTTTCTCTCTGTCTGTCTCTCACTTTATATATTTTATACTCTTCTATTTCATTCCTTCCTGACCCAGTCCCTTTTTTTCAGCCTGGAATGCCTCTAGGACATCAAGGGGAACAATAATCAAAGGAAAGATTGAGAGTATCCAAGCAAAGGAAGATACGATTCCCCAGATCCTCAATACAATCCAGAAACCTGAAACTTTATCAGGGCCATTCCACTGTCCTCTACACCCATCCAGGGGTTATTCCACTTCATATAATGACTCTGTCCATTCCCATGGTGACACTATATGGAATATCCTTCAATTGACACCATCATGTCTTAGGAGATACGTTTCTGAGCTACAGTTCTTTGGGCCAGAACCAGCATTCCCTCTCATACAACAAAGCTCACTCTCCCACAACAGTTGCAGGGGCAGAAAGCAGCCTCTGGAACGAGGTCTTGCAGAGAGAATTGCTCTTGATATATCTAAAGGACAATCAAAGAGTTCAGACAGGAAAGATGAGGCCCAGTGGAAAGGGCAGCCACCACCACTAGCAGGGACAGCAAAAGGCCCTCATTCAGAAATACGTAGAATCAGAAGACAAAGATTTCTGGTCCAAAGGAAAGCAGAGAAATCTGAGCTCAAAGGGAAGAAGAATGCTGAGACCTCAGGGCCAAGGAGAGCAGACAGCTTCTTTGTTTGGAACTTACCTACACTGGGTGGTTCCTGGTAGTCCCCACTGCCCTCTACCTGTGTTGTCTCTGAACTCCTGAAATCACAGATATCCTCAAGTAGGACCCAAGGCCAGGACCTCAGGACTGTGATATTGAAATCACTTTAAAAGACTGATATATGTTAATTTTAGGTCGCCAAGGAATTCACTTATGTAATTCCTAAATGAAACACTCAAGTCAGCTGCCAAATGTAATGGTGTTTTAATTACAAACAGGAGGAATTAAGTTATTTTTTGGGGGAGGGGTGGAGAGAGAGAAAATGGGAGAGAAGGAAATTAGTTTAAGTCAGACCTACTCTGGCTCAGGCTGAGCTAAAGCAGGCTTTAAGGCCTTGGGTTAGCCAAGGCAGGGAAAGGGATCAGATCTGATCACTCACATGACCAATCTGAAGGAAATCAGTCTGCAGGTTCCTCCAACTCCAAGCACCAGCCTCCAACTGAACTCTAGCCCTCCTCCCAGGAAGTCCCAAGAATTCCAGAGGCTGTTTTCTACCTCACTTCCTGTGTCTCACATGTGCCAATTGTGGCTCTAGCTTGACCTAGGACTGCCCAGAGGTTTGTCCTTTTTTTGCACATGTCTGTTAAGGGCCATATTCTCAAATAGTAAATCTTGAGTCAATCTTGAGTTTGCTGCAGTCTTCCTAACCTTGTTACACTGAGTAGGATGGAGAATGCCGTTTCCAAGACCTGATTCTGTTATTCCAAGTATCTCTATTGTTATTGATCAGGAAATAGCTAAATTTAATCTTCTAAAGAATGGTCTGAATAGGGTGGAGTAGTTTTGAAATTCCCAGGACCCTGCCTGCCTCTCCAAGCCCTGCCCTCTATTATCTGGAATGCCACTGCCAGTAGAATGAGCCCTCTTCAGCCTAGACTCTTCCCAGGCATCTAAACCACCCCAACACTTGATATTGTACTTGGGCAGTCACCTACAAGGCTGATCACTCTGAGAACTTCCCCCTCACTCTCCTTCCTTCTTCCCTTAGTCCCTCCCATACTCTTTAAGTATCCGGGCAACACTAGGCTCTTTCTAGTTCCTCACAGGAGACTCTCCATCTCCTGACCTTATTCTGGGATTCCTCTCCCTCCTCCCCAGCTTTCATTACTTTCCACACTAGTCTCTGCCTCCTCAGTGCTGGATTCCTTCAGGTCTGAACGAAAAATTCATCTTCTTCAAGAAACCTTTATTGACCCACCTTTTGTTTGACTTCCTACAATTTATCTTGTACATATTGAAAGGAAAATTGTTTTATGGTCTTTATATTACTGATCATGAAACAAGGGATCACCCAGAATTCTTCAGAGAAGTAACTGCAGGGACAAATTGTAAGTTAGACTCGGTTATTCCATTAATCGTGTACAAGATATCAAGTATAATACAATGCCGGCCACAGTATCGAGAGGGATGCAGTTTGGTGGTTTGTGGGGTTTTCCTTAATGGACTTCCCTGACCAGCAGGGTCCCACAAGGTGTAATGGTAGAAATTTTAGGCTTCTGGGATAGGTTATGAGCACTGTAATGGTTAAAAATGTGGCTACAGGATTTGTGTAATATTAAACAATGGCCGCCAAGGAATTTACTTATGAAATTCCTAAAATGAAACACTCAAGTCAGAATGAAGTTTATGGAGGTTTAATCACACTGGGAGTAGGGAAAGGAGGGGGAGAGAAGGAGAGAAGAGAAAAGGGAAAGGGGCTACTCAACCTCTGACCAAGGCAGAGGGAGTTTTAGGCCCAAAGGGCCAAGGTGGAAAGAATCAGTCCTTAACTCACGTGAGTGATCTGAAGGAAAGCTGTCTGCGGGCGTCCTCCCTGTCCAAGCTCCTAACACCAACTCCCCGTCTTGCTCTCTCCACAGGAAGTGAGCGAATTCCAGAGGCTGTTCCCTACCTCACTTCCTGTGTCTCACAAATGCCAATGGTTGGCTCTAGCTTGGCTTAGGACAGCCCAGGTGGGCAGTTAGTTATTTCTGATTTGTCATTGACTAGCACATGCCCGTGTAGTGTGGGTGTGCACAATTTTTGGGTGCTAGACCAAGATGGAGACTTTTAAAATTCACAATCCCCCCTGATGATGATTGGGAGACTAGTCTCCCCAATTGATCACTAAACATAAGCATACTGCACCCCAAAAATTTCTAACTATAAGTATACAAAAATTTTTTCCACTAAGAGGAAAATTATAATAGTTGTAAATATGGGGAAATAGAGGAGAGAGAAAGACAGCAAACCAATGTTTTGCTGGGAGCATTGACAAAAGCCAATTAGGGGGCAGTCCCCTTTGGCATAAGCGTGTACATTCAAAAAATGTTCAATCAACCACACCCCAAGGTTCATTCTGGATCTTCCTGTAGTGAAAAGGTTTAGATATCTTTCTGCAAACAGTTCATTCTCTGGATTCAGTTAGTTAGCAAGCTTCTTCTCTGAAGATTTCTCTCTCGAACAAAATTTAAATCTTGGATTTGATGAAATACAATCCCCCCTGAAGAAAGTGTTGAAAAAACACTGAGTCCAGCTGAGGATTCAAGTTTTAGTTGTGGGGGTGTGTGAGTTAATCCAAAAGAAAAACAAAACAAAATGAAAATAACTCAAAATCAAAAGAAAAAAAGGGAAAAAATTAAGGGAAAAATATAGACCCTATATATATATATATATATATATATATATATATATATATATACATATATTTATATTAAAGAAGAATTCAAAATCAGTATCAAAAATCAAAAAATCTATGTATACAAAATTTGAGAAAGCAAGAATAAAAAAAAATTTTTTTTTTCCTCCACAGGCCCCTGTATTAGGGTCCAGTTAAGTAATTTCTAATCCCACAAGTCTGTAGGACAGAATGCAGCATATTTTACTTCCCCATTTGCAGCCAAGGCTACAGGAAGTTGCCATACTATAGGAGAGAAAAAAGAGGACCAGATTCTTATTTTATATCTAGGGAAGTGTCATCCCCTCGTCTGATTTTACCTTCGTTCTCAGGAATGGATGGAGCCAGGATGGTAGCCAACCTTTGGTACTTGTCTATAGGTACTTTCACGAAGAGTGTGGATACAGGGAAGGCCTACATGTTAACCTCTGTCAAGTGTCGCAACCCCGAGTCTCACACTAGGTTCAAGTCCTTAGTATTGGCTTAGAAATGCATTAATTCTACCTGGATTGGTCTTTGATTTTTAGACCTGTGAGCTCTTTTGGCATTATCCAGGTTATCTCTGTGCTCCTTTTTTGATCTCATGCCTAGAATCAGACACAAACATTAATCATAGTCCCACAACAATTATCAATAAATGGCAGGTTCCCATAGTCTAAAGCTGTTTGGGTGTGTATTAATAATAACAGCAAGTATATATATTTAAACTAATATTGTAGAATAAAAATTAATATTGATCATATGTACCTTAAGTACATAGAAATGAGAAAAAGGGAAAAAATAAAATGATGTAAAAATAATAATAATAATAAAATAAGGAAAAGAGAAAAAAGGAAAAAAGGAAAAATTAAATTTAGGAATTCAATGTGTCAAAAGCAGAATAAAACAGTTCCACTTGTCAATGGGTAGTTATCTCCAATGCATGTATAGGATACAGTCAATCAGTCTCAACAGAAGATGCTCTCTTTACATGAGAACAGTGAATCCAAGAGTCCTTTTCTCCAACCTTTATAGATGTTGGAGTAGTTAACAATATTTGGAATGGTCCTTCCCAGGAAGGCTGGGTTGCTCCTGTACGCTGGAAGTTCTTTATATACACGTTGTCTCCTGGGTTCAGGTCGTGAAGTGAAAAGTCTAGTGGTCCAGCTTGTACTGCAGCTCTGGATTCATGTAGCTGATGCAGTTTGTGCTGTAATTCCTGTATATAGGAAGCAATAGTAGTATCTCCCCCTAATAGATATGTATAAGCCAGGGAGAAAGGCTTAGCCTGTATAGGCGGATGTCCAAAAAGCATCTCAAATGGTGAAATATGTAAGTCTCCTCTAGGCCTACTTCTAAGATGAAATAGGGCCAAAGGGAGAATTTCAGGCCATTTTAAATGGGTCTCAGTGCATAATTTGCCAATCATAGTTTTAAGTTCTTTGTTCATCCTCTCAACTTGGCCTGAACTCTGGGGATGATATGGAACATGGAATTTTGGAGTTATCCCCAAGCAAGAATATATCTGGTTTAGAACAGAATCAGTAAAATGACTCCCCCTATCGGAATCAATACGTGCTGGTAGGCCAAAGCGAGGAATAATTTCTTTTAAAAGCACCTTAGCAACAAAAGCTGCTGTGGCTCGGGCTGTAGGAAATGCTTCCGGCCATCTGGTCAGTTGGTCTACTATGACCAAACAAAATTTATATTGTCCAGCCTTTGGCATCGTTATAAAATCTATCTGCAGGTGCTCAAAAGGTGTGTAAGCCAGAGGACTTCCACCAAAGGCTTTGCCACAAAAGGCATGTTGGTTATATGCCTGGCAGGTACAGCAGGATGAACACACTTTAGAGGCTATGGTAGTTATACCAGGGGCTATCCATACTCTCTTAACAGAGTCCACGATGCCCTGGGTACCAAAGTGGCCATTATTATGAACAGATTGGCAAATTTGGTGATAGAAACTTCTAGGGAGCAGGGGTTTTCCTTCAGATGACACCCAGACTCCATTGATCTGTTTTGCTTTGAATTTCTGTTTCCATTTTTCCACTTCCTTCTCATCATAGGAAAGTGATAAATTTGAGTCATCAGTAGTTGTTAATATTAAAAGTAATTCAGGCCCTTCTATGGCTGCTAGCTTTGCAGCAGCATCTGCTCGGTCATTTCCCCTAGAGACAGGGTCGGTGCCACCTGTATGGGCTGAGCAATGAACTACATCTAGGGCTTCAGGCAGCTGAAGAGCAGAAAGGACTTCATTAATAATTTCAGCATTAGCTATGGATTTTCCAGCTGAGGTTAAAAATCCTCTCTGGAGCCATAGCATCCCGACTGAGTGACAAATGCCAAAAGCATATCTAGAATCCGTATAAATTGTTGCCTTTTTATCCTTGGCAATTATACAGGCATGTTTCAGAGCTATGAGTTCTGCTCCTTGAGCGCTAATGTTAGAGGGCAATGAGGCTGACCACTCAGTGGCAAATTCTGAGACTACGGCAGCTCCACTATAGCGTATACCATCCCTCATGAAAGAAGAACCATCAGTAAATAAGATCAGGTCTGAGTTCTTTAAGGGAGTGTCCAAGAGATCATCTCGAGGCTTTTCTGCCATGGACACTAGTGTTTCACAACTGTGTAATGGTTCTCCTGAAGTTGGTAAGTCTGGAAGCAGGGTGGCAGGATTAAGCGTTGAACAGCGTTTCAAAGTAATGTTTTCATTATTTAGCAAGGTTATTTCATATCTTGTAATTCGCTGATCAGAAAATGCCTGTGTTCTCTGTCTTAGCAATAATGCTTCTACCTCATGTGGACACATAATTGTCAATGGGCATCCTAATACTAGATCAACGTTTTTTGTCACTAGTAAAGCAGTAGCAGCCACTCCTCTAAGGCATGGTGGTGCTCCTGAAGCTATTGGGTCCAGCTGGGCTGAATAATAAGCAACTGGACGCTGAGAAGGCCCCAGAGTCTGAGTTAAAACGCCTGAGGCTACTCCTCTTTGCTCATGTACATACAAAGTAAATGGCTTGTTGTAATTTGGGATGCCTAGAGCAGGAGCAGATAGGATAGCCTTTTTTAGCTCTGATAGAGCTGACATGTGTTCAGGCTCTAATTTGAGGGGTTCAGGGACTACATCCCTTGTTAGTGCTATAAGAGGTTTAGTAATTTCCCCATAGCAAGAAATCCATTGTCTGCAAAACCCTGTTGCTCCCAGAATTGCTCTTAACTGTTTTTTAGTAGTAGGAGCACTCAATTTTTGAATATTCTCAATTCGCTTGGGAAAAATACAGCGGGCACCAGCTGTCAGAATGAACCCCAAATATTCTACTTTGGGGAGACACCACTGAACTTTATCCTTCGAGATCTTATGACCTCTTTTGTGCAATTCCAAAAGAAGGTGTTTACTATCTTCCTGACATGCTTCTGTATCCACGGAAGCCAAGAGTAGGTCATCTACATATTTTATTAATTTGCTGTTTTTAAATTTTATATTATCTGTATCTTGTCCCAAAATTTGTGCAAATAAGGTCGGACTTTCTACATAACCCTGGGGCAGACGACTCCAGGAATATTGTATGCCATTCCAAGTGAAAGCAAAAATATGCCTCGAGTTCTCATGTATGGGTATAGAGAAGAAGGCTGAGCACATGTCTACTACTGTAAAGTATGTAGCTGTGCTAAGAATAGAAGAAATAATAGTATTGATATTGGGAACTATGGAGTGTCTCTTTATAACGTGATTGTTCACAGCCCTCAAATCCTGTACGAATCTATAGAGGTGTTTGCCATCGGGCCCCCTTTTTGGTTTTTTAACGGGGAGGATGGGTGTGTTGTATTCAGATTTACAAGGGAAAATTATTCCTTGGTCAATTAAAGAATTTATTATTGGGTAATGCCCTCCATTGCCTCCTTGGAAAGAGGATACTGAGGAATGCAAGGAGGTGGGCTGGATTTAGTTTTTATTTGCACGGGAGTAGCTGATTTAAGTAAGCCTACATCAGTAGAAGATGTGGCCCAAAGAGACTCTGGTATATCTGTAGGTATTTCAAAGGTGGAAGGCTCCTTTGCCTCCTGGCTCTCTGAGAGAAATACAGGGAGTAAATTTAAGGTTTCCTCGGGCACTTCTAAAGAGAGGGAGCCATCTGGGGCGCACATTATTGTGGCTTGTAATTTGCATAGTAAATCTCTCCCCAGCAAATTTGTGGGGGATCCAGGCATTAAAAGAAAAGAGTGTTTAACAGTTAGGGGTCCCACACGTACCATGCGAGGAGAAAGTTTTGGGACCTTTAATGGTTTTCCTGAAACACCTACTACATTTAAAGAGCCAATAGAATCACATTTCTCATCTGGTTTGCTTACTAGAACTGACCTAGATGCTCCAGTGTCTAGAAGACAGTCATAGTATGAATTTCCTACCTTTAAAGTGACATGAGGTTCCTTACTGTTCTGGGGGGAATATATAGGGATTACTGGCATTAAAATATCAGGGTCTGGAAAATCAAAGGTCTCATTCTTTGATTCCAAGGCCCTCACCCCCCCTTCACACCTTCATAAAGATGCTTGGGCAGTTTTTTGGGACCCTCCACGCTGTTGGGGTTGTTCACCCTGAGTGTAGCGTGGTCGAGCTCCATTTCTTATATATTGTTGTTGGGCATTTTTGGGGGTAGTATCATTTTCTGTATTTTGAGCACCGTCATTTTGATTGGCATTGTGGTTCCTATAGTTATTATTCCTAAAGGTGTTATTATTTCTTGTTTCCCGTAGCCTGCTCCTACAGACTATCATTGCATGGCCTCTCTTCCCACAGAAGAGGCATATTAAGGGGTTTGTTAATGATCTATCTGTGGATTCCTGCAAAGGGGCCATGGTCTCTCCCTTACTTTTCAATTGTTCCTTTAAAATTTCAATTTCTTTTTCTAAGTCTGACACTGATTTATTGTGTGTCTCAGGTTTTTTTGTACGATTCTTATAGGCATATGCTGCTACTTTCCTCAGTTCTTCAAGGTTCATAGACTCCCAGTTGGGACAGCTGGTTTCAAAGTAGTCTTTTACTGCTGAACAAGAATTCCTAACGAATTGTCTGCGTATATGTTTAATGTCTTTTTCTCTGGACAAATCAAGGTCCATATATGTACTTCCTACGTCAATAAGTCTGTCCATAAAGTGGGAGGGGGTCTCATCAATTTCCTGTCAGGATTGTTCAAATTTTTCCCATGCATCAGGGCTATCAGAGCAGTCTCTCATGGCTTTTAATAATGCTTCTCTGGCCAGGAACAGTTTTGTGTAATCCTGTATAATATTGGGGTTCCAGTGTGGATCTACAGTTGGCCAGTGATGAGCTCCTCTACCACTTTTCTTATTAGCTAGAGAGATGACATTATTTTTCTCTCTCTTTGTCAGAAATGTATCTAACAAATTCTCCACATCCAACCAAGAAGGGTCAAAGTTTCTGAATATATTTTCTAATTTTTCTATAACCAACATTGGTTCTGACTCAAATGATTGAACATTGTGCTTGAATTTTTCTAAATCATCAGGTTTAAAAGGTGTATAGTGTCTTACAGACACCAAGTTCCCTTCTTTATTAAAGGTGGGTACTTCCCTCAATGGAAATAAACTTCTGTCTAAACTATCTGGTGTTACTGTTTCTAGGCTACTTGCTCCATTTTCAATGTTAGGATTATTGGCTGTTGGAGCATGGGGGTTGGAGATTAGAGCATGAGTGGAGGGAAGGGCAGGGGGAAGGGCTGGGACAGGAACAGGGGGTGGGGCTGGAGCATGAGCATGGGTGGGGGGAAGGGCAGAGAGAGGGGCTGGGGCAGGAACAGGGGGTGGGGCTAGAGCATGAGCATGGGTAGGGGGAAGGGCAGGGGGAGGATCCGGGGCTGAGGAGGCAGGGTAAGAGGCATGAATGGAAGGAGGAACCAGGGTGGGAGGGGCAAGAATGGCAGGGGGAGGGGCTGGGTGGTCAGGATGGGGAGGAGCTGGTTGGTGTGAAGGAGCTTCTATTTGAGCCAAATCGTTTTGGGCAGGGTTGGTCAGGGAATCTGATAATGATGGGGGACGGAGAGTTAAATCACTCCTATTGTGGGATGTTTTTAACTCCCTATCAATGTTTTGCAGGAAGGTTCTTATCTCTCTCCATTTTTCCTCCCTAATTTCTTCCAGGGAAGTTTTTACCTCTCCCCATCTTCCCTCCCTAATTTCAGCCAGGGAAGTTTTTATCTCTCCCCATGTTTTCTCCCTACCTTCATCCCGTTCCACCAATTGTTGATAAATAAGAGTAATTTCTTTTTTAATTTGTTCAATACAAGCATTTTGGTCCCGAATTCTTTGATCAGTGATAGTATTCAATTCTTTATGTTGCTGATCAATAAATGTGTGCAGTTCTGTAATTCTCTGATCAGTTATAATATTCTGTTCCCTAATTCTTTGGGTAATATTATTCTGTTCCCTAATTTGCTCCCCAATAAAAGTGTGGAGTTCCCTAATACGTTGATCAGTGATATTATATTGCTCATTAATTTGTAGATCAATAAAAGTGTGTAATTCCTTAATTTGTTTAGTAATAGAAGGAACAAGGGAGTTTTCTCTCTTAGAGGTTAGGTATATTATTGTAAGTACAACAATTACAATCCCAAGGAAGATGAATGTAAGGGTCACGAAGAGGTTTATAGTTTCTGAAAAATACCATCCTAGAGGAACACCTACTAAAAATCCAATGTACTTGGTCATTAAACTTATAAGCCAATTTCGAAGCAAAGCAGACAGTGGTTGTAGCCACATTTTTCTTCTTTGAGTCAATTACTAGGTTGCCTGTAACTTTTTTTTTTACTTTTTTTTTTTACAGTAGGTGGCTCCCTAGTCTACAACCCTATACAGGCTAAGGACCTATTGTGTTGTAAATTCTCCTTATTAAGCTTCTGGGAGGGGTTACCAAAACCCTCATGCAGGAAGGTAGAAGCTATGAAAGGGCTGATTAGGAGTGAATAGACCATAAACAAAAGGTAGAGCTAAACCTCCTTCTTTTACAAAGTGTGTATATGGGAGGGTCCCAGCATTCTTCCTTAGCCCTCAGGCTAAAACCACTAGGACCATGTGCTATCTTCCTTGAGCAAAGCCCACTTAAATTTTTAAGACTAGAAAGGCCAGGAAACAGAAAAAAATGGGTTTTAAGTTAGCTCCCTAGCTGTATTCAGCTGGTTTTTTTTTTTTTTTGCTTTTTTGCGGGCTAGGAGCTCCTAGGAGCTCCTTCTCCTGAGGTTCCTCATTGCTAATCAGTTGATTAGGTAAGCCTGGCCTGCCTCTCAATCTACTGAGCCACCTCCTTAAAGTAAAAGGAGACGGAAATGAGAGACAAAGAGGAGAAGGAAAAAAAATCCTGTTGACCCCAATTTAACTTAAGGAGAAAAGGGAAGATAGAAAAAAAGGTGTTTTATACTCACCTGTTCTGGCAGCTGTGTCTTTAAGCCAAGGTATTTGGTAAAAGGACTGACGGAGTGAGTAATAAGTGGGGTGAAAAGGCAAGAAAATTCAGGAAATTTATTGAGGTTCTAGAAACCTTCGAAGCACTAAAGCAGGGCCAAGAGCCAGAGGGGGTAGCCGGGGTGGGACTTCTCCCAGGTGATTAGTAAGGAGATCAGAAGCCTGATATAGTTCTTTGTCCCTTCGTGGTCGCCAACTGTAATGGTAGAAATTTTAGGCTTCTGGGATAGGTTATGAGCACTGTAATGGTTAAAAATGTGGCTACAGGATTTATGTAATATTAAACAATGGCCGCCAAGGAATTTACTTATGAAATTCCTAAAATGAAACACTCAAGTCAGAATGAAGTTTATGGAGGTTTAATCACACTGGGAGTAGGGAAAGGAGGGGGAGAGAAGGAGAGAAGAGAAAAGGGAAAGGAGCTACTCAACCTCTGACCAAGGCAGAGGGAGTTTTAGGCCCAAAGGGCCAAGGTGGAAAGAATCAGTCCTTAACTCATGTGAGTGATCTGAAGGAAAGCTGTCTGCGGGCGTCCTCCCTGTCCAAGCTCCTAACACCAACTCCCCGTCTTGCTCTCTCCACAGGAAGTGAGCGAATTCCAGAGGCTGTTCCCTACCTCACTTCCTGTGTCTCACAAATGCCAATGGTTGGCTCTAGCTTGGCTTAGGACAGCCCAGGTGGGCAGTTAGTTATTTCTGATTTGTCATTGACTAGCACATGCCCGTGTAGTGTGGGTGTGCACAATTTTTGGGTGCTAGACCAAGATGGAGACTTTTAAAATTCACAAAGGGAAGGGGCTCACCTTTGTGATGGGACCCGAGGAGAGGTAGGAACCGAGAACCAGGGTGGAGAATGAGAGACAGAGACAAATCAGTGTTTGAATAGGCAGGCAAACCTATGATACTCCCCTTGATAGGAAAGTATGAGTACAAAGGAACATAAGGTGGAGGAGGAGATTAAGGTAGGAAATGCAGGCCAAGATGGGTTACAGCCTCAGGGAAGGAGAAGGTCTAGAGAGGGAGAGAGAGACAGTCATTCCTAGAGGAGATTGAAGATCCAAGAGAGAGAGAGAGATTCAAGGTCTCTGCCTCTGTATTTATTGCCTTCCTCTGATTAGGGAAGTATTCTCAAGCACGTAGTAACCACGTTACAAAGCATGGACAATAAGGATTGGATAGTGGGGTGAGAGTAACACCTTTTTGGGTGTGTAGATTATAAATTCCCAGCAAGTGCTCTGAACATGTTACTGAGCTTGTCTTAGACAACAGGCCGCGTGGTCAGGTCAAGGTTACCTTCACAAACCTTATCAGTAAAACCTTATGCTTGGAGACACAGTCACCATACAGTCATTTATGATTCATAGATGTGAATATGCTTGGCATGCTACATGGTTTATCAGCGTATTACAGCAATGAATGATACTGAAGACTTTCTGTGGGAAGAATAAAAGCTTTAGGTCTGTGCAGTTATCTAGGGAAGCTGAGAGCCAAGCAGAGCAGCTGGGCTCACTGGGACTGGGGAGTCTACAGCTGCCCTGAGGAGATCCCAGGAAAACAAACTGGGCATGTTCAGGTCCTGTTGGATCCTTTGAAGATTGAGTCCAACTAGAAGCTGCCCAAACCATTGTGGCCCAGAAAGGTTCCTGTGACCCAAGTGGTAGGAAAGTTCTGGAGGATTCAGGAAATTCTCTCCTCTGAAGCTGGTCCTGAAGTTGGAACTTTGAGTCAAAGGCTCCAAACCTTTGTTACCAAACACATTGCGTGTTCCTTAACATCCTCTGTACCTTCTGCCTTGCTAATGACCTGCTGCTTATCTGTCAGAAACCCACAGAACACAGTGCTGGACGCCTCTATGGGACCTTTGCTGGGTGGGGTGACATCTCCAGCTGTCATTGACCACAATTAGGTTTGGATCTTCAGGTCAGAATTATGGCCGGGACATTTCTTTATAGTTTGTCAATGTGAGATTGAGGAAAGGATTCAGGATTCTGAGATCCCTCAGGAAGAAGTTCTGGAGATGCTCAACAGCTTTTCTTTTAGGGAGCTCTTTGTTTTCTGACTCCCCATTAAAGACCCACGTTGAGCTGAGCTGTGCCCCATCTCACGAGGGTGATGTTTCTTGTGGGCTATTTTGTGTGGTCTGGTCTTGTCAGGGTGTAGTGTGGTTACTGTCCTTTTCTTTACAATTTCTAGTGAGCCAAGAGCACAGTCACAGAGAGAGGCCCACAGGGCTGATCTTGTGCCCCCACCAGAGTTGGGTGGTCTCTGGCTGTACCCGGGTTCTTTCTATTCCTTCTCAGAGGAGAAAACTTCTGCAGGACCTTCTCCAAGTGTGTCAAGTGTTTGTTTTCATGAGCTGGAAATCATTTGCCTTTGAGGGAAGATTAAAGTTGTTCATTTGATAACGTTGCCTCAAAAGAAGTCTAAATTTCATGTCATTCTTAACTAGCTATTCCAAAGGATTTGCCTTTCTTGAGTAGAAAATTAAATTTGTTTTAACCACAGGCTACATGGATATAAATACTTTCAAATGTTTAGAAACGATAAGCTAGCTTTATGATCCAGTTCTGTTAGAAATCTGTTGTATATACATTTCTAAATAATTTCTGTTAAAGAACAGGAAAGAAACCTTAAGTGAATCTCTGCTACTGAGCTGTGAAACTTGTAATAAATTTGAGACACAAAACAACTGTTTGGATAAAATACCTCACATAAAGTGATTAAATCCGGGGCAGAATGCGTTGAAATGCCCTCCCACAGGGCCTAAAAATCACAAAACTGCATCATCTTTTTCAAGTTCTTCCTTCCACATACCAAAAGGCAGAGCCCACGTTCAGTTCTTCAGTCTAACTTAAAGAAATTGTCCTCAAAATAGTCCCCCTCCCACCCGAAAAAAAGGAGAGAAGATTGCAGCAGATGATCAAGTTCAGTGATTTTGTCCAAAAGAACCGTTTTGGTGAAAAGCTGCTGCTTTTGTTCTGTGTCCTGAAGAGGAGCTTAAGAGACAGGAATAGCAGGAGAAAGGAATCGCAGTGGTGGTGCCGGCTTAACCAATGAGAGGGAATGAAGGGAATGCGCTCATTTACTATAGTTTTTGTGCTTGGTACCAGTGAGGGAGGCCTGAGCAGGAATCTGCCAGGCCTTGGAAGTTAATATGTTAAGGGCCCAGCAGCAGTAGGTCCCAGATAAGAACTTGGGGGCCATAAATGCTGGCAAACATTCCAACAATGGGATGTACCAGATAGGGATTGGGGGGCCATGAATGCTGGAGGGTATATTAATCCCAGCATCCACAAAGCCCATAGGAACTCTCTTGGCGGAGCTCCCCAGTGTGGTGTGCACCAGTTCAATAAACCACCCTCTTGCTAATTGCATTGTCTATTGGTCTTCCGTGGTGGTGGGCGAAAACCCGGACCCTAACACCAGCATGGTTGAGTACATCTCTCTGATTCATTACTCTTGGCATCTTTCTGGTCTGATTAGCCAAAACATTAGAATGAATAAGCACAGAAAGAATACCTGCAGGCCACATTTAGAAAAAGACTAGAAACAAGACAAACATAGCAATATATTAAAATATATTAGAAATGAAAAAACACCCAGAGAACAATTCCGATAGCCAGGGCAGAAATGCTTGATTTCTCCATTTCTAACTGGTGTTTATTTCAAAATTAGAATGTGTGTTTGTCCTTTGGAAGTAACATGTTAGATCCTGTCGGTCACCCCCCCATTCCCCAGCTCCTCCCACTGAGGCCCTCCTGTGGCCAGGGGGGAAGGGCTGTCAGCAGGGCATGTGGGGGAGAAGCTCAGGGCCTGCCCTGGAGCTGCCTTTGCTGTGAGGACAGAACAAGGTGCTGGATGTGCTCAGCAGCACCTGCCCCGCCCCAGGCCCTCCCCCACTTCTCACTGTCTAATAAGGCCCAAAGGCCTGGCAAGGCTGACCCCCTGCCTGACCCAGGAAGCAGCCCATGGCGGGTCCTCAGGCCTGGAGGAGGAGCCTGGCTGGAGCCCTTCTCAGCTGACCTTCCAGCCCTGCCTGCAAGCAGTGAGGGCGCCCCTGGAGGTCTGGCAGGGACCCAGCTCTGAGTTCTGCTGGATTCCGGCCTGGCCCGGGAGGGGCTGCACTCACCTGGGAGGGGGGCCTCGGGGTCCCGGGGGCCATTCCTCTGGCTGCGGGCTCTCTGCAGGGCCACCCTGGGGTCCTTCAGGGGGTGGCAGCCCGAGGGGGAGAGACTTCCTCTGGGTGCACCTGGGGGGCAGGGAGCGGCGCGGGCTCCCGAGGGCTCCCAGGCTCTTCCCTGGCCTCAGGGGGGCACATGGAGCCTTAGGCTGGAGAGGGCTTGGGACTGGCCACGAGGAAGCCCCGCCCCGTCTGCCGCCACTCAGAAGCTGCACCCGGTGGATTGAATGGGAGGGGTGGAGAGGGATCCGGCACCAGGCGGGGGTACGGAAGAGCCTGCTGGCATTTCTTCAGTGCCCGAGATCTGGGCTCCTCCTGGGGTATGTGGGCCCGGGCACCCCCTACCCTGCTGCGCCTTGACCAGGCTCACTCTGGCGGCTTCTCCCCTTGGCCTGTTGTGACCTGTATGGCCCGCTGGGGGAAAGGCCCCGACTAGCTCCTCCCCGCAGCTGCCTCCTAGCTCCGTGCCCTTCTGTCCCATAGCGGAAGGCAAAGCCCATCCATGGCTCCGGGTTCCGTGTTTGAGCCTTTTCTGGGGTGCTTTAGAGTGAGGGACAGACTGGGAGACACATACTGAAAAGCCCCTCCCCCACCATTTTTAAAGGGACCCCGGTCTCTGGGCCCGCCTCTCCTGTTGCACATGCGCACAAGCTCAGAAACCCGGAATTGGCCCACCCGCGTCTCCCTAGGAGCTCCGTACACTCTCCGCTGTCCAGGCGGGGAGGACGCACCTGCGCACTGATGCCGTCACCTCGCCTTCCCCCTTCCACTCCGAAAAGGTTCAAAAGTCACAGCTGTGAGCCTTCCAGGAGCTGAGACTGCCAACGTGAGATTGCCAGAAAGCGTTGATACCATTCTTTGTGGCACGTCAGAACCCCGGCATTCTGGGAAATGGAGGCTGGCCTGGGCTGCTGGGCTTAGAGCGCAGGTGAGGGGGAGGGGGTTGTGTTGCCGCCTTCTCCTCCCCCACCCCTGCCCTGATTCTGCTATAGCCTGGTAGCTGCCTCAGGTGAGAGCCTGGCACACGGCACGCGCGGAACAAGCGTCTACTGATTGGTTCATTGACTGATGGATCGATGGATCTGTGCTCCCCACGGCCTGGGGAGGTGGGGCTGGGATCCCCGCTTAGGGAACACACGCTGCCAGACCCTGCCCTTTACAGTCCAGCACACCGCCCCAGCCGGCCAGATGCTGCTACACATGCGCACAGGCTCTCGCCCACACTCCCAGGGTCCTTCCCAGCCCCAGCACTTCGGGAGCAGAGAGTCTCAGCTGCCAGAGTAAGGAGCCCCGGCCTGACCCCGGCCACCCAAGGTCCAAGAAGCGCAGCAGAGACCCTTCTAGGAGCTGAGACCACTCAAGAGAGATTCCCAGCATGCCCTGAGACTACCAACGGAAGGAAAAGGGAAGGCTGGGGAGGAGTCGGGGAACCGGCATTCTGGGAAATGGAGTCTCCCACTGTAGAGAGCCAAGACTTTCATGATGTCATGACAGGGGCATTCTGGGAAATGGAGTCGTCCTACTTGGGCCCCTTGGTGTAGAGGGCTGGTGGGGGACGTGTATATCGGAATTGTACCCCATCCTGGGGGCTGCAGCCCTTTTCTCCCACCCCCATTTTGTCTTCCTGCCCTGCCGGCTGCTTTCTTCTTAGCCCAGAATCTGCCTCAGGATGCAGCCTGGCACACAGCAGGTGCCTAATAAGTGTCTCTTGACTGGCTGATCAATCCATGGGTCTCTGCTCCCCAAGGCCTGCGGAGGGGGCCTAGGATCCCCCCTGCTGATGGCATGGGCATCGTAGCCCCAAACTCAGGCAAAGTGTAAGCAGGGCAGTCCTGGGCTCCTTTCTGTGAGAGCATCTGACAACTCCTGAGAGGACTCTCCTCCTTGGACCCTCCTTTAGATTTGAGATGGGCAGAGAGAAGCACCTCCAGGCTGCACCTCGCCTCCGTCAGACTGTGTCTCAGATATCCATCTGCCCCCTAAACTATGTAATAATTAAAATAGTGGAAGACAAACTGTGGCCAATAAAAGAGTGGTTGGTTAAAATTGTGACCAAAGAAAAATATGGTTTCAAGACATTGTCTTGTTTTAAATCAAATATAAGGTGGTCGCCAGGGGAAAATTTCCAATTATTCAATATACCCAAGTCAGTTGGGTTTTATAGAGATTTTGATTAATACAAATGAGGAATTAAAGAAAGGGAGAGAGAGAAAGAAAAGGAAATCATGAGAAAAAAGATAGGTTGGCCCAGGCCAGCCCAGGCCCAAGCCCTAAAGAGAGAGATCAGTCAGTCTTTTATCCACTTACCACAAGATTTGTCCAAGCAAGGATTCTAGTGTTCAGAGAGACACCAGTTCAGCTTTGGCCAGCTGCCATTGAAAGGGAACTGGGCCGACTAGGCCCACGAACCCAACATAGATAAGCACCCCCTCTAAACCCACACACCCTGAGTGATGGACACCTTGACCTCCCCACCCCACATGATAACCACCTTGATCCCTCCACCTTGTGTGATAACCACATGGACCCTTGGTAAGCTCCAAGGGTATATAAGCCTGCCTTAAATTTGCTTTGGGGAGGACCTGCCTTGGGCTCCTCCCCACGCGTGTGTAACTGTGTTACAATAAACCACCTCTCTGTGCGGATTGCAGCGTCTGTTCCGTTCCTTTGGCCCCTAAACGGACCCTAACACCATCTCCAGAGAGAGTTCCTCTGAGACTCCCTGGGACTGTCCTGAGACTCAACTTTTCATCTCCTTTTAAAGGGAATTTTCTCCTATGTCACCTCCCCTAAGTTCTCACGTCTACCAATCACAATAGAAGTTTTCCAAAGGACAGACCATTCTTAATTCACACCTGAGTAGACTAAACTTTTGATTAAGTTCACACCAGAAAACCTCTGAGTAAGTTCTCACTTCTTTGCTCCTTGTAAGTGCACAAGTTGCCTGACCTTTATAGGTACTTAGCACCCTTTTGTATTAGATCTAAAAATAGGCACAGCTTAAGAACTTTTGCCTTACTATAAGTATGGGTTTAAGTATTTTTCATTGTTCAGCCAGGAGTTTCTTCCCCTAAAGTATGCTTAAGTAGGGGTGGAGTAGAGGTCTCACATTCCTGATTTAAGTTCCTTCATTTTTTAAAATAGGGAATGGTCTTAATCAAATCTTATGAAGTAGGGTCTGAGAATTTTTAAGATTCACAACTATGAGGATGACCCTGATGTCTCCAGGCAGAGCCCTGAGTGTTTACCTCCCTGGGGTCATCATGACGGCATCCCGTCTACACTGTAGTAGAGTCTCAAATCCCCAGAACTGATGTCCTCCACCGGACAGCTTTTCCATCCATGCTGTCCTCCCCAGGAGCGGCTCCCCCTCTGGATGTCCACCCTGCTACCCTCCTGGCCATTCCCAACATTACTTTCTAAATTAATAAATTTCTCCTTTTGTTTTTAAGCTAAGTTTCGGGTCTTGCATTTTTGGGAAAGATATCCCTCCTAAACCCCAGGGGTTCAACTTTAGTACCCACAACACTGACAGAAAAGGAAACTGAGGCACAGGGCAGCAGCTGACAACCCAGGACCAGAACCAGACCCCCCTCCCACAGATTGCCCTCTTTCAGAAATCTCTCTGAACATCCTTCTGCTCCTTCTGCTTTCGGGGACCACAGAGGCTCCCCAGAGGAAGGGCAAACCCTCTCCCCAGGTGGAAGAATGGGGTGACTCGGGGCTTCCCTCCTGGGCCTGGAACCCCCAAGATCTGTGCCCAATGGTGGCCTCAGAAACTGCCCAGCAGGGGAAGCCTGGCCAAGGCACTTTCCCAGCATTTACCTCAGTTTTACCCATTGTGAAAACCAGAGAATAAGAGCCTAGGGGATGTAGGGAAGGTGGTCCAGAGAGGATCTGGGGGGAAGCAGATGCTTCCTCATGATCTTCTGGGCCTCTGGGATTCCTTTGCCCTTAGGTCCTGGACTCCAAACCCAAAACGTCTGACCTGGAGGATCATCCCTTGATTTTCCCATGGATTTGTCTCCTTCAGCCCCTACCCCAGTCCACAAGGCCCAAAGACACTTCAGAGGCCTGGGGGAAGCCCAGGAACACCCTCCTGCCCTTTGGGAGGCCACAGAAGGCATCAGCCGCCGCTGAGCCCAGGCTCTGAGCCCTGATGGACAGAGGACAGTCTGGGGGTGTCTGTGTGGCTGTCTGCAGGGCTGCTGGACTCAGGTTGTTCAGGCCAGGCTGCCTCTTCCCCCATCTTTGGGACTTTCTGGGTAGAGGCTGGGAGGCTTTGCCCTCTGCTCCTACAGCCCATTGGACAAGGGAGAAAACTGAGGCAAGCAGGCTGAAGTGACTTGTCCAGGGTCCTGCAGGGGGAGATCTCAGGCCTCCCTGACTCCAGGCCCTGAGCTCTAACAGACACTGAGGGGCTAAAGTGCCTCAGGCAAAGTCCACCCTTGTCCACAACTCCAGGGTATCCCCAGGGGTGGCAAATGATCAGTCAACAAAAATAACAAACCGAAGACAGCTTAATCATAACAGCCATGGGATTGCTTTGCATCTTGACAGCTGCTCCCCCATTCCCAGGCTTGATTTTTATTTTTATACCCATTTTCTTGGCATGCAGATTGCATTCCCTAACACACATGCTGAAAGAGAGATAATTGGAAAAGTGATACATGAACCTTTAACAAATCACTTGAGTAACATTCTATATTTTTGTATTGGGATCACGGACAGAACAAGATAAATGATTTCATCTCAGGTGGCTTACTAGGGAGTTTCCCACTGACAAGTTACTGGTTTGTGAAATGGAGTCACTGAGGTAGACTGAAGCTTGATGTACTTGTACTTACTGTATGGGCCTCTGTGATTGATGTGTGCCGGCTTCATGAGAAAGGTTTGGGCTTGGCCTGTAGCTGCGGTTTTGCTGGGAATTATGTACCTGAGTAAAAGTTAACCCATGATAGTCTTCTTGGGATTGGGTTTGAGGCTCTGATCTTTTTGGTGATGTTTTGGGGAGTTGGGGTGCAGGCACTTTGCTCCTGCATTATTTCTTTTGAGACTAGAGGGATAATAATCCTGTCAATGTCATGTAAGGGGCGTTGATGAAAGAGGTCATGTACTGGGTGGGCAATCACATCTGGCCAAGGACCACTCTGTGGCCTCCCCAGCTACCACTCGAGACTCTGTCTGATGGCTCCCAGCACTAAAAGGCCTGGAAGGGCTTCTCTCCCTGGAGGATTCTTCCTTTGCTGGCCTCAGGCCTGGGGCTGCTGCTCTGAATTCCTCTCTGCTGTCTCTGGGGCTCAAGAGGGGAGAACACATAGGTCTGGGCTGGGCATGGCCTGCCCTCCCCTGGGATGGGGGTGTTGGGGGACCCCTAGGGCCTTCCCAGGACTCCAGCCTCTCCTTCCAGGCTTTGGGCCTGTCTAGGCTGAGCTGGGAGGCAGCCCTAAAGGGAGGCCCAGAGGAGGCCTCTAGGGAGGTGGCTGGACCTGCCTTCAGGGGAGGCAGCAGTGGGGGGGTCCAGCACCCTCTGGGGGGCCCTCCGAGGCCTGCCAGCCCACAGGAGCCCAGGAGGAGCTCTTTCCTGCAGGCATCCCCCAGGCCCGGCCCCCAGAAGCCTGGCTCTGCCCTCCCCCAGCAGGGGCTCCAGGATAGAGCATTCTGCTCCAGCTCAGCCCCGGAGACAGCTGGGAGGAGGGCGGGAATTCCCTGAGGGGTGGATGACAAGCAGGGAGGGGCAGCCCCAAAGCCAGGGTTCCTCCTAACAAAGGCTTCCGGGAAGGGACTCATTGGTGCAGGAAGGGGTGGGGCCTGGGCGTAGGGGAGGGACGTCGCGGCCGGAGCCTAACAGAGGGGCGGGACTCGGTCAAGGAGGCGGTGTCTGGGAGGGCCTTTGCAGGAGCAGAATGGAGGCGGGGCAGAGCGGGAATGGGTGGGGCCTAAAGCAAGGTGGGGTTGAGCTTCTGGCTCGGGCTGAGAGGAGGTGCACGCAGTGGGCGGGGCGGGCTCCAGCGAGGGGTGTGGCCTGATCAGGGGCGGGGCTTTCAGGGTTTTAAACTTGGCTTTTCCATTTCCCTTTCCTTCCCCCATTCCTCCCTCTCCTGCTCCTGGGCTCCTGCGCAGCTTGTCCTGTTCTGGAGGAGGTGAGGCGCCTGTTGTTCTGGGACCCCCCAGACCTGGCATGGAGAGCCTGGAGGAGTGCGGAGAGGACGCCGCGCTGGAGCCCTGCAGGACCCCCCAGGTAAGCAGCAGCGGCTTCTCCTGATAGGGAGGCTCAGGCCCAGGTGTAGACACTCCCCTCTCCTGATGGGGAGGCTCAGGCCCAGGTGTAGACACTCCTCTCTCCCCTAACATGGAGGCTCAGGCCCAGGTGTAGACACTCCCCTCTCTCCAAGGCTCCAAAGTCACTTTCGTTTCCCTTTTTGAACTCAAACCCTTCCCTGAAGCCCCGTCCTGGGGCTCCTGCTGGGCCTCCTCTTCAGGACAACCTGCAGCTCCTTCCTGGTTGGCTTCTTCTCCCCTGTGGACGGCAGGTTCCGCCTCCCCCCCCCCCTCTCCCGTCCTCCTGGGCCGAGAAGTCGGGTCACTTTTGGGCCCAGCACGTGCCCAGGCCCAGTTGGGAGGCTTCAGGCCAGGCTGGGGAAGCTGGAATGGCGAGGCCCAGAGGAAGGAGGACGTCCAGGAAGCAGGAGCAGCTGGTCTCGAGGCCGGGTTCTGGGTTCTGGACTCCACCGAGGGCCAGGCTAGGACAGCCCACTGTCAGCTGGCATCGAGGCCTTGAAGGCCAGAATCAGGCCCGAGTGCAGGACACAGACAAGAAGGGCTCCTGAGCAGATGCAGAGGACACACTTCCAGGCAGGACGGGATACCCCATGGCTGCTCCAGCCCAGGCTGGCTCCAGCCATTGTCCTAAAATGGCGCCTGACCCTGTGTCCCCCCCAGCCTGGGTTCTGCTCTCTCGACAGCCCAACAGAGACTCCTTTGGACCTTCACAGGCCTCCACAGCCTGGCTGCCTCCCCATGGCCAGGCCTCCATCACCTCCTCCTCCTGTATTCTTCCAGACAGCCTGAGGCCTTGGTGGAGGCCCTCCATCACCCCCATGTCCCGTCTCTTGGTGTCCCCATCCGGTTCCTCAGTGCCTGGCATGTGCTTGGCCCCTCACAAGTGCCTGTTGCTGATTCTGCTGCCTTTGGGAGATGTCCAAAGGGGAAGCTGAGCTGTTGAGTGGGAGGCAGCATGGCCTGCTGGGAAGGGCTGTGGAGGGGCCTGGAGTCAGGGAGGGGACCAGCTCTGACCCTGTCTGACCCTGACCATGAACAATCCCTCCCCCCTTCTGAGCCTCAGTTTGCTCATCTGTAAATAGGGACAAGAGAGGACTTGCCTTCCCGAGGGGGTGGTGAGAGAAGTGTTGGCCAGACCTTGGCTGTCACCAGTCATGTGCATGGCGTCTCCCCATTAGACTGGGGGCTCCTTGAGGCCAGGCTCTGTGTTGGCCCTTCTTTGTATGCCCACGGCTTGACCCAGAGCCTGGCACAGGACAGACTCTCCCTCAGTGCTGGCTGACTGGTCAGTGGCTGTTATGTGTATCCTGACTCAGAATCTAGGCCAGCCTGAGGGTGGGAGCCCAGGCTGGGGTCAGAATCAGCCCTTGTCCTTCCTGCCCACTTCCCTTCCCCTCCCAGGGCCCTCTGGGCTGTGGTCCCGGGCTGAGCCCATTTATATGTTGTTTCAGGCCTCTGTGACGTTCAAGGATGTGGCCGTGGACTTCACCTGGGAGGAGTGGAGGCTCCTGGACCCTCCCCAGAAGGAGCTGTTCTGGGAGGTGATGCTGGAGAACTACAGGAACCTGGTCTGCCTGGGTGAGGAGGGCTCCTCTGGGCCTTGGGATCTGCCCATGGAAGGGGATGTGCTTCCTTCTCTTGGGCCCTGTCCAGGGTGCAGCTGGGATTCTCTGGCCTGTAATGGCCTAAGCACTTCTTATGCTAACCAGGCCAAAAGCCAGGCTGCCCCTGCTGTGAAAGGCTCTTGTTATGTTTGTCTAGCGATGAAGGGCTTTACTGTGTGGTCCCAGCCCAGCTCTGCTCCCTCAGGCCACAGGGGCCTTCTCAAGGCTCAGGGGAAGTACTTGAAGTCAGCCAAGCTCCCAATACCTCAGTATTGAATGGATCAAATGAACCCTTCGTCTTGCAGAACCCCCCTCCATTCCTTGTTCCAGTCCTGTGTCTTCCCAGGAAAACAAACCAGAGCAGCCTTGAGATGTTTTCTCTATGCACCTCCATGGCACCCTGGCTCTTTACTAGCTTGTTCCTAAGGGCATGAGATATCATCCTCCCTCTTCATCTCTTTGCCCTTTCCCGTGACTAGGCCTTGCTGATTCAAACAAGGATGTGAGGATCTCTGAGCTAGAGTCAGAGGAACCACATTGGATTCCAACTGGTGGTGTCCTAAGAAGCGGCTGGCCAGGTGAGTGAGGGAGTGGCTGAGTGCCTGACCCTGGTGAGGACACAACAACCCATGCACAGCTCTGCTGGTCATTCATCTCTCAGCCCAGAGAGAATAGGCTCCTGGGTGATCCCCTCAGTGACCTTCTGGGCCAGGAACTCCTCTCCCTGCCACAGATCCCAAAGAGAATTCCTTCCTGCCCCCTCCACTTTGAATGATTTTGCCTGAAAAGGTATGGATAGAAATGACCAGGTTCTGCTGGTACCTTCATAGTATCAAATAGAAAAAACGCAGAAGTATTAAATAGTCAAAATCAGTCTTTAATCAAAGGGAAAAAGGGGTTAACACTACTGAGTTACTACAACAAAGCTGTTCCCCGAGACTGCACAGAGTCTGGATGCCCTGGTCACTGAACCCTGGGAGTGCCACCAACTCAGGATGGACTCCAAGGAACAAAACAATTTGAGGAACCTATATACCACACTAGATGACTTGGGGGGTTTAGGATTAGAAGGACAGTAGATTGACTTTACAATGCACACAAAAGAGAAAGACTCAGACCAGGGCTGGGCCACCTTGGTAATGGACCTTAGCCTAGGAGGAGAAACCATAGGGACAAAAGAGATACTTAATATTGGATGGGATTAGGTGTTCCCAGCCAAACTACCAGGAAGTCCATTGTCTGGTGAAGTGAGACCCTCCCTCGGGGGAAACCTCTCCTGTGAGAAGGTCAAAACCTGGGGTTTCTACCTTTAAACTAAGTAAACTGGGAATTCTATATTTCCATGTTGACAATAATATGGGAAAGAAATTCCATTATGGGTGGAGCTCTGGGTTGTCTTAATCTTTTCTGGAAAGCAAAATGGAATTCTTCAGTGTCAGAGCTACACATGAATTTTTTTCCTTAGACCCCCTGATCATATTCTCATGACTCCTTCCAGAGGTCTAATTCAGGTAAAGATTTTGCCAGGATTGTGTGTTCTTTTACAGCCCTTCCTAGTTGGCCTTGAGAGTTTTTCCTGACCTGGCCCTTCCTTGGGCTCTTCTTTTTAAATCTTTACCTTGTGTCTTAAATTGTTGCTAAGTATTGCTTCTGAGGCAGTCTTGTGTGTCCATATCTTTGTCTATAATGGATATCAATAGTATATGTATACATAAACATGTACAGACACATATATTACATGTTATGTTGTTCATATATAGTGTAGGGCAGCCAGCAGTCATCCCCACTTGCAATGATTCTGAGGTCCCTGCATCAGTTTTCCCATCTTCAGCTAATTTAATATTATTGACCCATATCAAAGGATAAGCTTGGTGAATGCAAAGAAATTTTAGAAGACATGTAAACTGATTTCCATTTACATGAAAACAACAAGGACAGTGTTTGTAGCAGCCTGATTATTGGGGAAAGTGACGCCTAGACAAAAGCTGATTCATCCAAGGAAAAGCTGTGTTCATATTCTTTCTTTCAGGTTGGGAATCCAGGCCTCAGACCAAAGAGTCAGCTCCCAAGATGAATATTTCTGTGAAAGTCTTATCCCAGGAAAAGTTCTTGGAGGATGATCCAAGGATCTTCAAGATGGAGAAAGCCTGGGAGTATGATGGCAGATTGAAGAAAAAGCAGAGCATGGAGGGGAAACCTTCTAGAGGAATAAAAATAATCCAAGCAGAATCTCCCAATGAGGCTGGAGGCTCTGAATATGGTAAATACAGTCAGACCTCTAGCCCAGAGCCAGGCCTTTTTCCACAACAGGGAGCATCTGTAGTTATGCAGGGCCAGAAAGAAGATAACCAGAGAGGGAGTTCCACCATGTATTTGAACCAAGGACAATGTTATCAAATCCATTCCAGGAAGAAATGTCCTAATAAGGTTAACAAATGTCAGACAGTGCTGGGTCATGATTTGGGCTGCATAAAAAAACGTGGAATTCTTTCTGAAGAGAAAGTTCCTGAAAGGGGGAATTCTTTCCCCGGAAATGATGAATTTGGTCCACACCAGACAACTGATAGGGGGAAAAAGTGTAATGAATTATCTAAAAGGAGGAAGATAGGTCGTACTAAACTTTACTCTCATCGTCAGAATAGAGAGAGACGGTACAAATGCAATGAATGTGGAAAGGCCTTCCAGGAAAAGGGGGATCTTAAAAAACATTACAGAATTCATACTGGAGAGAAACCTTTTAAATGCAGTGAATGTGGTAGGGCTTTCTGCCAAAAGACAGGTCTTATCCAACATTTTAGGATTCATACTGGAGAGAAACCTTTTAAATGCAGTGACTGTGGGAAAGCCTTTTCTAGAAGCACAAGCCTAACTTTACATCAGAGATCTCATACTGGAGAGAAACCATATGAATGCAATGAATGTGGGAAGGCATACCGGTCAAACTCTCACCTTTCAGAACATAGGAGGAAAACTCATAAAGGAACAGGATTTCAAGAATGTAACGTATGTGGGAAAACATTCTCTGGGAAGTATAATCTTACTACTCACAGTAGAATTCATACTGGAGAGAAACCCTATGAATGCAGTGAATGTGGGAAGACCTTCCGCCTGAAGTCAAGTCTTACATGTCACTTCAGAATTCATACTGGAGAGAAACCTTTTAAATGCAGTGACTGTGGGAAAGCCTTTTCTAGAAGCACAAACCTAACTATACATCAGAGATCTCATACTGGAGAGAAACCGTATGCATGCAATGAATGTGGGAAGACATTCCGGTCAAGCTCTAACCTTTCAGAACACCGGAGAACTCATGAAGGAACAGGACTTCATGAATGCAACGTGTGTGGGAAAACATTCTCTCGGAAGTATGACCTTACTAATCACAGTAGAATTCATACTGGAGAGAAACCCTATGAATGCAGTGAATGTGGAAAGGCCTTTCGCCTGAAGGCAGGTCTTACATTTCACTTCAGAAATCATACTGGAGGGAAACCCTATGAATGCAGTGACTGTGGAAAGACCTTCAGACTGAAGTCAAGTCTTACATCTCACTTCACAAATCATACTGGAGAGAAACCTTTTCAATGCAATGACTGTGGGAAGACATTCCGGTCAAGTTCTCACCTTTCAAGACACAGGAGAACTCATGTAGGAACATGACTTCATGAATGCAATATATGTGAGACAGTATTCTCTAGGAAGTATGATCTTAGTAATCACAGTAGAATTCATACTGGAGAGAAACCCTATGAATGCAGAGAATGTGGAAAGGCCTTTTCCAGTAAATCATATCTTACCAATCATAGCAAGATTCATGCTGGAAGGAAACCTTTTCAATGCAATGTTTGTGGGGAAAGTTTTCTCTGGAGAAGCTGACTGACCCTACACCAGACAATTCATACTGGAGAGATGAGAGAGACTAGCTCTACCAAGTAATTGAAGGGACCCCAGGACAGGGTGGGAGAGATGAGAAAATAGGTTTGGGGTTCAGGATGGCCAGAGATAAGCTGGTAGCTAATCAAGGCAAAGTTTATTGATTATGCTTTCCATTATATAGAGAGTCTGAAACAGGCTAAGGTTTTGAGTGAGCTTTTTACATTCTCTGTGGAAGGTAATGATTTACAAGTTTGGTACAAAGGATTTGGTTAACTTCATTGAATGTAGACAGTTTTCTATAGGCTGATAAATCAATGTCAATATGTAACTACCTAACTGAGACTGCCAGAGAATGCTTGCATCAGCAGTTTTTGAAAGAACATGTAGTTACAGCAGGAGGGGTTTGAAGCCTCAGTCTACATGTGTAACTTTAGCTGAGCTATGGCTTCAGTTTTACTGAGGGTCTGCTTGCTCTAGAACTTTGCTCTTATGGTCTCTGGTTTTTTGCCTCCTACATCTCCTCCCTTTTTACCTAAATTAGGCAGGAGGATGAATTGAATAAATGCTTGATTTCATTTTTGCTTTCTGAGGTAGAAGCAGGGTATCGACATTTGGGTCTGAATACCAGGGACCAGGAGTATGTACTGAAAGAATGACAAGGAATAGGGTTTTGGAGGGGGAATGATATCAGTTACAGATGCAATGGATGGGGATCCTTGGAAGAGTTGGACTGGGGTAAAACAAAGGGTGAGGCAGCCACTTATTAACATAAAATTGGGAAAATGTTTAATGGAAAAGTGGCTTAGTTAAGATTCATCAGTCTTGGGGAGAATTGTTTTGACATATGAACTGTTCTTTTGGCTTATCCCCAAGTCATGGGTTCTGTGGCTTGGGTCCTCAGGGTGGTCATTTGTGTTCTTCATACTCCATTGTTCACAAAGGTCCTCTTTCACATATGTCTGTTGCTTCTGGCTTGATGACTTGGTGTGGATCCAGTATTAGGAAAAACCTCAACCCCAATGTTATATAGTTCTATTAAAAACTGATAGTTCTGGGATGGGTGATGTTCCTTTCAAATGCGGTATGGTTGGTGTAGATTTACTATGGTATTCCCTTTTTGTTCTGAACAATTTGCTTAGTCTTTGTTTACTCTAAAAAGAATCATTTTTCTAGCTTTGTTAGTGAATTGGAAGAGAACCAACATCATCCTCATACATAATTTTTTTTCAACACTGTCATAACCCATTTACTTTAAACTTTTAGTTCATAGTACAAGTCATAAAACACATTTTCAGTTTTTGTAGACTCATGCTTGCACATAGTATGTGTTTTGGTAAAACTCAATACATAACAATTTAGTCAAAATCATTTTCTTTTTTAAGTAGTTATACCTATGACATGTTAATTAGAGATTAATCAGAGTCTTGGTGACCTAATGTCATTGTTAAAATAGTTTTTGAGTCTGGTTTGTTTAAAAATTTGGAGATGTTCAGTGCACAATTTGCATTTGGTGTAAAGATACATTCTAGATTTTCCCCATTAAATGTACAATCTTTCTGCTATTTCCATATAGGTGTTGAGTAGTTTACTCAACTGCTAATGTTTATTTAAATTTCTTTTTTACTGATATGTGCCATTTTTAAAATATCTGTTTACTTGTGGCTTTGGTTACAGTATTATTTTTTTATACCAGATCAAAATTTTATGAAGCTGCTAATTAGCACCTTGGGTTTTAATTTTCCATTTGCTGTGAAGACAGTTAATAAGTTTGGGGTGTGGGGGGCAGCTGGGAAGCTCAGTGGATTGAGAGCCAGGCCTAGAGACGGGAGGTCCTGGGTTCAAATCTGGCCTCAGAAACTTCCCAGCTGTGTGACCCTGAACAAGTCACTTGACCCCCATTGCCTAGCCCTTACTACTCTTCTGCCTTGGAACCAATACACAGTATTGATTCCAAGATGTGTGACAAGGAAATCACTTTTAAAAGACTGATATATATTAATTTAAGGTCGCCAAGGAATTCAGCTATGTAATTCCTAAATGAAAACTCAAGTCAGCCGTCAACCTTTTATAGAGTTTAATTACAGACAGGAGGAAGAAAGGAATTAGAGATAGAGAGAGGGAGAGAGAAAGGGGAGAGAAGGGAATAGGGCTTAAATACCCCTTCTGTTTAGGCTGGGCCAAAAGGCCCAAGCCCTTAGATAGCTGGGGCAAAGAAAAGAGATCAGTCCCTATTACTCACGTGACCAAAATGGAGAAACAGTCTCAGAGGCCCACACCTTCAGCTTCCTTCAGAGCAAGCTTCTCAGAGCACCTCTCCAAACACCCAGAGCCAAAACTCTCCAACCACACCCCCGGTCCTCAGACCCCTCTCTCTTTAAGGAAACCATCCAAGTTCCCTCCCCTCAGTTCTCACATCTACCAATCACTGTCCATCATTTTCCCTGTGCCAATGGTGGCTCTAGCTTAACCCAGGACCGCCCAGAGGTCTGGGCTTTGCACATGTCTGTTGGAGGTCATATTCTCAAATAATTAAATTTTTATCTATGCTGCAGCCCTTCCTAAATCCTGTTAGGACCGAGTGGGGGTGGAAATTGTATTTTCCAAGACCTGATTCTGTCATTCCAAGTATCTATTGTATCAATTCTAAAATCAATCATGACTCAAAGAAATTCCTGTTCTGTGCTTAAGCATAGGTCAAAGCCCTTTCCATTGTTCAGCAAAAGGTTTCTGTCCTAAAGTAATCTTAAGAAGGGAGGAGAAGGAACCTCCCATGCCAATGGGGTTCACATTCCAATAGACTATCAGTAAGAAATTTTCCAAGTATGAAATTTCCCAATGGTGAAATTTCCAACATTTATAAGTCTAAGAAATTTTGAGGTTTACAATCCCCCCTGATGATCATTGGGAGACGAGTCTCCCCATTGATCATTTAACATAATCATTTTGTAGTTCTAAATTCACTTCTAACTAAAGACATACACAATATTCAATTTTCTAAGAGAAATTAGAATAGTGAGAGAGGAAATAGAAAAGAAAAGCAAAACCAATGTTTGCTAGGCGCATTGACAGAAAGCCAAATTAGGGGCAGTCCCTTTTGGCATAAATGTGTACAGTTACAATAAATGTTCAATCAAAAGTTCAGCCCAATCAATCACATCCAAAGTTCATTCTTGATCTTCTTGATGAAGTGTAGGTTTTCGGCATCTTTCTGCAACAGTTCATTCTCTGGATATAAAAGTTTCAAGCTTCTTTCTTGAAGATCTTTTCTCAAACAGAATCAAAATCTTTGAATTTTTTTATAAAAGTAAAATCTTAAACAAAATTCTTGGATTTTTATAAAAATACAATCTCAAACAAAAAAAATTCAAAAATTCTTAGATTTTAAATTAAAATACAATCCCCCCTGAAGTAAGTATTTAAAAAAAAAAAATATATATATATATATATATATATCAAGTTTAGCTCAGAATGTAATGTGCATTTATGGGGGTGTATATGTCAATTATCAAAAGAATAGAAAAATAATAAAAAACATAAAGAAAAATTCAAAATGGGCCTTGTATAGGTCCAGTTTAAAGTAATTTCTATCCCACAAGTATGTAGGACAGAATGCAGTAATATTTCACTTAGCCATTTGTAGCCAAGACTACAGGAAGTTGCCATAATATAAGAAGAAAAGAATTAGAATTCTATTTTGATGGGGAAATGTCATTCCCTTGTCTGATTTTTTTTCCTCAGGGATATAGGGAGCCAGCATGATAGTGAAGCTTTGTACTTGTTTGAGTGCTTTGAAAAGAGTGTAGATACAAGGAAGTCCTACGACTTAAACATAAGTTAAGCGTCGCAACCTCGAGTCTCACTTTAATATTTCTTGTGTGCTCTATTGGCACTATTCAGATTTTAGTCTGTGCTCCTTGTTTTTATCCCTTTTCCTGGAATCAGACACAAACATTAATCACAGTCCTATAATATTTTATCAATAAATGGCAGGTTCCCATAGTTTAAAGCTTTTAGGCATATATTGATATTATAGCAAGAGTATATATATTAACTTGTATTACTGCAGGGAAAAATAATATTAATATTAATTATGTGTACCTTCAGTACAAAAAATGAGAAAAAAATCAAATATTCTGATAAAAAAAATAAAAGAAATAAGAAAAATAAGAAAAAAAATCAGTAATTCAATATATTCTTGAAAAACAGCATCCATTTGTCTATGGATTATTATCTCCAATTCATATGATAAAATAGAGTCACAATTCATATGATAGGATAGAGTCAATCAGGCTCAGCAGAAGATGCTTTCTTCACATGTGAGCAGTGAATCCAAGAGTCTCTTTCTCCAATCTTTATAGATGTTGGAGTAGTTAATAATATTTGGAATGGTCCTTCCCATGAAGGTTGAGTTGCTCCAGTTCGCTTGAAATTCTTGATATAAACTTTATCTCCTGGGTTCAGGTCATGAAGTGAAAAGTCTAATGGTCCGGCTTGTACTGCAGCTCTGGATTCATGAAGTTCACGTAGTTTGTGCTGTAACTCCTGTATATAGGAAGCAATAGTAATATCTCCCCCTAATAGCGATGTATAAGCCAGGGAGAAAGGCTTAGCCTGTATAGGCGGATGTCCAAAAAGCATCTCAAATGGTGAAATATGTAAGTCTCCTCTAGGCCTGCTTCTAAGATAAAATAGGGGCAGAGGGAGAATTTCAGGCCATTTTAAATGGGTCTCAGTGCATAATTTGCCAATCATAGTCTTAAGTTCTTTATTCATCCTCTCCACTTGGCCTGAGCTCTGGGGGTGATATGGAACATGGAATTTTGGAGTTATCCCCAAGCAAGAATATATTTGATTTAAGACAGAATCAGTAAAATGACTCCCTCTATCAGAGTCAATACGTGCCAAAATGAGGAATAATTTCCTTTAAAAGTATCTTTGCAACAAAATCTGCTGTGGCTCAGGTCGTAGGAAATGCTTCTGGCCATCTGGTTAGTTGATCTACAATTACTGGACAAAATTTATAACGTCCAGCCTTTGGCATCGTTATGAAATCTATCTGTAGATGTTCAAAAGGTGTGTAAGCCAGAGGACGTCCCCCAAAGGCTTTTCCACGATATGCATGTTGGTTATATGCCTGGCAGGTAGGGCAGGATGAACACACTTTAGAGGCTATGGTAGTTATACCAGGGGCTATCCATACTCTCTTAACAGAGTCCATGATGCCCTGGGTACCAAAGTGGCCATTATTATGAACAGATTGGCAAATTTGATTATAGAAACTTCTAGGGAGCAGGGGTTTTCCTTCAGATGACACCCATACTCCATTAATTTGTTTTGCTTTAAATTTTTGTTTCCATTTTTCCACTTCCTTTTCATTATAGGAAAGTGATAAATTTAAATTATCAGTGGTTGTTAATGTTAAAATTAATCCAGGTCCTTCTATGGCTGCTAGTTTTGCAGCTGCATCTGCTCGGTCATTTCCTCTAGAGACAGGGTCAGAGCCACCTGTATGGGCAGAGCAGTGAACTACACCTAGGGCTTTAGGCAGTTTGAGAGCAGAAAGAACTTCATTAATAATTTCTGCATTAGCTATGGATTTTCCAGCTGAGGTTAAAAATCCTCTTTGGAGCCATAGCATCCCGACTGAGTGACAAATGCCAAAAGCATATCTAGAATCCGTATAAATTGTTGCCTTTTTATCCTTGGCAATTATACAAGCTTGTTTTAGAGCTATGAGTTCTGCTCCTTGAGCGCTAATGTTAGAAGGTTGTGAAGCTGACCATTCAGTGGCAAATTCTGAGACTACGGCAGCTCCAGTGTAACGTATGCCATCCCTCATAAAAGAGGAACCATCGGTAAATAAAATCAGATCTGCATTGTCTAAGGGAGTGTCCAAGAGATTATCGCGAGGCTTTTCTGCCATGGACACTAATGTTTCACAGTTATGTAATGGTTCTCCTGAAGTAGGTAAATCTGGAAGCAAGGTGGCAGGGTTAAGAGTTGAACAGCGTTTCAAGGTAATATTTTCACTATTTAATAAGGTTATTTCATACCTTGTAATTCTCTGATCCGAGAATGCCTGTGTTCTATGTTTTATCAATAATGCTTCAATCTCATGTGGGCACATTATTGTTAATGGACATCCCAATACTAAATCAATGGTTTTTGTTACTAGTAAGGCTGTAGCAGCTACTCCTCTAAGGCATGGTGGTGCTCCTGGTGCTACTGGGTCTAGTTGGGCAGAATAATAAGCAATTGGGCGCTGAGAAGGTCCCAAAGTCTGAGTTAACACACCAGAGGCTACTCCTCTTCGCTCATGCACATATAAAGTAAAGGGCTTGTTGTAATCTGGGATGCCTAGAGCAGGGGCAGACATGATAGCCTTTTTTAGATCTGATAGAGCTGACAAGTGTTCAGGCTCTAATTTGAGGGGTTCAGGAACCGAATCCTTTGTTAATGCTATAAGGGGTTTAGTGATTTCCCCATAGCAAGGAATCCATTGTCTACAAAACCCTGTTGCTCCTAAAATTGCTCTCAGCTGTTTCTTAGTGGTAGGAGCACTCAATTTTTGAATGTTCTCAATTCGTTTTGGAGAAATATAACGAGCACCCGCAGTCAAGATGAATCCCAAATATTCTACTTTTTGGAGACACCATTGAACTTTATCCTTAGAGATTTTATGTCCTCTTTTGTGCAATTCCAAAAGAAGGTGTTTGCTATCTTCTTGACATGTTTTTGCATCTGTTGAAGCCAAGAGTAGATCATCTACATATTTGATTAATTTGCTATTTTTAAATGTTATATTGTCTGTGTCTTGGCTCAAAATTTGCTCAAATAAGCTCGGACTTTCGACATAACCCTGTGGCAGCCGACACCAGGTATATTGTGATCCCTTCCAGGTGAAAGCAAAAATATGCCTGGAGTTCTCATGTATCGGTATGGAAAAGAAAGCTGAACACAAGTCTACTACTGTAAAGTATGTAGCTGTGCTAGGAATAGATGAAATAATAGTATGTATGTTAGAAACTAAGGAGTGTCTCTTTATAACGTGATTATTCACTGCCCTTAGATCCTGTACGAATCTATAGATGTGCTTGCCATCGGGCCCTTTTTTTGGTTTTTTAATTGGCAGGATGGGCGTGTTGTATTCAGATTTGCAAGGGATTATTATTCCCTGTTCTATTAATGAGTTAATAACTGGTGTAATACCCTCAATTGCCTCCTTTGAGAGGGGATACTGAGGGATAGAAGGAGGTGGGCTAGATTTAGTTTTTACCTGCACAGGAACAGCAGATTTAAGTAAGCCTACATCAGAAGAAGATGTGGCCCAAAGAGACTCTGGTATCTCTTTAGGTATTTCAAAAATGGAAGGCTCTTTTGCCTCCTGGTTTTCCGAGAGAAGTACAGGGAGTAAATTTAAAGATTCCTCTGGTACTTCTAATGATAATGAGCCATCTGGGGAGCAGGTTATTGTGGCTCTGAGTTTGCATAGAAGGTCCCTCCCCAGTAAATTTAAAGGGGAGTCAGGCATCAAAAGGAAGGAGTGTTGTACCTCTAGGGGTCCTATAGACACCATTCTAGGAGGAAGTCTTTTAACTCTTTGGGTTATTCCTGATACTCCCATTACATTCTCTGAGCCAATAGAATAACATTGTAAATCAGGTGTTCTCTTTAATACAGACCAGGAAGCTCCGGTGTCTAATAGACAATCATAATAGGTGTTACCCACCTTTAAGGTAACATGGGGTTCATTAGTATGGGGAGGGCAGTGGATAGGGACAACGGGTAGTAGGACATCAGGGTCCGGGAAATCAAAGGTTGTATCCTCTGATTCCTGTGCCCCAGCCCCCCCCCGGACACCATCATTGTGTTTGGGATATTCCTTGGGCACCCCCCTGAAGGGCACCTCTCTGAGGGTCATTAGTACCTCGAGTATTTTTTGGACGAGCGCCATTTCTCATATATTGTTGTTGTTCATTATCATTATAATTTTCTTCAATTTGAGCATTGTCATTAATTTCCCAATTCCTATTTCTATAATTCTGGTTTCTAAAGTTCTTATTTCTATATTCATTATAGTTATTTCCATAGTCATTATCATAATTTCTAAAGTTATTATTTCTAAAACTATTATTAAACTGTGTATTCCTTCCAAACATCTTAAGAAAGGTTCTACATTCCATCATTTTGTGGCCCTTCTTCTCACAGAAGTGGCAAGTAATGGATTGATAATTGGATTTCTGGAGAGGGGCAATTGTCGTTGGTTCATTATCATGCCCACTTTCTAATTTAGTCATCCTATCTATTAAATATCTCATTTTTTTCTTCATTTCCTCCATGTCATCATTATTTTCTTCCTCCTTTTCCTTGTTTCCCTTTAAAACATATATAGCTGTTTTTTGCAATTCTTCAAGGTCGATATCTGACCATCTTGGGCATTGTGTTCTAAAATAATTCTTAATTGCTTTGCAAGAGCTATTTACAAAGATTCTTTTAACTTGTCTTAAACTACTCTCTTTAGTTAAGTCCCAATCTAAGTATCTGTCCCCAAACTCGATAATTCTATCCATAAATCTGGAGGGTGTTTCTTCTTCCTTTTGCTTAATTTTTTCCAGTTCTATCCACTTATCTGTACTGTCTGCACATTCCTTCATTGCCGTGAGGATGGCCTCTCTACAACGGTATAGTTGTAGATAATCCTCAGGATTGTTATAGTCCCATTCGGGATCCTGAGATGGCCAATGTGCTGCATTACACCCCCAGGTTTTGTTGACATGAGCAATTATTTTATTTTTTTCACGTTCACTTAAAAAAGCCTGTAGTAAGTTCTCGACGTCCTTGTAAGACGGATTATACTGAAAAAATATGTCTCCCATCTTTTTTGTTACTAGAAAAGGATCTTGTTCATATGTGGGGATATTTCGTGTAAATTCATTGATTTCTTGGGGAGTAAACGGTATCCTATGTCTTAAAGTCACCACATCCCCATTCCGTCCTATTTTAGGTACTTCTCTTAGAGGAAATAGGCCTCTAGTTGAATTTTGTACTGTGGGTCAGTTTGACAAGGACAGGTTTCTCTAGGAGGACAAGATCTCCTTTGCATTGGAATTTGGTTTTCTGTAGGAGAGGGAACATGAGAAACTGGGATTGCAGGGGAAGGGTTTTGGGGATTAAATTCAGACAAGATTTGCACTACACGAGAGAAGCAGTCTGTTAACTGGGCTATAGGGAAGGTGTTTTCCGTCTCTATTTCAGGGAAGGAAATTTCCTCATTCAAAGGTTCAGAAACAGGTCTGTTTCTGGTAGAGTGGTTGTTTGCCAATTGATCCTGTAAGAAACTTTTTAGATCTTCTAATTGGGCTTGCATTTTATCCTCAATTTTTCCTATTTTATCCTCCATATTTCCCATTTTATCCTCAATATTTCCTATTTTATCCTCAATATTTCCTATTTTATCCTCAATTTTTTCTATTTTATCCTCAATTTTTTTATTTTAGCATCTCTAAATATAGTATTGAGGAGTACAAAAATGACAGTACCTATTAATATAAAAATTTGGAGGTATCCTGCATTCCTCAATGCCCCTAATTCTTCAGCTGCTATATAATTGTCAAAGAATGTAGTACTCATTTTTTTTATATATATTTTGTAATTTCACAAAACACGTGGGGAGCAAGGCAAAGCCACAAACTTTCCACAAGGTTTTTTTTTTTCTAATCCAGGAAGTTGTTCCTTAAGGGAAAGGATATTTAGAAACAGCTCTTCCAGCCAGGACTTTAGAGTCCTGTTGCTGAGATTTAAAACAGCTGTTTTCTGTCTATCAAAGTCACACAGCTGGGAAGTATCCGAGGTCCGATTTGAACCCAGGACCTTCTGTCTCTAGGCCTGGCTCTCAATCCGCTGAGCTACCCAGCTGTCCCTTAAGATTAAAGGGAAGAAAAAGGAAAAAAAACTGCTGATTCCAATTTAACTTAAGGAGAAAAGAGAAGAGAGAAAAAGTTTTTTATACTCACGTGTTCTAGCAGCTGTGTCTTTAAGCCAAGTTTTTTGTTTAAAAAAAAAAAAGGGACTAAGTGGTGAGACGGTATAGTAAAAAGGCAAGGAATTTCAGAAGTTTATTGAGAGGATTCTTTAGACTCCCGTGTGGTCAGCCACAATGTGACAAGGAAATCACTTTTAAAAGACTGATATATATTAATTTAAGGTCGCCAAGGAATTCAGCTATGTAATTCCTAAATGAAAACTCAAGTCAGCCGTCAACCTTTTATAGAGTTTAATTACAGACAGGAGGAAGAAAGGAATTAGAGATAGAGAGAGAGAGGGAGAGAGAAAGGGGAGAGAAGGGAATAGGGCTTAAATACCCCCTCTGTTTAGGCTGGGCCAAAAGGCCCAAGCCCTTAGATAGCTGGGGCAAAGAAAAGAGATCAGTCCCTATTACTCACGTGACCAAAATGGAGAAACAGTCTCAGAGGCCCACACCTTCAGCTTCCTTCAGAGCAAGCTTCTCAGAGCACCTCTCCAAACACCCAGAGCCAAAACTCTCCAACCACACCCCCGGTCCTCAGACCCCTCTCTCTTTAAGGAAACCATCCAAGTTCCCTCCCCTCAGTTCTCACATCTACCAATCACTGTCCATCATTTTCCCTGTGCCAATGGTGGCTCTAGCTTAACCCAGGACCGCCCAGAGGTCTGGGCTTTGCACATGTCTGTTGGAGGTCATATTCTCAAATAATTAAATTTTTATCTATGCTGCAGCCCTTCCTAAATCCTGTTAGGACCGAGTGGGGGTGGAAATTGTATTTTCCAAGAACTGGTTCTGTCATTCCAAGTATCTCTATTGTATCAATTCTAAAATCAATCATGACTCAAAGAAATTCCGGTTCTATGCTTAAACATAGGTCAAAGTCCTTTCCATTGTTCAGCAAAAGGTTTCTGTCCTAAAGTAATCTTAAGAAGGGAGGAGAAGGAACCTCCCATGCCAATGGGGTTCACATTCCAATAGACTATCAGTAAGAAATTTTCCAAGTATGAAATTTCCCAATGGTGAAATTTCCAACATTTATAAGTCTAAGAAATTTTGAGGTTTACAGATGGAAGGTAAGGGTTTTTTAAAAAATAATTTGTAGGAAATTCTGAGCCTTTAGCCATATTATCTAAAAGTTGTCCTGCTGGTGGAGGAATGGGGGAGGCAAAGAGGGAGGAAGGGAATATTGACAGCCTGATCTGTAGTTATCAATCACTATTCAAATAGGCCCTTATTACAGTTAAATTTTGCTGAACTTCGAAATCAAGCCTTTACTGTGATCTCCAGTCTGGAAGGCTGGCATGCAATTTCAATAGCTTCTTTGTAATGTCAAAGACTACACTCAGCATCAGAGTGAGAGGTTGCCAGTGTTCTGAAGGAAGAAGGACTTTCAGAGGAGCTTCTGGTCTGGGCACTGGCTTTGCCACTGTGTTGGTATCCGTTCCTTTATCTTGTTGTTGATGGCCAATATGATGCTAATATTTCTGTCATGACACCTGTTAGATTGACACGCCGCAACCCCCATTCCTACTTTCCTGAATAAAGGCAGTTCAGCTGAGTCACTCTGGAACCTCTGACAGGCTGACGAGATGATGCCATGCTTATGTCTAGTCTTTGTGATTCTTGTTTCTCTGACTCTTCCATGTCTCATTCTCTCTAACCTATAAGCTTACCCTGTTATTTTCCAGCTGCCAGACTTCTTCCATCCACACAAGAATTTGATGTCTGAGCTGAACTCTACAAAAATCAAAATGAGTATGTGATTTAAATATAAAGTGATATAAGTAAATTAGGGGACCACAAAATGCTTACCAGTTATATCTGTGGAGAAGAGGAGAATGAAGATCATTGCAATATCTAAAATGGATAATTTTGGTTATTGTTATTTTGATAAGTTTTTGTACAAACAGATCCAATGCAACCAAGATTAGAAGGGAAATATCAAACTGGGAGGAAAATTATAATTTCTTGATGAATGCCTCAATTCTCAAATATATGAAGAACTAAGTAAAATTTATAAGAATCCAAGTCATTCCCCAGTTGATAAATGGTCAAAGGTTATGAATAGGCAGTTTTCAGATTAAAAAATGAAAGCTATCAATAATAATTGGAAAAAATGTTTTAAATTCTGCTTGATTTGAGAAAAGCAAATTAAAACAACTCTGAAGTACCACCTCGCACCTATCAGATTGACCAATATCACAGTAAAGAGCAATGATAAATGTTGGAGGGGATGTGTGCAAAATTGTGACACTAATACATTGCTGTTGTAGTTGTGAGCTGATCCACCATTCTCTAGGACAAATTTGAATTATGCCCCCTGAAAAATGGAAACTTTTTGATCCAGTCATACCACTAATAGGTTCATATGCCAAAAAGATAACATGGGTTTGTACCAAGTACTTATAGCTGCTCCTTCTGTGGTGGCAAAGAATTGGAAACTAAAGAGATGTCCCTCAAATGTGAAATGATTGAACAAAGTGGTATGGGATGGTGATGGAATACTATTGAGGTATAAGGAATGATGAACAGGATGGCTTTAGAAAGAGCTAAGTGAAATGATGCAGAGTGAAATCAGCAGAACCAGGAAAACATATCCAGTAATTCCAATATTATGGAACAATCAAATGTGATAGACCTTGGTACTAACCACAAAACAATGATCCAGGACAATTCTGAGGGACTTCTGAAAAAGAATGTTCTCCATCTCCAAAGAAAGAACTATTGGAGCACAAATGAAGATGAAAATATGGCTTATCACTTGTTTATTTGGGTATATGATTTGGGGAGTTTGGTTTTATAGAACTGTTCACTTATAAGAATAATATGGAGATGTTCAACTTCAGTACCCCACAACACTGACAGAAAAGGAAACTGAGGCAGAGTACAGCAGCTGACAAACCAGGCCCCCTTCCCACAGGTTCCCCTCTTTCAGGAATCCCTCAGAGATAGTGTAGTCCAGAATGGGAACACAGCTCCATTTACTATAGCACCAATTAAGAATCTCAGTCAGCAATTTCTCACACCTGATGATTGAAAAGTAATAGCTGAATCTTCACTCAGTGGTGGGGATTATTTAACTTGGAAATTAAAATTTCAGGATTTTTGTCAGGAACAGGCTTTTGCGAACAGATGAGCTGGATTAGATATTCCATATGAGCAGCTAGTGGGGTAAGGAGAGTTTGAACTTCTTGAGAGGCAAATCGCATGCACTGAGCAGATCTATGACCAGATCGCCCTTAGGGCGAAAAGAGGGCGGCAAACTGCCAAAGAAGGACAAGGTAGCAAGTTCTCATAGGGACATTATGCATTAACAAAATGAGAGTTTTGCAGATTTTGTGGATAGATTGTCGCTCGTGATAAAAAGGCAGATTCCTCATGAGGGAGCGGCAGAGGTTCTATTAAAGGACCTGGTCTATAGAAATTCAAATGCAGATTCAAGAAAGGGATTAGCTCCCATTAAAGCTACTGGTACTTTAACAGATTTTTTAAGAGCTTGTCAGGACATAGGCAGCTTTGAACATCAATCTGTTTTAGCGGCACAGATCAGAGGGCTTAAGGGTCAGTGTTTCTCATGTGTCCAGGCAGATCATTTTCTAAATGCTTGTCCGAATTCAAGGGCTAAGAAATCCCAGAAATATGCCCTAGATGCAAAAGAGGCAGACACTGGGCTTCTAAATGCAGATACAATTCCCCGCAGAATCATACCTATAAACAGCCTACACACATGGCAGAAAACTAGATCACGGGCTCCCCTCAAGCCCAGGAAAAAATCGAGGCATTAAGCAGACAAACGCTGCCTCTTAGAGTCGGCTGTGAATCCTTATCCAAAATTACTACACTGGAGTATCCCCATCGAAGCAGATTCAGATTTAGTAGGTAACATGCAAAGGGGAGTCTTTCTGATTCCTACAGACTGCTTCTTCTGTGTCTCGAGGATATATGTTAGGTAAACCTGATTTCTTTGATAAAGGGCTAGATATCCTGCCCCAAGTCATTGAAAACCAGGATACAGACAAATTGCATCTCTTAGCTAGAGCCAGCTCAACATTTGACATCACAAAGGGAATGGAAATTGCCTCCTTGCTTTTATTAGCCAAGGCGCCTTGCCTTGAAAAAAGCATCGAGGAAAAACACCAGTTTGAATCGCAGACCCAGAGTTTGTATTGGACTCAAAAAATCACTAAGGATTGGCTAATCATGTCTCTTTATGTAGAAGACAGGAGTATAACAGGCATTTTAGATTCTGGAGCAGATGTGTCAGTAATTGCTACTAATGATTGGCCAGGATCTTGGGCAGTGCTTACACCGCACCAAAAGTTCATTGGCATTGGGACACCGGAAAATGTGCTATAGTCTGCTAGAGACTTATCATGGTCTGATGATGAAGGCACAAGGGAGTATTTAGACCTTGCCAATCTCTTGGGGGCAGAGAAGTCATGGCTGATATGAACATAACACTAACTACATCCAGTCAGACACAGTCGGCATTTGTGGGTTCTCTAAGTGACTCCACAGCCAAATGTGCCGATCCAATGGCATGGATTGACTCGAAGTTGATACGAAAAGCTAGTACATTTAGATGAAATAATACAAGAGCAATTACGCTTCGGTCATGTTCGCGAATCAATACCAATCTTCCTGGTACCCAAAAAGTCAGGGAAATGGAGGTTAGTTCATGATTTAAGGAAGGTAAAGGAGCAAATGATTGACATGGGCACCCGCCAACCAGGCCTCCCTTCCCCTAGCCCCATTCCCATGCATTGGAACTTAATAGTAATAGATTTGAAGGATTGTTTTTTCAATATTCAGCTCTCCCCACAGGACTGCCATAGATTTGCTTTCTCAGTCCCATCTATAAATTTTAATAGTCCATTCAAAAGATTCGAATGGTTCATACTCCCAATGGGAATGAAAGTAAGTTCGTGTTTGTGTCAAACATTTGTGACACAAGCACTTGAAAAGTCAGAAAAAAATATGAAAATCTATATAGTTGTCAGTACTTAGACGATATTGATACAAGTTGATATAGCGGGTCCTAGACTTGCTATTGAGGCAGGTCCCATTCAAAATACACAATGGAAGATAGTGGCTGCCACCCAGTCAATACATAAACTTAAGGTCAATATAATGAACTCAGGTATTGATTTTGAAGATGCCACTCGCATCAAGGTCACTGCGTGTGTATTTGCTCCTTATGTAATGTTAGTGGGCAATAGTCTTAACATCTCCATAAATCAGGAAGGGCTATATGAGATTCGATGCATGAATGGTCACCTACATCAATGTATAGATTCTACACATGATGATACATATATAGCTGTTATGTACCAACCACCATTGGTGTGGTTACAAGTGAATCTTAGAGACATGGGCATCGACTCCTACTGTACATATTGTGCAGAAAGCATTTACTATCATTATGCATCGCTCCAATCAGATGGTATTAGCACTCATAGGTGCAGTAGTGTCCATCATTGCTATGATAATGGCACTGACCACAGCAACTGTTGCATTAACTACCTCTATTCAGAACCAAGAGTTTATACAGGAAATTGTATCTAATTCATCTGAATTATGGCATTGACTTAGCTTTTAAAGATGAACTGGAAACTTTGAAAGATGCTGTATTTTGTTTCGGGAAAGAGGTTGAAGCTTTACACACTAGAATTACTTATCCATGTCATTTTAATCAAACTGGCTATTGAATTACACCCTTACCATATGATAATGTTTCATATGGATGGCAAACTGTAGTAGAGCACATTAAAGGTGTTTTAGTTAGTAGTAGTCTCTCAGTGACCGAGAATGACAATTGTCTTTAAAGGTGTTTAGGGACCTCATAACAGCACATTGGATATTATACGGCTACAACAAGAAATTAATAAATTAGACCAAATTGTATACAAACAGGAAGCTGTAAAAATTGCATCCAAATGGGAAGCAACTTTAGCTTCCATAGATCCTAGAAATTAGTTTGGCAGAATTAACTTAACTAGCATTGGCTCTATCATAATCTTCATAATTTTGATTCTTGGTTTAATAATACTTTGCAGAAAAGGTTATATAAATAGGGCTTATATCAGAAATATGCAGCCAGAAGTGGCCCTATCTTGTCATTCTCACACTTTATTACATGACAATGTTGAACTACAATCAATCAGAATGTAATGTACAAGAAAGTGATAAATAATGCTTTTTAAGACTTGAATTGATGATTGCGCGCTAATATATTTGGTATGCTATATAAAAAAAGAGAGAGAGAAAGGATGTTTAAGGATATCATTATGCTATTCTTATTTTAATCGAGCAATTTTGATTTGATGCTCTTTTACTTTATTTTCACTGAATATTTTTGATTATTCAATGTTGTTTTCCCTTTCATACATTTCGGTGATATTTGAAGTACATTGCAAGTATTATTAATGCTCTGATCCTGAGCAATGTAGGTGCACTTTTTGTCTTTGTATGTACCCGACAGTATGGGACTATAAGAACATGAGAGCATTTGTTAAATTGCAGGTGACTATCCTGGTAGATTATGTCTGATTGCATGAAAAGGGAATGCAATGGATACCTCACACTTGGCCAGACAGCCGAAGCCACACACAGACGTATATTCCACATGAGATGGATATATGTTGGCTGCTAAGGGTGGAGGTACTAGGACGTGGTGTTTTGACACCCTCATTCACAGGTCGCCCTGCTATCAAACTGCCAACCATATATCTATGTGGCAGGCATCTTGGCTTGTATATCCCAAAAATGCATGATCAATCAGTATAAGGGAGAGAAAAGAAATTCCCCTTCATCTCCAGATATAGTCATCTTTTTCTTTTTCTATGAAAGATCTGGCAACTTCTTATAATCCTGACTGTATGTGGGCAATAAAATCTGTTAATGCACCTGTCCTATGAACTATGAGACTACTATCACATTCATTTAGGATCATTAGAGTGAAGATTATTTTCTTATTACTTTTATCATTATTTTTTATCTTTAATGAGACTTTTATCTTTGATTTTGGTTACTAGATATGAAAATCATTTGTATTTTTACAAAATTATTAATAAGTTGAGAGAAAATTTTACTTTTGTTGACAATTAAACTTAATTTTTACATTTAATTTTTTACAATATGATTTGGATTTCAGTGTTTAATCATTTGAATTATCATTTGATTATACTACATGCTTTTTGTTTTTATTTCAGTTACAATTCTTTGTTATATTTTTATATCACACACCCTTGATTTTATTTTTTAAACAAAAAGGGGGATATGTAGCATTCCAAGCATATTCACATCTAAGAAATATAAATGATGTATGGATATTGTGTCATCAGACACATGATTAAACTCTGAAATTTATGGGCGGACTCTTGACCTAGCCATTCTACCTTTGTTCAGGGAAAACTCATTAACATTTGGCGTGGAGTCAAATTCATTTACAAGAGCGTGGGTTGAAGTCAACATGTCCAGAAGGTGTCATCATTGCCATTCCATCTAATGTGAATTAACTATGCTTTGTTACATATTCATTGAGCACCTCCCAATCCACACTGAAATAAATATGGGAAGTGGTCTGCTGATTCTCCTCTTGGATTTTACATTCTCACACTTGATACTCTTTTGTCAGAGACCATATTCGGGGAAAACTTGACCTGAAACAAGATTTAAGATCCTAGGGAAACTTACCAAACAAGTTACCTCCCAGGCGTCGCCAAGACCAACAGCCACAAAACATAACAATAACCATTCTTCATGTTCCCTCCTGGTACAAGCAGTCTTTAGTCACCACCACCACCCCCCCTTTACCTCAAGCATATATATTCTACCTTACACCTGCAATAAACGGAGCCTTGACACTACCAGATTGACTCTGTCTCTCTATTACGTGCTTGGTCTCCCCCTCTCTCCCCCTATGGGTTCTTTTTAGGTGGCTGCTCCCCGAACCCCACCGTTGAAGTCCGGCAGGCCCGGATAGATGGCGCCTCAACGTGTTGGGATTTGAGTAAGACAGCTTACCGGACGACCGAGAAACAGATTCCGCGGACAAAGTAAACGGTAGAGGCTGAACGGACAGCCTTGAGATAAGGGTAAGTCGTCCCATCCCCCATAGGCATAAGAAGTTGAGAGTAATTACCCCAGAGTGACTGTATGTGACTGTGTGTAATAATTGTGTGACTGAGATGGGGAAGACACTCTCAAAAGAAACTTTATTTGTTAAAGAATTAAAAAATAGTCTCAGGGAGAGAGGTATTAGGGTAAAAAAGAAAAATTTATTTAAGTTCTTCTGCTTCATAGAGGAACAATGCCCCTGGCTCATTCTACATGGCCCGGGAATTCACCCCCTTACTTGGAACAAAGTGGGTAAAGAATTGAATAGCCTAATAAAATCAGGCCAAGAGATCTCCGATGAATATTTTTCTTACTACGGACTAATCCGTGATATTCTTAAAGAAGCCGACACCAATAAACAGGTGTCCCACCTCCTTAGCTTAGCTGAAGAGGCTATCTTAGACCATAAAACAAAAATTGAGAAGGAGGAAATACCACCAGAAAAAGACAAACGCCCTCCTTCCCTCTTAGATGAACCAATTGAAAATTCCTCCCTTAGGGAACCCCTTGTCCCTTCCAAACCCCACCTTTATCCTGTTCTATATACAAACCCCGAATCAGAGAATATACTTAAACCCAATTATCAGACAGAGCCAGAAGAAGAGGCCGCCCGCTATCAGGACAGTAATCGCCTGGAAAACAGGCCCCCCCTGCAGTATAAAAACAAATCTTTCCAGCACGATCTCTGTGGCAGCCTCACTCCTCCTATTTTTTCCGTACTTCCTGGTTCTGAGAATCTTAAAGAGGCCACAAAACAACTCAGCCAGCAAGTTACTGAACTTAAAAATTTCCTAGGACTTCAAAAGGAGGTGCATACATTAACTAACCAATTACATGAGCTGCAAATAGATATTTTTCGGCCTCTGATCCCTAAGTCCAAGCCAACTCGATTAAAAGATAAGACCACTCTTGCCTTCCCGGTTGTTACTAGGCAACAACAAGCTACTCAGATTCTACCCGAGGACATCTCCCTCCCCCCTTCTGCCAAATCCTCTGACTCTGAAGGAGCAGAAGAAAATGATACAGAGGGGAAAAATCCTAGAGGGGCTGATATTTCAACCCCACCACAATTCGGTAACCCGATCTATAAAAAGTTAAAATTCAAACACATTAAAGACCTCCATTCAGCTGTTAAAAATTATGGCCTTAACGCTCCTTTTACACTCTCCATTCTGGAGGGGCTTGGAGGAGAAGGACACATGCTCCCCTCCGAATGGTCCAAAGTAGTACAGTCCGTCCTCTCCAGGGGACAATTTTTAATTTGGAAGGCAGAATTCCTTGAAAGGGCAGAAAATCAGGCTAAACTTAACTTGAAAAATGCCCAGACAGCTACTTGGACGGTTGACAAAATCGTCGGCCGTGACCGCTTTGCATCAGAAAGCCAGCAAATGAGATTAACCCCTGGCTTGCTCATGCAAACTGCACAAGCGGCTATGGCTGCTTGGCGGGCAGTTCCTGCCGCTGGGTCAGTCACAGCACCCCTCTCAAAAATTCTCCAGGGACCCAATGAGCCATACGCTCAATTTGTTGCAAAACTTTTAGAAACCGCTGAAAGGGTCTTGGGCCAAGATGGAGCAGATAACCCGATGGTGAGACATTTGGCAATCGAAAATGCTAATTCTGCCTGTAAGGCTGCCCTAAGAGGAAAAGCAAGAGATCTTGATCTAGATGGAATGATCCGCTTATGCAATGATATTGATGCTTATGATCACAAAATAAACAAGTCCATCTCCCTAGCCATAGGGGCAGCCATCCAGGCTTCTCGCCCCAACACCCCCGCAATTGCTTTAAATGTGGACAACTTGGTCATTTTGCACGTCAATGCCCTTCTGGACAAAATCCTAGGCAGGCACCCGCACCAATAATAGCCCCTCCCAAACCACCGCCTAGCATTTGCCCAAAGTGTAGGAAGGGCCGGCACTGGGCCCGAGACTGCCGATCCAGAACCACCTTTAATGGGCAGATATTTCCCCCGGTTCAGGGAAACGGGGTGCGGGGCTCCTTCGGGAGCCCCTGTCCAGCTCCCTTACCCGAGCCACAGCAGGTAGCGCAGGCTTGGACCTCTGTGCCTCCACCACCAGAATACTGACACCAGAGGAGGGCCCAATAATCCTCCCTACTGGTAAATTCGGACCACCACCCCCTGGTATGTTTTTCTTGGTCATAGGTAGAGCACTCACCACCCTGCAAGGTGTTGTAGTACATCCCACCCTTGTCGATAATGATTACACAGGAGAAATAAAAATCATCATAGAATCTCCACATGGCCCTGTTACCATCCCTGCAGGCAAACGCCTAGCCCAAGCACTCCCCCTCCCTATGATTGGCAATTTTCCAGCGGTAGCCCACACACGGGGCCCCTCCTCCCCAGGCTCCTCCAATATTTACTGGGTGCAGCAACTTACTGAGTCCCGACCCACACTCCAGTTGAAAATCGAAGGGAAAACCTTCACTGGATTACTAGATACAGGAGCGGATTCTACTGTTATTTCTCAGGCCCACTGGCCCCGCTCCTGGCCCCTTCAACCTTCATCTACCCATCTATCAGGAATAGGCCAAGTCCAAGACACCCTTCAGAGTTCTAAGATCCTTACTTGGCAAGATACTGAGGGCAATAGAGGTACCACACGCCCATATGTAGTTGCAGGGCTTCCTGTCAATCTCTGGGGCAGAGACATCCTAGCCCAAATGAGACTTCTCATGGTTAGCCCTAGTGACCCTGTCACCACCATGATGTTAAAATCTGGATACCTTCCAGGAAAGGGCCTTGGAAAAAGGGAACAAGGCCTCCCCCACCCCATTTCCTTTCGACCTCATAAAGACAGGGAAGGTCTGGGGTTGCAAAGTTTTTGTTCTTAACTTCCTCACCCTGGATGAGGAAGGGCGCTCTGCTGCTGATCGCCACTGGCACCCACACACCACATCTGATCTGGCAAAAGTTCTTTGGCGAGACCCACTTACAGGCCTTTGGCAAGGCCCTGACCCTGTCCTCACTTGGGGAAAAGGCTCAGCTTGTATCTTTGATGCCAAAGCAAACAACGCCCGCTGGGTCCCGTCACGATTAATCAAAACCACGAATATCCCCTCCCTTTAATCACCTTCCAGGGACCATCCCTGAGAAAATCTTCTGTTCTCTTTCAGCTACTTCACAACGGAACAGATGGCGACAGTTCTGACAGTAACCCTCATCTCTATCCTGCTACCAGCCACCAGATCAGGAAGTCCACACATCCCCGTTCATCAAGTATGGGAGATTGTCAATCCAGTGAACCAAGCCGTTCTTGCCTCTGTCTCCAGTTCCCAGTGGCCGCGCCTTACATGGTTCCCCCAACTGACCATCGACCTTTGTGTCCTCGGTATCCCATACCAGTCATCAATGCACTATTGCGCCCCAAATGTGCCCGGTCTCCCGATTAAGGACTATTGGACCCAATATACCCAGTACCCTCTATACGGCTGCCCTGGGTTCAGCCAGCCAGACCACTGTGGGGGCCAGTCATATGGATTCTGTGCCACATGGGGCTGTGTGACTTTTGGCACTGCTCATTGGATCACCAACAAAGACTTGATTACCATCGCCCGAAATCCCTCCCGCCCTCAGACCTGCTCCTTTAATCCCCCCAATTGTAATCCCCTTATTATCAAATTCACCAACAAGGGCAAAACGGATCCCCGTTGGACAGAAGGACTCACCTGGGGACTGCGCCTTTATAAAAGGGGCCCCGATGATGTCTTTCTCTTCACACTCCGACTGCGCGTGACCCCTATTACCAACTCTATGGGTCCTAATTTTGTTCTCACTGACCAACACAGCCCTTCATATCAGTTCCCCCAGCCCCCCCGACCCCTCTCCCCCACCCAATTCCCCTCCCTTACACTCCCACCTACCCCTATTCCCAAAATACCTCCTGGTACCACTGATAGACTCCTCAAACTCATTGAGAGCTCCTATTTGGTTTTGAATGCTACCGCCCCAAACCTTACAATCAGTTGTTGGCTATGTCTCCACTCGCAGCCCCCATACTATGAAGGAATCGCCTTTACCGATCACCCTTATAACACCTCTGCCCCTTCCCCTCGATGCGCCCGGTTCCCCCACCACTTCACCCTTGCCAAAGTCTCCGGAAAAGGCCTTTGCATAGGTCACCCCCCTTCCTCTCACTCCCATCTTTGTAATGTTACCCTTCCTATCTCCCACTCCCCTTATTATCTAGAGGCTCCCAATAACACCTTTTGGGCCTGCAACACCGGCCTCACCCCCTGCATTTCCCTTCAGGTTTTTAATACCTCCTCAGAATTCTGTGTACTTATACAATTATGGCCCAGAATTACTTATCACACAGACACTGCTTTAGAAAAAATTTTGTCTCCGTCCCCTCGGGTTAAACGGGAACCCCTCTCTACTATTGCCATTATTCTAGGTATTGGTGGTCTTGCTGCCGGCATTGGTACCGGCACCACCGCTTACCTACAGACCCAACACCTCACAACTTTACATGCTGATATGACAACTGACATTGAGATCCTAGAAAAGTCTGTCTCTGCTTTAGCAAAATCCCTATCCTCCCTCTCAGAAGTTGTACTGCAGAACAGACGTGGCCTCGACCTACTTTTTTTAAAAGAAGGGGGATTATGTGTAGCCATTAAAGAAGAATGTTGCTTTTATGCTGACCACACAGGCATGGTCAGAAAATCAATGGCAAAATTAAGAGAACGCCTAGCCCTTAGAAAAAAGAAGGCCGAGGCCCAAGAAGGATGGTACAACAATCTTTTAAGAAAAACCCCTTGGCTCTCTACTCTAATTCCCACAATAATAGCTCCCTTTATTATCATTCTCCTAATACTCACCTTTGGCCCTTGGGCTTTCCAACGCCTGACTGGATTTATTAAATCAAACATTGACTCAGCCCTTACTAAGTTCCCTACGGTCCAATACCATCGTATCGAAATAACAGATACTGACCGACCACACATCCCTACTGATCGTCTCCAATTTACTAGCAGGGCGGTAACCCAATGACGGGAATAGCACAGGTCCTTGACCCTTGATGGTCAAGCAACTCCCCCTGTGTAGCCTAAGACAGGGGCCGTCGCTGCGGTCCTGACTTAAAACCTTCCCTCTATAAAAAAGAAAGGGGGAATTGTCAGAGACCATATTCGGGGACAACTTGACCTGAAACAAGATTTAAGATCCTAGGGAAACCGAACAAACAAGTTACCTCCCAGGCGTCGCCAAGACCAACAGCCACAAAACATAACAATAACCATTCTTCATGTTCCCTCCTGGTACAAGCAGTCTTTAGTCACCACCACCACCCCCCCTTTACCTCAAGCATATATATTCTACCTTACACCTGCAATAAACGGAGCCTTGACACTACCAGATTGACTCTGTCTCTCTATTGCGTGCTTGGTCTCCCCCTCTCTCCCCCTATGGGTTCTTTTTAGGTGGCTGCTCCCCGAACCCCACCGTTGAAGTCCGGCAGGCCCGGATACTCTTTTCCTCTTTTCTATCTAGGAAGTCTTGCTTCCACGTGTTCCATTATTCCTCACATTTTCCTTTAATTATTTTCCTAAGGAGAATGTCATCAGGGACCAACGCCATCCCATACTAAAATTGGCTTGTCTGTGTCTCTTTATTTATCACCCATTTTCTCAGACTCATTGCTCCTTCTCGAGCCCAAACTCACTAAGGAATACTTTTATGTAGCAGCCACCGGACATTTGTTATAAAGGTTGTGACGAAAAACCCTCAAAAATTTCTGTGAAATCTCTTTCCTTTCTCTCTTTATTACTTGCTGTATCAGTCAGTCTTTTCAAACATTGCTAACTCAGCTTCAAAACACAGTTGCAAGATCAGGTGAGTAAAAAACATTTTGATTTCTCCTTAAATTAAATAGAACACATCTGTTTTAAATCTTAGCAACAGGGCCCTAAGGTCCTGGCTAGGACAGCTGTTTCTAAATCTCCTTCCTTTAGGGAACAACTGCCTAGATTAGAATTTTTTTTTAAACCCTTACCTTCTGTCTTGGAGTCAATACTATGTATTGGCTCCAAGGCAGAAGAGTGGTAAGGGCTAGGCAATGGGGGTCAAGTGACTTGCTCAGGGTCACACAGCTAGGAAGTGGCTGAGGCCAGATTTGAACCTAGGCTAGATTAGAATTAAGGGAAATCTGGAGAGAGCTTTTGGCCTTCTCCTGCTTCCCACGTGATTACTTTAGAAATATGTGGATACAGCCAGTTCACAACATACTTAACAACTGGCTATTCAGCTCCATGACCAACCTTATAAAATTCACATTCATTGCCTCTCTGAGATTTCTCATACCATGGGGCTTATGGCAAAGTATAATCAACATGGTACTCCCCCTTGGGATTTTGATTGTTATAGCTGTAATATTGTATTTCCTTACAAAACCCACTTCTCAGTCAAACCAACCAAGTGTTCCTTCTACTACTCAACAAAATACAGAACTAAATTCTCGGCTTGAGCTTATGGAGGAAAGTTTGGGGGAAATCATAGCTTTTATGAGGAACATTAAAAGAGAGTTAAGAATATTATCAGGATCTCTGGACATTAACCTTCCTAGCCAACCCACTGCTCCTTCTGCGAACTCTGCCTTAGAACCCCCTGCTCTTAATCAACCCACCCCTCCCCCTTCCCCATTGGCCTCATAAAACCCTACTTCTAACCAACCCACTCCTCCCCCTGCCCATGCTTCCAATCCTACACCCTCTACTCTAAGTTCACACCCCACTGTTGTTTCCAACCCTTCCACCTCCACCCTAAGTTCACACCTCACCCATACTGACCATCCTAATGCCTCACACCCTACTCATTCCTCCAACCCTAACACCTCTGTAACTTTTCCCCCAGTTACTAGAACTTCTTCCTTTGCCACTCCCTCCCACCCTGCCCAATTCGATTCCCAGATCCTTCCTACCTCTGATCTTTCTGGCACTGTGGGACAACAACAAACCCTCTCCTTCAGTGTGCCCAACCCTTCTCTTTCTCATACCTACCACATTGAGAATGGATTAAGAAGCCTAGAAACAGGAGTACCGAATAATCCAGATAGGTTATTTCCTTTAAGCAAAGAACCCACTTTTAATAAAAATGGAAACTTGGTATCTGTAAGACATCATACATCTTTTAGCCCTGAGGTTTTAAATAAATTTAAGGAAGATCTTCCATCATTTGAAGACAAACCAATATTAATTATAAAAAAATTAGAGAACATATTCAGAGCTTTTGGCCCCACTTGGATGGATGTTGAGAATTTCTTAGAGACATTTTTAACAAAAAGAGAAAAAAATAATATTGTCTTTCTGGCTAATCAAAAACGAGGTAGAAAAGGACATTATTGTCCAACTGAAGATCCACATTGGAACCCCAATGTTGAACTAGATCACACAAAACTAAACCAGGCCAGAGAAGCATTATTGACAGCCATGAGAGCTTGCTCTGATAGACCTGAAAAATGGTCAAAATTTGAAAGAACCTAACAAGAAATTGATGAAACCCTCCCAGTTTATGGACAGACTTATTGACGTAGGGAATACATATATGGACCTTGATTTATCCAGAGAAAGGGACATTAGGCAAATACATAGGCAATTTGTTGAAAATTATTGTTCAGTGGTAAAAGACTACTTTCAAACTAGCTGTCCTAATTGTGACTCTATGGACCTTGAAGAATTGAGGAGAGTAGCAACCTATGTTTATAAAGGTCATGTAAAAAAGACCTGAGGAACACAATACATCAGTGGAAGACTTAAAGAAAGAAATTGAAATGTTAAAGAGAATATTGGAAAATAAGGGAGAGACTATAGCCCTTTTGCAGGAATCCATGAATAAATCAGTAACCTGACACTTCTGTGAGAAGGGCCATAAAATGATAGAATGTAGAACTTTTCTCAAGATTATCAGAAGTAATAAGCAGTTTAATAACAACTTTAGAAATAATAACTATAGAGATGATGATAATAAATACAGAAACCAGAATTTTAGAAATTTTAAAAATTATAATAATGATTATGGAAATAACTATAATGACTATAGAAATAAGAACGTTAGAAACCAAAATTATAGAAATAGAAATTGGGAAAATAATGATGGTTAAAGCTTCCTCAGAGGGGAGAGAGAAGCTTTAAGGTAGGAAGATAGAGAAAGGATAGAAGTTTTAGATACCACGAGGGGGGATGATGGAGTCAAATTAGAGATATGAGGTGGCAGGAACGAGTCACAAACGCATGCCTTATTAAATGTCAATGAGCCACAGCCATGCTCCGATCAATGGACCCTTCCGAAGGCTTTTACCAGTCCAGAGATCCAGATTCAATACCACACAGGTCGGAGAGATGATAGAGAAAGATTAAAGATGGAGCCTGGCCAAAGGCCAGGCTCCAGCAAGGACAGGCATCAGTGTGAGAGAAAGGTGGAGCTGGCTGGCCCATATTTAATCTCTTTGATATGCAAATATACACAGTACATAGGGATGATTATCATTGGTTAATGACAAGGTATAGGTGTGGTTTCTCTTAACCAGGTGAGCACAAAGAAACCTGTGTTCCCGCCTAACCTGGGAGAAGCTGGGGTCAAGTGTCAGAGGCTTTCCCAGCCATGTGCAATACTGAGCATGCTCAAGACTGAGCATGCTCTCTTCTAAGACAATCTGTACATACCAAGTGTTTCCCTTGCCCATAGCTAGGGCTGGACTGCTACATCTCCCCCTTTTTGTTTGACATACAAATAAGTAGTGCAATATCAGAATGTAACAACATTACAGCATTAACAAATACAAACACTCTGGTGCATAATCATATTCTGATACAGAGATGAAAAACCAAACCAGATTGCATAACTTAGATATAACAATCAAGAGTGAACATCAGCATAAACTGATTTAGTGATCAATCTTAAAAATCCCAAACTTATCTTTCTATCTGCCTGTCTGCATATTAAAATCAATGTAACAGTCTTAGTAGCTATAAAAATGTTAAGAAAATAATTTCCATGCTACTAATCCTGGTCTAATGAGGTAGAATTCTATGGCTCACATGACAGGTGCAATAACCAAACACGCCACCTTTCACAGTCTGGACTATCAGAAGTTGTCAGCCTTTCCAACAGTTAGCAAAATACTATCTCTGGAGATGAAGGATAAGTACTTCCTTTCTCTCATACTGATACTGCATCTGGGGGATCTCTCCGTGCTCACTGCCAGATGCCTGCCACATAGGAAATTGGTTGGTAGCCCAATGCCAGGACATCCAGCGACTGAGGGTGTCAGTATGCCATGTCTCTGCATTTCCCAACCTCAAACATCCATTTCATATGGAAAGTGTATAATTGTGGCTGAGGCTGTCTGGTCCATAATGAAAGATTTCTTATGATTCCCCTTACATGCAATCAGACATCACTCTCCAGAATAGTCATCTGAAAATTAACAAATGCTGTCATAATTCTTTCAGTCTCATACTTCCCTATGGCTGAAACAGTTACAGACTTGCACCTCTGTAATTCTGGATCAGAGCATCAACAGTGCTTTCCTTGTACCTAAAATTCTGGCAATAAATGTGCAAAAGAAAAATCAAAGTTGAATACTTGAAAATGAATCAAAACTGTTCTCTCAAATGAACATACTGATATCTATAAGATTCCTCTCCCTTTTCTTTTTGTGTGTTGGGAGAGATCCCTTCAAAGAAAAACATCCTCTCTGAACAATTCTGGAGGACCATGTTATCACCTATCAAATGATCTTAGAAAATGATCCTGGGAACCTGATCCCAAAATTAATACAAAATTCTAGAGTCTTGGCTCACTGGCTATGTGGTATCTTTGAAACTGAGCCAATGTGTAATATCAGAACTTATATTCCAAATGATTTCTAATTCCTGATCTAAATAGATAAAAATTCACCTTGTATATGAACATAATTTTGCACCATTACAGGCCTTGCAAAAACATTAATACAACAATCACTGTGCAATTTTTAACAAATACCAATATTCCCATACACTTTACATTCTGCTTTGTAGCTTAAATAACCATGATGATGATAATGAAGTAATATTTCAAGTTCTGACTGCATATTCCTTATGTCATTCTTATTTAAACCTCTGCTTGTATAGATAAATCCATCAATATGATAACCAAGCATATAACATTACCAATATTTGCAAAATTCATTCTGCCAAATCAATGTTTGGGTAAATAGAAGCTTAAGTTGTTTTTCACATAGAAACAATTTCTACAGTTTCTTGTACCAATAGAATTGACATAGCTTTTTCATTCCTGGTTTTCAATGTATAATATTCAATGTGCTTTTTCTACAAGCTTATCTGTGCCTATTGTGTCATGTTTTCCATCCATACTCCAAAAAAGTAAAACTTAGATTATACTTTGCCCTTGTTCCATGCATTTGTGTAATAATTTGTTCCACCTAGGAGAGACAATGACTGGGCGTCCACAGAAATTGTAAAACAAAGAGTCCTCAGTGTGCTCCTGAGGTCTTACTTCCATATGCCAGAACGTCTTCCAGTATATGAAAGGGAAGCCAATAAACCCCGAATCCAGCGGCCGTCTGAATTCTGGGACTGTTGGGAGAGAGCAAGAAAGTTTTCCTATCAAGATATTACCCACAAAGACAGGGCATCAGGAGTAATGGTTAACAATGGTAGTAACACTTAACTACACCTATGTTAGTCAGACCATAATGTCCATCCTGGTATTGTCAGGAACAAAATCTTTGCCTGGATGTCAATGATCTTTTACAATAACTCAGGTTCCTGATTAAAGATTTCATAGTGTCTTTTCCCTGATCTCTCATCCTTTCTTGAGAGTAACATCAGTGTCATCTGTCCATTAGACATGTCTGTGCAACATTTTCTGCTTAGCACCTCATGTGTGTTGTCAGAGGTATCAGATCTATGCTATGAATGAAAGTTGTCTGTCTCCTACTACTCTTTGGAGAGTCATACCAAGGTCTGTACCCTTGTGGATAACAGCATTTCTTACAATACAAGTGGTAGATTCACAATGCATACAATATACATTCCTTTTGACAGTATCATATACAAAATACAGGGTATACATTAGTAGCTAAACAATTGTAGCTAATTCATCTCAATCCCATAGCAAAGTCTTTGGAGTGTGGGACATATCTGGTGTCTTGTACAGACACGAGTGTCTCTCAGTCCTTCTGCGTTAGCATACTTGATGTTGCTCTGGGTACCACATCTCAATGGATGTCAGCATGACAAGTGTCCATCAGGAGCCTGTGACAAGGAAATCACTTTAAAAGACTGATATATATTAATTTAAGGTCGCCAAGGAATTCAGCTATGTAATTCCTAAATGAAAACTTAAGTCAGCAGTCAATCTTTTATGGAGTTTAATTACAGACAGGAGGAAGAAAGGAATTAGAGATAGAGAGAGAGAGGGAGAGAGAAAGGGGAGAGAAGGGAATAGGGCTTATATACCCCTTCTCTTTTTAGGCTGGGCCAAAAGGCCCAAGCCCTTAGATAGCTGGGGCAAAGAAAAGAGATCAGTCCCTATTACTCACGTGACCAAAATGGAGAAACAGTCTCAGAGGCCCCCACCTTCAGCTTCCTTCAGAGCAAGCTTCTCAGAGCACATACCAACCACACCGACCAACTTCTCAACCACCACCCCGAGTCTTCCGACCACCCTATCCTTAAGGAAACCCTCCAAGTTGCCTCCCCTCAGTTCTCACATCTACCAATCACTGTCCATCAATTTCCCTGTGCCAATGGAGGCTCTAGCTTAACCCAGGACCGCCCAGAGGCTTTGCACATGTCTGTTGAAGGTCATATTTTCAAATAATTAAATCTTTGCTCCTTTGCTACAGCCCTTTCTAAATCCTGTTAAACTGAGTAGGATAGAGATTGGAATAATTAAATTTTGATTTAGGCTGCAGCCCTTACTCAATCCTGTTAGGACTGAATAGGGTGGAGATTGATTCCAAGTATCTCCATTGTATCAATTCTAAAATCAATCATGACTCAAAAAATTCCTGTTCTGTGCTTAAGCATAGGTCAAAGCCCTTTCCATTGTTCAGCAAAAGGTTTCTGTCCTAAAGTAATCTTAAGAAGGTAGGAGAAGGAACCTCCCATGCCAATGGGGTTCACATTCCAATAGTCAAGACCCACTATCAATAGGAAATTTTCCAAGTATGAAATTTCCCAATGGTGAAATTTCCAACATTTATAAGTCTAAGAAATTTTGAGGTTTACAATCCCCTCTGATGATCATTGGGAGACTAGTCTCCCCATTGATCATTTAACATAATCATTTTGTAGTTCTAAATTCACTTCTAACTAAAGACATACACAATATTCAATTTTCTAAGAGAAATTAGAATAGTGAGAGAGGAAATAGAAAAGAAAAGCAAAACCAATGTTTGCTAGGCGCATTGACAGAAAGCCAAATTAGGGGCAGTCCCTTTTGGCATAAATGTGTACAGTTACAATAAATGTTCAATCAAAAGTTCAGCCCAATCAATCACATCCAAAGTTCATTCTTGATCTTCTTGATGAAGTGTAGGTTTTCGGCATCTTTCTGCAACAGTTCATTCTCTGGATATAAAAGTTTCAAGCTTCTTTCTTGAAGATCTTTTCTCAAACAGAATCAAAATCTTTGAATTTTTTTATAAAAGTAAAATCTTAAACAAAATTCTTGGATTTTTATAAAAATACAATCTCAAACAAAAAAAAATTCAAAAATTCTTAGATTTTAAATTAAAATACAATCCCCCCTGAAGTAAGTATTTAATATATATATATATATATATATATGTATATATATATATATATATATATATATATATATATCAAGTTTTAGCTCAGAATGCAATGTTCAGTTATGGGGGTATATGAGACAATTATCAAAAGAAGAGAAAAATAATCAAAAATATAAGAAAAATTCAAAATAGGCCTTGTATAGGTCCAGTTTAAAGTAATTTCTATCCCACAAGTATGTAGGACAGAATGCAGTAATATTTCACTTAGCCATTTGTAGCCAAGACTACAGGAAGTTGCCATAATATAAGAAGGAAAGAATTAGAATTCTATTTTGATGGGGAAATGTCATTCCCTTGTCTGATTTTTTCCTCAGGGATATAGGGAGCCAGCATGATAGTCAAGCTTTGTACTTGTTTTAGTACTTCCAAAACAGTGTAGATACAAGGAAGTCCTACGACTTAAACATAAGTTAAGCATCGCAACCTCGAGTCTCACTTTAATTTTTCATGTGTGCTCTATTGGCACTATTCAGGTTTTGTCTGTGCTCCTTGTTTTTATCCCTTTTCCTGGAATCAGACACAAACATTAATCACAGTCCTATAATATTTTATCAATAAATGGCAGGTTCCCATAGTTTAAAGCTTTTAGGCATATATTGATATTATAGCAAGAGTATATATATTAACTTGTATTACTGCAGGGAAAAATAATATTAGTATTAATTATGTGTGCCTTCAGTACAAAAAATGAGAAAAAAAATCAAATATTCTGATAAAAAATAAAAGAAAAGAAATAAGAAAAAATAAGAAAAAAATCAGTAATTCAATATATTCTTGAAAAAAAAACAGCATCCATTTGTCTATGGATTATTATCTCCAATTCTTATGATAAGATAGAGTCACAATTCATATGATAGGATAGAGTCAATCAGTCTCAGCAGAAGATGCTTTCTTCACATGTGAGCAGTGAATCCAAGAGTCTCTTTCTCCAATCTTTATAGATGTTGGAGTAGTTAATAATATTTGGAATGGTCCTTCCCATGAAGGTTGAGTTGCTCCAGTTCGCTTGAAATTCTTGATATAAACTTTATCTCCTGGGTTCAGGTCATGAAGTGAAAAGTCTAATGGTCCGGCTTGTACTGCAGCTCCGGATTCATGAAGTTCACGTAGTTTGTGCTGTAACTCCTGTATATAGGAAGCAATAGTAATATCTCTCCCTAATAGCGATGTATAAGCCGGGGAGAAAGGCTTAGCCTGTATAGGCGGATGTCCAAAAAGCATCTCAAATGGTGAAATATGTAAGTCTCCTCTAGGCCTGCTTCTAAGATAAAATAGGGCCAGAGGGAGAATTTCAGGCCATTTTAAATGGGTCTCAGTGCATAATTTGCCAATCATAATCTTAAGTTCTTTATTCATCTTTCCTACTATTTGGAGAGGAGAAAAAAAACTGAAAAAGGTTAATTAATATCAACAAAATCAATACAATCTAAGAAGAATCATCTTTATTATACTGGGAAGTTCCCTGGGCACCCTCCTGAAGGGGACCTCTCTGAGGATCATTAGCACCTCGAGTATTTTTTGGACGAGCTCCATTTCTCATATATTGTTGTAGTTCATTATCATTATAATTTTCTTTAATTGGAACATTGTCATTAATTTCCCAATTCCTATTTCTATAATTCTGGTTTCTAAAGTTCTTATTTCTATATTCATTATAGTTATTTTCATAGTCATTATTATAATTTCTAGAATACTGGTTTCTATAACCATTATCATCATTTCTATAGTTATTATTTCTAAAACTATTATTAAACTGTGTATTCCTTCCAAACATCTTAAGAAAGGTTCTACATTCCATCATTTTGTGACCCTTCTTCCCACAGAAGTGGCAAGTAATGGATTGATAATTGGATTTCTGGAGAGGGGCAATTGTTGTTGGTTCATTATCATGCCCACTTTCTAATTTAGTCATCCTATTAAATATCACATTTTTTTTCTTTATTTCCTCTATGTCATCATTATTTTCTTCCTCCTTTTCCTTGTTTCCCTTTAAAACATATATAGCTGCTTTTCGCAATTCTTCAAGGTCCATATCTGACCATCTTGGGCATTGTGTTCTAAAATAATTCTTAATTGCTTTGCAAGAATTGTTTACAAAGATTCTTCTAACTTGTCTTAAACTACTCTCTTTAGTTAAGTCCCAATCTAAGTATCTGTCCCCAAACTCGATAATTCTATCCATAAATCTGGAGGGTATTTCTTCTTCCTTTTGCTTAATTTTTTCCAGTTCCATCCACTTATCTGTACTGTCTGCACATTCCTTCATGGCCGTGAGGATGGCCTCTCTACAACGGTATAGTTGTAGATAATCCTCAGGATTGTTATAGTCCCATTTGGGATCCTGAGATGGCCAATGTGCTGCATTACACCCCCGGGTTTTGTTGACATGAGCAATTATTTTATTTTTTTCACGTTCACTTAAAAAAGCCTGTAGTAAGTTCTCAACGTCCTTGTAAGACGGATTATACTGAAAAAATATGTCTCCCATCTTTTTTGTTACTAGAAAAGGATCTTGTTTATATGTAGTCAAGACCCACTATCAATAGGAAATTTTTCAAGTATGAAATTTCCCAATGGTGAAATTTCCAACATTTATAAGTCTAAGAAATTTTGAGGTTTACAAGCCTAATAGCAAATGTCTCTAATAGTGTAATGTCATTGTCCTGGAGTGATACTAGTCACCAGAGAAGTGTCCTTCCAACGTCTCTGGATTGTGGCCGGCATGCAGATAGCCGATGACAACAGCGTTCGTCTGCTTCTCTTCCTGGTCTGTGTCAGCTGGCATGAAGCATGACGTGGGTGACCAGATGTTTTCATTATCTGTGAACATACAAACAAGACCTCGACCCAATGTTATCATCCCCTTGGGTCCCTTACAGTCTTAATATCCTGATGATATTCAACCCAATTCAGGTATCTCACACAATGTGATCTTTATCATTACATTCAATACTGATTATTGCATAGCTTTAACTTATAATCCTTCTGGGGTGTAGAAGAGATAGATGATTAGTGATACCACATCCACCTCTTTCCTTATGAAAGTGGAACAGTCACAGCTAAACAACATTGACTTCTAGATAAGTCTGATTCTAATAAAGACATGGTGATGTTTGCAAATATAATGTACCCTTCAAGACAATAATCATCATTACATTTTGGATAGTAATAACATTTTGTGCTGCAAGTGGACAGCATTCCTTATACTGTCATAACATTCCCAATTGTACCCTTTGATAGTTGATAAAATTTGGCTAACATGGAACAATTCTAATACAATGATTGTCAGGTACACAGTGTATCAATACCATTCAAAATTTTCAGCCTTGTGATAAAGTTAGATCTTGTAACAAATACCCACTTTTTCATATAACAGAAGATCTGTCAGTGACTTAATGATATTCTTCTGCATGTAAATTGTTTTCCATACAAGTACATTTGTGTGGATAGTGTGTTAAACCTGCCTATAGGGCAGTCATAGCCTTTACAGTCCATGTGCTGTTTTCCCAGTGTCCGGTGCCAGACACCTCTGCCATCTGTCCTCCTTCTGGCCAGATTTTCTTGCCATCAGAAGCTCCTGGTCATCTTCCATGGACTTCACGTATCTGAGAAAGTAAACAGAAAACCTTGACCCCAAATGAAAGCCTCATTGGGTCTTAGAGAGTTAGAAAGTGACAGAACATCTATACCTTCAGTCTTGGAACGTTGGGGCTCATGAATTCTTTTGAGCTCTATTTACCATAGCTTGCATGTAAGCCATGAACTATGCAATTCAGCCACTCCTCTCTCTCCTGATGGGGAGTCTCAGGTCTCAGGTGTAGACGCTCCTCTCCTCTGAAATGGAGGCTCAGGCCCCAGGTGTAGACACTCCTCTCTCTCCTAACATGGAGACTCGGGCCCCAGGTGTAGACGCTCCTCTCTCTCCAGGGCTCCAAAGTCACTTTCGTTTCCCCTTTTCAACTCAAACCCATCCCTGAAGCCTCGTCCTGGGGCTCCTGCTGGGCCTCTTCTTCAGGACAACCTGCAGCTCCTTCCTGGTTGGCTTCTTCTCCCCTGTGGACGGCAGGTTCCGGCTCTGGCCCGGCTCCCTCCCGTCCTCCTTGGCCGAGAAGTCGGGTCTCTTTTGGGCCCAGCACGTGCCCAGGCCCAGTTGGGAGGCTTCAGGCCAGGCTGGGGAAGCCGGAATGGCGAGGTCCAGAGGAAGGAGGACATCCAGGAAGCAGGAGCAGCTGCTCTCGAGGCCGGGTTCTGGGTTCTGGGCTCCACCGAGGGCCAGGCTAGGACAGCCCACCATCAGCTGGCATCGAGGCCTTGAAGGCCAGAATCAGGCCCGAGTGCAGGACACGGACAAGAAGGGCTCCTGAGCAGATGCAGAGGACACACTTCCAGGCAGGACGGGATCCCCCATGGCTGCTCCAGCCCAGGCTGGCTGCAGCCATTGTCCTAAAATGGCGCCTGACCCTGTGTCCCCCTCAGCCTGGGTTCTGCTCTCTCGACAGCCCAACAGAGACTCCTTTGGGCCTTCACAGGCCTCCACAGCCTGGCTGCCTCCCCATGGCCAGGCCTCCATCACCTCCTCCTCCTGTATTCTTCCAGGCAGCCTGAGGCCTTGGTGGAGGCCCTCCATCACCCCCATGTCCCGTCTCTTGGTGTCCCCATCTGGTTCCTCAGTGCCTGGCATGTGCTTGGCCCATCACAAGTGCCCGTTGCTGGTTCTGCTGCCTTTGGGAGATGTCCAAAGGGGAAGCTGAGCTGTTGAGTGGGAGGCAGCATGGCCTGCTGGGAAGGGCTGTGGAGGGGCCTGGAGTCAGGGAGGGGACCAGCTCTGACCCTGTCAGTGTGACCATGAACAATCCCTCCCCCCTTCTGAGTCTCAGTTTGCTCATCTGTAAATAGGGACAAGAGAGGACTTGCCTTCCCGAGGTGGTGGTGAGAGAAGTGTTGGCCAGACCTTGGCTGTCACCAGTCATGTGCATGGCGTCTCCCCATTAGACTGGGGGCTCCTTGAGGCCAGGCTCTGTGTTGGCCCTTCTTTGTATGCCCAGGGCTTGGCCCAGAGCCTGGCACAGGACAGACTCTCCCTCAGTGCTGGCTGACTGGTCAGTGGCTGTTCCTTGTGTCCTGACTCAGCATCCAGGATAGCCTGAGGATGGGAGCCCAGGCTGGGGTCAGAATCAGCCCTTGTCCTTCCTGCCCACTTCCCTTCCCCTCCCAGGGCCCTCTGGGCTGTGGTCCCGGGCTGAGCCCATTTATATGTTGTTTCAGGTCTCTGTGACATTCAAGGATGTGGCTGTGTACTTCACCTGGGAGGAGTGGAGGCTCCTGGACCCTCCCCAGAAGGATCTGTTCTGGGAGGTGATGCTGGAGAACTACAGGAACCTGGTCTGCCTGGGTGAGGAGGGCTCCTCTGGGCCTTGGGATCTGCCCATGGAAGGGGATCTACTTCCTTCTTCTGGGCCCTGTCCAGGGTGCAGCTGGGATTCTCTGGCCTGTAATGGCCTGAGCACTTCTTATGCTAACCAAGCCAAAAGCCAGGCTGTCCCTGCTGTGAAAGGCTCTTGTTATGTTTGTCTAGCGATGAAGGGCTTTACTGCGTAGTCCCAGCCCAGCTCTGCTCCCTCAGGCCACAGGGCCCTTCTCAAGGCTTAGGGGAAGTACTTGAAGTCAGCCAAGCTCCCAATACCTCAGTATTGAATGGATCAAATGAACCCTTGTCTTTCAGAACCCCTCTCCATTCCTTGTTCCAGTCCTGTGTCTTCCCAGGAAAACAAACCAGAGCAGCCTTGAGATGTTTTCTCTAAGCACCTCCATGGCACCCAGGCTCTTTACTAGCTTGTTCCTAAGGGCCTGGGAGATCATCCTCCCTCTTCATCTCTTTGTCCTTTCCCATGACTAGGCCTTGCTGATTCAAACAAGCATGTGATGATGTCTAAGCTGGAGTCAGAGGAACCACATTGGATTCCAACTGGTGGTGTCCTAAGAAGCTGCTGGCCAGGTGAGTGAGGGAGTGGCTGAGTGCCTGACCCTGGTGAGGACACAACAACCCATACACAGCTCTGCTGGTCATTCATCTCTCAGCCCACCGAGAATGGGCTCCTGGGTGATCCCCTCAGTGACCTTCTGGGCCTACTCTCCCTGCCACAGATCCCATATAGAATTCCTTCTTGCCTCCTCCACTTTGAATGCTTTTGCCTGAAAAGGTATGGATACAAATGACCAGGTTCTGCTGGTACCTTCATAGTGTGGGAAAGCAATTCCACTGTAGGTGGAGGTCTGGGTTCTTTTAATCTTTTGTGGAAAGCAAAATGGAATTCTTCAGTGTCAGAGCTACACATGAATTCTTTTCCTTAGACCCCCTGATCATATTCTCATGACTCCTTCCAGAGAAGGTACAAATGCAATGAATGTGGAAAGGCCTTCCAGGAAAAGGGGGCTCTTAAAACACATTACAGAATTCATACTGGAGAGAAACCTTTTCAATGCAATGACTGTGGGAAGACATTCCCGTCAAGTTCTCACCTTACAAGACACAAGAGGAGAACTCATGCAGGAACAGGACTTTATGAATGCAAAGTATGTGGGAAAGCATTCTCTGGGAAGTATGATCTTAGTAATCACAGTAGAATTCATACGGGAGAGAAACCCTATGAATGCAGAGAATGTGGAAAGGCTTTTTACAGTAAGTCAGACCTTGCCAAGCATAGCAGGATTCATACTGGAGAGAAACCTTTTCAAAGCAATGTTTGTGGGGAAAGTTTTCTCTGGAGAAGCTTACTGACCTTACACCAGACAATTCATACTGGAGAGATGAGAGAGACTAGCCCTACCAAATAATTGAAGGGACCCCAGGATGGGGTGAGGGAGATGAGAAAATAGGTTTGGGGTTCAGGATGGCCAGAGATAAGCTGGTAGCTAGTCAAGGCAAAGTTTATTGATTATGCTTTCCATTATATAGAGAGTCTGAAACAGGCTAAGGTCTTATGTGAGCTTTTTACATTCTCAGTGGAAGGTAATGGTTTACAAGTTTGCTACAAAGGGTTTAGTTAATGGAGGAGATAAGTAGAAGTAGGGAGAGGAGAGAGAATGGTAAGGAGAGTTTCTGATGTGTCACCTACTTTAGCACATGGGTTGCAGACATCCCCTCACTTAAGGTTAAGTAGGATTTAGGGTTTAAGTTATAATGAATCATGAAGATTAATTAAAGACATTTTCAAAAGCTGACTACTGAGCAAAGTGCTCATGGATATATTGCTAATATTTCACAGGATTCATTTCTGAATCCTTCAATTGGTTGGGTATTAAATTTTGCTGAACTTCAAAATCAAGTCTTTACTGTGATCTGCAGTCTGGAAGGCTGACATGCAATTTCAATAGCTTCTTTGTAATGTCAAAGACTACACTCAGCATCAGAGTGAGAGGTTGCCAGTGTTCTGAAGGAAGAAGGACTTTCAGAGGAGCTTCTGGTCTGAGCACTGGCTTTGACATTGTGTTGGTATCCGTTCCTTTATCTTGTTGTTGATGGCCAATATGATGCTAATATTTCTGTCATGACACCTGTTAGATTGACACGCCGCAACCCCCATTCCTACTTTCCTGAATAAAGGCAGTTCAGCTGAGTCACTCTGGAACCTCTGACAGGCTGACGTGATGATGCCATGCTTATGTCTAGTCTTTGTGATTCTTGTTTCTCTGACTCTTCCATGTCTCATTCTCTCTAACCTATAAGCTTACCCTGTTACTTTCCAGCTGCCAGACTTCTTTCACCCACACAAGAATTTGATGTGTGAGCTGAACTCTACAAAAATCAAAATGAGTATGTGAATTAAATATAAGTAGTGATATTACAAGTAAATTAGGGGACCACAAAATGCTTACCAGTTATATCTGTGGAGAAGAGGAGAATAGAGATAATAGCAATATCTAAAATGGATAATTTTGATTATTGTTATTTTGATAAGTTTTTGCACAAACAGAACAAATGCCACCAAGATTAGAAGGGAAATATCAAACTGGGGGAAAAATTATAATTTCTCTGATCAATGCCTCATTTCTAAAATATATAAAGAACTAATATTTTTTAAAAATGGGTGTGTACCAAGTATTTATAGCTGCTCTTTTTGTGATGGCAAAGAATTGGAAACTAAAGAGATGTCCCTCAAATGTGAAATGATTGAACAAACTGGTATGGGATGGTGATGGAATACTATTAAGCTCTAAGGAATGATGAACAGGATGGCTTTAGAAAGAGTTAAGTGAAATGAAGCAGAGTGAAATCAACAGAACCAGGAAAACATATCCAGTAATTCCAATATTATGGAACAATCAAATGTGATAGACCTTGGTACTAACCACAAAACAATGATCCAGGACAATTCTGAGGGACTTCTGAAAAAGAATGCTCTCTATCATCGAAGAAAGAACTATTAGAGCACAAATGAAGATGAAAATATATGACTTATCACTTGTTTGGGTATATGATTTGGGGGGTTTGGTTTTATAGAACTGTTCACATATAAGAATTAATAATATGGAGATATGAAAAGAAGAGAACATTTCAAGATATAAAATGAATAATTTTGTTTAAATTAACGTTGGTGTACAAATAAAACCAATACAAGCAAGTTTAGTTGGGAAACAACAAACTGGAAAAATTTATGACAAATTTCTCTGATAAAGGTCTCATTTATCAAATATATAAAGAACTAAGTAAAATTTATAAGAATCCAAGCCATTCCCCCAATTGACAAATGGTCCAAGGATATCAAAAGGCATGAATTGGCTAAAATGAAAGAGAAAATTGCTAGTGGATGCTTAATATCTGGGTATTCAGGAACCAAAGTCCCAGGTGGAGAATGCCTCCAATGCTTTTTCCCAAAGATGCCACCATCATAAGTAGCATGGGGTCTGGGACTTTCTAAGCCAAATGTCACTTAAACTGAGAGGTGTCTGAAGTGACTCTCAATGACCTAAAACACTGCTTCTCAAAGTATGTCCCATGGGGGAGAGGGGTCTCTGTGTGGTGAAAATGTATTATCAGAGACACCAAAAAGTAAAACAAATGCTTCAAGCCAAAAAGAAATAGGCTTATTGAACGAAGGCCCATCTCATAATAAAACTGGGTTCCAGTTAGCAACAGAAGACCCAGAGCCTGTGAGTGGCCTCTTTATATAGCACTGTTTTACAGAGGTGATGTCAGTAAGAAAGTGCTATCTGGCTCAAGTAAATTCTCCAGTGAGTTGGTCTTGTGTCTTGGTCCCTCCAAGCCAATGCCAGTCATGCCACTGATGTAACTTCCACCTTTATCATGAATGTCCTGTGTGCTATGGTGATTCAGCAGAGGCCTGCTTAGAGATAGGCTGTTCTGAATAGATCTTTGTTCTGAGTCTGGAAAGAGCGGGCTGAATTTACCACGCCTCTAGCTTGTACGTCATTGATATGTCAAGTCAATGTAAATCCACTGTATGCTGTTACATATGCATTATGTACCTCTTACCTCATTATCTTAATAAAAAGACAGGAACAGCTCCACTCCTCTCTCTCCATCTCTCTCTAACCTGGCTGCTGGCATATGGATTGCTCCTTCTCTGGAGCTCTATTATGGTCTCTAAGGATCTCCTTTCTTGGTTCTTTTGTTTCCCACTCAACAGGAGCTTAGGCTCCCCATCTATCCTACAGCCATTCTTGACCACCTCTATTCCTATCTAGGAATTGCTTTCCCTGACAGGGAAGAAGTTTTTGTTGGAGCCGTTTGCCCCACAGACACTGGGAAAGTCCATTTATCTTTTGGCAAATCCTAAATAATGATCTAGAAAGTATCTGTTGTGACAAGGAAATCACTTTAAAAGACTGATATATATTAATTTAAGGTCGCCAAGGAATCAGCTATGTAATTCCTAAATGAAAAAACTCAAGTCAGCCGTCAGCCTTTTTTGGAGTTTAATTACAATAGGAGTAAGAAAGGAATTAGAGATAGAGAGAGAGAAAGGGGAGAGAAGGGAATAGGGCTTAAATACCCCTTCTGTTTAGGCTGGGCCAAAAGGCCCAAGCCCTTAGATAGCTGGGGCAAAGAAAAGAGACCAGTCCCTATTACTCACGTGTCCAAAATGGAGAAACAGTCTCAGAGCCCCCACCTTCAGCTTCCTTCCGAGCAAGCCTTCTCAGAGCCCACACGAGCCACACCGACCAACTCTCAACTCCTCCCCCTGGAGTCTTCAGACCCTCCTATCTTTAAGGAAAACCCTCCAAGTTCCTCCCCTCAGTTCTCCCATCTACCAATCACTCTTCATCAATTTCCCTGTCAATGGAGGCTCTCGCTTAACCCAGGACCGCCCAGAGGTCTCTGGCTTTGCACATGTCTGTTGAAGTCATATTTTCAAATGATTAAATCTTTACTCCTTTGCTACAGCCCTTTCTAAATCCTGTTAACTTGAGTATGGTAGAGATTGGAATGATTAAATTTTGATCTAGGCTGCAGCCCTTACTCAATCCTGTTAGGACTGAATAGGGTGGAGATTTATTCCAAGTATCTCCATTGTATCAATTCTAAAATCAATCATGACTCAAAGAAATTCCTGTTCTATGCTTAAGCATAGGTCAAAGCCCTTTCCATTGTTCAGCAAAAGGTTTCTGTCCTAAAGTAATCTTAAGAAGGGAAGAGAAGGAACCTCCCATGCCAATGGGGTTCCCATTCCAATAGACTATCAGTAAGAAATTTTCCAAGTATGAAATATCCCAATGGTGAAATTTCCAACATTTATAAGTCTAAGGAAATTTGAGGTTTACACTGTTTTAAAGACTGTGAATTAGTACATTTCATAGTTGACATTCTTTTAGCTTCTCCAAATTGAAGAATTTGTTTTAGAGAGAGCAAATGTCTTTTCTGTGAATTGTATAAGCGAGGACTTGAGATCTCCGAAACCAAGCTGCAATGGTGTCTACCAAGAGTTGAAGACCTACGATTCATTCTATCTAGAGGTTCTAAGAGTATTTCCCCAAAACTTAGAGCAGACTTCCAAAAACTTAGTGCCCCAAGAGCCAAAAGTCAGGTAAGAGCCATACTTTGGACAATGGGTTTCTGTAGACAATGGATGACAGTCACAGAGGGAGGCCCACAGGGCTGCTCTTGTGCCCCCACCAGAGTTGGGTGGTCTCTGGCTGTACCCGGGTTCTTTCTATTCCTTCTCAGAGGAGAAAACTTCTGCAGGACCTTCTCCAAGTGTGTGAAGTGTTTGTTTTCATGAGCTGGAAATCATTTGCCTTTGAGGGAAGATTAAAGGTGTTCATTTGATAAAGTTGCCTCAAAAGAAGTCTGTACATTTCACGTTATTCTTAACTAGCTATTCCAAAGGATTCGCCTTTCTTAAGTAGAAAATTCAATTAAAGATGAGACTCTGTCAAGGCATCCTGGTCTGATGGCTCCCAATACTAAAGGCCCTGGAAGGGCTTCTCTCCATGGATGATTCTTCCCTTGCTGGCCTCAGGCCCGGGGCTGCTGCTCTGAATTCCTCTCTGCTGTCTCTGGGGCTCAGGAGGGGAGAATACACAGGCCTGCAGTGCGCATGGCCTGCCCTCCCCTGGGATGGGGGCGTTGGGGGCCCCCCAGGCCCTTCCCTGGACTCCAGCCTCTCCTTCCAGGCTTTGGGCCTGTCCAGGCTGAGCTGGGAGGCAGCCCTAAAGGGAGGCCCAAAGGGGGAGGCAGCAGGGGGGGTCCAGCACCCTCTGGGGGGCCCTCCTAGGCCTGCCAGCCCCCAGGAGCCCAGGAGGAGCTCTTTCCTGCAGGCATCCCCCAGGCCCGGCCCCCAGAAGCCTGGCTCTGCCCTCCCCCAGCAGGGGCTCCAGGATAGAGCATTCTGCTCCAGCTCTGAGGCCAGGAGACAGCTGGGAGGAGGGCGGGAATTCCCTGAACAGTGGATGACAAGCAGGGAGGGGCAGCCCCAAAGCCAGGGTCCCTCCTAACAAAGGCTTCTGGGAAGGGACTCATTGGTGAAGGAAGGGGTGGGGCCTGGGCGTAGGGGAGGGACGTCGAGGGCGGAGCCTAACAGAGAGGCGGGGCTCAGGCAAGGAGGCGGTGTCTGGGAGGGCCTTGGCAGGAGCGGAATGGAGGCGGGGCAGAGCGGGAATGGGTGGGGCCTAAAGCAAGGTGAGGTTGAGCTACTGGCTGGGGCAGAGGGAGGTGCACGCGGCAGGCTGGGCGCGCGCCAGCGAGGGGTGTGGCCTGGACAGGGGCGGGGCCTAGGCTGGGGCGGGCTTTCCGGGTTTTAAACTTGGCTTCCTCCATCCGGACCTCTCCTGCTTCTGGGCTCCTGCGCAGTTTGTCCTGTCCCGGAGGAGGTGAGGCGTCTGTCCTTCAGGGACCCCCCAGACCTGGCATGGAGAGCCTGGAGGAGTGCAGAGAGGACGCCGCGCTGGAGCCCTGCAGGACCCCCCAGGTAAGCAGCAGCGGCTTCTCCTGATGGGGAGGCTCAGGCAGCGGGTGTAGACGCTCCTCTCTCCTAACATGGAGCCTCAGGCCCCAGGTGTAGACACTCCTCTCTCTCCAGGGCTCCAAAGTCACTTGTTCCCCTTTTTCAACTCAAACCCTTCCCTGAAGCCCCGTCCTGGGGCTCCTGCTGGGCCTCTTCTTCAGGACAACCTGCAGCTCCTTCCTGGTTGGCTGCTTCTCCCCTGTGGACGGCAGGTTCCGGCTCCGGCCCGGCTCCCTCCCATCCTCCTGGGCCGAGAAGTTGGGTCTCATTTGGGCCCAGCACGTGCCCAGGCCCAGTTGGGAGGCTTCAGGCCAGGCTGGGGAAGCCAGAATGGCGAGGCCCAGAGGGAGGAGGACGTCCAGGAAGCAGGAGCAGCTGGTCTCGAGGCCGGGTTCTGGGTTCTGGGCTCCACCGAGGGCCCGGCTGGGATGGCTCACCTTCAGCAGGCATTGAGGCCTTGAAGGCCAGAATCAGGCCCGAGTGCAGGACACGGACAAGAAGGGCTCCTGAGCAGATGCAGAGGACACACTTCCAGGCAGGACGGGGATCCCCCATGGCTGCTCCAGCCCAGTCTGTCTCCACCCAATGTCCTAAAATGGCGCCTGACCCCATGTCCCCTCCAGCCTGTCTGTGGACGGGCCTGGAGTCAGGGAGGGGACCAGCTCTGACCCTGTCTGTGTGACCATGAACAACCCCCCCCACCCTTCTAAGCCTCAGTTTGCTCATCTGTAAATAGGGACAAGGAGGACTTGCCTTTCCCAGTGGGTGGTGAGAGAAGTGTTGGCCAGACCTTGGCTGTCACCAGTCATGTGCATGGCGTCTCCCCATTAGACTGGGGGCTCCTTGAGGCCAGGCTCTGTGTTGGCCCTTCTTTGTATGCCCAGGGTTGGCCCAGAGCCTGGCACAGGACAGACTCTTCCTCAGTGCTGGCTGACTGGTCAGTGGCTGTTCTTTCTGTCCTGATTCAGAATCCAGACCAGCCAGAGGGTGGGAGCCCAGGCTGGGGTCCAAATCAGCCCTTGTCCTTCCTGCCCACTTCCCTTCCCCTCCCAGGGCCCTCTGGGCTGTGGTCCCGGGCTGAGCCGATTTATATGTTCTTTCAGGCCTCCGTGACGTTCAAGGATGTGGCCGTGGACTTCACCTGGGAGGAGTGGAGGCTCCTGGACCCTTCCCAGAAGGAGCTGTTCTGGGAGGTGATGCTGGAGAACTACAGGAACCTGGTCTGCCTGGGTGAGGAGGGCTCCTCTGGGCCTTGGGATCTGCCCATGGAAGGGAATCTCCTTCCTTCTTCTGGGACGTGTCCAGGGTACATCTGGGATTCTCTGGCCTGTAATGGCCTGAGCCCTTCTTATGCTAACCAGGCCAAAAGCCAGGCTGCCCCTGCTGTGAAAGGCTCTCCTTTTGTTTGTCCAGCAATGAAGGACTTTACTGCATGGTTCCAGCCCAGCTCTTCTCCCTTAGGCCACAGGGGCCTTCTCAAGGCTTAGAGGAAGTACTTGAAGTTAGCCAAGCTCCCAATACCTCAGTATTGTGACAAGGAAATCACTTTAAAAGACTGATATATATTAATTTAAGGTCGCCAAGGAATTCAGCTATGTAATTCCTAAATGAAAACTCAAGTCAGCAGTCAACCTTTTATGGAGTTTAATTACAAACAGGAGGAAGAAAAGTATGAGAGAGAGAGAGAGAGAGAGAGAGAGAGAAAAGGGAATAGGCTTAAATACCCCTTCTATTTAGGTTGGGCCAAAAGGCCCAAGCCCTTAGATAGCTGAGGCAAAGAAAAGAGATCAGTCCCTATCCCTCACGTGACCAAAATGGAGAAACAGTCTCAGGGGCCTCCACCTCCAGCTTCCTTCAGAGCAAGCTTCTCAGAGCACAACCTCTCAGAGGAAAACCTCTCCAACCAACCCCCCCTAGTCCTCAGACCCTGCTATCTTTAAGGAAACCATCCAAGTTCCCTCCCCTCAGTTTTCACATCTACCAATCACTGTCCATGCCTTCCCTGTGCCAATGGTGGCTCTACCTTAACCCAGGACCGCCCAGAGGTCTGTGGCTTTGCACATGTCTGTTGAAGGTCATATTCTCAAATAATTAAATCTTGATCCTTTGCTACAGCCCTTCCTAAATCTTTTTACCCTGAGTAGGGTGGAGATTGGAATAATTAAATTTTGATCTATGCTGCAGCCCTTCCTAAATCCTGTTACCCTGAGTAGGGTGGAGATTGAAATAATTAAATTTTGATCTATGCTGCAGCCCTTTCCATTGTTCAGCAAAAGGTTTCTGTCCTAAAGTAATCTTAAGAAGGGAGGAGGAGGAACCTCCCTTACCAATGGGGTTCACCTTCCAATAGAGTTCCCACTATCAGTATGAAATTCCCTACAAGCATGAAACCTTCCAATGGTGAAATTTCCAACATTCACAAGTCTAAGAAATTTTAAGGTTTACAGTATTGAATGGATCAAATGAACCCTTGTCTTTCAGAACCCCCCTCCATTCCTTGTTCAAGTCCTGTGTCTTCCCAGGAAAACAAACCAGAGTAGCCTTGAGATAGTTTCTCTAAGCACCTCCATGGCACTCAGGCTCTTTACTAGCTTGTTCCTAAGGACATGAGATATCATCCTCCATCTTCATATCTTTGCCCTTTCCCATGACTAGGCCTTCCTAATGCCAATAAGGATGTGAGGATCTCTGAGCTGGAGTCAGGGGAACCACATTGGATTCCAACTGGTGGTGTCCTAAGAAGCTGCTGGCCAGGTGAGTGAGGGAGTGGCTGAATGCCTGACCCTGGTGAGGACACAACAACCCATACACAGCTCTGCTGGTCATTCATCTCTCAGCCCCGAGAGAATGTGCTCCTGGGTGATCCCCTCAGTGACCTTCTGGGCCAAGAACTCCTCTCCCTGCCACAGATCTCACATAGAATTCCTTCCTGCCCCCTCCACTTTCAATGATTTTGTCTCAAAAGGTATGGATAGAAATGACCAGGTTCTGCTGGTACCTTCACAGTATGGAAAAGAAATTCCACTGTGGGTGGAGCTCTGGGTTGTCTTAATCTTTTGTGGAATGCAAAATGGAATTCTTCAGTGTCAGAGCTACACATGAATTCTTTTCCTTAGACCCCCTGATCATATTCTCATGACTCCTTCCAGAGGTCTAATTCAGGTGAAGATTTTGCCAGGTGTGTGTGTTCTTTTACAGCCCTTCTTTGTTGGCCTTGAGAGTTTTTCCTGACCCGGCCCTTCCTTGGGCTCTTCTTTTTAAATCTTTACCTTGTGTCTTAAATTGTTGCTAAGTATTGCTTCTGAGACACCCTTGCGTGCCTATGTCTTTGTCTAGAATGGATTTCAATAGTGTATATATATGTATATATATATACATAAACATGTACAGACACATATATTACAGGTTATGTTGTTCATATATAGTGTAGGACAGCCAACAGTCATCCCCACCTACAATGATTCTGAGGTCCCTGCATCAGTTTTCCCACCTTCAGCTAATTTAATATTATTGACCCATATCAAAGAATAAGCTTGGTGAATTCAAAGAAATTTTAGAAGACACATCAACTGATTTCCATTTATATGAAAACAACAAGGACAGTGTTTATAGCAGCCTAATTATTGGGGAAAGTGACGGCTAGAAAAAAGCTGATTCGTCCAAGGAAAAGCTCTGTTCATATTCTTTCTTTCAGGTTGGGAATCCAGGCCTCAGACCAAAGAGTCAGCTCCCAAGATGACTGTGAAACCCAAGATTTCTGTGAAAGTATTAAGCCAGGAAAAGTTCTTGGAGGATGATCCAAGAATCTGCAAGATGGAGAAAGTCTGGGAGTGTGATGGCAGATTGAAGAAAAAGCAGAGCATGGAGAGGAAACCTTCTAGAGGAATAAAAATAATCCAAGCAGAACCTCCCAATGAGGCTGGAGGCTCTGAATATGGTAAATACAGTCAGACCCCTAGCCCAGAGCCAGGCCTTTTTCCACAACAGGGAGCATCTCTAGTTATGCAGGGCCAGAAAGGAGATAACCAGAGAGAAAGTTCCACCATGTATTTGAACCAAGGACAATGTGATCAAATCCATTCCAGTAAGAAATATCCTAATAAGGTTACAAAATGTCAGAAAGTGTTGGGTCATGATTTGGGCTGCATAAAAAAACGTGGAATTCTTTCTGAAGAGAAAGTTCATGAAACGGGGAATTCATTCCCTCGTATTAATGAATGTGGTCCACACCAGACAACCTATAGGGGGAAAAAGCGTGATGAATTAACTAAACATAGGAAGACAGGTCGTGCTAAACAATACTCTCTTCATCAGAGTAGAGAGAGATGGTACAAATGCAATGAATGTGGAAAGGCCTTCCAGCAAAAGGGGCAACTTAAAGCACATTACAGAACTCATACTGGAGAGAAACCCTTTAAATGCAGTGAATGTGGAAAGGCCTTCCAGCAAAAGGGAGCCCTTGAAGCACATTACAGAATTCATACTGGAGAGAAACCTTTTGAATGCAGTGAATGTGGTAGGGCTTTCTACCAAAAGACAGATCTTATCCGACATGTTAGGATTCATACTAGAGAGAAACCTTTTAAATGCAGTGAATGTGGTAGGGCTTTCTGCCAAAAGATAGATCTTATCCGACATGTTAGGATTCATACTGGAGAGAAACCTTTTAAATGCAGTGAATGTGGGAAAGCCTTTTCTAGAAGCACAAACCTAACTTTACATCAGAGATCTCATACTGGAGAGAAACCATATGAATGCTATGAATGTGGGAAGACATTCCGGTCAAGCTCTCACCTTTCAGAACACAGGAGAACTCATGAAGGAATAGGACTTCATGAATGCAACGTGTGTGGGAAAACATTCTCTCGGAAGTATAATCTTACTAATCACAGTAGAATTCATACTGGAGAGAAACCCTATGAATGCAGTGAATGTGGAAAGACCTTCCTCCTAAAATCAAGTCTTACGTTCCACTTCAGAATTCATACTGGAGAGAAACCTTTCAAATGCAGTGAATGTGGAAAGGCCTTTTACAGTAAGTCAGACCTTGCCAAGCATAGCAGGATTCATGCTGGAGAGAAACCCTATGAATGCAGTGAATGTGGAAAGGCCTTTTCCAGTAAGTCATATGTTACCCACCATAGCAGGATTCATACTGGAGAGAAACCCTATGAATGCAGTGAATGTGGAAAGGCCTTTTCCAGTAAGTCATATGTTACCCACCATAGCAGGATTCATACTGGAGAGAAACCCTATGAATGCAGTGAATGTGGAAAGGCTTTTTCCATGGCTGGAAAACTAAAACAACATCAGAGTACTCATACTGGAGAGAAACCCTTTGAATGCAATGAATGTAGGAAGACATTCCGAAGAAATTCTCACCTTTTAAGTCATCAGAGGAGAATTCATGGAGGAATTAAACTTCATGAATGCAATGTATGTGGGAAAGCATTCTATGGGAAGTTTGAACTTACTATTCACAGTAGAATACATACTGGAGAGAAACCCTATGAATGCAGAGAATGTGGAAAGGCCTTTTCCAGGAAGTCAGGTCTTACCAACCATAGCAGGATTCATACTGGAGAGAAACCTTTTCAAAGCAATGTTTGTGGAGAAAGTTTTCTCTGGAGAAGCTTACTGACCCTACACCAGACAATTCACAGTGGAGAGATGAGAGAGACTAGCTCTACCAAATAATTGAAAGGACCCCAGGACAGGTTGGGGGAGATGAGAAAATAGGTTTGGGGTTCAGGATGGCCAGAGATAAGCTGGTAGCTAATCAAGGCAAAGTTTATTGATTATGCTTTCCATTATATAGAGAGTCTGAAACAGGCTAAGGTCTTGGGTGAGCTTTTTACATTCTCAGTGGAAGGTAATGGTTTACAAGTTTGGTACAAAGGGTTTGCATTGAATGTAGACAGTTTTCTATAGGCTGATAAATCAATGTCAATATGTAACTACCTAACTGAGATGGCCAGAGAATGCTTGCATCAGTAGTTTTTGGAAGAACATGCTGTTACAGCAGGAGGTGTGGAAAAGGAGGGGTTTGAAGCCTCAGTCTACATGTCTAACTTTAGCTGAGCTATGGTTTCAGTTTTACTGAGGGTCTGCTTCGTCCAGAGCTTGCTCTTAGGGTCTCAGACTTTTTCTCTTTTTACCTAAATTAGATAGGAGGATAAACTGAATAAATGCTTGATTTCATTTTTGCTTTCTGAGGTGGAAGCAGGGTATTTGTCATTTGTCTTTATTGCTTTCTTTCTCTCTGTCTGTCTCTCACTTTATATATTTTATACTCTTCTATTTCATTCCTTCCTGACCCAGTCCCTTTTTTTCAGCCTGGAATGCCTCTAGGACATCAAGGGGAACAATAATCAAAGGAAAGATTGAGAGTATCCAAGCAAAGGAAGATACGATTCCCCAGATCCTCAATACAATCCAGAAACCTGAAACTTTATCAGGGCCATTCCACTGTCCTCTACACCCATCCAGGGGTTATTCCACTTCATATAATGACTCTGTCCATTCCCATGGTGACACTATATGGAATATCCTTCAATTGACACCATCATGTCTTAGGAGATACGTTTCTGAGCTACAGTTCTTTGGGCCAGAACCAGCATTCCCTCTCATACAACAAAGCTCACTCTCCCACAACAGTTGCAGGGGCAGAAAGCAGCCTCTGGAACGAGGTCTTGCAGAGAGAATTGCTCTTGATATATCTAAAGGACAATCAAAGAGTTCAGACAGGAAAGATGAGGCCCAGTGGAAAGGGCAGCCACCACCACTAGCAGGGACAGCAAAAGGCCCTCATTCAGAAATACGTAGAATCAGAAGACAAAGATTTCTGGTCCAAAGGAAAGCAGAGAAATCTGAGCTCAAAGGGAAGAAGAATGCTGAGACCTCAGGGCCAAGGAGAGCAGACAGCTTCTTTGTTTGGAACTTACCTACACTGGGTGGTTCCTGGTAGTCCCCACTGCCCTCTACCTGTGTTGTCTCTGAACTCCTGAAATCACAGATATCCCCAAGTAGGACCCAAGGCCAGGACCTCAGGACTGTGATATTGAAATCACTTTAAAAGACTGATATATGTTAATTTTAGGTCGCCAAGGAATTCACTTATGTAATTCCTAAATGAAACACTCAAGTCAGCTGCCAAATGTAATGGTGTTTTAATTACAAACAGGAGAAATTAAGTTATTTTTTGGGGGGAGGGGTGGAGAGAGAGAGAAAATGGGAGAGAAGGAAATTAGTTTAAGTCAGACCTACTCTGGCTCAGGCTGAGCAGGCTTTAAGGCCTTGGGTTAGCCAAGGCAGGGAAAGGGATCAGATCTGATCACTCACGTGACCAATCTGAAGGAAATCAGTCTGCAGGTTCCTCCAACTCCAAGCACCAGCCTCCAACTGAACTCTAGCCCTCCTCCCAGGAAGTCCCAAGAATTCCAGAGGCTGTTTTCTACCTCACTTCCTGTGTCTCACATGTGCCAATGGTGGCTCTAGCTTGACCTAGGACTGCCCAGAGGTTTGTCCTTTTTTTGCACATGTCTGTTAAGGGCCATATTCTCAAATAGTAAATCTTGAGTCAATCTCAAGAATTTCAAGTTTGCTGCAGTCTTCCTAACCTTGTTACACTGAGTAGGATGGAGAATGCAGTTTCCAAGACCTGATTCTGTTATTCCAAGTATCTCTATTGTTATTGATCAGGAAATAGCTAAAATTAATCTTCTAAAGAATGGTCTGAATAGGGTGGAGTAGTTTTGAAATTCCCAGGACCCTGCCTGCCTCTCCAAGCCCTGCCCTCTGTTATCTGGAATGCCACTGCCAGTAGAATGAGCCCTCTTCAGCCTAGACTCTTCCCAGGCATCTAAACCACCCCAGCACTTGATATTGTACTTGGGCAGTCACCTACAAGGCTGGTCACTCTGAGAACTTCCCCCTCACTCTCCTTCCTTCTTCCCTTAGTCCCTCCCATACTCTTTAAGTATCCGGGCAACACTAGGCTCTTTCTAGTTCCTCACAGGAGACTCTCCATCTCCTGACCTTATTCTGGGATTCCTCTCCCTCCTCCCCAGCTTTCATTACTTTCCACACTAGTCTCTGCCTCCTCAGTGCTGGATTCCTTCAGGTCTGAACGAAAAATTCATCTTCTACAAGAAACCTTTATTGACCCACCTTTTGTTTGACTTCCTACAATTTATCTTGTACATATTGAAAGGAAAATTGTTTTATGGTCTTTATATTACTGATCATGAAACAAGGGATCACCCAGAATTCTTCAGAGAAGTAACTGCAGGGACAAATTGTAAGTTAGACTCGGTTATTCCATTAATCATGTACAAGATATCAAGTATAATACAATGCCGGCCACAGTATCGAGAGGGATGCAGTTTGGTGGTTTGTGGGGTTTTCCTTAATGGACTTCCCTGACCAGCAGGGTCCCACAAGGTGTAATGGTAGAAATTTTAGGCTTCTGGGATAGGTTATGAGCACTGTAATGGTTAAAAATGTGGCTACAGGATTTATGTAATATTAAACAATGGCCGCCAAGGAATTTACTTATGAAATTCCTAAAATGAAACACTCAAGTCAGAATGAAGTTTATGGAGGTTTAATCACACTGGAAGTAGAGAAAGGAGAGGGAGAGAAGGAGAGAAGAGAAAAGGGAAAGGGGCTACTCAACCTCTGACCAAGGCAGAGGGAGTTTTAGGCCCAAAGGGCCAAAGTGGAAAGAATCAGTCCTTAACTCACGTGAGTGATCTGAAGGAAAGCTGTCTGCGGGCGTCCTCCCTGTCCAAGCTCCTAACACCAACTCCCTGTCTCGCTCTCTCCACAGGAAGTGAGCGAATTCCAGAGGCTGTTCCCTACCTCACTTCCTGTGTCTCACAAATGCCAATGGTTGGCTCTAGCTTGGCTTAGGACAGCCCAGGTGGACAGTTAGTTATTTCTGATTTGTCATTGATTAGCACATGCCCGTGTAGTGTGGGTGTGCACAATTTTTGGGTGCTAGACCAAGATGGAGACTTTTAAAATTCACAATCCCCCCTGATGATGATTGGGAGACTAGTCTCCCTAATTGATCACTAAACATAAGCATACTGCACCCCAAAAATTTCTAACTATAAGTGTATACAAAAATTTTTTCCACTAAGAGGAAAATTATAATAGTTGTAAATATGGGGAAATAGAGGAGAGAGAAAGACAGCAAACCAATGTTTTGCTGGGCGCATTGACAAAAGCCAATTAGGGGGCAGTCCCCTTTGGCATAAGAGTGTACATTCAAAAAATGTTCAATCAACCACACCCCAAGGTTCATTCTGGATCTTCCTGTAGTGAAAAGGTTTAGATATCTTTCTGCAAAAAGTTCATTCTCTGGATTCAGTTAGTTAACAAGCTTCTTCTCTGAAGATTTCTCTCTCGAACAAAATTTAAATCTTGGATTTGATTAAATACAATCCCCCCTGAAGAAAGTGTTGAAAAAACACTGAGTCCAGCTGAGGATTCAAGTTTTAGTTGTGGGGGTGTGTGAGTTAATCCAAAAGAAAAACAAAACAAAATGAAAATAAAAACTCAAAATCAAAAGAAAAAAAGGGAAAAAATTAAGGGAAAAATATAGACCCTATATATATATACATATATTTATATTAAAGAAGAATTCAAAATCAGTATCAAAAATAAAAAAATCTATGTATACAAAATTTGAGAAAGCAAGAATAAAAAAAATTTTTTTTTTCTCCACAGGTCCCTGTATTAGGGTCCAGTTAAGTAATTTCTAATCCCACAAGTCTGTAGGACAGAATGCAGCATATTTTACTTCCCCATTTGCAGCCAAGGCTACAGGAAGTTGCCATACTATAGGAGAGAAAAAAGAGGACCAGATTCTTATTTTATATCTAGGGAAGTGTCATCCCCTCGTCTGATTTTACCTTCGTTCTCAGGAATGGATGGAGCCAGGATGGTAGCCAACCTTTGGTACTTGTCTATAGGTACTTTCACGAAGAGTGTGGATACAGGGAAGGCCTACATCTTAACGTCTGTCAAGTGTCGCAACCCCGAGTCTCACACTAGGTTCAAGTCCTTAGTATTGGCTTAGAAATGCATTAATTCTACCTGGATTGGTCTTTGATTTTTAGACCTGTGAGCTCTTTTGGCATTATCCAGGTTATCTCTGTGCTCCTTTTTTGATCTCATGCCTAGAATCAGACACAAACATTAATCATAGTCCCACAACAATTATCAATAAATGGCAGGTTCCCATAGTCTAAAGCTGTTTGGGTGTGTATTAATAATAACAGCAAGTATATATATTTAAACTAATATTGTAGAATAAAAATTAATATTGATCATATGTACCTTAAGTACATAGAAATGAGAAAAAGGGGAAAAATAAAATGATGTAAAAATAATAATAATAATAAAATAAGGAAAAGAGAAAAAAGGAAAAAAGGAAAAATTAAATTTAGGAATTCAATGTGTCAAAAGCAGAATAAAACAGTTCCACTTGTCAATGGGTAGTTATCTCCAATGCATGTATAGGATACAGTCAATCAGTCTCAACAGAAGATGCTCTCTTTACATGAGAACAGTGAATCCAAGAGTCCTTTTTTCCAACCTTTATAGATGTTGGAGTAGTTAACAATATTTGGAATGGTCCTTCCCAGGAAGGCTGGGTTGCTCCTGTACGCTGGAAGTTCTTTATATACACGTTGTCTCCTGGGTTCAGGTCGTGAAGTGAAAAGTCTAGTGGTCCAGCTTGTACTGCAGCTCCAGATTCATGTAGCTCACGCAGTTTGTGCTGTAATTCCTGTATATAGGAAGCAATAGTAGTATCTCCCCCTAATAGCGATGTATAAGCCGGGGAGAAAGGCTTAGCCTGTATAGGCGGATGTCCAAAAAGCATCTCAAATGGTGAGATATGTAAGTCTCCTCTAGGCCTGCTTCTAAGATAAAATAGTGCCAGAGGGAGAATTTCAGGCCATTTTAAATGGGTCTCAGTGCATAATTTTCCAATCATAGTTTTAAGTTCTTTGTTCATCCTCTCAACTTGGCCTGAACTCTGGGGATGATATGGAACATGGAATTTTGGAGTTATCCCCAAGCAAGAATATATCTGGTTTAGAACAGAATCAGTAAAATGACTCCCCCTATCGGAATCAATACATGCTGGTAGGCCAAAGCGAGGAATAATTTCTTTTAAAAGCACCTTAGCAACAAAAGCTGCTGTGGCTCGGGCTGTAGGAAATGCTTCCGGCCATCTGGTCAGTTGGTCTACTATGACCAAACAAAATTTATATTGTCCAGCCTTTGGCATCGTTATAAAATCTATCTGCAGGTGCTCAAAAGGTGTGTAAGCCAGAGGACTTCCACCAAAGGCTTTGCCACGAAAGGCATGTTGGTTATATGCCTGGCAGGTACAGCAGGATGAACACACTTTAGAGGCTATGGTAGTTATACCAGGGGCTATCCATACTCTCTTAACAGAGTCCACGATGCCCTGGGTACCAAAGTGGCCATTATTATGAACAGATTGGCAAATTTGGTGATAGAAACTTCTAGGGAGCAGGGGTTTTCCTTCAGATGACACCCAGACTCCATTGATCTGTTTTGCTTTGAATTTCTGTTTCCATTTTTCCACTTCCTTCTCATCATAGGAAAGTGATAAATTTGAGTCATCAGTAGTTGTTAATGTTAAAAGTAATTCAGGCCCTTCTATGGCTGCAGCTTTGCAGCAGCATCTGCTCGGTCATTTCCCCTAGAGACAGGGTCGGTGCCACCTGTATGGGCTGAGCAATGAACTACAGCTAGGGCTTCAGGCAGCTGAAGAGCAGAAAGGACTTCATTAATAATTTCAGCATTAGCTATGGATTTTCCAGCTGAGGTTAAAAATCCTCTCTGGAGCCATAGCATCCCGACTGAGTGACAAATGCCAAAAGAATATCTAGAATCCGTATAAATTGTTGCCTTTTTATCCTTGGCAATTATACAGGCATGTTTCAGAGCTATGAGTTCTGCTCCTTGAGCGCTAATGTTAGAGGGCAATGAGGCTGACCACTCAGTGGCAAATTCTGAGACTACAGCAGCTCCACTGTAGCTGATGCCATCCCTCATGAAAGAAGAACCATCAGTAAATAAGATCAGGTCTGAGTTCTTTAAGGGAGTGTCCAAGAGATCATCTCGAGGCTTTTCTGCCATGGACACTAGTGTTTCACAACTGTGTAAAGGTTCTCCTGAAGTTGGTAAGTCTGGAAGCAAGGTGGCAGGATTAAGCGTTGAACAGCGTTTCAAAGTAATGTTTTCATTATTTAGCAAGGTTATTTCATACCTTGTAATTCGCTGATCAGAAAATGCCTGTGTTCTCTGTCTTAGCAATAATGCTTCTACCTCATGTGGACACATAATTGTCAATGGGCATCCTAATACTAGATCAACGGTTTTTGTCACTAGTAAAGCAGTAGCAGCCACTCCTCTAAGGCATGGTGGTGCTCCTGAAGCTATTGGGTCCAGCTGGGCTGAATAATAAGCAACTGGACACTGAGAAGGCCCCAGAGTCTGAGTTAAAACGCCTGAGGCTACTCCTCTTTCATCTCAGTTGGCTTACTAGGGAGTTTCCCACTGACAAGTTACTGGTTTGTGAAATGGAGTCACTGAGGTAGACTGAAGCTTGATGTACTTGTACTTACTGTATGGGCCTCTGTGATTGATGTGTGCCGGCTTCATGAGAAAGGTTTGGGCTTGGCCTGTAGCTGCGGTTTTGCTGGGAATTATGTACCTGAGTAAAAGTTAACCCATGATAGTCTTCTTGGGATTGGGTTTGAGGCTCTGATCTTTTTGGTGATGTTTTGGGGAATTGGGGTGCAGGCACTTTGCTCCTGCATTATTTCTTTTGAGACTAGAGGGATAATAATCCTGTCAATGTCATGTAAGGGGCGTTGATGAAAGAGGTCATGTACTGGGTGGGCAATCACATCTGGCCAAGGACCACTCTGTGGCCTCCCCAGCTACCACTCGAGACTCTGTCTGATGGCTCCCAGCACTAAAGGCCCTGGAAGGGCTTCTCTCCCTGGAGGATTCTTCCTTTGCTGGCCTCAGGCCCTGGGACTGCTGCTCTGAATTCCTCTCTGCTGTCTCTGGGGCTCAAGAGGGGAGAACACATAGGTCTGGGCTGGGCATGGCCTGCCCTCCCCTGTGATGGGGGTGTTGGGGGCCCCCCAAGGCCCTTCCCTGGACTCCAGGCTCTCCTTCCAGGCTTTGGGCCTGTCCAGGCTGAGCTGGGAGGCAGCCCTAAAGGGAGGCCCAGAGGAGGCCTCTAGGGAGGTGGCTGGACCTGCCCTCAGGGGAGGCAGCAGTGGGGGGGTGCAGCACCCTCTGGGGGGCCCTCCTAGGCCTGCCAGCCCCCAGGAGCCCAGGAGGAGCTCTTTCCTGCAGGCATCCCCCAGGCCCGGCCCCCAGAAGCCTGGCTCTGCCCTTCCCCAGCGGGGGCTCCAGGAGAGAGAATTCTGCTCCAGCTCTGAGGCCGGGAGACAGCTGGGAGGAGGCGGGAATTCCCTGAGGGGTGGATGACAAGCAGGGAGGGGCAGCCCCAAAGCCAGGGTTCCTCCTAACAAAGGCTTCTGGGAAGGGACTCATTGGTGCAGGAAGGGGTGGGGCCTGGGCGTAGGGGAGGGACGTCGCGGGCGGAGCCTAACAGAGGGGCGGGACTCAGGCAAGGAGGCGGTGTCTGGGAGGGCTTTCGCAGGAGCGGAATTGAGGCGGGGCGGAGCGGTAATGGGTGGGGACTAAAGGAAGGTGGGGTTGAGCTACTGGCTGGGGCTGAGGGTGGTGCACGCGGCAGGCGGGGCGGGCTCCAGGTCTGATCAGGGGCGGGGCCCAGGCCGGGGCGGGCTTTCAGGGTTTTAAACTTGGCTTTTCCGGTTCCCTTTGGTTCCTCCATCCCGCCCTCTCCTGTTCCTAGGCTCCTGCGCAGCTTGTGCTGTCCCGGGAGGAGGTGAGGCGTCTGTCCTTCAGGGATCCCCCAGACCTGGCATGGAGAGCTTGGAGGAGTGCGGAGAGGACGCCGCGCTGGAGCCCTGCAGGACCCCCCAGGTAAGCAGCAGCGGCTTCTCCTGATGGGGAGGCTCAGGCAGCGGGTGTAGACGCTCCTCTCTCCTGATGGGGAGTCTCAGGCCCAGGTGTAGACACTCCTCTCTCTCCCGGGCTCTAAAGTCACCCCTTTTCAACTCAAACCCTTCCCTGAAGCCCCGTCCTGGGGCTCCTGCTGGGCCTCTTCTTCAGGACAACCTGCAGCTCCTTCCTGGTTGGCCGCTTCTCCCCTGTGGACGGCAGGTTCCGGCTCCGGCCCGGCTCCCTCCCGTCCTCCTGGGCCGAGAAGTCGGGTCTCTTTTGGGCCCAGCACGTGCCCAGGCCCAGTTGGGAGGCTTCAGGCCAGGCTGGGGAAGCTGGAATGGCGAGGCCCAGAGGAAGGAGGACGTCCAGGAAGCAGGAGCAGCTGGTCTCGAGGCTGGGTTCTGGGTTCTGGGTTCTGGGCCCAGGGCGGCCCACTGTCAGCAGGCATCGAGGCCTTGAAGGCCAGAATCAGGCCTGAGTGCAGGACACGGACAAGAAGGGCTCCTGAGCAGATGCAGAGGACACACTTCCAGGCAGGACGGGATCCCCCATGGCTGCTCCAGCCCAGTCTGGCTCCAGCCATTGTCCTAAAATGGCGCCTGACCCCGTGTCCCCCTCAGCCTGGGTTCTGCTCTCTTGACAGCCCAACAGAGACTCCTTTGGGCCTTCACAGGCCTCCACAGCCTGGCTGCCTCCCCATGGCCAGGCCTCCATCACCTCCTCCTCCTGTATTCTTCCAGGCAGCCTGAGGCCTTGGTGGAGGCCCTCCATCACCCCCATGTCCCGTCTCTTGGTGTCCCCATCCGGTTCCTCAGTGCCTGGCATGTGCTTGGCCCCTCACAAGTGCCTGTTGCTGGTTCTGCTGCCTTTGGGAGATGTCCAAAGGGGAAGCTGAGCTGTTGAGTGGGAGGCAGCATGGCCTGCTGGGAAGGGCTGTGGACAGGCCTGGAGTCAGGGAGGGGACCAGCTCTGACCCTGTCTGTGTGACCATGAACAATCCCTCCCCCCTTCTGAGCCTCAGTTTGCTCATTTGTAAATAGGGACAAGGAGGACTTGCCTTCCCGAGGGGGTGGTGAGAGAAGTGTTGGCCAGACCTTGGCTGTCACCAGTCATGTGCATGGCGTCTCCCCATTAGACTGGGGGCTCCTTGAGGCCAGGCTCTGTGTTGGCCCTTCTTTGTATGCCCACGGCTTGACCCAGAGCCTGGCACAGGACAGACTCTCCCTCAGTGCTGGCTGACTGGTCAGTGGCTGTTCTGTGTGTCCTGACTCAGAATCCAGGACAGCCTGAGGGTGGGAGTCCAGGCTGGGGTCCGAATCAGCCCTTGTCCTTCCTGCCCACTTCCCTTCCCCTCCCAGGGCCCTCTGGGCTGTGGTCCCGGGCTGAGCCCATTTATATGATATTTCAGGCCTCCGTGACATTCAAGGATGTGGCCGTGGACTTCACCTGGGAGGAGTGGAGGCTCCTGGACCCTCCCCAGAAGGAGCTGTTCTGGGAGGTGATGCTGGAGAACTACAGGAACCTGGTCTGCCTGGGTGAGGAGGGCTCCTCTGGGCCTTGGGATCGGCCCATGGAAGGGGATGTGCTTCCTTCTCTTGGGCCCTGTCCAGGGTGCAGCTGGGATTCTCTGGCCTGTAATGGCCTAAGCACTTCTTATGCTAACCAGGCCAAAAGCCAGGCTGCCCCTGCTGTGAAAGGCTCTTGTTATGTTTGTCTAGTGATGAAGGGCTTTACTGTGTGGTCCCAGCCCAGCTCTGCCCCCTCAGGCCACAGGGGCCTTCTCAAGGCTCAGGGGTAGTACTTGAAGTCAGCCAAGCTCCCAATAACTCAGTATTGAATGGATCAAATGAACCCTTCGTCTTGCAGAACCCCTCTCCATTCCTTGTTCCAGTCCTGTGTCTTCCCAGGAAAACAAACCAGAGCAGCCTTGAGATGTTTTCTCTAAGCACCTCCATGGCACCCAGGCTCCTTTACTAGCTTGTTCCTAAGGGCCTGGGAGATCATCCTCCCTCTTCATCTCTTTGTCCTTTCCTATGACTAGACCTTGCTGATTCAAACAAGGATGTGATGATGTCTAAGCTGGAGTCAGGGGAACCACATTGGATTCCAACTGGTGGTGTCCTAAGAAGCGGCTGGCCAGGTGAGTGAGGGAGTAGATGAGTGCCTGACCCTGGTGAGGACACAACAACCCATACACAGCTCTTCTGGTCATTCATCTCTCAGCCCACAGAGAATGGGCTCCTGGATGATCCCCTCAGTGACCTTCTGGGCCAGGAACTCCTCTCTCTGCCACAGATCTCACATAGAATTCCTTCCTGCCTCCTCCACTTTCAATGATTTTGCCTGAAAAAGTATGGATACAAATGACCAGGTTCTGCTGGTACCTTCATAGTATCAAATAGAAAAAACACAGAAGTATTAAATAGTCAAAATCACTCTTTAATCAAGGGAAAAAGGGGTTAACACTACTGAGTTACTACAACAGAGCTGCTCCCCAGTACTGCACAGAGTCTGGATGCCCTGGTCACTGAACCCTGGGAGTGCCACCAACTCAGGATGGACTCTGAGGAACAAAAGAATTTGGGGAACCTATATACAACACTAGATGACTTGGGGGGTTTAGGATTAGAGGGACAGTAGATTGACTTTACAATGGACACAAAAGAGAAAGACTCAGACCAGGGCTGGGCTACCTTGGTAATGGACCTTAGCCTAGGGGGAGAAACCATAGGGACAAAAAAGATACTTAATATTGGATGGGATTCTGTGTTCCCAACCAAACTACCAGGAAGTCCATTGTCTGGTGAAGTGAGACCCTCCCTCAGGGGTAAACCTCTCCTGTGACAAGGTCAAAACCTGGGGTTTCCACCTTTAAACTAAGTAAACAAGGAATTTTATATTTCCATGTTGACAATAGTATCAGAAAGAAATTCCACTGTGGGTGGAGTTCTGGGTTGTCTTAATCTTTTCTGGAAAGCAAAATGGAATTCTTCAGTGTCAGAGCTACAAAGAGCTACACATTTCCTTAGATCCCCTGATCATATTCTCATGTCTCCTTCCAGAGGTTTAATTTAGGTGAATATTTTTCCAGGTGTGTGTGTCCTTTTATAGCCCTTCCTTGTTGGCCTTGAGAGTTTTTCCTGACCTGGCCCTTCCTTGGGCTCTTCTTTTTAAATCTTTACCTTGTGTCTTAAATTGTTGCTAAATACTGCTTCTGAGACACTCTTGTGCGCCTATGTCTTTGTCTATAATGAATATCAATACTAGATGTATACATAAACATGTATAGACATATATATTCTAGAGAATATATATTCCAGGTTATGTTGTTCATATATAATATAGGGCAGCCAGCAATCATCCCCACGTACAATGATTCTGAGGTCCCTGCATCAGTTTTCCCAACTTGAGCTAATTTAATATTATTGACTCATATCAAAGGATAAGCTTGGTGAATTCAAAGAAATTTTAGAAGACATGTAAACTGATTTCCATTTACATGAAAACAACAAGGACAGTATTTGTGGCAGCCTGATTATTGGGAAAAGTGACTCCTAGACAAAAGCTGATTCATCCAAGAAAAAGCTCTGTTCATATTCTTTCTTTCAGGTTGGGAATCGAGGCCTCAGAACAAGGAGTCAGCTCCCAAGATGAATTTTTCTGTGAAAGTCTTATTCCCGGAAAATTTCTTGGGGGATGATCCAAGGATCTACAGGATGGAGAAAGCCTGGGAGTGTGATGGCAGATTGAAGAGAAAGCAGAGCATGGAGGGGAAACCTTCTAGAGGAATAATCCAAGCAGAACCTCCCAGTGAGGCTGGAGGCTCTGAATATGGTATATACAGTCAGACCTCTAGCCCAGAGCCAGGTCTTTTTCCACAACAGGGAGCATCTATAGTTATGCAGGTCCAGAAAGGAGATAACTTGGGAGGGAGTTCCACCATGTATTTGAACCAAGGACAATGTGATCAAATCCATTCCAGGAAGAAATGTCCTAATAAGGTTACAAAATGTCAGAAAGTGGTGGGTCCTGATTTGGGCTGCATAAAAAAATGTGGAATTCTTTCTGAAGAGAAAGTTCATGAAAGGGAGAATTCTTTCCCCGGAAATGATGAATTTGGTCCACACCTGACAACTGATAGGGAGACAAAGTTTAATGAATTAACTAAACAGAGGAAGACAGGTCGTGCTGAACATTACTCTCATCGTCAGAGTAGAGAGAGACGGTACAAATGCAATGAATGTGGAAAGGCCTTCCAGGAAAAGGGATATCTTAAAGCACATTACAGAATTCATACTGGAGAAAAACCTTTTAAATGCAGTGAATGTGGTAGGGCTTTCTGCCAAAATATAGATCTTATCCGACATTTTAGGATTCATACTGGAGAGAAACCTTTTAAATGCAGTGAATGTGGTAGGGATTTCTGTCAAAAGACAGATCTTATCCAGCATTTTAGGATTCATACTGGAGAGAAACCTTTTAAATGCAGTGATTGTGGGAAAGCCTTTTCTAGAAGCACAAGTCTAACTTTACATCAGAGATCTCATACTGGAGAGAAACCATATGAATGCAATGAATGTGGGAAGGCATACGGGTCAAACTCTCACCTTTCAGAACACAGGAGGAAAACTCATAAAGGAACAGGATTTCACGAATGCGACATATGTGGGAAAACATTCTCTGGGAAGTATAATCTTACTAATCACAGTAGAATTCATACTGGAGAGAAACCCTATGAATGCAGTGAATGTGGGAAGACCTTCCGCCTGAAGGCAGGTCTTACATTTCACTTCAGAATTCATACTGGAGAGAAACCTTTCAAATGCAGTGACTGTGAGAAAGCCTTTTCTAGAAGCACAAGCCTAAATATACACCAGAGATCTCATACTGGAGAGAAACCATATGAATGCAATCAATGTGGGAAGACTTTCCGCTCAAACTCTCACCTTTCAGAACACCGGAGGAGAACTCATGAAGGAACAGGACTTCACGAATGCAATGTATGTGGGAAAGCATTCTCTCGGAAGTATAATCTTACTAATCACAGTAGAATTCATACTAGAGAGAAACCCTATGAATGCAGTGAATGTGGAAAGACCTTCCGCCTGAAGGCAGGTCTTACATTTCACTTCAGAAATCATACTGGAGAGAAACCTTTTCAATGCAGTGACTGTGGCAAAGCCTTTTCTAGGAGCACAAACCTAACTATACATGAGAGACTTCATACTGGAGAGAAACCCTATGAATGCAGTGAATGTGGAAAGACCTTCCGACTGAAGTCAAGTCTTACATTTCACTTCAGAAATCATACTGGAGAGAAACCTTTTCAATGCAATGACTGTGGGAAGACATTCCGGTCAAGTTCTCACCTTTCAAGACACAGGAGAACTCATGTAGGAACATGACTTCATGAATGCAATATATGTGGGGAAGCATTCTCTGGGAAGTATGATCTTACTACTCACAGTAGAATTCACACTGGAGAGAAACCCTATGAATGCAGAGAATGTGGAAAGGCTTTTTATAGAAAGCAAGACCTTATCAACCATAATAGGATTCATACTGGAGAGAAACCTTTTCAATGCAATGTTTGTGGGAAAAGTTTTCTCTGGAGAAGCTTACTGACTCTACACCAGACAATTCTTACTGGAGAGATGAGAGAGACTAGCTCTACCAAATAATTGAAGGGACCACAGGACAGGGTGGGAGATGAGAAAATAGGTTTGGGGTTCAGGATGGCCAGAGGTAAGCTGGTAGCTAATCAAGGCAAAGTTTATTGATTATGCTTTCCATTATATAGAGAATCTGAAACAGGCTAAGGTTTTGGGTGAGCTTTTTATATTCTCATTGGAAGGTAATGATGTACAAGTTTGGTACAAAGGGTTTAATTAACCTCATTGAATGTAGACAGTTTTCTATAGGCTGATAAATCAATGTCAATATGTAACTACCTAACTGAGATTGCCAGAGAATGCTTGCATCAGCAGTTTTTGGAAGAAAATGCTGTTACAGCAGGAGGTGTGGAAAAGGAGGGGTTTGAAGCCTCAGTCTACATGTCTAACTTTAGCTGAGCTATGGTTTCAGTTTTACTGAGGGTCTGCTTCGTCCAGAGCTTGCTCTTAGGGTCTCAGACTTTTTCCCTCATACATCTGCTCTCTTTTTACCTAAATTAGATAGGAGGATAAACTGAATAAATGCTTGATTTCATTTTTGCTTTCTGAGGTGGAAGCAGGGTATAGACATTTGGGTCTGAATACCACGGACCAGGAGTATGTACTGAAAGAATGACAAGGAATAGGGTTGTGGAGGGGGAATGATATCAGTTACAGATGCAATGGACGGGGATCCTTGGAATAGTTGGACTGGGGTAAAACAAAGGGTGAGGAAGCCACTTATTAACATAAAATTGGGAAAATGTTTTATGGAGAAGTGGCTTAGTTAAGATTCATCAGTCTTGGGGAGAATTGTTCTGACATATGAACTGTTCTTTTGGCTTATCCCCAAGTCATGGGTTCTGTGGCTTGGGTCCTCAGGGTGGTCATTTGTGTTCTTCATACTCCATTGTTCACAAAGGTCCTCTGTCACATATGTCTGTTGCTTCTGGCTTGATGACTTGGTGTGGATCCACTTGGTGTGGTATTAGGAAAAACCTCAACCCCAATGTTATATAATTAAAAACACAACAACCTGATAGTTCTGGGATGGGTCATGTTCCTTTCAAACCCAATATGGTTGGTATAGATTTCCTATGGTATTTTAGTTTTCTGACCAATTTGCCTACTCTTTGATTACTCTAAAATGAATCATTTTTCTAGCTTTGTTAGTTACTTGGAAGAGAACTAACATTATCCTCATAATTTTTTTGAACTCTGTCATAACCCATTTACCTTAAACTTTTAGTTCATAGTACAAGTCATAAAACACATTTTCAGTTTTTGTAGACTCATGCTTGCACATAGTATGTGTTTTGGTAACACTCAATACATAACAATTTAGTCAAAATCATTTTCTTTTTTAAGTAGTTATACCTATGACATGTTAATTAGAGATTAATCAGAGTCTTGGTGACCTAATGTCATTGTTAAAATAGTTTTTGAGTCTGGTTTGTTTAAAAATTTGGAGATGTTCAGTGCACAATTTGCATTTGGTGTAAAGATACATTCTAGATTTTTCCCATAAAATGTACAATCTTTCTTTTCTGCTATTTGCATATAAGTGTTGAGTAGTTTATTCAACTGCTAATGTTTATTTAAATTTCTTTTTTACTGATATGTGCCATTTTTAAAATGTCTGTTTACTTGTGGCTTTGGTTACAGTATTATTTTTTTATACCAGATCAAAATTTTATGAAGCTCCTAATTAGCACCTTGGTTTTTAATTTTCTGTTTACTGTGAAGACAGGGTTAATAAGTTTGGGGTGTGGGGGGCAGCTGGGATGCTCTGTGGATTGAGAGCCAGGCCTAGAGATGGGAGGTTCTAGGTTCAAATCTGGCCTCAGAAACTTCCCAGCTGTGTGACCCTGAACAAGTCACTTGACCCCCATTGCCTAGCCCTTACTACTCTTCTGCCTTGGAACCAATATACAGTATTGATTCCAAGATGGAAGGTAAGGTTTTTTTTTTTTTTTAAGTTTGTAGGAAATTCTGAGTCTTTAGCAACTTTATCTAAAAGTTGTCCTGCTGGTGATTTTATCTTGGCTTCATATCCCAGTTGTAAATGTTAAATTTAATGCTTGGACTTAAATTATATGAAATAATGTGAACACTGAAATTATGATATCTCAAGTCAGTTTATTTACCAAAATAGAGGGGGGGAAACAATAAAGTAGAGAAACATGAAAGAGGTGTGTGTGAATGTGAGATTGTGTGTGTGAAAATGTGAAAGAAAATACCTATACTAGTCCTCAGCCAGGAAGGCTGGAAGTGAGTAACCACAAAGCCTCCTCCAAGATGGAAGCTAGTCTCTTAGGAAACTAGGAAGGGATTCAGCCTTTTCACTCATTCAACAAAGTAGTCCAGGAGCCTGAATCTAAGTTAAAGTCATGACCCAAGGCACAGTCTCCAGGGTGAAGTTCCCTTGAAGACTATCTCCAGGAGACTCTACTTTAGGAGACTGACCCAGCAGAAGGATTTCCTGGTTTTTTGGGTGGTTTCCTGTTCCTGTCTTTCTTCACAGGGACCAATCACAATTTCCAAATTGTGCAGCCCTGCCCAAGGTCAGTGTATGTGGGATTGACTTCTACCTCTAGAGGTGTTAAATCTTCTCCTAGGATTCACATGTTTCTGTGTTGTCACACAGTTTGTGGGTTGCAAACCAATATAATGGAAGAGATGAGTGGAAGGAGGGAGAGGACAGAGAAGGGAAAGGAGAGTTTCTGAGTTGTCACCTACTTTAGCACATGGGTTGCAGATATCCCCTCAGTTAAGGTTAAGTAAGGGTAAGGATTTCACTTATAATGAATCATGAAGATATTAAAGACATATTCCAAAGCTGACTACTGAGCAAAGTGCTCATGGACCAGACTTATGGATATATTTCTAATTTACAGGATTGATTTTTGAATGCTTAAATTGGTTGGGTATTGTGGAAAAGAGAAATTGGGAAAGCCTGCAAAAAACAGGAATAGCTGGGATGATGATCTGTCATTCAAAGGAGAGTATTTGGAATGTGACTCAGAGAGAGCAGTTGGAGGCAGACCAACTGAAGGCTGGACCTTTTGGCTGGAAAGAGGGAAGAAGGTTCTCTTGGCTTTGGAGACTGAAGCCTGAAGAGGTCTTTGGCTTTGAAAGACAGAAGAAAGAAGGACAAAGTCCAGCTCTCTCTCTCTGATTTGCTCTGTTGTGATGGTGATTGAACTTCTACACCTATCAGTCATTTCTCCAAATTGAACTATATTCCATCATCTTTCAACCTAAGACTCATCCTAGTATTAGGGAAACCCCCAAACCCTCTTCCCTTTCATTTTCTTATCCTTCCCTGTCTTCCCCAGTAAATCTCTTACATAAGATAGAGAAGAGAAAAAGAGTATTTCATTTGAGACATCATAAACTCACTGTTGAGTTGATTAGAGAGATCAATAAGAGAAGCAACAGGAAGGGGGGAGGCAAGAAGGGAGGAAAGGAATATTGACAGCCTGATCTGTAGTTATCAATCACTTCAAATAGGCTCTTATTACAGTATTAAATTTTGCTGAACTTCGAAATCAAGTCTTTACTGTGATCTGCAGTCTGGAAGGCTGGCATGCGACAATAGCTTCTTTGTAATGTCAACGACCTAAACTCAGAATCAGAGTGAGAGGTTGCCAGTGTTCTGAAGGAAGAAGGACTTTGAAAGGAGCTTCTGGTCTGGGCACTGGCTTTGCCACTGTGTTGGTATCCGTTCCTTTATCTTGTTGTTGATGGCCAATATGATGCTAATATTTCTGTCATGACACCTGTTAGATTGACACGCCGCAACCCCCATTCCTACTTTCTTGAATAAAGGCAGTTCAGCTGAGTCACTCTGGAACCTCTGACAGGCTGACGTGATGATGCCATGCTTATGTCTAGTCTTTGTGTTTCTTGTTTCTCTGACTCTTCCATGTCTCATTCTCTCTAATCTATAAGTTTACCCTGTTACTTTCCAGCTGCCAGACTTCTTTCACCCACACAAGAATTTGATGTCTGAGCTGAACTCTACAAAAATCAAAATGAGTATGTGATTTAAATATAAAGTGATATAAGTAAATTAGGGGACCACAAAATGCTTACCAGTTATATCTGTGGAGAAGAGAATAGAGATCATTGCAATATCTAAAATGGATAATTTTGGTTATTGTTATTTTGATAAGTTTTTGTACAAACAGATCCAATGCAACCAAGATTAGAAGGGAAATATCAAACTGGGAGGAAAATTATAATTTCTTGATGAATGCCTCAATTCTCAAATATATGAAGAACTAAGTAAAATTTATAAGAATCCAAGTCATTCCCCAGTTGATAAATGGTCAAAGGTTATGAATAGGCAGTTTTCAGATTAAAAAATGAAAGCTATCAATAATTGGAAAAAAATGTCTTAAATTCCGCTTGATTTGAGAAAAGCAAATTAAAAGAACTCTGAAGTACCACCTCACTCATATCAGATTGATCAATAGGACAGTAAAGGGCAATGATAAATGTTGGAGTGGATGTGGCAAAATTGGGACACTAATACATTGCTGTTGTAGTTGTGAGCTGATCCACCATTCTGGAGGACAATTTTAAATTATCCCTCCCGAAAAATGGAAACTTTGATCCAGTCATACCACTAATACGTTCATATGCCAAAAAGATAACATGGGTTTGTACCAAGTACTTATAGCTGCTCCTTCTGTGGTGGCAAAGAATTGGAAACTAAAGAGATGTCCCTCAAATGTGAAGTGATTGAACAAAGTGGTATGGGATGGTGATGGAATACTATTGAGGTATAAGGAATGATGAACAGGATGGCTTTAGAAAGAGCTAAGTGAAATGATGCAGAGTGAAATCAGCAGAACCAGGAAAACATATCCAGTAATTCCAATATTATGGAACAATCAAATGTGATAGACCTTGGTACTAACCACAAAACAATGATCCAGGACAATTCTGAGGGACTTCTGAAAAAGAATGTTCTCCATCTCCAAAGAAAGAACTATTGGAGCACAAATGAAGATGAAAATATGGCTTATCACTTGTTTATTTGGGTATATGATTTGGGGAGTTTGGTTTTATAGAACTGTTCACTTATAAGAGTTAATAATATGGAGATGTTCAACTTCGGTACCCCACAACACTGACAGAAAAGGAAAATGAGGCAGAGGGCAGCAGCTGACAAACCAGGCCCCCTTCCCACAGGTTCCCCTCCTTCAGGAATCTCTCAGATCATCCTGCTACTCCTGCTTTGGGGGGACTCCAGAGGCTCCCCAAAGGAGTGGCCAATCCTCTCCCCAAGTGGAGGAATGGGGTGACTCAGAGACTGCCCTCCTGGGCCTGGAATCCCCAAGATCTGTGCTCAAAGGTGCCCTCAGATACTGACCAGCAGGGAGCCTGGCCAAGGCCCTTTCCCAGCCTTTACCTCAGTTTTCCCCACTGTGAGAACCAGAGAATAAGAGTCTGAGCCCAGGGGCTGTGGGGAAGGTGGTCCAGAGAGGATCTGGGGGGAAGCAGATGCTTCCTCGGAGTCTTCTGGGGGACTCTGGTTTGCTGAGGAGGGTCTCCTTTGGCAGGGGCATGGTAGCCCCAGATACCCAGGCAAACTATTATTAGGGAAATTCCTTTGCTCTTAGGCCCTGGACTCCAAACCAAAAACATCTGACCTGGAGGTTCACCCTCCCTTGATTCTCCCATGGACTTATCTCCTTCAGCCCCTACCCCAGTCCACAAGGCCCAAAGACCCTTCAGAGGCCTGGGGGAAGCCCAGGAACCCCCTCCTGCCCTTGGGGAGGCCACAGAAGGCAGCAGCAGCCTCTGAGCCCTGATGGACAGAGGACAGCCTGAAGGTGTCTGTGTGTCTGCAGCAGAGGCTGGGAGACTTTCCCTCTCCTACAGCCCATTGGACAGGGGAGGAAACTGAGGCAAGCAGGCTGAAGTGACTTGTCCAGGGTCCTGCAGGGGGAGATCTCAGGCCTCCCTGACTCCAGGCCCTGAGTTCTAGCAGGCACTGAGGGGCTAAAGTGCCTCAGGCAAAGTCCACCCTTGTCCACAACTCCAGGGTATCCCCAGGGGTGGCAAATGATCAGTCAACAAAAATAACAAACCGAAGACAGCTTAATCATAACAGCCATGGGATTGCTTTGCATCTTGACAGCTGCTCCCCCATTCCCAGGCTTGATTTTTATTTTTATACCCATTTTCTTGGCATGCAGATTGCATTCCCTAACACACATGCTGAAAGAGAGATAATTGGAAAAGTGATACATGAACCTTTAACAAATCACTTGAGTAACATTCTATATTTTTGTATTGGGATCACGGACAGAACAAGATAAATGATTTCATCTCAGGTGGCTTACTAGGGAGTTTCCCACTGACAAGTTACTGGTTTGTGAAATGGAGTCACTGAGGTAGACTGAAGCTTGATGTACTTGTACTTACTGTATGGGCCTCTGTGATTGATGTGTGCCGGCTTCATGAGAAAGGTTTGGGCTTGGCCTGTAGCTGCGGTTTTGCTGGGAATTATGTACCTGAGTAAAAGTTAACCCATGATAGTCTTCTTGGGATTGGGTTTGAGGCTCTGATCTTTTTGGTGATGTTTTGGGGAGTTGGGGTGCAGGCACTTTGCTCCTGCATTATTTCTTTTGAGACTAGAGGGATAATAATCCTGTCAATGTCATGTAAGGGGCGTTGATGAAAGAGGTCATGTACTGGGTGGGCAATCACATCTGGCCAAGGACCACTCTGTGGCCTCCCCAGCTACCACTCGAGACTCTGTCTGATGGCTCCCAGCACTAAAGGCCTGGAAGGGCTTCTCTCCCTGGAGGATTCTTCCTTTGCTGGCCTCAGGCCCTGGGACTGCTGCTCTGAATTCCTCTCTGCTGTCTCTGGGGCTCAAGAGGGGAGAACACATAGGTCTGGGCTGGGCATGGCCTGCCCTCCCCTGGGATGGGGGTGTTGGGGGACCCCTAGGCCCTTCCCAGGACTCCAGCCTCTCCTTCCAGGCTTTGGGCCTGTCTAGGCTGAGCTGGGAGGCAGCCCTAAAGGGAGGCCCACAGGAGGCCTCTAGGGAGGTGGCTGGACCTGCCCTCAGGGGAGGCAGCAGTGGGGGGGTCCAGCACCCTCTGGGGGGCCCTCCGAGGCCTGACAGCCCCCAGGAGCCCAGGAGGAGCTCTTTCCTGCAGGCATCCCCCAGGCCAGACCCCCAGAAGCCTGGCTCTGCCCTCCCCCAGCGGGGGCTCCAGGAGAGAGCATTCTGCTCCAGCTCTGAGGCCAGGAGACAGCTGGGAGGAGGCGGGAATTCCCTGAGGGGTGGATGACAAGCAGGGAGGGGCAGCCCCAAAGCCAGGGTTCCTCCTAACAAAGGCTTCTGGGAAGGGACGGGGTGGTGCAGGAAGGGGTGGGGCCTGGGCGTAGGGGAGGGACGTCGCTGCCGGAGCCTAACAGAGGGGCGGGACTCGGGCAAGGAGGCGGTGTCTGGGAGGGCTTTCGCAGGAGCGGAATGGAGGCGGGGCGGAGCGGGAATGGGTGGGGCCTAAAGCAAGGTGGGATTGGGCTACAGGCTGGGGCTGAGGGAGGTGCAAGAGGCAGGCTCCAACAAGGGGTGTGGCTTGATCAGGGGCGGGGCCCAGGCCGGGGCGGGCTTTCCGGGTTTTAAACTTTGCTTTTCCGTTCCCCTATGCTTCCCCCATTCTTCCCTCCCCCTGGTCCTGGGTTCCTGCGCAGTTTGTCCTGTCCCGGAGGAGGTGAGGCGCCTGTCCTTCTGGCCTCCGTGCCCCCACCGGAACTCTCTTACATTTTCGCCCCTCCCCTCCCCCACCCTCGTGTTCCGCCAATCCCAGCTCTCACCTGGACACCCTCCCAGGGGACTTGCCCAGCCCCCCTCTGCCTCCAGGCCCCGCCCCCTCCCCAGGCATTGCCAGGACTGCTGGGGGCACAGCCTGCCCCCCTTTCCGTCCTTTCCGGCGCCCTGAACCAGCGGGGCTCCTTCAGGCGCTTCCTCAGTGTTGCTGGGCCTGACCTGGGCCCTGGGAGTGGGGAGGACTCGGGGTACTTCCAAGGGGGGAGCTGCCAGGAGGAGGGGCTGAGCCCCGTCACGGGTCCCTTTTGTCTTCCAGGGACGCCTTCTGGGACCCCCCAGACCTGGGATGGAGAGCCTGGAGGAGTGCGGAGAGGACGCGGGGCTGCAGCCCGGCAAGCCCGCCCAGGTAAGCAGCAGCGGCTTCTCCTTAGGGGGAGGCTCAGGCCCCGGGTGTAGACACTCCTCTCCTGATGGGGAGGCTCCTGTCTCTTTTTTTTAACCCTTACCTTCCGACTTGAAATCAATACTGTGTATTGGCTCCAAAGCAGAAGAGTGGTAAGGGCTAGGCAATGGGGGTCACACAGCTGGGAAGTGTCTGAGATCAGATTTGAACCCAGGACTTCCCATCTCTAGATCTGGCTCTCATTCCACTGAGCCACCCAGCTGCCCCCGCTCCTCTCTCCTGACAAGGAGGCTCAGGCCCCAGGTGTAGACACTCCTCTCTCTCTCCAGGGCTCCAAAGTCACTTTCGTTTCCCCTTTTCAACTCAAACCCTTCCCTGAAGCCCCGTCCTGGGGCTCCTGCTGGGCCTCTTCTTCAGGACAACCTGCAGCTCCTTCCTGGTTGGCTGCTTCTCCCCTGTGGACAGCAGGTTCCGGCTCCGGCCCGGCTCCCTCCTGTCCTCCTGGGCCGAGAAGTCGGGTCTCTTTTGGGCCCAGCATGTGCCCAGGCCCAGTTGGGAGGCTTAAGGCCAGGCTGGGGAAGCCGGAATGGCGAGGCCCAGAGGAAGGAGGACGTCCAGGAAGCAGGAGCAGCTGATCTCGAGGCCGGGTTCTGGGTTCTGGGCTCCACCGAGGGCCAGGCTAGGACAGCCCACCGTCAGCTGGCATCTAGGCCTTGAAGGCCAGAATTGGGCCCGAGTGCAGGACACGGACAAGAAGGGCTCCTGTGCAGATGCAGAGGACACACTTCCAGGCAGGACGGGGATCCCCCATGGCTGCTCCAGCCCAGTCTGGCTCCAGCCATTGTCCTAAAATGGCGCCTGACCCCGTGTCCCCCCCAGCCTGGGTTCTGCTCTCTCGACAGCCCAACAGAAACTCCTTTGGGCCTTCACAGGCCTCCACAGCCTGGCTGCCTCCCCATGGCCAGGCCTCCATCACCTCCTCCTCCTGTATTCTTCCAGGCAGCCTGAGGCCTTGGTGGAGGCCCTCCATCACCCCCATGTCCCGTCTCTTGGTGTCCCCATCTGGTTCCTCAGTGCCTGGCATGTGCTTGGCTCCTCACAAGTGCCTGTTGCTGGTTCTGCTGCCTTTGGGAGATGTCCAAAGGGGAAGCTGAGCTGTTGAGTGGGAGGCAGCATGACCTGCTGGGAAGGGCTGTGGACAGGCCTGGAGTCAGAGAGGGGACCAGCTCTGACCCTGTCTGAGTGACCATGAACAATCCCTCCCCCCTTCTGAGCCTCAGTTTGCTCATCTGTAAATAGGGACAAGAGAGGACTTGCCTTCCTGAGGGGGTGGTGAGAGAAGTGTTGGTCAGACCTTGGCTGTCACTAGTCATGTGCATGGCGTCTCCCCATTAGACTGGGGGCTCCTTGAGGCCAGGCTCTGTGTTGGCCCTTCTTTGTATGCCCACGGCTTGGCCCAGAGCCTGGCACAGGACAGACTCTCCCTCAGTGCTGGCTGACTGGTCAGTGGCTGTTCTGTGTGTCCTGACTCAGAATCCAGGCCAGCCTGAGGGTGGGAGCCCAGGCTGGGGTCAGAATCAGCCCTTGTCCTTCCTGCCCCCTTCCCTTCCCCTCCCAGGGCCCTCTGGGCTGTGGTCCCGGGCTGAGCCCATTTATATGTTGTTTCAGGCCTCCGTGAAGTTCAAGGATGTGGCCGTGGACTTCACCTGGGAGGAGTGGAGGCTCCTGGACCCTCCCCAGAAGGAGCTGTTCTGGGAGGTGATGCTGGAGAACTACAGGAACCTGGTCTGCCTGGGTGAGGAGGGCTCCTCTGGGCCTTGGGATCTGCCCATGGAAGGGGATCTGCTTCCTTCTCCTAGCAGCTGGGATTCTTTGGCTTGTAATGGCCTGAGCACTTCTTATGCTAACCAGGCCAAAAGCCAGGCTGAAAGGCTCTCGTTTTGTTTGTCTAGCAATGAAGGGCTTTACTGCATGGTCCCAGCACAGCTCTGCTCCCTCAGGCCACAGGGGCCTTCTCAAGGCTCAGGGGAAGTACTTGACGTCAGCCAAGCTCCCAATACCTCAGTATTGAATGGATCAAATGAACCCTTGTCTTTCAGAACCCCCCTCCATTCCTTGTTCCAGTCCTGTGTCTTCCCAGGGAAACAAACCAGAGCAGCCTTGAGATGTTTTCTCTAAGCATCTCCATGACACCCAGGCTCCTTTACTAGCTTGTTCCTAAGGGCCTGGGAGATCATCCTCCCTCTTCATCTCTTTGTCCTTTCCTATGACTAGACCTTGCTGATTCAAACAAGGATGTGATGATGTCTAAGCTGGAGTCAGGGGAACCACATTGGATTCCAACTGGTGGTGTCCTAAGAAGCTGCTGGCCAGGTGAGTGAGGGAGTGGATGAGTGCCTGACCCTGGTGAGGACACAACAACCCATACACAGCTCTGCTGGTCATTCATCTCTCAGCCCACAGAGAATGGGCTCTGGGTGATCCCCTCAGTGACCTTCTGGGCCAGGAGCTCCTCTCCCTGCCACAGATCCCAAAGAGAATTCCTTCATGCCCCCTCCACTTTGTATGATTTTGCCTGAAAAGGTATGGATACAAATGACCAGGTTCTGCTGGTACCTTCACAGTATGGGAAAGAAATTCCATTGTGGGTGGAGCTCTGGGTTGTCTTAATCTTTTGTGGAAAGCAAAATGGAATTCTTCAGTGTCAGAGCTACACATGAATTCTTTTCCTTAGACCCCCTGATCATATTCTCATGACTCCTTCCAGAGGTCTAATTCAGGTGAAGATTTTGCCAGGTGTGTGTCCTTTTACAGCCCTTCTTTGTTGGTCTTGAGAGTTTTTCCTGACCCGGCCCTTCCTTCGGGTTCTTCTTTTTAAATCTTTACCTTGTGTCTTAAATTGTTGCTAAGTACTACTTCTGAGATACTCTTGTGCGCCTATGTCTTTGTCTATAATGGATATCAGTAGTATACATACACATGTATAGACATATATGTTCCAGGTTATGTTGTTCATATATAGTATAGGGCAGCCAGCAATCATCCCCACATACAATGATTCTGAGGTCCCTGCATCAGTTTTCCCACCTTCAGCTAATTTAATATTATTGACTCATATCAAAGGATAAGCTTGGTGAATTCAAAGAAATTTTAGAAGACATGTAAACTGATTTCCATTTACAGGAAAACAACAAGGACAGTGTTTGTAGCAGCCTGATTATTGGGGAAAGTGACTCCTAGACAAAAGCTGATTCATCCAAGGAAAAGCTCTGTTCATATTCTTTCTTTCAGGTTGGGAATTGAGGCCTCAGACCAAGGAGTCAGCTCCCAAGATGAATATTTCTGTGAAAGTATTAACCCAGGAAAAGTCCTTGGAGGATGATCCAAGAATCTGCAAGATGGAGAAAGCCTGGGAGTGTGATGGCAGATTGAAGAGAAAGCGGAGCATGGAGGGGAAACCTTCTAGAGGAATAAAAATAATCCAAGCAGAACCTCCCAGTGAGGCTGGAGGCTCTGACTATGGTAAATACAGTCAGACCTCTAGCCCAGAACCAGGCCTTTTTCCACAACAGGGAGCATCTGTAGTTATGCAGGGCCAGAAAGAAGATAACCAGAGAGGGCGTTCCACCAGGTATTTGAACCAAGGACAATGTGATCAAATCCATTCCAGGAAGAAATGTCGTAAGGTTAAAAAATGTCAGAATAAAGTGCTGGGTCATGATTTGGGCTGCATAAAAAACCGTGGAATTCTTTCTGAAGAGAAAGTTTATGAAAGGGGGAATTCTTTCCCTAGTATTAATGAACTTGGTCCACACCAGAGAACTGATAGGGAGACAAAGTGTAATGAATTAACTAAACAGAGGAAGACAGGTCGTGCTGAACATTACTCTCATCGTCAGAGTACAGAGAGACGGTACAAATGCAATGAATGTGGAAAGGCCTTCCAGGAAAAGGGGTCTCTTAAAAAACATTACAGAATGCACACTGGAGAGAAACCTTTTAAATGCAGTGAATGTGGGAAAGCCTTTTGTAGAAGCACAAGCCTAACTATACATCAGAGATCTCATACTGGAGAGAGACCATATGAATGCAATGAATGTGGGAAGGCATTCCGGTCAAAGTCTCACCTTTCAGAACACTGGAGAACTCATGCGGGAACAGGACTTCACAAATGCCACATATGCGGGAAAGCATTCTATAGCAAGTATAATCTTACTAATCACAGTAGAATTCATACTGGAGAGAAACCCTATGAATGCAGTGAATGTGGAAAGACCTTCCGCCTGAAGTCAAGTCTTACATGTCACTTCCGTAATCATACTGGAGAGAAACCTTTTAAATGTAGTGAATGTGGGAAAGCCTTTTCTAGAAGCACAAGCCTAACTATACATCAGAGATCTCATACTGGAGAGAAACCATATGAATGCAATGAATGTGGGAAGACATTCCCGTCAAACTCTCACCTTTCAGAACACCGGAGAACTCATGCACGAACAGGAGTTCATGACTGCAAGGAATATGGGAAGACGTTCTGGTCACGCTCTAACCCTTCAGACCACCGAAAGAGTACTCATGCAGGAACAGGAATTCACGAATGCAATGTATGTGGGAAAGCATTCTCTAAGAAGTATAATCTTACTATTCACAGTAGAATTCATACTGGAGAGAAACCCTATGAATGCAGTGAATGTGGAAAGACCTTCCGCCTGAAATCAAGTCTTACATTTCACTTCAGTAATCATACTGGAGAGAAACCTTTTCAATGCAGTGACTGTGGGAAAGCCTTTTCTAGAAGCACAAGTCTAACTATACATCAGAGATGTCATACTGGAGAGAAACCATATGAATGCAGTGAATGTGGGAAAACATTCCGGTCAAGTTCTGAACTTTCAAGACACAGGAGAACTCATGCAGGAATATGACTTCATGAATGCAATATATGTGGGAAAGCATTCTCTAGGTAGTATGATCTTACTACTCACAGTAGAATTCATACTGGAGAGATGAGAGAGACTAGCTCTACCAAGTAATTGAAGAGATCCCAAGACAGAGTGGGGGAGATGAGAAAATAGGTTTGGGGTTCAGGATGGCCAGAGGTAAGCTGTTAGCTAATCAAGGCAAAGTTTATTGATTATGCTTTCCATTATATAGAGAGTCTGAAACAGGATAAGGTCTTAGGTGAGCTTTTTATATTCTCAATGGAAGGTAATGATGTACAAGTTTGGTACAAACGGTTTGGTTAATTTCATTGAATGTAGACAGTTTTCTATAGGCTGATAAATCAATGTCAATATGTTACTACCTAACTGAGATTGCCAGAGAATGCTTGCATCAGTAGTTTTTGGAAGAACATGCTGTTACAGCAGGAGGTGTGGAAAAGGAGGGGTTTGAAGCCTCAGTCTACATGTCTAACTTTAGCTGAGCTATGGTTTCAGTTTTACTGAGGGTCTGCTTCGTCCAGAGCTTGCTCTTAGGGTCTCAGACTTTTTCTCTTTTTACCTAAATTAGATAGGAGGATAAACTGAATAAATGCTTGATTTCATTTTTGCTTTCTGAGATGGAAACAGGGTATCGACATTTGGGTCTGAATACCAGGGACCAGGAGTATGTACTGAAAGAATGACAAGGAATAGGGTTTTGGAGGTGGAATGATATCAGTTACAGATGCAATGGATGGGGATCCTTGGAATAGTTGGACTGGGGTAAAACAAAGGATGAGGCCGCCACTTATTAACATAAAATTGGGAAAATGTTTTATGGAGAAGTGGCTTAGTTAAGATTCATCAGTCTTGGGGAGGCTTGCTACCTCCAGGAATTGTTCTGACATATAAACTGTTCTTTTGGCTTGTCCCCAAGTCATGGGTTCTGAGGCTTGGGTCCTCTTTGTTCACAAAGGTCCTCTGTCACATATGTCTGTTGCTTCTGGCTTGATGACTTGGTGTGGATCCAGTATTAGGAAAAACCTTAACCACAATGTTATATAATTCTATCAAAAACTGATAGTTCTGGGATGGGTGATGTTCCTTTCAAATGCAGTATGGTTGGTATAGATTTACTATGGTATTCTTTTTTTTTCTGATCAATATGCCTAGTCTTTGTTTACTCTAAAATGAATCATTTTTCCAGCTTTATTAGTGACTTGGAATAGAACCAACATTATCCTCATACATAACGATTTTTTTTTGAACACTGTCATAACCCATTTACCTTAAACTTTTAGTTTATAGTACAAGTCATAAAACACATTTTCAGTTTTTGTATACTCATGATTGCACAAACTATGTTTTGGTAACACTCAATATATAACAATTTAGTTGAAAACATTTTCTTTTTTAAGTAGTTATACCTATGACATGTTAATTAGAGATTAATCAGCGTCTTGGTGACCTAAAGTCATTGTTAAAATAGTTTTTGAGTCTGCTTTGTTTAAAAATTTGAAGCTGTTTATTGTACAATTTGCATTTAGTATAAAGACACATTCTCAATTTTTTCCATAAAATGTACAATCTTTCATTTCTGCTATTTCCATATAGGTATTGAGTAGTTTACTCAACTGCTATTGTTTATTTAAATGTGTCTTTTTTACTGATATGTACCATTTTAAAAATCTCTTTACTTTTGGCTTTCGTTACAGTATTATTTTTTTATATCAGATCAAAATTTTATGAAGCTCTGGTAAAATGGAGACTTGAACCCCGGACTTCAATCCCCAGAAGTCCTTGCTGTAGTTCCTAAGATGCTCTCTAATCCCACCAGAAGTCCTTACCTGGGCAAGATCAAAATTTCTATTTAAACTTGCTGTAAAGCCTACTACTCTCTCTTCCTACTTCCGCTTCCAAATGCACATGGCTCTCTACCTAGCAGGCAAGATGTGAGTGGTTGTGAATGGGCTCTCTGGGCCTAGACACGTGCTTTCTCATTTTGTATTTTCTTTATATTGTTAATCTTTAATAAACCTCTATTAAATATAATCTTTCCAGCAGAGAAACTAATCTTAACTGTTACAGTTTTGGCTTACCATGTTGGAAAAACGAAATGCTCTTAATCTTCTGATTCTTTTCTTTACTGATCTTTAGTTCAGCCTTTAAAAGCTACTGCCTAGAATTTTTTTTTTAAGTCACATTTCTCTAGCCAAGGTTTTTTATCCTCGCAAAGCTATTGCTGATCCAGCTTGTTCCAGCCATTAGATAACTCAGTGGCTCCTGGCCTGGCCCTGCCCTGCCCGGCCCTGCCTGCCTGCAACCATCCCCTCCATACCTGTTTGCTGTTTGACCCAGATTGCCGCTCACCTGGTCCCCTGCTTGCCTGCATTCCTGTCCCTGCCCTGCCCACTGCAGTGGTCTCTCTCTCACTCACCTGGCCCAGCTGATCACCCAGGCTGCTGGTAGCATACCCAATTTCTTCAGGATCAAAAATCAGCTGGTAACAAAAAAGGGGGGGGTAATTTTCCCTTAGGCTACGATTAGCCTCCACGTGGACTGAGGGCAGAGGATCACAGAAGGGGAAAAAGAAAGGGAAAGAAGGAAGAGACTTTTCCAAACAGAAACTTATAAGCAATGGGGTATTTAAAAGGATATCTTTTAACTATATTGATAATTTCATCTACTTTAGCTAATCCCAGGGCATATACCCCTAGAAGCCTCAAAAAAAAAAAAGAGCACCCCTCATTTATAACTCTTCAGCTCACTACTTCCGCCAGAATGATATCTAGATTTCTTGATGATGTTCTAAACCCAAAATGAATTTTTCTTTGTTTGAAAATATGTTTGCAAAGGTTGAAAGATTTGGTACGTTTGTAAAAATTGTGACAAATATCCACCAATTCATAGGCTTTTTAAAATGCCATACAGCAAATTATGTGAAATATGATAGTGGGTTTATTTGTTATTGTAATTAATTGGGCTATTAAGAATTTTGGGGATACTGATTCCAAGCGATTTGTACTAGTGTTCAGTTCATCTGCTTTTACTCACAGTGGATCATGGCCAGATATGAAGAGGTAATGGATCTCATTTTTGGTGAGAAAGCCTTGTATTCTTTATTTTCGTAGCTGACACAGTGTTTCAATGATTATAACCTATATTTTTATTTTTAAAACTCTTTTATTATATTTTTTCTTCCATGTGCAATATACTGTTTCAGTCTTTTATTTTTTTCTCTCCTTTTTATATTTGGAGCACATGTCACCAGTATTAAGAATTTTCTTTAACTTTTTGATTTTGCAGTAATATAAGTTTAAAACACATTTGCTAATGCATGCCCCAAAAAGCTTGAGACTATAAAAATGAATGTCACTAATTGTTTAAAAAAAATTATGGGACTTTGCTTAATGATTCTGTCTGATTCCAGGACAAGATATACAAAAGAGCCATTGCACAGGGCCAAAGATAAAACAATCCAGGATGGATTGATGCTCTTCTAAGCCAATACAAAGGACTTGAACCTAGTGTGAAGACTCAGAGTTGCTATGTTTAACATACATTTTGATATAGGCATTCCCTGTATCTACACTCACTCTTTGTAAAAATACTTACAGACAAGTACCCAAACTCAGCTCCTATAAATCTAGTCCCTTTTCTGCTTTCATAGTGTGGTAAACTTTCTGTAGTCCTGGCTACTGACTGCGCAAATGCATCATTGCTTAGATCATTTTAATTGGGCCCTGATTCAAGGACCTGTTATAGATTTATTTTTCCTTTACTTGGAATTTTTACACATAAGACTTTGATAGTCTATATTTTCATCTAGAAATTATTATTTTTTCTTTGGATTTTTCTGATGACTTTTTAATTTCTCTTACCAATTGGTTCATATACCTCATAACTCAGCCATGCATCTCTAAGTGATCCTATGTTTTTTAATCACCCTTTTAACGGGAAAATGTAAAAAATAATATTATTTTAAATTGCAAAGTTTAAATTCCTTTTAAGAACAATTTTAGGTAAAAATAGATGCTACCTCTCTGAATCCAGAAACTGAACTGTTTGGAGAAGACACCATGAAAAAGCCTCCAGACCACAAGCTGCACGAGAAGATCAAGAATGAACTTTGGATGTGGTTGATTGAACAATTATTTGTATCTATACTTTCATGCCAAAGGGGACTGCCCCCCACCTGGCTTTTGTCAATGCGTCTAGCAATTATTGGTTTTGTTTTGTTTTTTCCTCTTATCCTCAAATTATTATAATCCTTAAGTTGATTATGTTTTCATGATCCTTTGGGGAAACTCTTTTTCCCAAATGCTCAAACAGGGGAATGTAAAAATGGAGATTTGAACCCCGGACTTCAATCCCCAGAAGTCCTTGCTGTAGTTCCCAAGATGCTCTCTAATCTCACCAGAAGTCCTTACCTGGGCGAGATCAAAATTTCTATTTAAACTGGCTGTAAAGCCTACTACTCTCTCTTCCTACTTCTACTTTCAAGCACATGCGGCTCTCTACCTAGCAGGCAAGATGTGAGTAGCTGTGAATGGGCTCTCTGGGCCTAGACACATGCTTTATTTTGTATTTTCTTTATATTTTTAATCTTTAATAAACCTCTATAAAATATAATACTTCTAGCAGAGAAACTAATTTTAACTGATACAGCTGCTAATTAGCACCTTGGGTTTTAATTTTCTGTTTACTGTGAAGACAGGGTTAATAAGTTTTGGGGGAGAGGCAGCTGGGAAGCTTAGTGGATTGAGAGCCATGCCTAGAGATGGGAGATCCTAGGTTCAAATGTGGCCTTAGACATTTCCCAACTCTGTGACCCTGGACAAATCACTTGACCCCCATTGCCTAGCCCTTACCACTCTTCTGCCTTGGAACCAATATACAGTATTGATTCCAAGATGGAAGGTAAGGGTTTTTTTTTTTTTTAAGTTTGTAGGAAATTCTGAATCTTTAGCAATATGATCTAAAAGTCGTCCTGCTGGTGATTTTATCTTCGCTTCATATCCCAGTTGTAAATGTGAAATTTGGTGGTTGGACTTAAATTATATGAAATAATGTGAACACTGAAATTATGATATCTCAAGTCAGAAGTTTATTTACCAGAATAGAAGGGGGGAAACAATAAAGTAGAAAAATGTGAAACAGGTTAGAGAAAATACCTATACTAGTCCTCAGCCAGGAGGGCTGGTAGTGAGTAACCACAAAGCCTCCTCCAAGATGGAAGCTAGTCTCTTAGGAAACTAGGAAGGGATTCAGCCTTTTCACTCATTCAACAAAGTAGTCCAGGAGCCTGAATCTAAGTTGAAGTCATGACCCAAGGCACAGTCTCCAGGGTGAAGTTCCCTTGAAGACTATCTCCAGGAAACTCAGCTTCAGGAGACTGACCCAGCAGAAGGATTTCCTGGCTTTTTGGGTGGTTTCCTGTTCCTGTCTTTCTTCACAGGGACCAATCACAATTTCCAAATTGTGCAGCCCTGCCCAGGGGCAGTGTCTCTGGGATTGACTTCTCACATCTAGAGGTGTTAACTCTCCTCCTAGGATTCACATGTTTCTGAGTTATCTCTCAGATCCCAAGGTCACCTTGTAAGATTAAAAATTAACATCTGAATACTCCAAGTATTATATTTTATAAAGTTTATTATTAAATACTTGATGCATAAGGAAAATAATAGCCTCAGTATAGAAAGAAAGCTTCCTAGGACCCCACACATGGTTGTGAGAGCTCAGGGAACCATCAGAACAGAGAAAAAGAGTGGAGTTACACGTAACTTATTTACCAAATATGAGGACATGGATGAAGGGAAAAGGCTTCTCGGAGAAGAAGTCTAACAGTTCAAGATCAAGGAGGATACAGGAATACACATAGGAATCACAGGGATACATGGTAGAGTTATAAGGAACATGAATCAATTATCAGAAATATCAAAGAATCCAAAATTAAAAAAAAAAAACCTCCAAGTGAAAAATATCAACAACGTAAAAAAAATTCTAGGAAGAAGGAAAAAATTCACAAATCAGAGAACAGGTTCTTATAGCAGTCCATGTCCCATAAGCCTGCAATGACAATCACTAACTCACCCAGTTTAGCAGCCTGGACTACAATATGTTGTCACATCATGAAAGAAAATAGAAAAAGAGACTAGATCTCGAAACAAATGGGAAATAGATTTCCCTGGTTGGATGCTATTCTTCACTTTTTGGAATAATGGAGCCAGAACAAATAATGTTAAGTGCTTGATAGAGCATATGGTAGAAGGAAGTCCTGCATTTAACATGTTAAACAGCCACAATCTTGGGTCTCAAACATGATCAAGTCCTTGCTCTGAGAAGAATGTCACTTGTGCTCCTTTGTGGTGTATTTTCTTGATTCAGACATATTTATTGAGCAAATACAAACAGTTAAAAAATATTCAATATCGGTGACATGTATTTCAAATATAAAAAAATGAAAGAAAAAATCAAATACTGTATTGCACTTGTAGGAAAAAAATATTAAAAACATATATTTCACAATCACAGATGTGAAGTATAAAGGCTACTTTCTGAAAAATAAGATTCATTTCCTCTTTAACTTGCCATAATCCACAGTGTGAGTGCAAATGAGGTAGATAAAGGAATGGAAGTATAGAAGCAATAATACATTCAAGAAAATACAAAAGAAATTTACAGAAGGCACAAAATGTTACAAAAGGCACATCAAGTCAATATAGGTCACTAATACAGGTTTTCTTTTTTGAGGTAATATATGTATTGTCCTACAAGGGAAATTGTTCAAGTACACAGATCAACCAAATACAGTGAAACAAAATAGTACAGGTCCAGCAATAGGGAAGTCTTATCACAATCCATATGGAGCTTGTATGTGCCCAGGGCTCAGGTCAGCCCCAGAAGCAATGAGGTAGCACCTACTGTGTGCCTCGCTGGTTTCTGGGTGCCAGAGAGGCCACCGGGAAAGGGGAGGCAGGCTGTGTAGGAGCCGTCTCTTCAACCTTTGGAGGAGAGGGAAGAGCCTGGCTTGCGGATGGTGAGAAGGTCTGAGACTCCTGTCCCAGGAAAAGTCCCGGAAATGTGGGGGGCAGGGGAGGGGCCTGGAGCTATCCATGGCAGAGCAGAGCACTTGGGGAGCTGGAGACAGGGATGAAGATGATGAAAGAGGAGGAGAGGGAGAGGGGAGAGGGAGGAAAGGAATGAAAATTGGAAAAGGGGGTTGAGGAGTGGAGAAGAAAGCCAAGGGGAAGTGGGGGATGGAGAAGCGGGAAGAGAGTGCAGGTGGAGGCAAGGAGGCCCCTCCCTACCCAGGTCCTGCCCCCATTCAGAGCTAGGCCCACAGCGGGTAAGGTCGAGTCATCTCCTCTAGGACTGGACAAGCTTGGGCAGTGGGGGCTCAGAAAACCAGGAGGGAAGAAGAAGTAATTTTCCAGGAAAAATCTGGTAAGAAGCCCCGCCCCGCCCCCGCCCCGCCCCCGCCCCCGCCCCCTAGTCAAGTACCGAGCCCCAGAGGTCATGCCTGGCCCAAGCCCAGCCCCCCAGGGCTGCACCTCTGCCGTGCCACGCCCAAGCCCCACTTCTTCCTTAGGCCTCACCCAGGCCTCACCTCCAGGAACAGCCCATCCTCTGATGGTACCCGGCAGGAGAGCCTAAGCCACGCCTCTCCTACTGGCCCCACCCTCTGTCTCCATGGGCCTGCGCCCTCCTCCACTCCGAACACACCCCTTGCATGCAGGTGTATGGGGCTGGGAGGGTCCTTCTCCCTCCCTTCTCCTCTAATGGAATTATGGGTTGGCGAGCTGGAGGTGAACATTACACCTGGGGGGCCTTCTTTAGGAGTACCAAGCTCCAGAGTTCCAGTAGCTCCGCCCTGAGTTCTCTGCGGCTGCGCGGTCTCTCCCTCTGGCAGCAGGGGGCGCGACCTGGGCCAGCATCCTGTGCGAGGAAGTGTCCATTGGCTATCTCGGAGGGGGACACGCCCTCTTATCGCAAAGAGCCTATGAAAGGAGATTTCTTAGACAGGCCTATGCATTCTGCACCTTAGCTAGTCTGGCTGAAGGTTATAAATGCCCTCTCCTGTGGCTCACTGGAGGCACATGGGAGAGAAACAACCGCTTCCATCTTTGGCTCCAGAAAATGGACACAGGGTTGTCTGGGATGTTGGGGGGGCCTCTGGGCACCAGAAGGGGCATGCCCAGGGTTCTGGCTGTGGTTCTCATGGATCCAAGTTTCCCAAACCCCAGTTTGGCCATGCCCTTGCAGGTGCCTCCTCTAGGAGAATCCTTTCCCCAGTCTCCTGACTGTCTTCTCAGCTCAGCCCCAGCGTCCCACCTGCGGGGACAGTCCACAGGGATGACCTCTCCATGTTGTGCCCCCACCCTTCCTTTCTCACAGAATCACAGTCATGGTTTCCCCTGCTCTGGCTGAGACCTGTGTGGGACCCTACCCCGATCTAATACAGTGTACTCAGTTACCCCACACTGTCCAGACAGATTCCCCCTGGTGGGGGGGAAGAGGTAGGGTAGACCTGTATTCAGGCCTCATACCCAGGGATGCCCCATATCACTCCCCACAGCCCCTGACCCTGTTGTCATCCCCTCCTCTAGTACTCCTCTTCCCCTCCCCCAAAAGGCCCAGGCCTGATCCTTGGGGCTCCTGCTGGCTTGAGATGCCCCTGGGAGTGAGCTAAGGGGGTCCCAGAGGAAATCCTGAGGGAGAAATCTCCTGCCTCAACGATAGGATGTCTACTTATGGATCCAAGAAAATCAACTGAAGGACTAGTGGAAAGAACTGATAACTTGAGCAAAGTTTCAGGCTAGACCCACTTAAAGCATCAGCATTTCTAGATATTTCCAACAAAACTTGACAGTGAGAGTGAGAAAGAGAAATTCCATTTAAAATCATGTCTTGGGGAGCTTCTGGGTAAACATAGCGGCAGTCTAGACACAAGACTCGTCCTCTCCTCAACGCCCACGGATATAGACTACCTCAAAAGACCAAAAAAGTCAAATTCATAAGAACAAGGGACTCTACAGTAGGGTGTAGCATTGAAGAGCCAAAGTCAGAGCCAGCACACATGAGAATCAGTGAGGGAGAGGCACCTCTAGAGTGAGTAAGGGCACATCTAGAATGAGAAAGGGGCACCTCTAGGTCCTTGGGAGCTAAGACCACCAAAGATCTACCCCTGAGAGCAGCTACACCTGAAACCCCAGCAGGCTGAAGAGCACATACCGTGGGCACTCTCAGGGAAATAGCACAGAGAATGGCAGCAAACAGCAGAAGCTGCAGAGATTTGAGAGCTTGCCTCAGGCAAAATCCTTGCTCCTTAGCTCTAAACACAGAAAGCCTGCCCATCTCACTCAGATTTCTGACTAAAAAGGGAAGGAAAAACTTCCACAGTGATGGCAAATTGTGCCCAGGATCAACAACCTCCCTCCAAGAAAAACAGGAAGAAGGGGTTGACCCTGGAAAATTTTTACAGAGGAAAAACCCAGGCTACAGAGGAAACAGGAGAAAATTCAAACAAACCCAAAAGTGTCCAAAAACAATGGAAATTGTTCACAAGTTCTTGAAGAATTTAAATTGGAGCTTATTAAAAAAAATGGAAGCCTTCTGTCAAGAAAAGTGGGAAATAATTCAAAGAAAAAATAACAGTTTAAAGGACAAGAACTGCCAATTGGATAAACAGCTGGAAGCCACGAAAAGCAGGGTAGACCAAATTGAAAAGGAAAATCAAAAGATTATTGTGGAAAATCAGTCCTTAAAGACCAGAATTAGGCAACTGGAAAAGAGCAAGAATTAATAAAGCAAAGTTAAAAGACTGACAAAATAGAAGAAAACATAAAATATCTCACTGACGAGATGACAGATCAGGAAAACCAGTCACAATGAGACAATTTGAGAATCATAGGTCTACCTGAAAAGCCAGAAATAATAAAAAATCTTGACATCATATTACAAGAAATCATCCAAGAAAACTACCTTGATGTTCTTGAACAAGGGGGCAAAATAGACATTGAAAGGGTTCATAGAATACCCTCTACACTAAATCCTCAAAAGACAACTCCCAGGAATGTAATTGCCAAATTCCAGAGCTTTCAAGCTAAGGAGAAAATTCTACAAGTAGAAAAAAAGAGACAATTCAGATACCAAGGAGCACCAATTAGGATCACACAAGACCTGGCAGCTTCCACACTAATGGACCCCAAGGCTTGGAACATGATATTCAGAAAGGCAAGGAAATTGGGTCTCCAACCAAGGATCACCTATCCATCAAAACTAACCATATACTTCCAGGGGAAAGTATGGGAATTCAACAAAATAGAAGATTTCCAAGCATTTGTAAATAAAAGACCAGAACTAAGTGGAAAGTTTGATATCCAAACACAAAGATCAAGAGAAACATGAAAAGGTAAATAAGAAAGCAAGGGAAAGGGGTAAAATGTTTTTTTATTCAAACTTTCTTCTTTAAGGGCCACAATCAGATTAAATTATATATATTAATATATGGGGAAAATGTTATTTCTAACTCTCAAAAATTGTGTTAATTATTATAGTAATTGGAACAATCATTCACAGGAAGAGATTGGGGATAATAAGTGCTATAAGATGATATACAAAAAAAGAAAAGGGAGGGAGGCAATCGAAGATGTCACCAAGAGATACTTGAAGAAATTAAATAAATAGGATAATCTTTATCACACAAAGATATGGAAGGGGAGGGGAAGAATACTCTTTTAAGAAGGAGTGGAAGAGAGTGCTAATAGGTAATACTTAAACCTCACTCTCAGTAAAATCAATTCTGAGAGGGAAGAGCATCTAAATCCATTGGGGTCTTGAATTCTATGTTACCCTACAGAGAAAATGAGAAGGAAAAATGGAGGGGGGTAGGGCAGAGAGAACAAAAAGGGAGGGAAACAGAGAGGGGAGGGAACTTAATGGACCCCCCCAAAACAAGAAGGGAACATGCTGGGAGCCATCAGGCCACGACGCCTTGACAGAGTCACATGTGGTAGCTAAGGAGGCCACAGAGTAGCCCTTGGCAAGATGTGATTGCCCACTCAGTCCCCCTTACATGACTTTTCTCATTAACATCCCTTACCTATGGAATTGACATGATTACTATTCCCCCAGTCTCAGAAGGAATAATGCAAGAGCAAAATACCTGTACCCTAATTCTCTAAAATATTACCAAAAGATCAGACTCTCAAACCTAATTCCAAAAGACTATCATGCATTAACTTTTACTTAGACACATAATCCCCAGTAAAACCACAGCTACAGGCCAAGCCAGGAACTTTCCCACTCACAGAAACTTATTCTCATGAAGCCAGGACACAAATCAATCATAAAGGTCCATACAATACCTACAGGTTACACTACAGGTACACTAAGCTTCAATATACCTCATTGACTTGATTTCACAAACTAGTAATTCAGAAACTCCCTAGTAAACCCTGAAAAATGGCCAGTCTAATATTAAATCTGAATTCTGTTCCCAGTACCTCTCAACCTCAATGGTATGATTGTTGAATTGTCTTTTAAGAACTTCTGATCAATTATTACTTTTTATTAAAAGTAATAAGTAAATTTCCTTGATTGCTTGTAAGCTCAAAACTTCTCACAGGATAATGAGAAAATTAAGCCACCTGTGACAAAATCGTTTATCTTGTGTGAAACCTTTATGCTGTCAAGAATCTGAAATCACAATACAAGAAAATAGAATGTTAATCAAGTGATTTGATGAACATTAATGTATCACTTTTCCAATTATCTCTATTTAGACATGTGTTTTAGGTAATGTATCTGTGTGCCAAGAAAATGGGTATAAAAATAAACACCAAGCCTGGGGATGGCAGAGCAGCTATCAGATGCAAAGCATTCCCATGGCTGTAAAGATACAGCTATCTTCCATTTGTAATTTTCTTGACTGATCATTCGCCACCAGTTGGAAACCCCTAAAGTCACGAGTGAGGCTGGACCTTGCCCATGGCAGGAACATAAAGGGAGGTGCCAGAAAGGGAAGCATATCAAGGGAGGGGATTAGCGGGATTGATTAGAAGTAAACCACTGGTTTAAAAGGATATAGCAAAAGAAGAAAGGACAAAAGAAAAGAGAGGATATCACAATGCTAGGGAATACACAAGTGACAAGCATAACTTTGAACATGAATGGAATGAACTCACTCATAAAAAGAAAACAAATAGGAGAGTGGATTTGAATCCAAAATCCTACTATATGTTGTCTACAAGAAACACACCTGAGGTGGGTAGATACTCACAAGGTTAGAATTAAAGGTTGGAACAAAACCTATTGGGCCTCAACTTATAGAAAGAATCCAGGAGTTGCAATCATGATATCTGACAAAGCCAAAGTAAAAATAGATCTGATTAAAAGGGATCGGGAAGGTAAATACATCTGGATAAAAGGGAGTATAGACAATGAGGAAATATCAGTGTTCAGCATGTATGCACCAAATGGTATAGCATCCAAATTTCTAAAGGAGAAACTAGTGGAATTGAAGGAAAAAATTCATTGTAAAACTATACTAGTGGGAGACCTGAACCTACCCCTATCAAATTTAGATAAATCAAATAAATAAATAAATAAGAAAGTGGTAAAAGAGGTGGATGAAATTTTAGAAAAATTAGAGTTAATAGATATATGGAGAAAAATAAATAAGGACAAAAAGGAATACACTTTCTTTTCAGCAGCACATGGTAATTCACAAAGATTGACCATATACTAGATCATAAAAACATGGCAAACAAGTGCAGAAAAGCAGAAATAATAAATGCAACCTTTTTAGATCACGAGGCAATAAAAATAATGATCAGTAATGGTACACGGAGAGCCAAATCAAAAATTAATTGGAAATTAAATAATATGATTCTCCAAAATCAGTTAGTTAGAGAACAAATCATAGAAACAATAATTTCATTGAAGAAAATGACAATGATGAGACATCCTTTCAAAATCTGTGGGATGCATCCAAAGCAGTACATAGGGGAAAATTTATATGAGGTAGAGGTCAATGAATTGGATATGCAAATCAAAAAACTTGAAAGCAAACAAATTAAAAATCCCCAGAAGAAAACTAAATTAGAGATCCTAAAAATTAATGGAGAAATTAATAAAATCGAAAGGGAAAGAACTATTGAAGTAATAAATAAGACTAAAAGCTGGTATTTTGAAAAAAACAAACAAAATAGACAAAGTACTGGTCAATCTAATAAAAAAAAAGGAAAGAAGAAAACCAAATTAATAGTATCATAGATAAAAAGGGAGACCTCACCTCCAATGAAGAGGAAATTAAGGGAATCATTATAAACTATTTTGCCCAATTATATAGCAATAAATATGTCAATCTAGGTGATATTGATGAATATTTACAAAAATATGAAATGCCTAGATTAACAAAAGAAGAAATAGAATTCTTAAATAATCCCATATCAAAAAAAGAAATTTAACAAGCCATTAAAGAACTCCCTAAGAAAAAACCCCAGGACCAGATGGGTTCACAAGTGAATTCTATCAAACATTCAAAGAACAGCTACTCCCAATATGATACAAACTATTTGACATAATAAGCAAAGAGGGCGTTTTACCAAATTCCTTTAATGACACAAATCTGGTACTGATTCCAAAGCCAGGCAGGTCAAAAATGGAGAAAGAAAACTACAGACCAAACTCCTTAATGAACATAGATGCGAAAATCTGAAATAAGATACTAGCAAAAAGACTCCAGCAAGTGATCAGGAGGGTTATTCATTATGATCAGGTGGGATTTAGGCCAGGAATGCAAGGATGGTTCAATATTAGGAAAATCATCCACATAATTAGCCATATCAACAAGCAAACCAACAAAAATCACATGATTATCTCAATAGATGCAGAAAAAGCCTTTGACAAAATACAACATTCATTCCTATTGAAAACACTAGAAAGTATAGGAAGAGAAGGGTGTTTCCTAAAAATAATAAACAGCATTTATCCAAAACCATCAGCCAACATCATCTGCAATGGGAATAAACTAGATGCATGCCCCATAAGATCAGGTGTGAAACAAGGATGCCCATTATCACCTCTATTATTTAACATTGTACTAGAAACACTAGCTCTAGAAATTACAGAAGAAAAAGAAATTGAAGGTATTAAAATTGGCAATGAGGAGACCAAGCCATCACTCTCTGCAGATGATATGATGGTCTACTTAAAGAATCCTAGAGAATCAACTAAAAAGCTAGTAGAAATAATCAACAACTTTAGCAAAGCTATAGGATACAAAATAAACCCACATAAGTCATCAGCATTTCTATATATCTCCATATATCTTGACATACATCTCAGCAGCAAGAATTAGAAAGAGAAATTCCATTTAAAAATCACCCTAGACAATATAAAATACTTAGGAATTTATCTGCTGAGACAAAACACAGGAACTATATGAACACAACTACAAAACACTTTCCATATAATTAAAACTAGAGCTAAATAATTGTAAAAACATTAACTGCTCATGGGTAAGATGAGTAAACATAATAAAAATGACCATCCTACCCAAACTTATTTACTTATTTAGTGCCATACCCATCAAACTATCAAAAAACTTTTTTTACTGAATTAGAAAAAACCATAACAAAGTTCATTTGGAAGAACAAAAGATCAAGGATATCCAAGGAAACAATGAAAAAAATGGAAAGGAAGGTGGCCTTGCAGTCCCAGATCTCAAACTATACTATAAAGCAGTGGTCATCAAAACAATATTGTACTGGCTAAGAGACAGAAAGGAGGATCAGTGGAACAGAATTGGGGTAAGTGAACTCAGCAAGACAGTCTATGATAAACCCAAAAATCCCAGCTTTGGGGACAAAAATCCACTATTTGATAAAAACTGCTGGGAAAATTGGAAGACAGTGTGGGAGAGATTAGGTTTGGATCAATACCTCACACACTACACCAAGATAAACTCAGAAAGGGTGAATGACTTGAACATAAAGAAGGAAACTCTAAGTAAATTATGTGAACACAGAATAGTATACATGTCATATTTTTGGGAAAGGAAAGATTTTAAAACCAAGCAAGACTTAGAAAGAGTCACAAAATGTAAAATAAATAATTTTGATTACATCAAATTAAAAAGGTTTTGCACAAGCAAAACCAATGCAACCAAAATTAGAAGGGAAACAACAAATTGGGAAACAATCTTCTTAACAAAAACCTCCAACAAAGGTCTAATTTCATAAATTTATAAAGAGTTAAACCAATTATACAAAAAAATCACACCATTCTCCAATTGATAAATGGGCAAGGGACATGAATATGCAATTTTCAGTCAAAGAAATCAAAACTATTAATAAGCACATGAAAATGTTCTAAATCTCTTATAAACAGAGAGATGCAAATCAAAACAACTCTGAGGTACCACCTCACACCTAGAAGATTGGCTAACATGACAGCAATGGAAAGTAATAAATGCTGGAGTGGATGTGGCAAAGTCGGGACACTAATGAATTGTTGGTGGAGTTGTGAATTGATCCAACCATTCTAGAGGGAAATTTGGAACTATGCCCCAAGGGCGATAAAAGATTGTCTGCCCTTTGATCCAGCCATAGCACTTCTGGGTTTGTACCCCCAAGAGATAATAAGGAAATATGCATGTACAAGAATATTCATAGCTGTGCTCTTTGTGGTGGCAAAAAATTGGAAAATGAGGGGATGATCTTCAATTGGGGAATGGCTGAACAAATTGTGGTATATGTTGATGATGGAATACTATTGTGCTAAAAGGAATAATAAAGTGGAGGCTGGTTAGTTGGCTTCCCTGGTGCAGGTTGGAACAGCACCTCTGTTTTGCTGAAGCTGATAGTCAGGCCAAACAGTTTTGTTGCAGTGGAGAACCTGTCCACAACGGTTTGGAGATGATTTTCTTGGTGGGCCATGAAAGCACAGTCATCTGCAAAGAGAGCTTCCAGGATGAGTCTCTCTGGTGTCTTTGTTTTTGCAGTCAGGTGGCGAAGGTCGAATAGTGAACCATCCAGTCGGTATTTGATATAGAAGCCCAGGTGTAGATCCATCACAGCGTGTTGTAATACTTGGGTGAAAAATAGGTTGAATAGTACCGGAGTGAGGACACAGCCTTGTTTCACAGCATTGGAGATGTTGAAGGGATCGGAAGTCTCTCCACCAGATAGGAAAGGGAGCAGTATAAATTTCCACCTGGTGGAAAGGGAACAGTATAAATTAACTTACCTGCTGCTTTCCCTGATTGCCCTCTTCAGTGCTCCACCTCCCACTTAAGCCAATGCTAGAGTTATATGGGTGTTCAAGAAAGGCCTTAAAGAAAGAGCAGACTTCTAGGAGTAAGATAAGGATAACCTGTGTTAATTTAGTCCAACAACTCACTCATTCCAATAACAACAGCAACAAAAACTGAGCTGAACCTACCAGCTTCCTCCAATACTCAGGGACTCTGGGGTGCCCCCAGGTAAAACTTTGAGAAGGCTAATTGCTCTAAAAAAACACCCTGGGTCCCAGGCAGCAGCTGTTCTCATCCCTCAGCCCTGAGTCAGGTCTCACCCTTCTGTGCAGGAAAACCAAGGTGCTTCCAAACAGCTCTGGGACCCTGGCCAGGGGCAGATTGCAGTAGCTTGTGGACAGCAGGAGTGGCAGGAGCAGTAAGAGGTGGGGGATGTGTGCGGAAGAGGGGATCCAGGCTGCATGGCTCCTAGTGGCTTTCCTTTGGTAAACTTGGGGCAGTGAGGAAGCCTGCTTGAGAAGCGGGACTTCTAAAGCTTTTTAGTATCAGACCAACATCCTTTTGTTATTTCAAAATTGCTCTACCAACAGAGTGGAGTAAAAAACCCAAGCTCCAAAATTAGCTACAAATGAATTGACTTAAGGAGAGTAAAAAGTGAAGAAAATTGGAGAAGATTGAGGGTAGTTGTTAAACCTTTGTGGTCTGCCAAATGTAATAAATAAAGTAAAATAATTAAATGTAATATTAATAAAATATTGTGGCTTCTGTTACAAAATCAGCTCTCAAGTCATTAGTCTGTCAGGAGCTCTCAGCAATGTAATTTTAGTTAAAAAATGGAAATATATGAAAAAATGGAAATGTAGGAAAGGGACAGAAAAATCTCACCTATCTAGGAAAACACCTAAGCTGAAGTCTGAAGCCACCAAGCTGCTTACTCCACAAAAACCCTTGAGATCAGAGAGTGAGAAGAAAGAGGAGAGATACAGAGAGAGAGACAGAGAGAGAGAGACAGACAGAGAGATAGAGAGAGACAGAGAGAGGAGAGAGGAGAGAAGAGAGAGACAGAGACAGAGATAGAGACAGAGACAGAGAGAGAGAGCTCTGATTTTACCTCTGTTTACCTCAGCTTCCTTATTTGTAAAATGGAAATAATAATAGCACCTGCCTCAGGATTGTAGTAAGGGAGGAAAGAGATGATCATTGTAAAGTATTGATTACAAGGTAGAAGATTAGTAAGGGGAAGGCAATGAAAGTTGAGTTGGTATGGGACCCTGGGTTTCCCTTGGATTCCCTAAAGCCTATAGGTCAAACAGAAAGCAGGAAAATTCCTTTCCTTCCTTACATTCTTGCTAATGCTGGGGAAAAGGTGACTCTGGGCATCAGAGACTCATGATAAGGGAAAACTCCAGAGAGAAATATTCTCCTTGCATTCTCCCCTAGATTTTCAAGATGGACACACATATACATCTCCCTGTAATGCTCTGCTACCATCAAGTTGTATCTAAAACATCTACTTGCCCCCTAAACGATGGCTGGTCACTCCCTGTGTCTTTGGTACACCAAACATCACACTAATCCAAGTCAGTTGCCAAACATCCCCTACTTCTGCCCAACCTCGTTCCATTCCCTCTTCCTTTGTCACATAACCCCCGGAAGCCCAGAATCTGTCTCCTCAAGGAGGCAGTGTCACACTTGCACTATCCTCCCAGCCAAATTCAGCATGAATTCCAAAGTAATACATTTCTCTTTTTATTTCTAAGCTAAGTTTTGGAGTACTGCGTTCTTGCAAAGGTACCTGTCCTAAACCTGGGGTTCACCTCAAGTCTCCCCACTACCATCATAGAGAGACTTCAACAGGGGCATACAACTAGAAAGTGTCTGAGACCAGACTGGAATCCAGAACCCCCCCCCCCTATCTGATCCTGGCTCTAGCCACTGATCCTCCCCCCTTTTCTAGGCTTTTCCTATGTTCCTCTTCTACTATATTCTACTATGCAGCTTGATGTGCCTCACTCAGACTGTGCCATCTCTGGTCTCCATTAATGTGGAGAGGCATTCCTCCACATACCAGCTACTTCCTCAAAATGAAAGAATTCTTGATGGAGAGAACCTCATTGATATATTCATCAAAACAATACTTTCAGGGGGCAGCTGGGTAGCTCAGTGGATTGAGAGTCAGGCCTAGAGACGGGAGGTCCTAGGTTCAAATCTGGCCTCAGACACTTCCCAGCTGTGTGACCCTGGGCAAGTCACTTGACCCCCATTGCAAAAAAAAAGAAAGAAAGAAAGAAACAATACTTTCTCTGGAAGGGACTCCTTGATAAATGTCCTTCATAGTGTAAAGAAACTCTAGAAATATGGAGCCTGTGGAAAGCCCTTCTGTTAATGCTAGTGAATCATTTCTTCTCTGTAGCATACCAGACATGTTAGCATCTTGGAAATATGATTGATGTATTGATATTATATCTTATGTATTCATATACCAAGACTCGTGGTCAGGTTACTTAATGATCACTGTATGGAAATCTACAGTCCAAAGGACAAGCAAATTCCTGGGCTGGGCGTTGCCAGCCACAGTGTCTTGGCTCAGACTACATTTCTTTACAAAGTGCGGGTTGGATTGATCTCCTCTTTGATTTTGTCATTGTCCAATCAACCAATGTTAAAACCTATATCATGTCACACATTCATTAATCACCTCTGTGATACTGAAATCACTTTAAAAGACTGATATATATATGTATATATATGTGTATATATATATATATGTATATATATATATATATTAATTTAAGGTCGCCAAGGAATTCAGTTATGTAATTTCTAAATGAAGACACTCAAGTCAGCTGCCAACTTTTTTATGGTGTTTTAATTACAAACAGGAGGAAGAAAGTATTAGAGGGAGAGAGAGACAGAGAGAGAGAGACAGAGACAGAGACAGAGACAGAGAGAGAGAGACAGAGACAGAGACAGAGAGAGACAGAGACAGAGAGAGACAGAGAGAGAAAGAGAGACATAGAGAGAGACAGAGAGACAGAAACAGAGAGACAGACAGAGAGAGAGAGAGAGAGAGAGAGAGAGAGAGAGAGAAAGGGGAGAGAAGGAAAGAGGGTTTTAAATACCCACTCTGCTCAGGCTGAGCCAAAGTGGGCTTAAGGCCCTGGATAGGCAAGGCAAGGAAAGAGATCAGTCCTTATCACTCATGTGACCAAACTGGAGAAAAACAGTCCATGGGCTCCTCCACCTCTAAGCACCAGCCTCCAACTGACTCTCGCCCTCCTCACAGGAAGTCACAAGAATTCCCGAGGCTGTTCTTACCCAACTTCCTGCATCTCACATGTGCTAATGGTGGCTCTAGTTTGACCTAGAACTGCCCAGAGGTCTGTCCTTTTTGCACATGTCTATTGAAGGCCATATTCTCAAATAATAAAATCTTGAGTTTTACTGCAGCCCTTCCTAATCTTGTTACCCTGAGTAGGGTGGAGATTGTAGTTTCCAAGATCTAATTCTGTTATTCCAAGTATCTCTATTGTTATTGATCAGGAAAGAACTAAATCCCATCTTCTAAAGAATGGTCTGAATAGGGTAGAGTAGTTTTGAAATTCACACCTCCCACTTCACATTCTTAAAATCTCCAATAAAAACTGGGGAACATGTGCAAGCCTCCTCTTCTCTTACACCTCTTGCTCTTGCTTCTTGCATCTCTTAATCATGCTATGGCCTATAATGCTCCTCATGTCTGACTGATTCATGTAACGCAGTTGCACCACATATCTCCCATTAATCTCTTGGCTACCTGGACCATGGGGGATATCCTGGAGTTATTGACTCCCCTCCTGTTCTCTTGTTTCTCATACTTATAATTTCTCCACTTGTTATCATCCTCTAGAGAGGTAATTATGGAGCTCACAACTCCCAAGTTTTTTAACTTGTGGTCTCTGAGTCTTTATTCCTGCATCTCTCCCTATAACTGCATAACCTATTCATCCATATTCCTATAGCCTCCAATCTCCTTCTCAGGTCACCACCCACAGGTTCATTATATAGGAGATGCTGGAGGATCCTATATTCTCATTAGAGGGGTCATTGACTAGAAAGGCAAAGGAGGAATGTACTTTCACAAGTAGCCAGAATACTGACTGATTTCCCCATCATTAAAGCACCATCTCCATGGAATCTTTTGTTATTAAAGCCATAAATGGTCAGCTTATCCAATTAGTTGATGAGCCAGGAAAAGGTAGCTTGGTATTATCCTTTCCCCCTACGTCCTTTTGAGGGAAGTTAGGGATTTCCTGAGGGAATGGGTGGTCAAATGTGGATCTCAAGAATGTGACAAGGAAATCACTTTTAAAAGACTGATATATATTAATTTAAGGTCGCCAAGGAATTCAGCTATGTAATTCCTAAATGAAAACTCAAGTCAGCCATCAACCTTTTATAGAGTTTAATTACAGACAGGAGGAAGAAAGGAATTAGAGATAGAGAGAGAGAGGGAGAGAGAAAGGGGAGAGAAGGGAATAGGGCTTAACTACCCCTTCTGTTTAGGCTGGGCCAAAAGGCCCAAGCCCTTAGATGGCTGGGGCAAAGAAAAGAGATCAGTCCCTATTACTCACGTGACCAAAATGGAGAAACAGTCTCAGCGCCAAAACTCTCCAACCCACCCCCCTCAGTTCTCACATCTACCAATCACTGTCCATCATTTTCCCTGTGCCAATGGTGGCTCTAGCTTAACCCAGGACCACCCAAAGGTCTGGGCTTTGCATATGTCTGTTGGAGGTCATATTCTCAAATAATTAAATTTTTATCTATGCTGCAGCCCTTCCTAAATCCTGTTAGGACTGAGTGGGGTGGAAATTGTATTTTCCAAGACCTGATTCTGTCATTCCAAGTATCTCTATTGTATCAATTCTAAAATCAATCATGACTCAAAGAAATTCCTGTTCTGTGCTTAAGCATAGGTCAAAGCCCTTTCCATTGTTCAGCAAAATGTTTCTGTCCTAAAGTAATCTTAAGAAGGGAGGAGAAGGAACCTCCCATGCCAATGGGGTTCACATTCCAATAGACTATCAGTAAGAAATTTTCCAAGTATGAAATTTCCCAATGGTGAAATTTCCAACATTTATAAGTCTAAGAAATTTTAAGGTTTACAAGAAGAAAGAAGAGGTAGAACTTAGGACATGGGCTAAGGGCATTACAGACATTTGTTGCTCCTAACAGTCCTGGGATAGGTGCCATTATGAGCCCTATATTACAGGGGAGGAAAATGAAGCAGGCTAAGTGACTTACTCAGGGTCACATAGTAAGTGTCTAAGGCAGGATTTGAACTCAAAGACTTCTAATTGCAGGTCAAAGGCTCTTGTTTATAGACAGTCTATAGGGCCAACCTCCTTGGACAGCTTTCCTGATGCCTGTAATCAGTCTGCTTCCTCAAATCATCTTTAATTTGTTTCTTTCTCTATACCAGGACAATGAAAATTCCTTTGGGTTGGAGATTGTTTTGTCTTGGTGTAGCCAGTGCCTTCTGTGATGTAGACCAGCAGCCTATCCAACAGTTAGCATCATGTTAAGGACAGGATGGGCTGTTGGGGGGAGTGATCAGTGGTTAGAACTGGATAGTATCAGGAAAATCTGAGTTCAAACTCAATCACAGACAAGTACTGTGTGCATAACCCTTGGTATAAAAATGGACATTTGAACCCCGGACTTCAATTCTCAGAAGTCCTTGCTCTAGCTATCAGAATTCTCTCTAATCTCACCTATGCAAGATCACAAATTATTATTTAAAGGGGACTCCACCTACTGCTCACTCTCTTGGCTTCTGCATCTGGGTACAGGCAGCTCAACCAGGCAGGATGTAGAGTGAGTGGTTGTGAATGGGCTCTCTGGGCCTAGAAACATGTTTTCTTATTTTGTATTTTAATCTTTAATAAACCTCTAAAAAGTATAATACCTTTAGCAGAGAAACAAATGTTAACTGTTACAGTTACGGTGAACCACGTGGGTTGTGACAAAATACCCTCAATCTTTTTAACTTTCCTAAATCTTTACTAAGTTCAGCTACTGCCTAGATTTTTTTAACTCCAAGGCTTTTTAGCCAGCCTCTTGATTCATCCTGGCTCCTGGCTCCTGGCTCCTGGCTCCTGGCTCCCGGCTCCCAGCTCCCGGCTCCTGGCCCTGCCTGCCTGCCTGCAGCCATTCGCTCCAGACCTGCTTGCTTTTTGACCCAGATTGCTGCTCACTTGGTCCCAGCCTGGGCCAGCCTGGCTTGGCCAGAAATCCAGACCCAAATCTCAATCACCTGGTGATCCACCCGCCTGGCCCCAGCAGACCCTAGCCTCGGAGCAGATCGCCCCAGGACCCAGGCTGCTGGTAGCAGACCCAATTTCTTCAGGATCAAAAACCAGCTGGATAATTTTCCCTTAGGCTACTATTAGCCTCCACGTGGACTGGGGGCAGGGGATCACAGGAGGGGAGAAAGAAAGGGAAAGAAGGTAGAGGCTTTTCCAAACAGGAACTTAAAAGCATGGCTACTTTAAGAGGATATCGTCTGAGTGCACTGATTCTGTTACTTCAGGGGAAAAATTCAGCTCCCTGCAACTCTCTAGCCAACTTTGGGGAGGCAACTGGGTGGCTCAGTGAATTGAGAGCCAGGCCTAGAGATGGGAGGTCCTCAGTTGAAATCTGGCCTCAGATACTTCCCAGCTGTGTGGCCCTGGATGGGTCACTTAAACCCCATTGCCTAGCCCTTACCAATCTTCTGCATTCTGACAATAGGCATATAAATGGTTTAAAAACCCAAGGAACTTTAACTGGAGGTTATATTTTTAAGGCATTTCAGACTCCAATGTGTTATGAAAATCTCTGTATTCATTGCATTTTGCTGATTGTTTTGTTTAAAGTTTAACTTTGTGATTTTAAGTTCATATATTACTGCATTCCATACTACTCTGTTACACTGAATCATTTTAATGTACTGGTTTTTTAACTACTGTTCAATTATGTTGCTTTCCCCCTATAACCATACTGAACAAACATTGAGTAAGCCCATATTAAAAAAAAAGCAGATACATGTCAGACCTTTGGGAAGGGAAAGATTTTAAATCCAAGCAAGACTTAGAAAGAGTTACAAAATGTAAAATAAATAATTTTGATTACATCAAATTAAAAAGTTTTTGTACAAACAAAACCAATGTAACTAAAATCAGAAGGTAGCAACAAATTGGGAAACAATCTTCATAAAAACCTCTGACAAAGGTTTAATTACTCAAATTTACAAAGAGCTAAATCAATTGTACAAAAAATCAAGCCATTCTCCAATTAATAAATGGACAAGGGACATGAACAGGCAGTTCTCAGCCAAAGAAATCAAAACTATTAATAAGCACATGAAAAAGTGTTCTATATCTCGTATAATCAGAGAGATGCAAATCAAAACAACTCTGAGGTATCACCTCACACCTAGCAGATTGGCTAACATAACAGCTATGGAAAGTAATGAATGCTGGAGGGGATGTGGCAAAGTAGGGACACTGATTCATTGTTGGTGGAGTTGTGAATTGATCCAACCATTCTGGAGGGCAATTTGGAACTATGCCCAAAGGGCGATAAGAGACTTTCTGCCCTTTGATCCAGCCATAGCACTGCTGGGTTTGTACCCCAAAGAGATAATAAGGAAAAAGACTTGTACAAGAATATTCATAGCTGCACTCTTTGTGGTGGCCAAAAATTGGAAAATGAGAGGATGCCCATCAATTGGGGAATGGCTGAACAAATTGTGGTATCTGATGGTGATGGAATACTATTGTGCAAAAAGGAATAATAAAGTGGAGGAATTCCATGGAGACTGGAACAACCTCCAGGAAGTGATGCAGAGCGAAAGGAGCAGAACCAGGAAAACATTGTACACAGAGACTGATACATTGTGGTACAATTGAAGGTAATGGACTTCTCCATTAGTGTCAATGCAATGTCCCTGAACAATCTGCAGGGATCTAAAAAACACTATGCACAAGCAGAAGATAAACTGTGGGAGTAAAAACACCAATGAAAAGCAACTGCTTGACTACAGGGGTTGAGGGGATATGACTGAGGAGAGACTCTAAATGAACACTCTAATGCAAATACCAACAACATGGAAATGGGTTTGAATCAAGAACGCATGTGATACCCAGTGGAATCGCGCGTCGGCTATGGGAGAAGTGGTGGGGGGTAGGGGGGGAGGTTGGAAGGAAAAGAAAATAATCTTTGTTTCCAATGAATAATGTTTGGAAATGACCAAATAAAATTTAAACAATTTTTTAAAAAAGCAGCTTTTCTATTTTCGACTTTGTAAATTGTCACATAGAGGATAGATGGACTCCATCAGAAAAGTGCTACAACAACCTTTGGAAAATTTAATGAGCTACATATCTCAAATGGATTTTAATTGGTTTTTAGATATGATTTTTAGGATTTTACTTAACAATCTCTGGTCATTTTTGCCTACTCTTACCATGAGGCAAGGCCCATTCTAGTAGCTGAAGTGAAATACAATTATAACCCCCAACCTTCCCGCATTTATAAAAATGTGAATGGAAGTTGGGTAGTTAATCCCAGAGCATTTGTACCCCTAGAAGCCTCCAAAAAAAGGAGCATCTCTCATTTATAACTCTTCAGCTCACCATTTTAGTTCCCCCAGAATGATATCTAGATTTTTTTTTGATGATGTTCTAAACCCAAAATAAGTTTTACTTTGTTTAAAAATATGTTTGCCAAGGTTGAAAGATTTGCTATGTTTGTAAAAATTGTGAGAAATATCCATCAGTTTATAGGCTTTTAAAAATGCCATACAGCAACTCTTGTAAAAATGACAGTGTGTTTGTTTGCTATTGTAATTAACTGGGCTATTGAAAATTTTGGGGATATTGATAACTACATATTTGTACTGCTGTCCAATTCATTTGCCTTGCACTCACAGTGGATCATGGCCAGATATGAAGAGGAAATGGATCACATTTTTGGTGAGAAACCTTGTATTCTATATTTTCTTAGCTGACACAGTGTGTCAGTGATTATAAACTACATTTTTGAATTTTTAAAACTCTTTTATTATATTTTTCTTGCATGTGCAATATACTATTTCAGTATTTTTTCTCTCCTTTTTATATTTGAAGCACATGTCACCAGCATTAAGATTTTCTTTAGCTTTTTTGATTTTGCAGTACTATAATTTTAAAATACATTTGCTATAATGTCAATGCATACCGCAAAAGCTTGAGACTATAAAAATGATGCCACAAATTGTTTAACAAAATTATGGGACTCTGCTTAATGATTCTGTCTGATTCCAGGACAAGATATACACAAAAGAGTCATTTCACAGGGCCAATGAAGCACAAAGCTAAACATGATTAGTGCCATGAAAGAGCAGACAGGATATATTAGTGTGAAGACTCAGGGTTGTGATGTTTAACATTTGTTAAGACATAGGCCTTCCTTGTGTCCACACTCACTCTGAAAATACAGACAAGAATCCCCAAACTTGGCTCCTACTTGGCTCCTATAATCTGGTCCCTTTTCTGTCTTTCATAGTGTGGCAAAATTTCTGTAATCCTGGCTACTGACTGGGTAAATGCATCATTGCTTAGATCATTTTAACTGGGCCCTGATTCAAGGACCTGTTATAGATTTATTTTTCCTTTACTTAGAATTTTTACACATAAGACTTTGGTAGTCTATATTTTCATCCAGTAATTCTTTTTTTATTTGGATTTTTCTGATGTCTTTTTAATTTCTCTTGCCAATTGATTCATATACCTCATATAACTCAGCCATGCATCCCTAAGTGATTTTGTGTTTTTCAATCACCCTCTTAATGGGGGAATGTAAAAATAATATTATTTTAAATGCAAGGTTTATATTCCTTTTAAGAAGAATTTTAGGTAAAAAAGATCTTACCTCTCTGAATCCAGAAACTGAACTGTTTGGAGAAGACACCATGAAGAAGCCTCTAGACCACAAGCTGCACAAGAAGATCAAGAATGGACTTTGGGTGTAGTTGATTGAACATTTATTTTGAATGTACACTCTTATGCCAAAGGGGACTGCCCCCTAACTGGCTTTTTGTCAATGCGTCTAGCAATTATTTTTTTTTCCTTCTCTTATACTCAAATTTTTGTAATCCGTAAATTGAGTATGTTTTCATGATCCTTTGGGGAAACTTTTTTTTCCCAAATGCTAACACTGAGGAATGTAAAAATGGAGATTTGAACCCCGGACTTCAATCCCCAGAAGTCCTTGCTCTAGCTCTCAGAATTCTCTCTAATCTCACCTATGCGAGATCACAAATTATTATTTAAAGGGGACTCCGCCTACTGCTCACTCTCTTGGCTTCTGCATCTGGGTACATGCGGCTCGACCAGGCAGGATGTAGAGTGAGTGGTTGTGAATGGGCTCTCTGGGCCTAGACACGTGCTTTCTTATTTTGTATTTTAATCTTTAATAAACCTCTAAAAAAGTATAATATCTTTAGCAGAGAAACAAATTTTAACTGTTACATTGGTAAGTCACTTTACCATTATTTGACTCAGTTAAGCTTGTAAAATGAGGTCACACTGGAAAAGGAAATGACAACACACTCTACTATCCTTTCCAAGGAAACCCCATGGATAAAGGCCACAGGATCCCAAAGAGTCTGACGCAACTGAATCACCAAAAACATTGTTTACTGTTGACCATAATTGTTAAAAATTTTTTTAAATTAAAATTTAAAAGCCTTAAAAATTTTTTTTAAACTGTGGTGGCCCAGGATAGAGTGTACAGTGGGTAGAGTGCTGGACCTTGAGTTAGTCAGGCTCGTCTTCTTGAGTTTAGATCTGGCATCAGGTATCAGCTGTTGATCAGCTATCAGCCCTTAACTGCCTCAATTCCACATCTGTAAACTTAGCTGGAGAAGGAAATGTCAAACCTCTTCAGTGTCTTTACCAAGAAAACTCCAAATGAGGTCAGGAAGAGTTGGACAAGATTGAATAATAACAAATCCCAGAAGTTCAGAGGACAGCAAAAACACCCCCTTCCCTTGAAGCCTTTACAGTGATTCAGAGGCCACCTGAAACTAGGTAGGTGCATCAAAGGGAGACATAGAGTCCAGGGAGGAAGCTCATCCCAGTCACCAGCCCATGGTGGTACCAGGAAAGCCCTCCCGCTTGGGCTGGGTGTGATCTGAGGCTTCCAGAAAGTCAGGAAACAGGACGTGGAGAGAGAACATTCCCAGCCTGAAGGACCCTGAGGAGAGCCATAGAAAGAGGTGGTCAAGAGACTGTAAGTCAGCTGTTCCTGGCTGGGTGTGACAAGACTATTCTCTGGAGTAGAGACAGTGTGGTAAAGTAGTTAGAGACATCAGCTCAGATTCCATCTGTGACCCAGGCTTACATGTGTGGATGGCGCCAACTCACTAAGGGGCCCAGGCAAGCTTCAGAGGATAAGTTTGGAGAGTGGGGAAATTCACTTTGGCAGAACAAGTTCTAAAGCAGATACTTGCTAGGCTGAGAAATTCACAGGACTGGTCAAAAAACCCGAGCAGTGTGTACTCATTGGGGCATTAGAGAGTCAGTCAGTCAAATATTTCTGGAGCACCAGCTACAGGCCAAGCACTGTGCTAAGCTTTAGCAATATAAAGAAAAGAGAATGTCTTGCAGTATGACTGGAGGTCTCTGACTTTCTCTCTTCCTGACCCTTTTGGTCCCCAGAATCTGACCTCGGTCCTTAGGGGAGAGATGCCCACATGCACACTTGTTCTGCTGAGAATACACTCAAATACCCTTTGCTTCTTCCTTAGTTTCCCCATCTTCCTCATGGATGCAGGTCTGGTGGGGTGGGCACCTGGTAAACCTGTGCCCAGGAATTCTGTGGCCTTAGGTTTGGGCCTACAGGGCCAGCTTGGATGTGTCCAGAGTCCTGTCTTGGCGCCAACCTGCATTCTCAGGGCAGGAGAGCTGTCCTGGCTCCTGGGTGGCCAGCCTGATGGTGAGGCCTTGGATTCATGGGAATACACTGCAGGGGATGAAGGTCTTCAAGCTGATTCAATCTGATTTCACCATTCCAGGCCTGGACAAGAGTTCAGTGAGTGCTAGAAGGGTCCGAGGGAGAAGCCCGAGTCCATGAAGAATGGCAGTTCATTCAGAACAAGGTGAGAACAGCTGACCAAAGGAGAAGGAACCTGGAAAACAGGGATGGCCGTAGGTCAGGGTGGTGTGAATCTTAAAACTGCTCAGACTCTACTTCAGAAGATTTGATTAAGCTATTCCCCATTTTTAACAATGGAGGTACTTGATCAGGAATGTATTGAGAACTTTTAAAATTACTCCACCCTGCTCAGACAGTGCCTTAGGGGAAGTTAAAGTTGAAAACACCTGATTGAACAATGAAAAGTCCCTAACTCATACCTTATAGTAAAGCTAGAACCTTTGGGTCTATTTTTAGATCTAATAAAAAAGAATGTTAAATACCTATAAAGGTTAAATTAATCACTAAAAGGTCAAGCAACTTACAAAAGGCAAGCTTAACAAAAGACGTGTGAAGTACTCAGAGGATTTAATTTAACCAGAGAAGGTGAGAACCAAAGAAGATGAGAACTAAGAATGGGCAGTCCTGGGGAAAGCGTCTACTGTGATTGGTAGATGTGAAAATTTAGGGGAGGTGAGATAAGAGAAAATTTCTTTAAAAGGAAGGGACTTATTGAATTTGAGAGGTTGGAGTTCGTAGTTGGAGAGAGTTTTGGATTGGAAGTTAGTTGGAGTTGGAATTTGGAGGTTTGGAGCTTGCTTGAAGATGATCTTGTGGTGAGTGATAAAGACTGACTAGCTCTCCTTATTTTCTCTCTCTCTCTCTCGCTCGCTCTCTCTCTCTCTCTCTCTCTCTCTCTCAGATAGGCCCTGAGCGGCAGCTTGATGAGTCAGGAGGAGGGCTGGGAATACAAGGGGTGGAGGCTGGAGATTTCTAGCACTGATGGATGCCTAATAATCCACCAATTTCAGGGGCTTGTCAGCTCTGAGGGGAGCATCCTGCTATTTGGATTTGGGGGGGCATTTGCTTGTATACCATGGAGAATGTTCTTTTAGAAAGGAATTCCATGAAACAATATTCGTTAACATATAATACACGTGAGGAGTGCCCTATGAGTCCCAATAACAGGAAATGTGCAGCTCATTGTCTTAAGAAATGTATTCATTTAGGAATGTCCTGAATTTCAGAGCCTGTGGGACGTGCTATTGATAAATGGGACCCTGAAGCCACTTTCAATGCTTTAAGAAGTTTTAAAAAATGAAAAGGAAGCCAAGACTCTCCGCAAACACTTGAGTACCAGCCAAAGGCAGCTCAACCATTGCATCCAGCCATGAATGGAAACAGGCCATTGACAGAAGAGAAGGTGAATTTAGCTTCAAAGTAACGTAATCCAACATCATTACTGATCGTGTATTTGTGTTCTGGATCCTGGTAAGAGAACGCCTGTCCTGGATTGCACCTATTTCACACAGATGGCCTTCTGGGTAAGGAAATTCTCATGGAGGCTCCTCTGAAGGTCTCCCCAGCAGGCTGGTCAAGGGGGAATCATTCATCGCCTCCATATCACTGATCCTGAACCACGTGATCACGTAGGATCCTTTAGAGAAGTCACCATGAGGACCATTTTAGGGAGAGTGAGGCCCAGGGAGGCCACTAACTGTGCCACAGACATCCATTATGATAGTAGAACAACGGGCCGCAGTACTGGAAGAGATGGAGTTTGGGGTATCAGAATATTAAACAATTCAGGACATCAAAGACTTCTGTGGGAGGAATCAGAGCTCAGGTCTGTGTCTTCTTCTGGGGAAGCTGAAAGCCTGCAGAAGGAGCCGGGCTCCCTGGGAATGGCGGGGGACTCGCTGGCCTGAGGAGATCCAGGAAACAAGCTCGGCCCTTCCAGGAGCTCTTTGAGCCTGTGAGGATGGGAAAATGGCCTCCTTTCATTCACTTTACCATCTTGTTTCCCAGCCCTGAGTCTGCTCCCTGTCCAGGGGGGTCTCTCCCTCTGCCCCCTCCCCCTGATTGGCCAGGAGCCTGCACGAGGGTGCTGGAGCTGCCTGACCCTCTCCTCTAAAGGCAGCCTCCTCTCCCATTTGTCCACTGAGGCTGTGGCCATGGCCTCTCCTCCATCTCCCCGACCAGCCTCACTAGGGCTCTCCCTCCTGGCTGCTCAGGGCTCCGGGATGGGGGGACTTGTGACTGCCCACCATGGCCACCACGATGGGTCCGCAGAGCTTGCCCTGTGCAGAGAAAGCAGCCAGAGGCTTTGTGGAAGTGGAGGCCCCTCCTCCGGACTGACTGAGCTGTTCCAGAACTGGGGGCAAAGAAGCTGCTTCCATGGCAATGCCATGTCAGGAGCAGGCACAGAGGCCCCCTCTCTTCCTCCTCCCCTGCAGGGACCTCTCTGGTCCCTCCTGGGAATGTGGAGGAATGTGGGGGGCCTTCGTTCCTCCTTGCTGCACCATGTGGGCAAGCCTTGGCTGGACGCTGTCCTGGGGAGTCCAGAAGTTCTCAGGGTTCCTCTCTGGGGTCCGCAGGGGACAAGTCACATGGCCCTTCTGACCAAAGGGAGGGGGAAAGGAACCCTGACTTGAGAGAAGGCTCAGATTGGCTCAGGCCGCCATTTTCCCTGGGGGGCGAATACACAACAGTAATCCTTTGGGCCAAGAAGCTAAGCTGAGGGGATGGGGACCTTCCAAGGGAACCCCCAATGCTGGATAGGGCCTGGGCTGAGAATGATGCAGGCGCCTTTGTGGATTGGAGGATCCTGAGATCGTGGGGAGTCCCCAGATTTCCCTATTAGGTAACGGCATACCCCAAAAGTCAGTCCAAGGTTTGGGGTTCTAGCCGAATTTCACCCTTCCAGGCCCCAGCAAGAGCTCAGGCAGCACTAGAAGGGTCCGAGGGAGAAGCCTGAGTCCCTGAACGGTGGCAGGAACAGTTGGCCAAAGGGGGAGGAGCCAGGCAAGCAGGGATGGCCATGGGTCAATGTGGGGGCTCTTTGGGGCTCCTTTAAGGAGAGAACCTCAGTGCATTCTGGGACCTCTGGGAGCCTGGCTCAGGAGCTCTCTGGTCTCACGGCCTGAGCAAAGGGACGGTGCCTGGAATAGGGACAGACCCTGGCCTAGAGGGGCCTGGGCTGCAGTCAGAGGCAGGAGGAGCCCTGGCAATGCCAGGGGCGGAGGCGAGAGATCATTGCAGGAAGATTTGCCCTGGGACCCCCTGCACCCAGCACCTGGCGGGACCCAGAGGCAGCGGGAGCCCGGAGGATTGTGCCGGGCTCTGGGGAGGGACAAAGGGGCAGGAGGGGCTTGTGCCGAATCTGAATACAGATCTGCCCCTTGCTGCCCCTCCCCCGCCCCCACCCTACGGAGCCCCTCTGCCCAGTGGGGTAACGGTGAGGGTCGGAGGACACAGGGAGGACAAAGGCCGGGATGCAGCTCGGAGGAGCTCAGGGGTCCTTGCTCCCTCCCTCGCCACCAGAGAGATGCCCTAGGTGTGTGTTCTGGGAGGAAGCACCAGTACAAGCAAAGGCGCGGCAGCAGGAGTTGCGCAGAGTGGCGAGGAAAGCCGCCCACCAGAATCTGGCGCTGCCCAGGTGAGCCCAGCACCCCGGGAAGCTCCGCGCCCGTTTCCCGGAGTCCGAGACCAAGACCTCTTCTCCCCCCAAGGCCCCTCTGACCCTTGGCCAAGAACAGGGACACTGCAGGCGGCCCAGGTGAGGATGCAGAAGGCGCAGGCGCGCCCAGAGATGTCTGGGCAGCTTATGAAGAGAGGAGCTGGACACTGAGGAAAGGCGCCTTTGGCTGGGACTCCGCGGGGCGGAGACTGCTGGGAGGAGGGCCCGAGTTCCCTCAGGGGTGGGATGAAGGGACGGATCTGGGTCGGGGCGTGGCTTCGCTGAGGGGCGGGGTCTGGGAGGGGTCACCCTGCGGGCGTGGGCGGTGCATGGAGGCGGGGAGGAAAGGTCAGGGGTGGGGCGTAAAAGTAAGGTAGGGTTGGGCTAAGGGCTGTGGCTGAGGTGAAGTGGGGGAGGCGGGCGGAGCTGCGCTCCATCTGAGGGAGTGGCCTAGGCAAGGGGCGGGCAGTAAGGGCGGGGCCTGGGCTAGGGAAAGGGCTCTGAGTGTTTCAAACTAGACTTCTTAAAATCTTCGCTTCCCCCATTCGGGACTCCCGTGGCGCTGGGCTTCTGCACAGCTTGTCCTGTCCCCTAGGAGGTGAGGTCCCTGTCCCTGTGGGCGGGCTCTGGAAAGGGGCCGCCCCGCCCCCACCCGAACTCTTTCCTCTGCACTTCTCCCGCTCTTATCCCTCCCCCATCCGTCTCCTGCTCCCACGGAACCCCAGGGGCTCTCCCTCCCCCCAGCTCTAGGCCCTTCTCCTGCCACCCCCCCCCCCATTTCTGGGGCTTGTTCCTGGAACTGGAGCCTCAGACGCCCCACCCCCCACCAGCTCCAGCCCAGGGCCCCGCCCCCTCGTCCAGGCTTTGCCAGGACTGCTGGGGGTCACAGCACGCCTCCCCTTCCCCCCCCCCCGCCCCCCGACCTCTCGGGCACCCAGAACCCAGCGGGCCACGCACCAGGCGCTTCCTCAGTGTTGCTGGGGCTGCCCTGGGTCCTGGGCACACACAAGCTCTCCCCCGGGACCCCTGGAGTGGGGAAGCCTGGGGGCATTTCCAAGGGGGTGTCTGGGAGCTGACCGGAAGGAGCTGCTGAGCCCCCTCACGGGACCCTTTTCCTTTCCAGCGCCGCTTTCCGGGACCCCCCTGGCCTGGGAGTGCGGAGCATGGAGGAGAGTGGAGAGGGCGCCGGGCTGGAGCCCTGGAGGCCCCCCGAGGTAAGCCGCAGCGGCCTCTCCTGACGTGGAGCCTCAGGCCCGGGGGTTGTTGGGTAATTTTATCTATGCCCGGGTTCGCCATTTAGAGAAACTGAGTCAGGAGAGGGTCAAGTCTCCCAATAAAGCCAGAGCTCCTCTCCAGACCAGAAGGCGCACGCCGTGAGAGACCTCGGGAACCCCAAAGAATTTGGCCAAACCGTACAAATTCGTCCAAGCCCACCCAGAACCGACACCAGAAGCCCCGGGCACGGGTTCGCTCCGCTGGGAAGCAGCCTTATTTGGGGAAAGAAATCTTTTGGCCTTGACTAGTCACTTGATGGGAAGGGGGCGGGGCGGGGCGGGGCGGGGCCGGGCTCAGAGTGGGCGGTCGTGGGCGGGGCCATCTGAGGAGCAGGAGCTGGAGCCAGGCCTGGAGCCCTGCAGCAGCGCCCGCAGGCGGGGCTGTCACTGAGGCCCTCCCACAGTGTCTTCTTCAGAACCGCCTACTATTTCCGCTGAAATCCTGCTTCTTTCCAGCCGAGGTAACGGAACCTCGAAACCTCCTAGAAGGGGGAGGGGACTTTTCTCCCACAAACCCCACCTTCTGTGAGAAGCTTTTCTGGCCCCCCCAAATGGCGCGGACCCCTCCCCCTAGACCCTCTTGGTTGTGGGCGGCTCACTCCTCCCCTCCCCCTCTCCCCAGACACTGAGAGCTCCTGGAGTCCAGGAAGTGGGTTTTCCTCTCCTTTGGCTCCTCCCCCCAGCATGGGGCAGCCTTGTGGACCTGTTGTGACTGAGCATCTAGAGGGAACTCGGAGGAGGGGGCATCTCCCAGCCATCACTGCTCCCTCCGTACTGCCCCAAAGAGCCTGTCCCCAGGCCCGCCCCTCTCCCTGGACAGTGGCAGCCCCGGCCCTCTCAGCTCTCCTCCGCCCTGTCTGACCCTCCCCTCTCCTCTGCCCCCTTTGCTGGCTCGCCAGTATGCCCTGCCCTCTGTCTGAGGGGCGTGTCCCAGCCTCCCCCTGGCCCTTCTTCTTTTGGGGGATTCCTTTTTCTGGCTCATCTCTTCTCTGCATTTCCCTCCCCTCTGTGGCAGGCCCTGGTCACCTCACCCTGGACTTGTCCCAGAGTCTGCACTTGGGCTTCCCTGCCCCGAGGCTCTCCTGCTCCACTCAGCTGCCAAACTCACTTTCCTTTCGTTTCCCTTTTTCAACTCAAACCCTTCCCTGAAGCCCCGTCCTGAGGCTCCTTCTGGGCCTCTTCAGGACAACCTGCAGCTCCTGGGGTGGCCACTTCTCCCCCATGGACGGCAGGTTCTGGCTCCAGCCTGGCTCCCTCCCATCCTCCCAGGCTGAAAAGTCGGGTCTCTTTTGGGCCCAGCACGTGCCCAGGCCCAGCTTGGAGGCTCCGGGCCAGGCTGGGGAAGCTGGAATGTCGAGGCCCAGAGGAAGGAGGATGTCCAGGAAGCAGGAGCAGGAGATCTCACCTCACTCTGAGCAGGGACTATCCTGGGACCTCCATCACCTCCTCCACCCTGTATTCTTCCAGGCAGCCCAGGCCTTGGTGATCTCCATGATCCTCATCTGCCATCTCCGTGTTGGTCCTGGCTGTTTCCCCAACTGCTATGGGGCCCCTCCTCCCCTCCTGCACCCCCTGCAGTCCTGGGAGCTTCCTTACATCCAGTCATTCTTTCTCCTTCCTTGTATGCGACTGTCTGCACATATGATACCTTCCAAATTCTAGTGGAAGCGTCTTTTTTCCACTTCTGCGAGTCTGTGGAGGAGTCACTTCATCTCAGTTTCTCTTAGCTTCCTTCTTTGTAAAATGGAGATAACAATAGCACCTGCTTCAGGATTGTAGTCAGGCTGTGATGAGAACAGGAGGTGGGGCAGCAACCCCCTGCTGATGTCTGGGGTCCTCGGAGGGTCCTGCAAACTCCTCCTGGGGGTAAGGAGGCAGCTAGGACCTTAAGAAGGGCAGCCAAAGCCAAAGGGCCTGACAGGGACTGCTTCATGGCATCAGTGGCAACTATACTGAGGGAGGGCAGACTCTTAGGGGAAATGGAGTCTTTCCTATGTTTAGCAGCCAATCATGCTGTGTGGTTACCCCAAACATACCCATCCACGTGGCTACAAGCGTGTTTATATGACAACAGACAACCAAGGATACCCATAAGATACATGAACACAAAATCAAGATGCCGCCTCTTCCATGAGGCTCTCCAGGGATATGATGCACAAACCTAGAGTTTTCCAGGCGAGTTGTCCTAGGCTCATGCTTAGGTCACTCAGCTCTAGTCAATGTACTGTACTGCTTTACCTAGGACCTAGGGGTCCAACTGTAAAAATTAAATCGCTAATAATAAAATATTATTTAGGAGGTTTATTAAAGATCATTAGAAATCAAGGAATAAAGAGGATACAAAATAAAAACCAGGAATTATGTAATGACAGGAAGTCAGTGAGCTCTTGGGAAATGTAGTTCCTTTTTTAAGGTAACAGATTTAAATTATACACAACAACTCGGCGGTCTATCAAGGGTAGAATGAGAGAATCATTGTAAAGAATTTGTTCCAAGGTAGAAGAGCTGTGGGGGTTTAGTGACTTGCCCAGGGTCACAATAGCTGGGAAGTGTCTGAGGCCAGATTAGAATCCAAGACTTCCTGTCTCTGGGCCTGGGCCTAACCACTGAGAATCCCCTTTTCTAGGCTTTTCCCTTGTTTCTCCTCTCCACACACTACCATCCAGCTTGATGTGCCTCCCTCAGGGTGTGCCATCTCTGGTCTCCATGCCTTTGTACCTCCTGATTGCCCTCCGGCCAGGAATCCCTATTCCCAGCCTCTCTCTATCACCATCCCTGGCTTCCTCTGAGACTTGGATGAAGCAGCACCTCCTCCAGGAGGCCTTTTCCTTTCCTGAGGTTTGTTTTTTCTTGGTGTCCCCATCAGGTTCCTCAGTGCCTCGCACACACTTGACCCTTCTGCTGCCTTTGGGAGATGTCCAAAGGGGAAGCTGAGCTGTTGAGTGGGAGGCAGCATGGCCTGCTGGGAAGGGCTGTGGATGGGCCTGGAGTCAGGGAGGGGACCAGCTCTGACCCTGTCTGTGTGACCATGAACAATCCCCACCCACCCTTCTGAGCCTCAGTTTGCTCATCTGTAAATAGGGACAAGGAGGACTTGCCTTCCCGAGGGGGTGGTGAGAGAAGTGTTGGCCAGACCTTGGCTGTCACCAGTCATGTGCATGGCGTCTCCCCATTGGACTGGGGGCTCCTTGAGGCCAGGCTCTGCGTTGGCCCTTCTTTGTATGCCCAGGGCGTGGCCCAGAGCCTGGCACAGGACAGACTCTCCCTCAGTGCTGGCTGACTGGTCAGTGGCTGTTCTGTGTGTCCTGACTCAGCATCCAGGACAACCTGAGGGTGGGAGCCCAGGCTGGGGTCCGAATCAGCTCTTGTCCTTCCTGCCCACTTCCCTTCCCCTCCCAGGGTCCTCTGGGCTGTGGTCCCGGGCTGAGCCCCTTTATATGTTGTTTCAGGCCTCCATGACATTCAAGGATGTGGCCGTGGACTTCACCCAGGAGGAGTGGAGGTTCCTGGACCCTCCCCAGAAGGAGCTGTTCTGGGAGGTGATGCTGGAGAACTACAGGAACCTGGTCTGCCTGGGTGAGGAGGGCTCCTCTGGCGCCTGGGATCTGCCCATGGAAGGGGATCTACTTCCTTCTTCTGGGCCCTGTCCAGGGTGCAGCTGGGATTCTCTGGCCTGTAATGCCCTGAGCACTTCTTATACTAACCAGGTGTAATAGTTAAAATTTAGGGGAGACTGAGGCAGATAGAAATTAGTTTTTCTCTGCAAGGAGTATTATATTTTTTAGAGGTTTTACTAAAGTTAAGGATTAAAGAAAATACAGTATAAGAAAAATGTGCCTAGACCACAGAGGCCTAGACAAGACCTCACCTACATTATGGAAAGAGCCACATCTGCCCCAAAACGGAAGTCCAAGAGAGTGAGAAGCCCTTGCAATCAGGTTAAATACCTTCTCGATCTCGGCCCAGGTGAGATTACAAGGCATTCTGGGGAAGTGGAGCAAAGGCTTGTGGGGGTTGAAGTCCAGAGTTCGAGTCTATTTTTTACATAGGCCAGAAGCCAGGCTGCCCCTGCTGTGAAAGGCTCTCGTTATGTTTGTCTAGGAATGAAGGGCTTTACTGCGTGGACCCAGTCCAGCTCTGCTCCCTCAGGCCACAGGGGCCTTCTCAAGGCTCAGGGGAAGTTCTTTAAGTCAGGAAATTTCCCAATACCTACCTCAGTGTCCTTCTGAACCTACTAAGTCCTGTGTAGCAAAGCCAGGGCAGGTTCTTAGACTGTGAAGGAACAACTGACATGAATTACAGAAAGAGAGAAAGAAAGAAGGAGAGAGAGAGAAATGGGGAACCAGAGAAAGGCTTTTGAAATTCCTCACTCACTGGTGAGGTGCTTATTAGGAAAACTGATACACACTGATTACACAATTGACCTCGGCGATAGGCAGGGGCAGCAGTACAACTGGCTACTTCAAAGATGGGAGGTCCAGTTTAACACAGGTTAGCCAAATTTTTGTTCCAGGAGAAACTACTATTTTTTTATGGCTATGTGGCTATTGATAAAGAAGTTGGGAAGAGAGGAGAACTGAGATTCTTGCAGACACTGTTTGATATGCTTAAGCCAAGGATTCTTGTAATGCTGATTAGGAAGGCTAAGGTAAGCACCTTCAGAAGGAGCAGAATTCCATTCCATTGTATAGTCAGTCAGAGTTTGCCAAGGAATAGAATTTTAGGAATTTAGAATAGTTCCCCAAATCAATTTCTGAAATTGTGATGACAAGAAAAATGTTTTTGCTATCATATCTTTGTTTTTTATTGAATCCTGGCTTTTGCCATCAGATTCAGTGTGGCAACCTCATTTAACTTATGGTATTTCATCCCTTACAATCCTTTCAGAACCCCTCTCCATTCCTTGTTCCAGTCCTGTGTCTTCCCAGGAAAACAAACCAGAGTAGCCTTGAGATGTTTTCTCTAAGCACCTCCATGACACCCAGGCTCCTTTACTAGCTTGTTCCTAAGGGCATGAGAGATCATCCTCCCTCTTCATCTCTTTGCCCTTTCCCATGACTAGGCCTTGCTGATGCCAACAAGGATGCGATCTCTGAGCTGGAGTCAGGGGAACCACATTGGATTCCAACTGGTAGTGTCCTAAGAACCTGCTGGCCAGGTGAGTGAGTGAGTGAGTGGATGACTGCCAGGCCCTGGTGAGGACACTGAACACCCCAAACACAGCTCTGCTGATCATTCATCTCTCAACCCACAGAAAATGGGCTCCTGGGTGATCCCCTCAGTGACCATTTCTGTCAGGAACTCTTCTCTCAGCCATAGTGTAGGAATTAAAATTAAGGATTTGACTAAAATATATGAAGATTATAAACAATAATGGTTGCTGATTCAAAGTATTATTCCTCAAAGTTGAAATGGCTTTAATAGCTTTTATTTACAAAAATAGGAGTGAAAGAGAAAAATAAAAAAGGGTAGAGAAGACATTAGCCTACCTAAGTGTAATGAGGAACTGTCCTAGAGGGATATTAGATATTACAACCCAACTAGGAACTCCTCAGGACCAGTTAAGCACCAAACTCATGGCTTATGGAAAAAAAAAAGTTTATTTTAATAAAAGGAATAGGGGAGGGGGCAGCTGGGTAGCTCAGTGGATTGAGAGCCAGGCCTAGAGACAGGAGGTCCTAGGTTCAAACCTGGCCTCAGCCACTTCCCAGCTGTGTGACCCTGGGCAAGTCACTTGACCCCCATTGCCTAGCCCTTACCACTCTTCTGCCTTGGAGCCAATACACAGTATTGACTCCAAGACAGAAGGTAAGGGTTTTAAAAAAAAAAGGAATAGGGGAAATTTGTAGGTATGACCCTAACACTCTTCAAACTACCTCTACCCAACTCCTAAGTCCCTTGCTTAAGGGGGGGTCTTCTTTTTTTTCCCTGGACCCTGCCTATTAACTCCCTATCCTGCCAAAATCCTTTCCTAAGCTATCTGATTTATTCTAATCTTCCCACCAGTAATTAATAAAAAAAAAAAGGAAAAATGCTTGGGTTTGGCTGCTGTACTAAGTAACCCAGTTATAGATGGTAAGCTTTGGATTACCTTATCCAAGAGGAATTCTGGCAGCTGGACCACTGGCAAATGATCTTTGGACTTGGGAAAATTGGTTTTCTCTAAAATAATCCTCTACCTAGATGTCAACGATTTCTCCAAGAAATACTGGCTACCCAGGGAGAATCTCTTAGAACAAAACCCCTCCTTCAGCTTGATGGAAATGTAGGCAGAGAGACAAGACCTACTTCCAGCTCAGATGAAATTCAAGAAGGACATCATGTTCAGTTATTTTCAGTCTTAGACTCCCACAATTCCTTTCCTACCCAGAATCCTTTCCCAGAGCTTATCTCAAAATTCCCTTCTTTTTAACTAAACCTAGAAAACCAGTCTTATCCCTAATTATATTCCTATATAATTAATATTACTCTGGTGATCGACTCAGCCAGTACTTATTGACCTTTGATGACTCAAGCTGAAGGTGACTCCTGACTATTTCTCTTGAGCCGATTTTCCTTAAAATGAGTTCCTTCTTGAAGTCCAACACCTTCTTGAAGCTGACTTCCTTCTTGGAGTCAACTTGCCTAGTCCCAGAAATTCAGGGCCTTTTATAGTGACTTCTTGTCCCTTTCCCTTTTCACAAGGGTCAACCACAGCTTCCAAATTGTATAGCTCTAGGATCCACTTCTCACCTTCTAAAGGTCAAGTTCTCATCAAAAAGATTCACAGGTTCCTGGCTGATTGAATTTCTGAGGGTGGGAATTCACTAAGTGATTTTCGAGCTCCTCCACCTAGTTCAAGTTTGTGTTGATTCAATCAAAAGGTAGACAAAGGAGAGTTAATCCTGTCTTCACAATCTAGTGAGGTACTAAGTAGGGGTTTGTAAGTTATTGTTTACTAGGGATAGACAATAAAGAATTCTTTTTCACAATAGATCCCAAAGAGAATTTCTTTCTGCCTCCTCCTCCATTTTGTTTGGGTGATGTTGCCTCAACAGGTATGGATAGAAATGGTCTGGTTCTGCTGGTGCTTTCACAGTATAGGAAAGCACTGGGTAGTGCTTTGTGTTGTTTTACTCTTTTTTGGAAAGCAAAATGGAATTCTTGAGTGTAGGAGCTACACATAATTTCTTTTCCTTAGACCCAGTGATCATATTCTCATGATTCCTTCCAGTGGGTTAATTCAGATGAAGATTTTTCCAGGGAATGTGTGTATCTATGTGTGTGTGTAATAAGATACAAATAGCAAATATATATATATATACATACATACACATGTATGTAATCCAGGTTACATTGTTCATATTAGTGTAGAAGAGCCAGTATTTTTTCCCAAGTTCAAAGATTCTGAGTCCCTCGAGTCAATTTCCCCATATTCAGCAAATTTAATATATTGGTCCATATCAAGAGATATGCTCAGTGAATGCAAAGAAATTTCAGAAGACATGTAAACTGATTTCCATTTACATGAAAACAATATGTACAGGCTTATAACAGACAGATTATTGGGGAAAGTGATGCCTAGATAAAATTTTATTCATACAAGGAAAAGGTGTATTTATACTTTTTCTTTCTTTCAGATTGGGAGACTAGGTCTCAGATTAAGGAATCATCTCCTAAAATGTGTATTTCTATGGAAGCCTTATCCCAGCAAAAGTTATTGGGGGATGATCCAAGTATCTCCAGGATGAGGAAAGCCTGGGAGTTTGGTGATAGGTTGAAGAAAATGCAGAGCATGGAGGAGCAACCTTCTAGACAAGTAAAAACAATCCAAGAAGAACTTCCTAATGAGGTCAGAGACTCTGAATTCAGTAAATATGGTCTGTCCTCTAACCCAGAGCCAGGCCTTTTTCCCCAACAGGGAGCATCTGTACTTATGAAGTGCCATAAAGGTGATAACCAGAGAGAGAGTTCCACCATGTATTTAAACCAAGGACAGTATAATCAAATCTATTCCAGGAAGAAATGTCCTAAGGTTAACCAATGTCAGAAAATGTTGGGTCATTCTTTGGGCTGCATAAGAAAACATGGAATTCATTCTGAAAAGAAAGTTCAGGAGAAGGAAGATTCTTTCCCCCAAAATAATGAACTTAGTCTGCACCAGAGAACAGATACAGGACAAAAGTGTAATCAATTAACTCTATATGGAAAGACTGATCAGGCTCAGCAGTCTCCTCTTCAGAATACAAAGAAACCATATAAATGCAGTGAATGTGGAAAGGCCTTGCAGTGCAAGGAGAGTCTTACAGTACATTACAGAATTCATACTGGAGAGAAACCTTATGAATGCAGAGAATGTGGAAAGGCTTTCCGCCAGCAGACTGATCTTATCCGCCACAATAGGATTCATACTGGAGAGAAACCTTATGAATGCAGCGAATGTGGGAAATTCTTTGCCAGGACCATAACACTAAAACGTCATCAGAGTACTCATACTGGAGAGAAACCCTTTGAATGCACTGAATGTGGGAAGACATTCCGAAGAAATTCTCACCTTTTAAGTCATCAGAGGAGAATTCATGGAGGAATTAAACTTCATGAATGTAATGTATGTGGGAAAGCATTCTCTGGGAAGTATGATCTTACTACTCACAGTAGTATTCATACAGGAGAGAAACCCTATGAATGCAGTGAATGTGGAAAGACCTTCCGTGTGAAGTCAAATCTTAAATTTCACTTCAGAATTCATACTGGAGAAAACCCTTTCAAATGCAGTGAATGTGGAACTGCCTTTTACAGTAAGTCAGATCTTACCAAGCATAATAGGATTCATACTGGAGAGAAACCTTTTAAATGCGATATTTGTGGAAAAGCTTTTTGCAGAAATACTGCACTGACCCAACATCAGAGAATTCATACTGGAGAGAAACCTTTTAAATGTGATATTTGTGGAAAAGGACTTCCCTCTAAATCTAGCCTGAACCATCATCAGAAAACCCATATTGAAGAGAAACCTTTTTTGTGCAGTGTTTGTGGGAAAGGTTTTCCTGGGAGAAAAACACTGACTGCACATCAAAGAACTCATGCTGGAAAGAGAACCTATGAATGCAGGATTGAGGAAAGATCTTCCCCAGGAAGTCATCTTACATATTGAAAAATACCTTTTGAATGCTGTGTCCACGAAAATATGTTTTTCAAGACTTTTAATTGCCAAAAGCATAAAGATACTTTTGAGTGTCTTGAGTTAAATCAAAATAAGTGGTCGCCATGGGAAAAATTCCCAAATATGAAATACCCAAGTCAGCTGGTTTTTTATGGAGATTTTAATTAATATGAATAAAGGAATTAAAGAAAGGGAGAGAGAGTAAGAGGAAATAATATGAAATGGCTAGGCCTTTATCTTTAAGAGAGGAACTAAAAATTCAGTCTTTAATCACTCACCACAAGATTTTGTTTCAAGCAAGCTCTAGTGTTCAGAGAGACCCTCTAGTTTAGCTCCCGAGTTCAACTAAGTTCAGCCACCGAGAGACCCTCCAATTCAGTTTCCTAAGATGAACTATTCCAAACTCTCCTGAACTGCTTCAGACAGTTCCTTTTAAAGAGAATTTTCTCCTATGTCACCTCCCCTAAGTTTTCACATCTACCAATCACAGTAGATGCTTTTTCCTAGGACTGACCATTCTTAATTCACATCTTGTTATCACCTTCTTAATTCACATCTTGTTATCACCTTCTCTGAGTAGACTAAAACTTCTGAGTAAGCTTGCCCTTTTAGTGATTAATTTGACCTTCATAGGTACTTAGCACCCTTTTGTATTAGATCTAAAAATAGACCTAGCTTAAGGGCTTGGCTTCACTATAAGTATGAGTTAAGTACTTTTTCATTGTTCAGTAATGAGTTTTACAACTTTATCTTCCCCTAAGGAATGCCTAAGTATGGGTGGAATAATGTAAAGTTCTCAATACATTCCTGATCAAGTACTTCCATTGTTTAAATGGGGAATAACCTTAACCATAACCTTCTAAAGTGGAGTCTGAGAAACTGTAAGATTCAGAATGTGAAGGTTGTGGGAAAACCTTCCCCCCAGAACACTCTTCACATCAGAAAACACATATTTAGAGAGAAACATTGAGTGCGATGTATGTGGAAAGCCTACACCCAAAGTAAAAGTCCTTGCATAAGAACATACATACTCAGTGGATTGAACACCCGGCCTAGAGATGGGAGGTCCTGGGTTCAAATCTGGCCTCAGACACTTCCCAGCTGTGTGACCCTGGGCAAGTCACTTGACCCCCATGGCCTAGCCCTTACCACTCTTCTGCCTTGGAACCAGTACACAGTATTGAGTCTAAGATGGAAGGTAAGGGTTTAAAAAAAATGCATACTACAAAGAAATCTTAAGAATGTAATAAATGTGGGAAGGCATTCCTCTGCATCTCAACTACTTACTCAAAATGAAAGAATTTCTAATGGAAAAACCACATTAATATAATCATTGAAGCAATACTTTTCTCTAGAAGGGTCTCCTTGATAGGTTTTCTCTTAGTAATAGTGATCCATTTCTCATTAGAAGGGTGGTTGGCTAGAGATGCAAAGGAGGCATGTACTTTAATCAGTAACCAGTAAATTGAGTTCCCTTGACCAAATATAATTGTTAACAGGGAGTTTTTTTATTGGGGAGAGGAGAGTCATTGATGACAATGGTGTATCCTAATAGTTTAGGGACCATCAATAAAACAAAAACTAGTCTGTGTGGAGCATAGAACTTCCTAAATATGCTTCCAACATGATGGATAGGGGAGAGACAGTTTAGTCAGGTAGATGCAATGAGAGCAGTTTAATGACTGCTTGAATGGTTATGAAGAATTTAAAAGCAGCTTGGAGAGTGGTCAGACTCCAGTCTCTTGGGGAATTGTGCAGAAGGAATCTTGTTCCATCTAACATTTTTATCATTGTCTTGAGGTAATATAGGTAGTACTCTGTAATGTTAAAGCACCCTCTACATGCAATCTCTTATTTAAAGGCATAGATGATCTGCTTATCCAGTTGATTGCTGAACCAGGAAAAGGTTGCTTTGCTTTGTCCTTTCCCCTTAATCCCCTTTGAGGGAAGCTGGGAATTTCCTGAAGGTTTGGTGAGTCAAGTGTGTATCTCAAGAAGAAAGAATAGGTGGAACCTAGGACAGGTAGTAAAGACTTTACAAATATGGTGCTTCCAAGAGTCCTATGCTGATTGCCATTGTGGAAGTCTTGCTGAACCCCTTGATGGCATTGACCTTCTCTATTCTTGTCTTTGGATCCCCAGGACCTATAACCTAAAGCCTGGCACATGGTGTAACAGTGAAGATGAACTAACTAGGGAAACAGGTTTACTCTTCTGAGCAGATCCATGTACTAAGTATTGCGTGCCAATTGCCTAATCATGAAAGTGTTAAAGATGTATTCAGAAGCTGACTAATGAGCAACGAACTCTTGGACCAGACTTAGGGATATTTCAGATTTCTGATGTTTCACATGATTGATTTCTGAATCCCTGAATTCGATGGGGCTCAAATTTGGTGGAACTCAAACCTCTCCCCTTGTCTGAAGTCTGGAAGGCTGGCGTGTAATTTCTGTAGCTTGTTTGTAATGGCAAAGATACAAACTCAACATTTGAATGAGATGGTGTCAGGGCCATAGAGGAGGTAGGACTTCCTTCTGGTCGGGGCACTGTTTATGCCATTATGTTGGTATCCTTTCTTTTCCTTGTTGCTGATTGCCAATATGATGCTAGCGTTTCCATCACATCACCTGTTTGATTGACAATCCCACATCCCCCATTCCTAGAAACCTCAGTAAAATTCAGTTCAGCTGTCTGACAATCCCTCTCTCTATCCATCAGAGGAGGAGCTGGCAGGCTGGACGTGATGCTGAAGAATCCTGTGTCTGTCTGTTTTCTCTACCTATGTCCTTTCTTAATCTTTAACCCTTCCACCCCTATTCCCTCAGTCCCCAGCTTCCCTTCCAGGTGCTCAACCCATACAAGCTGCTACAATAATAATAGACTTAAATGACCACCCAAAGTGATCTGCATTCACTAGCTAAATCAGCACTTGCCACTAATTAAGAATCACCCAAGTGAAAGATAGGAACTTTTTTTCCCTATCTTTTTCTCCCTACAAAAAGGCCATCTACTAAGGCTCGGGGTGTCTGGTTCTGATGGGACCCCAGTCTGGCTTTATTGTGAGCCGGGCCTCCTCTCAATAAACTTTGTTCTTACATACTTGCATGTCGTATTTCCCATTCGATTAGCTGCTTTTGGAGGGTGTTACAAATGAAGGGATCTCTGGACCATCATCCTGAGGTGAAGATCCACCACACCCAGGCCTGAGGCAAAGACCTATATGAAAGTATAATAGTATGTTTTATAGGTTTTTTTACAGCTAATTAGCAGACGCCATTAACAGGGCAGAAAATACATGGGATACTAAAGAACATGCAAGGGTGTCTGGGAAAGAGGGTTTGGAACATTTGCTATGAAGTCCTGAAAGATCAGGGCAAGGGTACCTATGCTACTACTTTGGTCAGAGTAACCTCTCTTGGCCAGTTTTCTGGGGAGCCTATAGTGGCTAAATCTTCAGTGGATGGTCTTCCAGACCTGGTCATGCCAAGGTTGTTTTCCGATGGCCCATCAGGCCAGCTGTGTGCTCTCCACTCCCAATGAGCCCAGCTCCTTCTGTATGGGTTTCAGCTTCCCTAAAGAACTCCACAGACCTGGCATGTTTATTGCTCCAGCAGAAGCTCTTCGCAGTTAGTTGCTATAGTATTCTAATGCACCAAAAGATATCCTTTCTAATCCCATGATTAATATTCTATTATTGTAGTTGATATCTTGTACACAGTTAGTGTAATGACTGGGTCGAACTCTTTCTAAAAATCCCAATTGCAGTTATTTATCTAAAGGATTTCATGTCATCGCTTGGTTCACGATCAACAATATAGAAAGGGAATAAAACAATTTTCCTTTCCTTTCCCGGCTGTTCGACATATATTCAGAGGTGTGTTGAGGATCATTTCTTCACCCAGAGGGCCATCTTTATGAGATAGGTGCAATCCAGGACAGGCATTCTCTTTCCAGAATTCAGAACACAAATACACGATCAATAATCGTGTCTGATTACAGCATTTAAAGTCAGATCCACCTTGTCTTCTCTCAAATGCCATCTTTCAACGAATGACTTGATTGAACGATTGAGCTGCCTGTGTCTGATGCTCCAGTGTTCTGTACAGAGTCTTTGCCTCAGACTGAACAATAAACTATCAAGCACCCATGACGCCCCCTGAATAGGAGTGGGTTGCCAGTTATACCAATAATAGACTGTGAGCCAATGACACCAGATGGATCCAGAAATGAGGTGAAGGTGAACCTGGAGGCCCCTGTGTCCAGCAAGCAATCATAGACTCATCTATTGTCACACAAATAATAGAGGCACAGGGGGAGACAGAGGCCCCAAAAGGGTTCAGAAAAAGACAAATTCTATCTCTGGCTGTGAGTCCTCATCCCACCCATTCCTTCATGCACTCTGAGGGCAGTTGAAGTCCCTCCTTGCTGCCTCTGGACCTGGGAAGGAGGGTGTATCCCTTTTTCATTCTCTTTCTGTTTCTCATGACACTGTCAAGCTAATGTCTACCATTTCTCCACAGTAGTAACATTCTAGGGACTCCCTCTGTCCACCTTAAGATTCAAATGGCCGTGCAAGTGCTCTTCAAGCCCTGATTATTCTCCTTTCCCTTTTCTCTCTCAAAGACGTTCAAAGCTGCGGCTTCTGTTCACCAATAAGTGTTCCAAGAAGTAGGCCCTGATTTCTGAGGATGCTTGGTTGACCAAAGCTCTGTTTAGAATTCTGGCATCCCTAGGGGCTCTTGGGTCAAGCCCTGCATAGCTTTCATCTCCTTTGCAAGGAAGGGCCTTTGCAAGGAAGGCTCCCCATGAGTGCCCCCATGACTCCTATCAGAGTTTCTCTACAGGTGAGTTAAGGTCCCAGAAGGGACTTGGAGGCGACCAATGTGGACCTGTATTTCCGGAATAGCTGACCTATGGGGAGTTTTTTTAACTGCAGTCTTTTCTCCAGGGGAAAGTAACATGTCTAAAAGAGCTGTTAGCATCTCCCTCCCCACCACCATGTTGGATTGTAGCCCCTAAAAAGAGCTATAAAATGGATCACTGAGGATGGATCTTCTTCAAGGCTAGGGATCTAGACTCATGAGGTTGACAGATCAGAGGGTCTAAAGGGGTGATGGACAAGGACAATGGCTAGTCCTGTGTCCGTAGGTCCAATCCATTCTTAGTGGGAAGACTCCTGCTGTCTCCTTTCTGGGGTCATATTCAGGAGGAGATGGCAGGCCGTAGGGGGCAGAAGGCTTTCTTTGCTTCCCTCACTCTGCCTGCTTCTTTTCTCTGGCTATTTCCTAGGCACAGTGTTTTAGCTAGTCCAGCCCAACACCTCCAATTCCCCATTTACTTTGGACATCTGTCTTGCAAGATTTTTATCATTAGACTTCTAAATTCTGGCCAGAAGAAGCCATCTGAAGAATTACGGGCCAATTGAGACCACATTTTTAGAAGCTTGGCTTCTCCACCTTTTGTCAGGCCAGGCTGAACAGGAAGTCTAGCCTGGCCCCAATCTTGCAGGGGTTTCCCAAGTGTGCTGTCACATGGAATGGAGCTCAGCTCACTTCCCCTCTTCTATCGGAGAAGAGAAAAGAACTCAGCAGCTATTTCTAGCAAATGGACAGCTTCTGTAGCTGAGCTAAGAATTTCTCTAGCATAGAATCAGAATGGGGGGATAGCAAGTTTCTGATCTGCAGATACAGGTGTCTGAGTTTGGAGGTGACCCACAAGAATCTAACTGAGCCAGGATACGGGTGAATAGCCAATGTAGAATGCTCCTAGCACTCTTACAGGCTTCTCTTAAAGTCACATCATTCACACCAGTTCAGAGCTCAAAAAGAAAGAGGACAAACATGAAACAACCACCTGGGAGGGAAAGGATTCCTCTCAGCTTGAATAAGCAAGTCCCAGTCAGAGTACATTTACTCTGTACGTTTGAGCCTCACTCAAAACAGAAACAAGAACAAAGATCCCGGGTTAGGGTTGCTCTCTCAGAATTGAGAGTTGCCTTCCTTGAGGGAAAACCATCCTCCGTTATGGGGGGAATCTTATTTGTCCAAGTATTCTTCCTCAAAATGAGGGAGCTCTTGACCAAAATGCCTACATTTCCCTAGATTTTAACAAAAAGAAAACCAGCATTCTGTCAAACGCAAATGGACCTAAAGCCAGAAGCTGAAACAGACCTCATCACAGGAAAGGGCTCCCAAGAGGAAGGAAGAAGGAGGATGCTAAGGGTGGAGGTTTAATCGAACCCAGAAGGGGAGGGATCAAAGCAGGAGAGGAATACAGAAGTGGGGTTCCTCAGGGAGGAATCCAGACATGGCCAAGTTTTACTCTTTCTCATGAGAAAGAGGGAGATCCCAAGGCGTGGGTCCAGATACAAGCATTTCATAGATTCCTGATGTGAGCCCCCTCCCTTCTCTGTTCGCTATCCCATGGTCTGGGGTTGAACTTACAATTTCGTGTGAAAGTCTAGCCACTTAGAAAAGGAAGGTGACTCAGCAGGAGCCCCATCACAGTGTGGGCTCCATCACGAGTTTCCACAAGCTGGGGGGGAGGGGGGAAGAGAAGAGTAGGAAGCTGTGGCTGTGTCCTTGGGAGTGGCTCTTCTGACTTCTAAAGGTCAGAGGAGATAAGAAGGTAGGATAGCTTAATGGTTTGCTCTCTTTGAGATAAGAGATAACAGAATGCTCTTGAGAAGTTTGTTTGTTTGTTTGTTTGTTTTTAAACCCTAAGCAGGTTTTCCTTCTCTAATGGAATCCCACCCTGAGAAGAACAAATTGATTCTTTTCCTTCCACACAGTTGCAAATGCAATTTTCTTGTGGTCGCCATATCAGAAAGTCACAGGGTTGATAAGTGCTGAAACCTTCTACAGAAGAGTAAATCAATGGGGTTGCTGTCCTCCTGACTTCCTGATAGCTTCTTAGTCAAGAATCTTCTTTCTCTCCTCTTCTCTACTTCCTTAGCAAATACTTCAGAGACCTAAAACATAGGGCCTTTGGACACAATAACCAATTTGTTGAATTAACCAAGTTGGAACAGGACTGATAACTGTGACGTGACCTGCTGCCACTGTCTGCCCCTGACATCCGCCAGGTGTCAATGTGTGATGGTTTTTGCTTAATAACAAGCTCTCAAGCCGGGTACAGAGTGAGCACTTTTCCCAATGTCCATTTTGGCCTCCTCAAATCTTTCCTCTGCTTTTCTCTCTTTCCCACTTGCTGTAATTCTGTCCTGCTTCATGTCAGTTGTGTCTCCCAGTCAAAGAACCCTGCCTGGGCCTGATCACAGGGGCGGTAGCAGACCCTGAACATAAATGCCTCAGGAATACCACCATCTCCCTCCCCCCACCCCAAACCCATCAGAACTTCTTCCAGCCTAGCCCCAAAGTCATCATTGAGGGGAGAGATTATTGGGAAGGGCTCCACTTTCCTCATCATCACCAGCCACTGCTGACCATCATCCCAGCAGATAGCTATGGAAGGAGCCAGCCATCCCAATCAACTGCTAAGCCACTGTTGCAAACAGGACAGGCAAGCCAGCCTAGCAGAAACACCAAGGCACCCTAAAGAAGGGTTGGAAGGCAATATGTTCCAAGCAAGTCAAACCACCACCACTACCTTGAACACCAAGTCCCCTCAGCTCCTGATGGAAGATATCCCAGGACCTTGAACTCAAGAGCCTTGGAATTACTATGCTTCCAGTCCAGTCATCATCTTGGAAAACAATCCCAGGGGAGATACGGTGTGGTCATTAGGCCTATAAGGGCTAAAGCCACAACTGCTGAAGACCTAGGAAAGAAAGTCTTTGATATGAAAGTCATTGATTCTGTCAGAGTTCGAAATCAGAAACTGCTGTTTTTATCAGTACAAATGACCCGAAAGACACATTGCCATCTGCTTTGGTGCTGCACCCTAAGATCCAGGGTTTTTTCAATAATTAATAATAATAGCTAGAAAGTGTATAGTGCCAACTATGTACCACACACCACAGTAGTAAAGAGCTTTACAAATATTATCACATTTGATCCTTACAACAACAGTGAGAGTTGCTTTTTTAATCTCCATTTTACAGAGAAGAAGACTGAGGCCCAGAGAGATTAAATGACATATCCAGGGTCATTCAGCTACAAATACTTTGGATGCTAAATTTGTAAGGGATAAAATATTAAAGGTTGGACTAAATTTATGAGAAATGTGGTCATCAAAATTAATTACTCAAGTCAGAATGGCTTTTATGGTAGTTTATTTACAAAATAGAAATAATGAAAGTAAAGGAGAGAGAGAGAGAGAGAGAGAGAGAGAGAGAGAGAGAGAGAGAGAGAGAGAGAGAGAGAGAGAGAGAGAGAGAAGAGAGAGAGAGAGAGAGAGAGAAAGATAATTTCTCTGGCCTGGTCCAAACCAGGTAGGGCTTCAGAGGCCCCAGCAAAGATGGGGCCCAGAGGTAAATTAAACAAGGGTTCTAGCCACAAGACCTCCTCCAACATGAGGAGACTTTCTGGAGGCTAGTACCTTCAGAAAAGCCAGGAAAAGGAGTCAGCCTTTTCACTCACCCACATGGTGATTGTGGAAAGAAAAACTGAAGCAAGTTTTGGATCTTCTGCGACTCAGGTGGAACAAACAGCAGTTGGAATGTTAGAGAGAAGATATTGACAAGAATTACAGTTGGTGGGGGGAGGGGCAACTGGGAGAGTGACAATTGGTCTCCTGACTCTCTTGTTCCTGGCCCTCAGACTGGAAGGAGCACTCTCTCCCTGTCTTGGGATAGAAGTATCTCTATTCCTGGATTTCCCCAAATGAGTGCTCTACCTGGATCCCTGTGCTTATGTCATCAAACAAAAGGACTTTAGGGGAGCAGTTTGAACTATATTATAATATAATATGGTCTTTAGGGGCATCAGCCCGAAGAGACAGGCCCAACCAGCTCTGAAAGTCAGAACTTTTCCTCCTCTTACTGTCTACTCTTAAAGACTTTGAACTTAAGAAAATTAGCACAAATTAGCATAGACAGGAATAAAAGAAACCCTTCTGAGAAAGACTCAAACCCAATTTAGGGAAATTCTGATTCCCTCTTCCCTGATGCCCTCCCAAATCCAAACTTGTTATTAAATTCATCTTTATTTTAATAATCACAGTCAGATAAGAGGACTGTCACTTCAGGGGAACACAGAGAGAGCTGAACCCAAGGACAGCCATTCAATCATAAATGATCCTTATGAGACCCCCGACTGGGCGACCTTGGTCTAGGGGGAGGCTTGTCCCTCAGGGGGAATCTGTGCTTACCTGCTTTGGGGTATCTTCAACATCAATCAATAGAGAAGACATTCCCTCAGGCTATCATGGGCCCATTTCTCAGGAAACCCAATTTTAAAGATAGCCTCTTAGCAGGAGGTATCTCCTTTTACCATATTCCCTCTGTCCCTTCACCCCCTCCATTCCCTGTTACAAACCTTCCATTATCCCTTGTATCCTCTACAATCCCTTTAAATATTACACAATCCTAAGGGAAGATCTAAGAGCAGTCTGAGTGTAACATTTAAATTTAGTTTCTCTGTCAAAAGTATTATATTTTTAGAGGTTTATTAAAGATTAATAAATAAAGAAAATATAAAATAAGAAAGCATGTGCAACCTACATTTTGCTGGCTAGGTAGAGAGCCACCTGTCCCTAGAAGCGGAAGCCAAGAGAGAGAAAAAAGGCTGAAGGAGGCAGAGCCAGTTTAAATAGCCATTGTGTTCTCGCACTCAGATGAGGACTCAGGGAGATTATAGGGCAATCTGGGAACTAGCAAGGACTTCTGGGGATTGAAGTCTGGGGGTTCAAATCTCCATTTTTATATTAGGTCCCAAGCTGGAACTCATCCAAGGCCAAGTTCAAAGGAGAAAAAACTGGTCACAGGAAGTTACCACCATTTTTAAAGACAGTTCTTTGTGTCACTTCCTATGCCTTCCTTTCACTTTTACACGGACCAATTGCAGCTTTAGCTTTACTTTGGACTGCCCAGGGTGCAGTCAGTAGTTTTTGATTTGTCACTCACTAGCACATGTAGGTCTTAGACCTCCCTGCTCCCACTTAAGGATTAAGTGGGAGTGTTTACATTCCTGGTGGCTAAAATCTTAAAAATCAGCAGGGGAGAGTTAATCCCATCTTCACGAATCTGAACTCAGGGCTTACTTACCCAACTCTCTATGCACTGTAGAGAGCCCTTGGCTGCCTTTCTGACTTGAAACTAAAATATTCCATGTGCTCTATCTCCCATAAGAATGAACTCCACATAAACTGGGACTGCCTGCCTTTTCAGTGTGTATTTGCACATAATAAGATTATATAAATGCTTTACTTACTCATCTTGTCTCCCCCAATAGAATAGAAGCTCCCTGGGGTCAGGAACTATTTTCTTTGCATCATGCCTGTCACACTTAGTAAAGTACTTGGTGACTGACTGAAACCCAATTATCATTGAGGGGAAATCTTCATTCAGTAAAATGTATTGGGGAAAGTCAGGCAAAGTTATGACCATAGGGGTGTCAATTTGAAATCTGAAGATCCCAATTTTGCCCCTGTCCCCTGAGAACTCACCCTGAGGGAAGTCCCAGCTTCACCCATTTTAGACTGAACAATAGACCTTAAAGTACTTAATGATCCCAGTTTAGATGGGGCTAGCAGACCTAATCAAATGCTAAGAACCCTTTTATTCTTAGAGGTTTCCTCCACTGGATTAGAGATCCCTTTCTAAGAAGACCAACCCCTGGGCATGAACTATCCTTTTAGTATCCATAGTAACTAACCACTCCCTGATACGCCCGCCTCTGGCCACAGCCTCTTTCCCAAGTCTGCTTACAACCTGTCTGTGTAGGTTTTATGCCCTGAGCCCCGAGTTCCTCAAAAGGTATATACGATCCCTCTGTTTTATTGTTTCTTTGGAGAATCATCTCACTAGGTGCATTCTCCCAGAGATACTGTCCCCAAAGCCCCAGGGTTTTGACACTGTGTAGTTTGTGGTGCTTGGCTCTGTGATGGTAGATGATTATATTGGACCTCTTTCTTTCCTGATTAAAGACTTGGTTTTTCTGACTACTTTAGTAGTTCTGTGTTAAATTTAATTATTGTTTGAACTGAATATTAAATTGGTGGTTGCCAGGGATTTAATTTCTAAATCCCAAAATGAATTACTAAAGTAAATGTAAGTTATGATATTTACAATAGAGGGAAGATACTAAGGAAGAGAGAAAAGGAGGAAGAGAGAGAGAGAGAGAGAGAGGGAGAGAGAAAGAGTTTCAGCTTCCTCTGAACCAGTTAGAAATTTTAAGGCACTAGCCAAGGGGAAAAGGAGTGTCAAGATGATGGGCCTTTCCCAGAGGCCCACACCTACAGAAAGGGCAAGGAAGTCAGTCTTTTACACTCACCACAGTGACCATCTAAAAGGAAAGCAGTCTGAAGTCTCCTGTACAAGCTCCTCCAGGGGTCCAGTTGCACAGCCAAGTGTCTTCACTCCAAGTCTGAGTGTCTGTCTTCCCTCCAGCTCCAAGTGACTGATCCTTCACTACAAGCTCAGGTGACTGATCCTCTTCAGTCTTTGTTTCTTCTATTTAAGACCTTTTTCTCTTGTGTCACCTCCCCTAAATTTCATGTCTATCAGTCACAGCAGATGCTCCTCTCCAGGATTGCCTACTCTTTCACACATGGGTCACAGACCTCCCACTCAATGCATGAAATGGGTGTTCCCACCTTTTTGTGGTTAAAATGGGTATCTACTTTAAATACTGGATTTACACTTCAGGGATTAAAATATAAAAATAGACTGGGGATTACAATTCAATCTTCCCAATAAAGGAAGAGCTAAGTATCTTTCTTCATTGTTATAATTAGGAGATAGGCAAATCCAATCTTCACATCTGTGTTTTTCCAAGTTGACAGGGGAGATGTTACAGGACATCAGATCTGTGAATCTTGAAATTTCTCAGACTTGTGAATATTAAAAATTTCCCCATTGGGGAATTCTCCAGTGGAACAATTCCCTACTGGGAACATTCCCCATTTGGACAGTGAGAACTCTACTTAGATCAGAAATGGGAAGACCTCTACTCCACCCATACTTAAGACTGTTTTAGGGAAGAAAACTCCTTGCTGAACAATGAAAGTACTTAAACCCATACTTATAATGAGGCAAAAAGTTCTTTAAGCCATGCCTATTTTTAGAATTAATACAATAGGATGCTAAGTACCTCTAAAGGTCAGGCAACTTGTGAATTTACAAGGAGCAAAGAAAGAGGTGAAAACTTATTCAGAAGTTTTTTCTGGTTCAAACTTACTAAAGGGATTAGTCGACTCAGCTGTGAATTCAGAATGGGCTGTCCTTTGGAAAACATCTACTGTGATTGGTAGATGGAAGAACTTAGGGGAGGTGACATAGGAGAAAACCCCCTATATAAGAAAAAGGGATTAGCTTGAGAAGGAGCTCTGGAGAGACAGGCTCTAAGGAGGGTCTCTTGAGAAAGAATCTCTTGGAAGAAATCTTTAAGAAGTCTCTCAAGGGAGGCTGACTCTGGCTGGAACTCCCTCTGGGGAGACTCTGTCCCCCAGAATCCTCGCTTGAACAGATCTCATGGTGAGTGATTAAGGACTGACTGGTTTCTCTCTTAAGGCTTAGGCCTGGGTTGGCCAGGGCTGCCCTGGGCCGGCCTATTCTTTTCTCATTAATTCCTTTTCTCTCTCCTTCTCTCTTTCTTTAATTCCTCATTGTATTATTAATTAAATTCTCTATAAAACCCAGTTAACTTGGGTATATTTCATAATTGGGAATATTTCCCTGGCGACCACATTATATTTGATTTAAAAACAAAACACTGTAATTAAAACATATTTCCTGTGGTCAAATTTACTCACCCACTCTTTTAACTACTACAATTTAAGTCTTCCACTATTTTAGTCACTACAGCTTATGACCTCAACCATTTTAATTATTACAGTTTATGGCTCCCACTCTTTTAAATCTTACAGTTTATGGCTCCCACTCTTTTAAATGCCACAGATCTGAGGTGGAAGGAGGTTCTTATCTAGCCTTCAAATTAGGGGACACCATAGATGCTTTTGCCTGAGAGACAAATGACCAAAGCAGTGAAACAAAGAGCTCTCCAAAGGGCAAAAAAAAGCCCACAAAATAAAGAGTAGCTTTAAACTTGTCCCAATTTCCTATGAATCCCAAAGTAAATATATTTGCAATATCTTCTCTTACATCTTTCCTTTCCAACCTTCTTCAATATCAGTCCTCTCTACACATTTATGCACCTAAGTAGTTTCAGGGGGCCTCTCTTGAGATTTTGAGAGCAGGGTAGGTTGTTTTTTGTACTTCCTGCCCTCAGGATCCTAATGCTGAATGAAGCTTAGTTTACTACACAGAGGATAGGAAAAAACATAGTCTCTTCAATCTCAAGGAGTTTTCATTGTCCTCACATATTTAAAATTAAAACAGGTAAGTCAAAAGATGATTTAAGGAGGAAACAAGAAGTGACTGGAAGTATCTGGAAAACCATCCAAGTCAGTGAACCCTGGAAATGACTGTGAATACAGGCCTGTACCTAGAATCAAAGAACCCAGTTCAAATCCTGTCTCAGTTATTTACTGAGTGATCCTGGGCAAGTCAATTAACCTCTGTCTGCTTCATTTTGCTCAACTTTAAAATGTGGATCATAATGGCACCCAGCACAGGGTTTTATAAGGATCAATTGACATATGCAAATCCCTCCTATGTTCCATGTCCTGCCTACTCTCCATGCCTGAAACACACACCTTCCTACCTTTCCCTTCTGGGAATTCTCAGCTTCTCCTAAATCTGATTAGGGGAAAAGGACAAAACCAAGCCCCCTTTTCCTGATCCATCAAAAAGTTTTAGAAGCATACCACCTCTACAGGACTTTGTAATGAGAGCACATGTTATGTTATTTTAGTGTTTTACATAGGGTGTACAGGACTTGACTGCATGGGTCACCAAAACACTAGAGCCTGCTCATGCACTGTGTGGTATAAGAGACAGTATGTGTGCATGAACCTCTCACAGGCATATTGCCAAATTGTGTTGACCATGGAGTTTCTGGGCAAAGTCTGGGAAAGTGGTCTATCAGGCCTAGGAAGGGGGTCTTGCCAACCCTAGGAACAACTTTAATGCATAACCCCAAAACAGCCTACATGAATACCCGGGTACTGTTCTGTGTTTGTTTACCCCTCCTCATAAAAAGAGACTCTTGTAGGGAGGATGACCCGGGAAATGGACAATTCATTACTGAGTTGTAGGTTGTATATAATAAACGCCTTTCTTTTCTTAGCCACTCTGGCTCGTCTGGTCAAATTCTTTGGTATCTCCTTTGGGCTTCTGGGAAAACGTCTTCTCCCTGTTGTCATCTAACATACATGTTATCTCAAAACGATGGTAAAAATGTTAAATGGAAAAGGGGTAAGCACAAATCCCTAAAGGTACCCGAGTGCTGCCCTCCTCCCAAGCTACTCCAGCAGTCAACAAACTCTCAATTTTACTTACCTAACTATAGTTTTTGTTCTATTGTGGTCCCTTTACTTTTTGGACACACTGTTGTCACTTACTACTGAATCTCCTGTCCCTAATAAAAAGTGCCCTTGTAATAATTAAATATTGTCAAGAAAAATAAGTCAACACACTGGTTACTTGTGAAATGATTTGCCATGATTAATTGAAGGCCTTTCCATATGCCCTATATTTCCATGGTTCTATTAGATTTAAATTACTATCCAATAACTCCAAATATTATATTTTATAAGATTTATTATTAATCATTTAAGTAGAAGAAATAAAAGAACAAAAATCTGAAAGCCTAAGAAAAGGCACGTGAGTCAAATTCTCCTGCCTGGCACTCACCCAACCTCTACAAACCATGTTCCTGGGAAAAGGAGAGCATTAGGGCAGAGCTACATAAAACTTATATCTTCCCTACATTAGTACGGTAGCATAAATATGCAAATGGGATGCTGGGAGAGTCCTGGGGTGGAAAATTCTAATTATACAGTTCCTTTCTAATATTAGGTAAATATATCAAAGAGTCCCTTTCAGGGAAAAGTGTAATTTTGATGATTTTATTAATGAGGTTCCTTTCTAGCATGAATTCTTTCAGGTTGATTAAGTGCTGAGAATCAGGGGAAGGCCTATCCACATTCATGACATTCTAAGTTATCTCTCTGGCATGTGTTCTCTTATGCAATGAAAGACCTGTATTCTGAGTGAAGGCTTTCCCACATTCACCACATTCATAAAGTTTCTCTCCAGTATGAATACTACCATGACGAGTCAGATCAGACTTCTGAGAGAAGGCTTTCCCACATATTCTACATTCATGAGGTTTTATGCCCGAATGAGATCTCCGGTGCAGACAAAGTTTAGAGCTTTGTCGGAATGTCTTCCCACACTCACTGCATTCAAAGGGTTTCTCTCCAGTATGAGTTCTATAATGCAGAGTCAGGGTTGTGCTCCGGGGAAAAGCTTTCCCACAGTCACTGCATTTAAAAGGTTTCTCTCCAGTATGAATCCTATAATGTCGGATAAGATCTATCTTCTGGCGGAAAGCCTTTCCACATTGGCTGCATTCAAACGGTTTCTCTCCAGTGTGAATTCTGTAGTGTAGTGTAAGACTTCCTTTCTGCTGAAAAACCTTTCCACATTCACTGCATTTATAAGTTCTGTTTTCAATACAAATACTAGAGTCTTGATGATGATGACCTGTCTTCACACAATTACTCAACTCATTACATTTTCTTCCTGTACCAGCTCTCTGGTGTAAAGCAAGTTTGTTATTCTGGAGGGAAGAAATCCCACTTTCATGAACTTTCTCTTCAGCATGAATTCTATATTTGTTAACGTGGTCCAAATCATAACCCAAGGTTTTCGGACATTTGCCAACCTTAGAATACTTCTTCGGATAAGTTTGATTATAGTGTCCTTGGTCTGAATACACGGTGAAGTTCTCTGCCTGGTTATTTTTATGGAGATTCAAAACTACCGAGAGTTCTTGTTCTGGAAAAAGGCCTGGCTCTGGGCTAGAATTCTGGCTGGATTGACTGTGTTCAGAGGCGCTCACTTCAATGGCAGGTTCTGTTTGGATTCCTTTGACTTGTCTAAAAGGTTTCTCCTCCTCGCTCTGCTCTTTCTTTAACCTGCCATTATACTCCCAAGCTTTCCCCAGCTTGGACATTCGAGGATCATACCACAAAAATGGTTGCTGGGAAAAGTCTTCCATAGAAAAGCTCATTTTTGAAGTTGAGTCCTTGCTCTGAGGCCTGGTGTCCCAATCTGAAGAAAAGCAAAAGTACAAATAACACCTTTCCCTTGAATGAATAAGCTTTTGTCTCTACATCACTTTCCCAATACTCTGGCTGTTAAAAACAATATATATAACTTTCACATGAAGTGAATTTGCATTTACCACGTTTATACTTTCACATGACCCCTGTTATGGTTTAAATTATTCCGAGACTGATTTTGTGTAAGAATATCAGTTTATTGATTAGGCCAGCATCATAACCAACAAAGTGACAGGCCACTGACCCTCTTAATGGTCAACGGCAGAGCTTTAGGAGCTTACTATTAACACCCCCCCCCCCCCGCCCCCGAATATCCTACCACATTTCTAATTTCTCAAACTATACATCCCTCCCCATTCCCATGACATGGGGCTCAGAACAGAGGAAAACAACCTCATCCCCTTCATTTATCAACCAAATTTGTTAGAAGAATACCTAAAGACAAAGAAAATGCAAAAATCGGTCAGCAGACTGTATAGAATCTCTGACCCAGAAATACACAGTAATCATCCTTTATCTCTAAATAGAAATTACATAGAATGTAAAAAAATAATTCTCATACCCAATAATGTTATAGTAGACCACTATACCAAAACTGAGGAAGATGATATTAAATGATTGGAAATATGAATGATTGCTGGCTCTCCTACATCAATACCAACAAACATAGCTTGAAGTATTGGGTGGGGGGATTAATCATTTGAATATCACCCTTGGGAGAGTCCTGAGAGCATAATCACTGGGGTTAAGAGGTGGAAATAATGTGTGCCTCCTAGACGGAAGAATTCCACACTGCTTTCCAAAAAGATGGAAACTGTGTGAAGTACAATATTTAGGGAACCTGTTCCCGTACCCAAGTGGCAGGACTGAAGAGTCACAGAATCACATGTCCCCTGGCGTGGTCCCCTTCAGCACGTGCATCCTGGGTGAAATGGCCATGGAGGGAGAAGCAGATGTTTCGGAAAGCCAGCTTTTCTCAGCTGAAGTGTAAGAAGCTCAGAGCTCTTTCTTTCTCCAGATCAGTCTCTGAACCGATTGTCTCTGGCCTGACTCTCTCCCTGAGCCCTCTTATCTGAGTTCTGACAAGTGGCTGAGAGCGCCAGCTGCAAGGGAGGATTGGGTTTTTATCTAAAGTTAGAAAGGCTGAAACCGATTTCTCCCTTTCTCTCCCTTCACTAATAAGTGCTTATAAAGCTAGTAGTAAGCCTCCAGATTAATGTTTACTTAAAATAAACAATTCAAACCAGCCACTTACAGTGGAATAGCACTTCTTATTCTGAAACCCCAATAGAATCTGCTCATCATTCCTGTCGATACCAATGGATTATGGAATAAAAGATGAGACACCACCACCCAACAGAAGTAGAGGGGCAGGGGACAAATTACTGGTAGGATCTGGTGGAGGGAGAAGAGCTCATGATCAAAACAGTCACTGAGAGGATAATACATGTGCCCATTTTCATTGGGCTCACAGATAAATAATCAGCTGACGGGTTTTCTGGATTTAACAGTCTGGTACTCACTCATAAACTCATCTGGCCAGATAGTTCTTAGGATGCTGCCCCTTGGAATCCAGTGTGATTCCCCCGACTCCAGTTGAGAGATCATGTTGAGATTAGAAACTGCAAGGCCTAAACGTGGGAAGTGGCAAAGTGGTGGAAAGGGAGAGTTACCTCAAAATTTGAGCCTCATCGTCCCCTGGAAGCAAGATAGGAAGGTCCAGGGAGTCTGGAGCCCTGGAGGACCTTATAGAAAACATCTGTAGGGTGTAAATGGGAATTCTTTATTCCTGTTCTAATTTAATAGGGGACCTGGAGGTCCTTTTGCCATAGAGATGTGTAAAGATATACCAGCCCACAATGAAAGGAACTAGAAACAAGAGAGACAGGAAATGATGTAGAGAAGAATAGAAAAAAGGCCATCGAGAGGACTGAGGAGGGGGCTTGATCGGAGCTGATCTTGGGACACACTTGATTGGGATTGGTCTTGGATTGGGCTGGACCTTTGTGGGGTGATTGTTATTGATCAGTTGGGACTTTTTTCTAATGGCAGATAGAAGCAGATATAGGGAGTTATAAATATTCATAGGTAGCTAGTTACGCAATTTATCTCTTTCTTATATTTCCCTCCTTTATTACATTTTCATTCAAACAAAAATTATTAAAAGCTGCTCTCTTATTTTGTCACACTCCTACCTGGCTCACCAATTAAACGTAAGGGTTAAATTAGGAGGAATTAAATTAGTGGGCTGGTATATCTTTACACATCTCTATGGTAAAAGGGCCTCCAGGTCCCCTATTAAATTAGAACAGGAATAACGAATTCCCCTTTAAAAGGCTGCTCTGGCTGGTTTTCCAGGGGAAGATCGAGGAATGGAACGAGGGATGGAGAGGGAGTTCGAAAGCCAAGGAGTTCATTTGAGTCATTCAATACTGAGGTGTCTGGGAGCTTGCCTCACTTCAAATATTTCCCCTGAGCCTTTGGAAAGCCCATCTGGCCTGGAGCATCTGATTTCCAAGCACACAAAGCAAGAGCCCTTTGGCTGGAACCAGGGAACACAAGCACCAGGCCTTTGACCTATCAATGATTAACTCATTTTTATCAAATAAAATTAATAATTTTTACAGGCCAAAGAATCACTATTAGATATCTAGGCAGGGCCCAGAAGAGGAAGTAGATCCCCTTCCATGGGCAGATCCCAAGGCCCAGAAGAGCCCTCCTCACCCAGGCAGACCAGGTTCCTGTAGTTCTCCAGCATCACCTCCCAGTACAGCTCCTTCTGGGGAGGGTCCAGGAGCCTCCACTCCTCCCAGGTGAAGTCCACGGCCACATCCTTGAACGTCACGGAGGCCTGAAAGAACATATAAATGGGCTCAGCCCAGAGGGCCCTGGGAGGGGAAGGGAAGTGGGCAGGAAGGACAAGGGCTGATTCGGACCCCAGCCTGGGCTCCCAGTGATCAAAGATAAATCATTATAAATATCTGCAACATGCGGTTCATGATTCCTGAATATCATTCCTCTCAGTGTAGGAGTTCCACCGTCCTCAGCCCTAGGGCCCAAACCTCCAAGATGGGTCTGGGCCGGGGCACGTTACAGGGCCCAAAAGAGACACCACTTCCAGGCCCAGAAGGAAGGGACGGTGCCTGGCTGGAAATGGAACCTGATGTCCAGATAGGAAAACTGGGAAACCCAGAAGGACCCGCTTGTTGTCCTGAAGAAGCCCCGAGAGGGGCCCTCGCAAAGGCCCAGCAGGAGCCCCAGGACACTAGGGCTTCAATGAAGTCCTTTGAGTTGAAAAAGGGAAACGAAAGCGAGTTTGGCAGCTGAGTGGATCAAGCCCAGAAGTGGGGAGAGACTGGGGCAGGGAGGCCCAGAGCAGCCTCTGGGACAAGTCCGGGGCCAGGTGACCAGGGCCTGTGGCAGAGGGATGGATGCAAGCAAGAGATGAGCCAGAAAAAGGAATCACTCAAGTTGGTGATGGAGTGTCGATGTGGGCTGGGAAGGCATTTAGAGAACAATGAAAGTGCCAGCCTGGGTCCCTGGGAGGGTGGGGGCTTCCTCCCAGGGATAGGGGAGTTCAGAAACAGGGAATTGGGGGAGACACTGGGTTATGGGGGATGTGGTGAGTGGGGGTCGCCCATGGGCGTTTACAGTGTCCAATTTTAGGAGCTGTGGAGTGTGTGTGTGTGTGGGGGGGGGGGGGCGCCTGCAGCATCTGAGCACAAGAGAAGAGAGCGCAGTACAGGCAAGGATGTGAGCCAGCAAAGGGGTCATAGAAGAGAGGAAGGGTCTGACAGGTAGGAGGAGAGAACCAGGAGGGAGCAAGGAGCAAGGCCTGACATTTGGGCCTGGGCCCAGCCTTCCTGGGTTACCCTCCTGCTTCTGCCAAGTCCTGGCACTCAGCGCCCTGAGGTTTGCTGACCGAATGGCTGCTTGGGCCCTGGAGAGAGAGGGGTGTCTACACCTGGAGCCTGAGACCCCATTTCAGGAGAGAGAGGGGTGTCTACACCTGGAGCCTGAGACCCCATTTCAGGAGAGAGGAGCATCTACACCTGGGGCCAGAGACCCCATTTCAGGAGATGGAGGTGGGTCTACACCTGGGGCCCGAGACTCCATTTCAGGAGATAGAGGTGGGTCTACACCTGGGGCCAGAGACCCCATTTCAGGAGATGGAGGTGGGTCTACACCTGGGGCCAGAGACCCCATTTCAGAAGATAGAGGTGGGTCTACACCTGGGGCCTGAGACCCCATTTCAGGAGATAGAGGTGGGTCTACACCTGGGGCCAGAGACCCCATTTCAGGAGATGGAGGTGGGTCTACACCTGGGGCCAGAGACCCCATTTCAGAAGATAGAGGTGGGTCTACACCTGGGGCCTGAGACCCCATTTCAGGAGATAGAGGTGGGTCTACACCTGGGGCCAGAGACCCCATTTCAGGGGAGAGGCCACTGCTGCTTACCTGGGGGGGCCTGCAGGGGAGGAGCTCAGGGCCCTCTCCACACTCCTCCATGCTCCCCGCTCCCAGGCCTGGGGTGTCCCAGAAGGCAGCGCTGGAAAGGAAAGGGGACCCGGGAAGGGGCTCAGCCCTTCAATCCTTCCTAGCAGCTCCCAGACCCCACCCTGCCTTGGAAATGCCCTCAAGCCTCCTGACTCCCATAAACCTTGGGGGGGGGAGCTTGTGTGCCCGGGACTCAAGTCAGCTCCAGCAGCACCGAGGAAGCACCTAGTGGGTGCCCCGCTGGGTTCTGGGTGCCAGAGAGGCCCGAGGGACAGGGGGACTGGGCTGTGCCCCCTCCCCCCGCATTCCTGGCAATGCCTGGGGGGAGGGGCCCTAGGCTGGGGCCCGCGGGGGACAAGTCCCGGAAATGGGGGGGCAGAGGAGGAGCCTGGAGGGGGAGTGAGGGAGCCCGTGGGGTATCCGTGTGAAAGCAGGGGACTTGGGGGCGGGGACAGGGATGAGGGGAGGAAGAAGAAAAGGAGAAGAGGCTGGGATGTGTTGGGGAGGAGGGGGAAGGGGGGAAGCCCATTGGAGAGCAGGAGATAGAAACGAGGGGAGAGTAGAGGCAGGAAGACGAGCGGGAGCAGAAAGGAGGGGGCGGGGCCATCTCCTTGACTTCCCCAAGGAGCACAGCTCACTCGCTCATTTCACAGACTGAGGAACTGAGGCTAGGAGAGAAGGGGGAGGCGGGGGAAGGGCAGTCCGGGCTCCAAACGCCCCACCCTCCTCTGGCCCTCTCGGCCCTCCCTCCCCTCCTCCCGAACTTCACTGGACCAAGAAGTACTAAAGTGCTCCGCGGACTCAGCCGGAAAGGAAACTTCCGCGCAAGCGCAGACTCTCTCTCCGTCACCTCCCATTGGCTATTTCCATGGTGGGCGGTGCGTTTTAGGGCCATGTCCCCTTGCTGTGTTTTGCTGGACTTGGGGAGGGGAAACGCATTTCGAACGCGCCTGCGCATTCTATAACACGTCCTTTTCGCCCCCCCCAGCGGCGCCTGAAACTTTGAGCCAATCAGAAGAGCTACTGAGGCTCCGCCCTCAGCCGCTCCTTTTTCTCTTCTCCCAACCACAGACCCATCCTAAGCCTACCGGACCTCCCTGCTCTGCCTCTAGCTCCGGGAAATGGGCCCAGTCCTGTTGGGAGGACGGACGCCCAGGGAGCGCCCCGGGTCCTAGCGTTGGTTCTGTAGGGCCCAGGGTCCCCCTATCCCGCCACCGTGTTCTTGCCTGTGCAGGTGCTTCATCCAGAGGTAGCTCTTCCTGACCTCCTCCCCAGCCCTAGGGGCAGCAGGGGGACTAATGACCCTGATCTCCCCAGAGCGCCCTCTGGTGGTGCCCTGCGTCCTCGGACCCTCACTCCTGCCTGACCCTGGGGGCTCCGCTCCTTGCTTCCCCCACCCACCTCGGAGCTGCTACCCCTGATGCCAGGCTGCTCCTGCCACATCAGGCAGTTTGGGAGGGTGGATGAAAGGCGCCTCCCGGCTCATGGTCCACCGGCCTGAACCTCTTGTCCTGGAGCTTTTAGGAGCCCCCTGCAGCCCATCCCCGAGCCTAGGGAGGGCCAGGAGGGGCCTCAGTAGCCTAATCACTTTGCAAAAGTTATTGACAAAGAGCCTTCTAATTTGTCTTATGCAATTTTCTTCAGGTAGGTCAAAATCCAGGTATCGGCCCCCAAACTCAATTATTCTGTCCATGAATCTGGAGGGTGTCTCTTCCTCATTTTGTTTAATTCTTTCAAATTATGTCCACTTATGGACAGAGTGTACTGTCTGCACACTCTCTCATGGCTGTTAAGATGGCCTCCCTACAACGGTATAGTTGTGAATAATCCTCAGAGTTGTTATAGTCCCATTTGGGATCCTGAGATGGCCAGTGTGCTGCATTGCACCCCAGGTTTTATTGACATGAGCAATTATTTTATTTTTCTCATGTTCAGTTAAAAAAGCCTGTAGCAAGTTTTCAACATCTTTGTAGGACGATTATACTGAAAAAATATGTCATCTTTTTCATTAACAGAAAGGGATCTTGTTATTATGTGGGAACATTTCATGTGAAATCATTTATTTCTTGGGGAGTAAACGGCATATTGTGCCTTAGAGTCACTACATCCCCATTGCGTCCTATTTCAGGTACTTCTCTTAGAGGAAAAAGACCTCTAGTTGAATTTGGTACCTGTGGGTCAGTTTGACTAGAATGAGTTTCTTTAGAAGGATGAGATTTCCTTGGGGCTAGGATTGGTTTTTGGGTAGGAGAAGGAACAGGAGAAACTGGGATTTCAGAAGTTTGAGTTTCAGGAGAAGGTTCTTGGGGATTAAGTTCAGCCAAGATTTGCAGACCATGAGAGAACAAGTCTGTTAGCTGAGATATAGGAAAGGTGTTTTCCATCTCCATTTTGGGGGAGGGACTTTCCTCATTTAGAGGTTCAGAAACAGGTTTGTCAGGTTCAGACCTATTTTTGGTGGGGTCAATATTTGCTAATTGATCCTGTAAGAAGCATTTTAAATTATCCAATTGGGTTTGCATGTTCTCCTGTATTTTAGCTTCATTTTTTTTTTATGTTTTTCTGTATTTTAGCTTCAGATTTTTGTATAATTTCCTGTTTTTTAGCTTCAGATTTTTGCATGGTTCCCTGCATTTTAGGTTTGGATTCTTGTGTGTTTTTCTGAATTTCAGCTTCAAATTCTTTCAAGTTAGCATTTCTTATCACAGTATTTAGGAGTATAAAAATGAAATGACCTAATAACCTAAGAAATTGGAGGTATTCTGAAGTCTTTAATGTCCCTAATTCTTCAACTGCCATATAAATGTCAGAGAATGTAGTATTCATACACACACACACAGACAGACACAGACACACACACATATATTAGTTATTTTCCTAGCAGGCCTCACAAGACACGTGGGGAGCAGTACAAAGCCAAAACTTCCTCCAGGTTTCCCCGATTGCTAATTAAGAGTAATCTAGGCAATATTGTCAGTGAGGGTTGCCTAATTGGGTTGTTTGTTCCCTAAGGGAAAGGGGATTCATACGTAAACAGCTTCCCCAGTCCTGCCACTTTTATGTTTAAAAAAACCCCCAAAAAACAGCTGTGTTCAATTCAAAGTAAGGAGAAAAGAGAGAAAAAAAATATTTTATACTCACCTGATCTCAAAGCTGTGTTTCAAACTGCTTAAAAGCTGACTTCGGGAAGTAATAAAGAGAGAAAGGAAAGAAATTTCGCAGAAATTTGGAGGTCCTCTTCACACCCTTCATGGATTTAGGGTTGTGACCTAATCTAAATTAATTTTGGTCACCAGGGAATATCCCAAATAAAATACCCAAGTCAGCTTGGAAATGTATGGTGGTTTAATTAATATCGAGAGAAAGAATTAAGGAAAAGAGAGAGGGAAAGGTATAGGATTTCTCCCACCTGGCCTGTGCCAGGGGGAGTTCAAAGTCCTCCACCATGAGGTCTTTGAAGATTAGAGCCTTTTTCTAAGAGGATGGTGTTTGGTAAGTAAAGGAGGAAAGAATCAGCCTAACTCCAAGAGAACTCAGAGAAGATGATTCACCTGAACTAGGTTACTAGGCTTCTCCCAATATGGTATCAAGGAAAACTCACCACTAACCCGGACAATAGCTTCTGCCACGCCAAAATGCTGAAAGGCCCAGCACACTGCCACCAGCCACCTCTCCACCGCCAAAGAGGCCGGAGAGAGGAAGTGATGCGAAATATATAGGCGGTTTTTACATCACTTTCCTGTGTCTTACATGTACCAACGGTAGCTTAAGCTTGACTTAGGATAGCCCAAGGGTCTGTCAGTTGTTTCTGATTTGTCATTTACTAGCACATGTCTGTCATAGGCCATCCTCCTAAATACTTAATTCTTAAGTATGGATATAGGCATTCCTGTTTTTGTTAGACTAAGTAGGGTGGAGTAATCTAAAGTTCACACTACTGGAAAATACCACAGATTTCTGGTGGTCAGTATTCCCTGGTCACAAAACTGATCCCAATCCTCCCAAGTGAGCACCAGTATGTAGCACTGAATTTGTGCTTGTTCACGTCTGTATAAGCCAACATGGCATGCTGACCAAATCCCTAAAATTTGGTCACATTCCTTGCTACAATAATCTTCAAATGACCTTAGAAGGTTTAGGCCAATGGAATCAAACTCAACTAGTTTGGAATAGCATATAGACTTCAAAAATTATGAATTAACATTATTTATGTTGTGTTATATTATTATTTATTTTGTTAAACATTTCCCAATTATATTTTAATTTGGTTCAGGCCATACTTTGGAGTTTTGCTGGTAGCAGAGACATAAACAGGGAGGTATATGTTCATCATAGGTGTTCACCACCATGATGGAGATCTGTCCTAGAATGTCGAGGCAGTATTTTCTGTAGATGGTGAGGTCTCCTAGATGTTTCTATTTGTGGACAACATTGTACTGGTTGAAGCAAACCTGGAAACTTTGCAGAGCCTCCAGGAAGAGACCTATAGCTAGTCAAAAGAGTTTGGCCTGATTATACACATAGAACAAGTAGAAGATGAATATCTATTCTCTAGATGATAACCTATTTGATAGCCTCTAGAGCTTTCCATGGTTTATCAGGGATGTAGATGATGAATAATTTGAATTAAGGGCTGAGCCTGGGTAGACTTTGGGGAATTTTGAAATATTTTTAATGATTCCATTTCCATAGAAACAAGGACCTATCTTATTAATACTAACATTCTACTAATGTTGGTGGCAACATGACATGGAAGATCACAACATAATTAATAATGATTATCATAAAAAAACATATTTTAAAAGTACACAATGGGTATGAATAATCTGTAACATGGAAGCAATGATTACTGCAAAGAAACAGAAAGAAAAATATCATCAAACAATTACATCATAGGTCATGTTAAAAGGTATGACAGGTGGCCAGCTTGAGTGCTGCACTGGCATACTTGGCTTGTCAAAAGAAATTAAGGAAGACTTTGAGCAAGTTGAGTGGATCCCCTGTGACTAATTTATGGGAGGATATGAATAAGAGTGGCACAAGAGAAGAAGAAATTAATATCTCCTGTTCAAGTGTAGGATACAGCATGCTATATTAAGTATAGGCAAGAAGAAATGAGCTCCCCAAGTAGGGTGATAGAGTGAGTGGAGAGAAGTGGGCACCTAATAGGAGACACGGAGGGGGTAGAAATGATAGGACTAATTTGCCTATGAAATAGTCTCTATCATGTCTCCACTTTGATCTTCTCTTGGTAAATTGTGTGAGATATTGGCCTATACCTAATTCTGCCAGACTGATATCCAGTTTTCCCAATAATTTTTATCAAATAATGAATTCTTTTACCCCAAACTTGGATTTTTGCTTTTGTCAAACACAGGTTTGCTTGCCTTTCATAGAGGAGGAAAGGGGTGGAGGTGGGAGTGGGGGAAGAGATACTTGGAAGCTTTAATGTAACAAACAAATTTAACTAAAAAAATTATAGGACTTGGAATCAGATTAGATGGGTGAGTTGAGGAAGAAGGTATCTCCCTTTCGTATATTGAAATCATTCAATTCCTTTATATGTTACCTTGAGGGTAGGGACCATCTTGCTCTTTGGTTTTTTGTATCCACAGCATTTAGCACAGTACTTGGCATATATTAAGTGCTTCATACTCTATATCCATGCTCCGTAAGAGGAAGAACTGTGGTTCCATGAGCAGAAATAGAGAAGTTAGAGGAGGGCCAGTATTGCTGCATTTCCAGCATCAGAGAGTCAACATCATGTCACATAACTAAAAAAATAAAGATATCCTGTCTCCAATTATAAGCAAATTCCCAGGATAGGGCTGGCTCCTTCCAGAGCACTGTCCAATCTAGGAAGACTCTTTCTGTTCTGAAAGGCAGCAAGGAAAAGAAGATAAAGCTCTGGACTCAGTAAGAGTAAGATCTGGGCCCAAATCTGACCTTTAACACATATTAGCTGTGTGAGCATTAGCCAGCCATTTAGCCTGTTTAATCTTGTTTCCTTATCTATAAAATGGGGATATGTGTAGAACCTGCTCCCCTGGACTGCTGTGAGGCTCAAACAAAGCCTATAAAACCACTTTGTAAACTTTTAAACAGTGTTAGCTATTGCTCTGAGTAACTCTCCCATTGACAGCTGAGAGGCAGCTCAAGTACAGGATTCTGTGACTGGCTTTGCTCTGTCCTGCAATGGGCTGGGAGTCATTCTCAGATTGGCATATATATGCAGAAGCTCTGAGGAGGAGGAGGGAGCTGTTTAGAAATCTTGAGAATGAATCAGAAGGGCAATAATCACCAGACTATTGTCACAAAGCCCGAGGATGGGAATGCTGTTAACTTTCAGTGTGAACATTTACACCTCAGAAACTTGTACATGCTATAAATCAAGGCTTAATTCATTTGTCTGTCGATTTTCTAGACTTAAATGAGAGAGGAAATGTTAATAATATGGTTTAACTTTAAAAGTATGTCCCCCTCAAATTAATTATTTATAAAATATCAATATGGGTCTGTCCTTCCCCAACTGACCTGATCACCCTGGACAATCAGACTTATACTCATCACATCAACTTGCTGACCAACTGACCCAAGTCTTCCTGAAATGGCAAAACATTCTTCTTCAGTGACAATTCAGGTAACATTGAGAAGAAATGTTCACCCCAGAAAGGAAACAAGATGCTGCAAAGTTCTCTTCTCCTGCCCCTTGCCCAAATAAAATGGAATCTTAATGTTCCAGTATGTTACCTGCATGATTCTGGTACTTGGCCCACCAGAGATTTTAGCAAAAATGAGAAATGGTTTTCCTAATTATCTAATATGTGTGGGCATCACCATTGTGAATATGGCTATCATGATCAGGCTAAATAACATAACATTATATTCCTTTATTCATATATTATACACATAATACATTTCAGACTCCAACCCAAAACATTACCTTCCTACTACATGTTGACTAATTTTGGTGAGCATATCCCTGAGAAGAGCAGAGCATTTACTCCTTGCAAGTGGAAAGACCAAACTGACTGTTTTGTGACTAAGATAGACTGAGGAAGTAGTGGGATTTTATGTGGATCTGGGGGAAACATGGACTTTGTAAGGCTTTATTCATAAATCCTCTGAAATAATGTATTAAGTTCTGTGCTCTGGATGAAGAAGAGTCTTGCACATAGTTTATTTGTAAAGTTCCTCTTTCTAGTATGAAGTATCTAAAATGTTGGGAAAGATATTTGCTTTTGCCAAAGACCAACCCTCACTTAGTACATTCATAAGGTTTGTCTCCAACATGAATGCTCTGGTGCTCACTAAGTTGTATGTGCTGGCTAAAAGTCCTTCCACATTTATTACACTCATGAGGGTTTTCCCCAATATGAATTCTCTGATGGCGAGTAAGCTGTGTGCTCTGGCAGAAGGCCTTCCCACATTTGTTACATTCATAAGGTTTCTCTCCAGTATGAATTCGCTGGTGAGAAGCAAGGGATGAGCTGCGATTGAAGGCCTTCCCACAGTCACTACATTCATATGGTTTCTCACTGGTATGATTTCTGCGATGGTAAGAAAGAGACGAACTGTAGTTAAAGGCCTTTCCACATTCATTGCATTCATAATGTTTCTCTCCAGTATGGATTCTCTGATGTCGGTTAAGTTGTAAGCTCAGACAAAAGGCCTTTCCACACTCATTACATTCATATGGTTTCTCCCCAGTATGAATCCTCTGGTGCTGGGTAAGTTGTGTCCTCTGGGGAAAGGCCTTCCCACATTCACTGCATTCAAAAGGTTTCTCTCCTGTGTGAACTGTCAGATGTCGAGTAAGTTCAGTGCTCCGGCTAAAGGCCTTCCCACATTCTTTACACTGATAAGGTTTCTCTCCAGTATGAATTCTCTGATGTCGTGTAAGGTGTGAGCTCTCACGGAAGGTCTTCCCACATTCATTACACTCATAAGGTTTCTCCCCACTATGAATTCTATGATGAGAAGCAAGGGATGAGCTGTGTTTGAAGGCCTTCCCACACTCACTGCATCTATACGGTTTCTCTCCAGTATGAATTATCTGATGTCGGGTAAGTTGTGCACTCTGTCGGAAGGTCTTCCCACATTCATTACATCTGAATGGTTTCTCTCCAGTATGAATTGTTTGATGTCGAATAAGATGTGTACTCCGACCAAAGGCTTTCCCACATTCATCACATTCATACAGTTTCTCTCCAGCCTGCACTGCCTGAAGAGAAATTATAGAGGAGCTACTGTAAAAGGCTTCCCCGTTTTCATTGCATTCATAAGCTTTGTCTCCAGGGTTTAGCTGATAATACTCAGTAAAGTCAGAGTCACAAGTGGAGGATTTCCCAAGTTTGTCGTGCTTACAAACACTCTTCTTTGAACAGATTTGGTGACTTTTATTCAGCTCTGAATACAAACCAAAACTCTTTCTGGACACATCACACTGATAGAGAATCTTTTCCACAGAAATTCTCTGTGGAAAAAGGATTGGCCCTAGACTGAAGTGTTGCCCACATTTATTACATTCCTGGCCTCTTTTTTTATTGGGAGGATTCCTTGTGTTGACCTTGAATTGCTGAAGATGTTTCTTTTCATTTCTCTGCTTCTCTTCCAACCAGGCATCACACTGCCAGGCTTCTTCAACTTTGGGTACCCAAAGGCAATGCTTTGTAACTGTTTTCTGGGATGATTTTTCTGTACAAATGCCCAACTTTGGAGATGACTCTTTGTTTTCAGGTATTGTTTTCAAATCTGAAAAATACATATGCAAATGACACATTTTATTTCTCACTCTGGTGAGGATTAAATTTAACTCTCCCCTGATTATGAAAGTAAAGATTAAATTGTAACCCCTGCCCATTTTTAGATTAATCGCCAAAAGTGTAAACACCCTACTTAAGAGTTGAATGGGGAGATCTGTCCATTTTTAGATCGAATCACTAAAAGTGTAAATATACCACTTAATCATTAAGTGGGAGGTCTGTGACCCAGATGTGCAATAGTGGGTGACGAATCAGAATCAACTGACTGCCTCTTAGGCAGTTCTAAGCAAGGCTTTAGACTATGATATGGTCACATAAAAAGTGGAGAAAGTCACAGGAAGTAACACAAAAGAAAGTATCTTTAAAAGGAATTACAACTTCCTGTGAGAGGCAGTTCTTCATTCTTTGGAGTAGAAGCTGATGAAGAATCTGCTGACTGGACCTGAGACCCTGTATGTCGTGAGATTGTTCTTAAATCTTTCCCCTTTGGACTGACACGTAGTGAGTGGAAAAAGCTGACTCCTTTCCTGGATTTCTGAAGAAACTAGCCTCAGGAGAGACCTATCCTCTTGAGAGAGGATCCCTGAATCCCCAGGTCCTTGGCTACAAGGGCTGAGGCCTCTCAGGTTAAGGACTAAACTCTCCTCCCTGGTTTTGAGCCAAGGGTCGGAGTAAATTACTTAGTGCTTAGACTACATAACTTATCCTAGCCTCTCTCTGATTTTCTAACTTCACTCTTTATATATTTTGCAAATAAATTGTAAATAAATCTCTTTGGAATTAATATAAATTCCTGGTGACCCTATTTTAAATATAATCCAGTCCAACCTTTTTATAAATAACCTCTTTTTCCCTCTTACACTCTACCACTTTGAAAAATGGTCATAGAACTTTAAAATTAATATTCTATTCTGCATTTAAATAGTCCCTTGTGGATCATAAAAGCCGTGCACAGTGACCCTTACAACACATGCACAAGACCATCTATCTCCTGACTCCAGGTGTTTTCTCAGGCTGTACCCCATGCCTGGCATGCTTTCTCTTCTCATCCTCATCTTCCTGGCTTCCTGGGCTTCCTCTGAGTTCCAGCTAAAATCCTACCTTGTGAAAGAAATCCTTCACAGTCACCCTTAATGTTGGTGGCTTTTCTCTGGGATTATTTCCAGTTTCTATCTCCCATCTCTTTTTTCTATGTATGTACTTGCATGAATGTTGCCTCCTCCATTACTGTAAGTTCCTTGAGAGGCATGAATTATTTTGGTCTTTGTATCTCTAGCACTCTGGGTAGTGCCTGGCACATAATAGGTGCTAATTCAATTCTTTCTGATTTGACTTACAAAAACATCATTTAGGAAATGGAGGAATTAGTCTATTTTTGAAATGAGGAATTCTAGACTCATATTGAGTGAGTAATTTGCTCAAGGTTTACAACTACAGCTAATAGCTAAGTGGTAAAGTGGATAGAATACCAGGCCGGGAGTCAGAAAATTAAAATTTGAGAGTTTAGGTCTGGCCTCAGACACTTAATAGTTGTGTGACCCTGAGCAAGTCTTTAATCCTATCTGCCTCAGTTCCTCATCTAGAAAATGTACTGGAGAAGGAAATAGCAAACTATTCCAGTATCTTTGCCAAGAAAACTCCAAATGGGGTCACAAAGAATTGAGCACGACTGAAAAATGACTCAACAATAACTGCAACAAATAGCTAGGCAGTAACTGAACTAATGTTCTTTTCTCTACAATGTTATCTCCTCGGGGAAATATTTAAGCAGAGGCTGAATGGATATCATTTAGGGATGATTTGAAGCTTTCCACATCAAGAGAGGGATTGGACTGAAATGTCCCATAATTTCCTTGCACCCCTAAGACTCTAGAGCCCCCTTATTGAACAGACAAACACCACCAGGGCTCAGTCTGATTTCAAGAATCTGAACTGTTCTTTCTGTACTGGGGAAGAGCTCCATTTCATCTGTCTATTTTAGGGGCACTTAAAGTCACAAGTGCAATTCCAAGGGAACATCTGCGCCAGAGCAGGCGAGGAGAGCTGAGCATGGGCTGAAGTACGTCTTCGATTTTGGGGAAGACTCCAAAGTCTTAGAAGGAAGAACAAGTAGGATGCTATGAGTTAATATGCTCCTAGGGAATAAGACAAGGTGGAAAAGCAATATCATGAGAATGAATTGAGGACAACCCAGAGAAATGTTTTCTGATGAAGAGGAAAAAGAGCTTTCTAAGAGACCAAAGTAGATGCCTAAGATACCCAGTGACTCACTTGGGTTTTAGAAAGACACACAGAGAAGGCAGACGGTCAAGGATAAATACAGTTTTGAGCAGGATGTTAGTACACTGGAAAGGAGTCAGAAGAGGGCAACCAGAATGGGGAAGGGCTTTGGGTTCTGAGGACTGGTTGGAGGAAGTGGGCATGTTTAATCTGGAGAAGAGATGACTCCGGAGAAGCACGGGTTCTCTTCAAATCCCTGAAGGGCTGCCAAGAGTAGGAGATTAGATGAACTCTGTTTAGCTCTGGAGGGCAATAAGGGGAAGCTGCCAAGACAGAGTGGCCTGCTGTAAGGAAAAGCTTTCTAATTCCTGGAGCTGAACAAAGTGAAGTGTGTCGCCTTCGGGAATGGCGAGACTCGCCCTCCTTGGAGAATCCTTGTTTAGGCTGTGGGGCTAGCAGGCAAGGGGGGTTGAAGTGGAGATTCCTTCATGTATAGGTCAGATTGGTTTGCTCCCAAAGTCTTCTTGAGATCTTTGAGCCTGAGGCTTTCACCATGGGGTTGCTTTTTTCTTTTTCACAAGGAAGCATTTGGTCAAAATAAGGAAGAGCTAGAAAACAAATCATCCCTGAGTATTCTGGCTAAATAACATTCCAAAGTCACAAAGATTTTAAATAAGTGTGGAAGAATAAGTTGCATCTGCCAGAGATAAGCATTCAAAGAAATGGGTCAGCAAAGAAAGTAAAAAAATGAGTGTATTAAGTGCCAGTCCAGCTCTGGAGAAACAAATGAACTCTGTTGGTGGAGCTTGGAGTCTGTATTGTCTGGTGGTAGTGGGGAGAGGAGGCAGAGAGGGAGAAGGACCAATAGACAGCAAGAGCCACAAAACCATTAGAAATGTCTGAACCAATGACTCCGGCCCTAGAACAAGAACGCAGTCTCTGCCTGTGAGATAAGTGAGAGGTGACGAAGGCTTTCTTCCTCTACAAAAATCTGCAGGCAGCTTTCTGCTAAATAGCCCAGGTGAGAAGCAGGCCACAGAACACAGGGCTAAGTCAAAGGGGAGCTTCATTTTCCTCATTAGGAAGAGAGAACATACAACTTCCTCATCTTCATTTCAGAAGAAACCAAATGAACCCAGGAAGTTCGCCTCACAACATCCCAAGGGTCACATCATTTACAGGTCCTTTTTCCAAATCTTTCAGCAACCTGGCCCTGATCAGCTGCAGAGGACGATGAGGAAGATTGGCCCGAGTTAGGGCAGAAGAGAAAGCTCTCCTCCAAACTGCTGGCTCCTATCTCACTGAGCCCTAAGGAACGCAGGACTGAAGGAAGGGCCATTCAGTGGCCTGTGTAGGCCACTGGAAGCTTTGGGAGGACCCCAGTAACCCCCTTGATGAGGGCTGAGCTGTCACTGGCCAAGCCTCATCTGCCCAGCTTCTTTCACTCACCTGCACACCTGCATCTTGGGCCTTCTCCCCCTGCCATCCAAGGTGCTTCCCCTCGCTCCAGCTGGGAGATCACATCTGGTTTAGACACAGCAAGCCCTGTTCATTGGAAAATGTTGATTACAGCAACTACTACATACTTTTCCTACCTAACCACCTGAATTAACCTTTGCACACATATACTAGCCAAGTATAAAAATCCATAAACATTTCCCCCAAACGTATCTGACTCTTGTAAGTTTTTTTTTTTTAAACCCTTACCTTCCGTCTTGGAGTCAATACTGTGTATTGGCTCCAAGGCAGAAGAGTGGTAAGGGATAGGCAATGGGGGTCAAGTGACTTGCCCAGGGTCACACAGCTGGGAAGTGTCTGAGGCCAGATTTGAACCTAGGACCTCCCATCTCTAGGACTGGCTCTCAATTCACTGAGCTACCCAGCTGCCCCCTCTTGTAAGTTTTAATTTACAAGAAAGGGAGTAGCTAAATGGCTCAGTGAATAGAGTCAGGCCTAGGGATGAGAGGTCCTAGGTTGAAATCTGGCCTCAGACATGTCCTAGTTGTATGACCTTGGGCAAGTCACTTAACCCCCACTGCCTAGCCCTTACTTCTCTCCTGTCTTAGAATCAATGCACAGTATTGATTCTAAGAGGGATGGGAAGGACTTAAAAAAAATGTAAAGTATTAGAAATGGAGAGCATTTTCCCTGCAATCTTACTTCTACTCTAACCCTGTTTCTAACCTGAACTCTGTGTCTAACCCAAATTCTATTTTGAATCCCCTCTGTCTTTGGGGGAAAGTGAGTATTCTGGGAAAATTCGATGGGTGGGACAAAAACTCTTGGGAAAATGATTTGCATTGTGTTTCTAAAAAGTACAGAGGAAGGGTTTGCAGAAAGAAAACTGGTTTGCCATCTTTATTGCTCCAAAAGCCTATGAAAAAGGGGGAAGATGTAGTAGTGACTGAGCCTGAAGGTCCCTTCCAGCCCTAAATCTATGATCCTATGAGCCAAAGGGATGTGGAGGCACAATTGTCCTGGTGTTGGCCACAGAAGGGTCAGTAATTCCTTGTCTTTGTCATATACCAAGAGAAGAAGGAAAGGATCTGCCTCACCCAGACAGAGCAGGTTCCTAAAGTTCTCCAGCATCACGTCCCTGTACAGCTCCTTCTGAGAGAGATTGAGGTGCCCCCACTCCTCCGGAGTGAAATCCACAGCCACATCCTTGAATGTCACCCATTCCTACAACAGTATATATGCCTGAGTTTGGTTAAAAAGTAGTACTTTGTGTAATAATGACTGTAAAAACTTACACAGCTCTGCGAAACTTTTAAACTCCAAGACTACAAGGAAGGGAACATCGGTCTTGTCTTAATGCATTTCAATTTCCCAACTCCCCATCTATCCTGACTTAACTCATGCCTATCAACATTTATTAATTAACTACTGGGTGTAGGTGCTGGCAGTCCCTGGGTCATAGACTGAGAGCTGGAAAAGACCTTGGCAGTCCTGAAATCCAAATGCCACCAAACCCAGAAAGAGGCCCAGGGAAGAGAGGCAACTTACCCAGGCTCACATAGCTGGGAGTTTCCCAAACGGGATTTGAACTTGGGTTTTCCTGACTCCAGGCCCAGCTTTCTGTACTCACTGGCTCCCCCATGCTGGCCTCACAGAGAATTAGCCCTCCTGAGTCTGCCCTGTGGTCCCCTATAGCAATCCCATTTCCATTGTTTGAACTTCATTTTCCTCATTAGGAAGAGAGAACATACAACTTCTACTGAATGGTAGTAAACAGAATAACTTACAAGGCAAGTGTTTTACAAATCTTAAGAATGTTCAGTGAGGTAGCTCAGGGGACAGAGGGCCAGGCCAAGTCGTGAATTCAAATCTGGCCTCAGACCCTTGCTAGCTGAGTGACCCTGGGCAAGTCCTAGTTTTACCTAGTCCTTACCACACCCCTACCTTGGAACCCATACACAGAATTGATGCTAAGTCAGAAGGTATGGGTTAAAAAACAACAACAACAACCTAGCATGCACTATAATCTGGTTCTTAGGATACTATAGCTTATTTTGCTCCCCTGCATCATAGTTAGTCACAGTAAGCTCTGTACTGGGCCTAGAGGAGGCCTGAATGCTGTTCAGAATGAGTAAACCCCTAGATGGACTGATTAGTAATGGACAAAAGCCAATTGGGAAGGATTCTTTATGGAGTGAACCATATAGTCCCCTGAATTAGAGGACAAAAACATACTCTTAGGGCAGAGACAGCATTTTAAGAAAGGAGAAATCTCTACTAACCTGGGGAATCCTGGCGATGAGGACCACAGGGGCCATGCTCTCCTTCCAGTCCACAATGCTCCCTCTTGTTGTAAACGAGGAGTCTTGGCCTGGCAGACCTGGGGAGAAAACAGAAGCATAAGTGTGCCTGTGCCTGCCCTTCCCTTGCCATTTGCAGATTCAGAGCTGAAATAGACCCACAAACTACAGAGCAGAGATGAATGTCAAAGAAACCCCAGAAGCTGTCGTCAACATTCAATAAACAAGAGGGCAGCTAGGTGGCTTAGGGAACTGTGAGGCAGGCCTGGGGGACTCTGGACAAGTCACTTGGCCTCTTATCACCTTGCCCTTAGAACTCTTCTGCCTTGGAACAAATACATAGTATTGACTTTAAGAGGGAAGGTGTTAGATTTAAAATAAGTTGAAGGCCTTAAACTGTTGTAGATAAAAGAGTGGGAGCCATAAACTGTTACAATTAAAATTGAGTGAGTCTTAAACTGTAGAAATTAAATTAGTATAAGGCCTTAAACTGTGGCATTAAAAGTGTGGAGAGACAGGGAATATAGAACAACTATGAATATGCCCAAGTCAACTGGGTTTTATAGAGATTTTAATTAATAATACAATGAGGAATTAGAGAAAGAGAGAAAGAGTAGGAAAGGAATAAGTATGAAGGGCCTCAAGCCAATATGGCCTAGACCTGAGTCTTAAGAGAGAGAATCAGTCAGTCTTTTTATCACTCATCACAAGATCTGTCTAAGCAGCAAGGATTCTAGTGACGCCAGGCCAGCTCCATCTCAGCTGCTTTCACCAGCTCCCTCCTCCATCTGACTGTTTCAGAATCACTTCCCAGCTCTTCTCTGAGCTCTTATTTTTAAGGGCAAAATCTCCTATGTTACCTCCCCTAAGATCTTTCATCTACCAATCACAGTAGACGTTTTCCAAAGGACAACCCCTTCTGAATTCACAGCTGAGTAGATTAATCTCTTCAGTAAGTTTGAACCAGAGAAAAATGCTGCTGTGTCGACCAATTTCATTAAGAGAAACCCTCTGAGTAAGTTTTCACCTTTTAGGTCTAAGTAGTTTACAAGTTGCACCCATTGTATCAATTCCAAAAACAGGCATGGCTCAAAGAACTCCTTTCCTTTATAAGTATGGTTTTCAAGTACTTTCATTGTTTAGCAAGGCATTTTCTGCCCTAAAGCATTCTTAAGTAGCAAGGAGTTTTCACATTCAAGTAGAGTTCTCACTATCTGGTAGGGAATTATTTCAAGTAGGGAATTGTAGCATTCCTCAATGTGGAGAAAAATTTTTAACATTCACAAGTCTGTGAAATTTTAAGGTTTACAAAGGTAAGCATCCAAAAAGACAAAACATTTAATAAACAATGTGTGTATCTTCAGTGGCAAGGCACTGTTCAGTCACCAGAAGCATAAATACCAGAGGATAGTCCCTGCCCTCCAAATTACATTCAACAGACAAGCAAAGAGAAAGTTAACTGGAAAGGGACAGAACTCTAAGAGCTGGGAGGTGAAATTAGGGAAGACTTCCCGGTGTCTGCTGTATTTGAACAAATGGAACCTTGAAAGATCTCGAGGTCTTAGATTGGAAGAGGGATGAAGAGAGGGATTTCCACCAACTTGGTGACTTTAAAGAGGCTATAAAAGGAGGTAGAGTTTAGGGAGTAGTAGTAGTCCAATCTAGCTGGAGTTCAGAATTCAGGGGAGAAGAGGGAGCCAAAATCAGCTGATGGGGAGGCCGGAGATAGACTAGGCAGAGCCTTAAAGGTCGGGCTCCCTGGGGAGGTGTCATGTGTCCCGAGTATTCCGCCCGCAGCTGTGAAGATGGCTTAGGTGGCGCTGAGGCTCTTTTGTGCCATGGCTCTGGCAGTCCAGGGAAGTCCCTGGATCCTTTCCAGAATTCCATTTTCATGTTCATTTTCAGTTAGGGTTAGTGGAAAATAAAGGATTCTTCCTCACCTCACCCCGCACAAGTCTGGGGCCCTTGAAATTTCTCCGGGGTCTCCCTTGGACTTTGGTTTGGAGAGAAGTGCAGTGTGGAGCACCGAATGGCATGGAGGGCACAATCCATGGAGGCCAGGTCTACCAGGCAAGGGCCCATTGTGAAGCCAAGCAATGGACAGGACGGGGGCGGGGGTGGGTGGGGGTGGCGGCGGCGATAGCCCCTGCATGTTCCCCAACCTGGGTCCCCAAGGCCAAGGAGCGTCAAGATGCAAACTTCAGGGTCGGCCCACGCGAGATGCTCCCGCTTCCCATCTGGGGGCCACACCTGTCTTAAGCAGATTGGGTCAGAGTTCTGCTAGACCTGCCTCCTCTCAAATTGTCCAATGCGGAAGGCTCTTGTGGGGGCGTGGCCAAAGACAAGCGCGGACTGAAGGTCACTGCGCAAGCGCCAGGGTTGGGCCCGCCTCCTTCCCGAGCACGGGCATAGGGGAAAGAGGGAGGGAGGCTTAGTCTGGAGATACGAGGATACAGCTTGGAAACAGAGGGGTCCGGGAAGTCATTCAGACCAGCCTCCTGCCAGGCCGGCCCTGCCTCACCTCAGGATTTAAGAATCTGGCTCCGGCGCCGGCTCGTCACGGTCCAAAGAGTGCTGAGGGGACGACTTCCGGGAAGAGAAAAGAAGGAAATGACGTAAAGGTTTCTTGTCCCTGCTCTGGGCAAGGCTTTCTGGGAAACGTAGTGCCGCATTCTGGAGAGGTCGGAGCCCCTGGGCTCGCAGATCACCTGTGCTGGCCGACCTGAGCCGGAAAGTGGAAGAAGGAATAATAATTGAGCTCTGATCCGGGAAGACGGCCCCTCCGTTGTGTCTTCATTCTGAGGAGCCGCCTTCCCTTGCCACACCGGAGTCGCTGCACCCACCTTGGCAGGAGCATCCAAAGGGCCAACATTCGTCATACGTGGGTTGGGTTAGGTTTGCAAAGCGCTTTACAAGCCCAATCTTCCTGACTATCCAGGCAGATGGCCTCTAATGATCCCCTTTTTACAGCCCAGCAAACTGAGGCACAAATGACTTGTCCAGGGTCCCGAAACTAGGAAGCACCCGAGGCCTACTTGGGGGGGTCCAGTGTTCTGTCCTCTGGGCATGTGGATGGTCAAAGTACCTGGAACAGTGCCAAAATTCTAGTGTCAACCTGTAAACCTTAAAATTCCTTAGACTTATAAATGTTGGAAATTTCACCATTGGGAAATTTCATACTTGGAAAATTTCTTACTGATGGTCTATTGGAATGTGAACCCCATTGGTTCCTCCTCCTCCCTTCTTAAGATTACTTTAGGACAGAAACCTTTTGCTGAACAATGGAAAGGACTTTGACCTATGCTTAAGCATAGAACAGGAATTTCTTTGAGTCATGATTGATTTTAGAATTGATACAATGGAGATACTTGGAATCAATCTCCACCCTACTCAGTCCTAACAGGATTGAGGAAGGGCTGTAGCAAAGGATCAAAGATTTAATTATTTGAGAGTATGACCTTCAACAGACATGTGCAAAGCCAGAGACCTCTGGGCGGTCCTGGGTTAAGCTAAAGCCTCCATTGGCACAGGGAAATTGATGGACAGTAATTGGTAGATGTGAGAACTGAGGGGAGGGAACTTGGATGATTTCCTTAAAGATAGAGGGGGTCTGAAGACTCAGGGGTTTTGGTTGAGGAGTTTGTCGGAGTGGTTGGAGTGTGCTCTGAGAAGCTTGCTCTGAAGGAAGCTGAAGGTGGGGGCCTTTGAGACTGTTTCTCCATTTTGGTCACGTGAGTAATAGGGACTGATCTCTTTTCTTTGCCCCAGCTGTCTAAGGGCTTGGGCCTTTTGACCCAGCCTAAACAGAGGGGGTATTTAAGCCCTATTCCCTTCTCTCCCCTTTCTCTCTCCCTCTCTCTCTCTCTCTCTCTCTCTAATTCCTTTCTTCCTCCTGTTTGTAATTAAACTCTATAAAAGGCTGACCGCTGACTTGAGTTTTCATTTAGGAATTACATAGCTGAATTCCTTGGCGACCTTAAATTAATATATATATCAGTCTTTTAAAAGTGATTTCCTTGTCACAAACCACAGCCTCTGGGCCTGGCATTCGAGGCTGGGGAAGAGGTAGTCAGTCCACAAGCCTTTGTTAGCTGCAGGTTGAGTGCAAATAGAGTGTGAGAGTCCCTGCCTCCAAGGCACTGATGTTCTCTTGGGAGAAGAGGGCAGAAGGAACCCTTGCCCAGGCAGCATCAACCGCTGTCACAACTATCCAGGAGAAAGAAATGTCCGAACCTTTCATCAATGGAAGAGCCTGCACCCTTCTTCCCATGCCTCCCTCTCTACACTCCCTTTAGTTTTCACCCCTACTGACTGACAGAAGAACAGCCCAACAGCCACAGAGCCTGGCATGTTATCTACTAAAAGTCAATCAACATTTATTAAGCACCTACTGGGTGCCAGGAACTGTACTAAGTGAAGTTCTGGGGCTACTAAAAGGCAAAAGGAAGTTTCTGCCCCCAAGGAGCTCATTATCCAATAGGGAAAACAACATGGAGAGCTCGTTATCCAATAGGGAAAACAACATGGAAACAAATATATATACAAGAGACATAGGGAATAACAGAGGGCCTGCCCCAGATTAAGAGACCAACAGGGAAGGCTTTGTGGAAAGGAGAGAAATTATAAGGCAAGCAAAAGGACAAGAAGCAATGGCTGGAGGTTGATCAGCAGTCAATCAAAGGAAGATTCCATTTGGAATGTGACTGGGAAACAGTTGAAGGCAAGAGCTAACTGCTGACTGATTTCTGGGCTTCTTGGCTGATGGTGGTGACTTTGAAGGAAGAAGCTGGGTCTATCTCTGGGACTTGGGGTAATCAAGTTGGAGGTGGCCTGACTGATTTGAAGGCAGAAGGAGGACAATATTCTATATCTCTCTCTGACTTGCTCTGTTTCATGGTAGTGACTGAATTGCCATTTCTCTCAATATCCTCCAATCTAAGACTCATTGTAGATAATAGGGAAAACCCCAATCCTCTTACCTCCATTCTCTACCTTTTCCTGTTTTCTCCAATAAACCCTTACTTGAGATAAAGAAAAGAGTGTTTCCTCTGAAACTTCATAGCTCACCCTGAATGACATAGAAGGTAGCTGAAGAAGAAAGGGGGAGGGAAGCTGAATAGGCTCAAGACAAGGGAGGAAGAGGGAGAAAGGGAGACATAAAGGGAGGAGGGTAAGCAAAAGAAGATAGCTGCCTGATCTATTAGTTGTCAAGTACCCATCAAATATACTCCCTCCAATAAAATCTATTAAGCTTCCAGCTTTAAAAAAAAAAAAGGATTTAATTGAGTTTAAAGGAAGCCAGGGAGTCAGGTCAAAAGGGAGGAGGGAGAACATCAGGCATGAGAGGCAGCCAGGGACCAAGAGATGAGTGTCTTGTTCATGGAACAACCAAGAGGCCTATGTCACTGAACCTAAGAGGATGTGATAGGAAGTAAGACAGAAGAAGATTGGAAAGGTAGGGGGGATTTGGGTCCTAAAGGGCTATGAATGCCAAACAGAGTATCGCTTTAGGAAAATCACATTGTTTTCCTACAACTTATCTTCTCTTTCTAGTTATAATAGTACCTCCAAGAGTAAAGACCTTTCTCATACAGCCCTCTCCTCTGTGTTTGCTGGCTCCTCAAATGATGAGGCATTCCCTTTTCTCTACATTTCCCCCATACTTATCCCCTACTTTCCTGTTGGTGAACCTACGGCACTTGTGCCAGAGGGGGCTGCTCCCCTCTACCTCTCCACTGCACCTGAGGAAATTTTGAACTTCACCCTCCTCTCTGCCCAACAGCCTAATGGGAGCATTTCCTCCCACTCCTGTCTGGGGTAAGGGGGTGGCTCACGTGTAGTGTGAGAGTGCAATTTGGGTACTTGGTTTCTAAATGGTTGGCCATCACTGCTCTACCCCAATGGAAACAGATCTATCTCACTCTAATCTTTATGTCTCTAATACCTAGAAAAGACTAGCAAAATAGAAGGCACCACATAAAGTTTTGTGGGAGAGTGGGCTAGATTGCTTTCAGAAAATTGCAAAGTCCCTTTAATGACCCAACACTTTTCCTAGAAGTAAAGGCCTGTCTTTTGTTTTAATAGCAACATTTGACTGAGGATATTGAAAACAAAAAACTGAAAATTAGTATCACACTAAGGACAATGAAAAGGCAAGTGGAGGAGGAGAGGAGTGTGAAAACCCCAGCTTAAACCAATGACTATCTTGGAGGAGAGGAATTGGTATAAAAAATGTGTGCTGATGCTAAATCCTTAGGCACCTTATTGATGTAGCTGGGAATTGGTTAGAGCCATGCTAGTGTGAAGATAGAATTAACTCTCCCCTTGCCTATTTTTAAATTAACAAAAACTGAAAAGACCCCTACTTAACACTAAGTAGGGGAGGTCCTGAAGCCATTTACTAAAGTGGGTGACAACTCCAGAAGTGGCTGACCACTCCCTGGGCAGTGCTAAGCAAATTTAAAGGCAGCAATTGGCTCCTGTAAAGTGGAGGACAGGAAGTGACATGGAAAAAGGACTATAAAAGCCCTAAACTTCCTGTCCAATGGGGTCTTCGGCCTGAATCTTGGGCTTGGAGGATCTTTGACTGGGCCTGTGGCTTGTAACTTGGGACTTCGACCTGGTACTCTGGCTCTTGGATTGCTTATGGTAAGACTGGTCCTGGATCTTTTCCTTTGGAGCTTTGTTTGGGTGAGAAACTGACCTTCCTTTCCTGGCTTCTGGAGAGATTAATTCCAGAGAGGCCTTCCCCTCTTAGAGGAGGCATGTGTGGAACCCTTGTTTAATTCACCACCGGGTCTTCCAGCTGAGGATTAACATGCCTTCCTGAGCTGACTCAGGGACTAGAGCAACATTTAGGGCAACCTTTTGAACTTGGTGTGTCAAAATTCGCCAGAAAAACAGGCATAATTCGGGTGGTGTGTCACTTTGAGAAAAAAACTATAATTTCATGATATTTAGTTTAAATAACAAAAATGTATTATTGTAATATATAACTGTATTTAGTAAACCAAAAACTAATTATTTCACTTACCTGCTTAGTGACTTCTTTGTTCTTTTGTTGGTCTTGATATTATAAATCACTTGTATGGGGTGCCATGAGCTAAGATAAGTGAGGGGGAGGGGGAATTCTTTAACTAACCTGCCTCTTAGTGACTTTTTGTTGCTGAATTCCATTGCTTAAATTTTCAATTGAAGGTTGGTATTTTGTATACTTCAAGCCCAAGCAAGCACTACTAACTTCATCTTTCAATCTGTTTCTTTTGTTGGTTTTGATATCATTAAACGCTGAGAATAAGGTCTCACAAAAGTACATAGAGGGGAAAATTGTGAGTAAAGGTATTGCTATATTTTTCAGGGTGTTAAAAGTGTCTGGTAATCAGATCCAGGCATTCTTACATTGCATGTGGGTTGGAGCCATGCCGTCTTCCACTGGCCCCACCCTGCCCCTCCCCTCCCCCACTCCAGCTGACCCAGGGGTGCTGTGAAAGTAGAGACTGCTGCCTGCCTACCTGCCTGCAGATGCTCCTTCCACTCCTTCTGCCCACACGCTCCTCCTCCCTATCCCTTCAGGAGCCCCTTGTGCCCCAGCCACCTGGTGCACACCGCTTCCACTCACCCTCTGCCCAGTGGCCAGAACCAGCTCATGGAGTAGCCCTCCCCTGGATCAGGCCAGGGCATGGCCATGGCCATAGCTGTGGGCACGCAGCTCCCCAGGCAGTTCCTGGGCCCCAAGGCACACTGAGCCCACATGCATCCATGTGTCATTGGAAATGGCTATGCGTGTCAGTGCTGACACTTGTGTCATAGGTTCACCATCACAGATTTAAGATAGGCTAGACATCTTCTCTACTCTCTTTTATATTTCTCTACTTTCACCCCTTTTACCTTTTTGTAAACAAAACTACTAAAAGATTTTGACTTGAGCTATAATATTTTTAAATTGGCAACCACAGTATTATCTTAAAATTCTCATGTATTTAGTCAAACCCTTAATTTTATTCCCTTACACTAGACAGCAGCTGCACATGCTTTTGACTTAGCTATCCCACTAGTAGGCTAGAATGAGAGCTAGGCTAAAATAGAACTAGGCCAAGAGATGGGGGAGATTTTAATAGACAAGGGAACATTACAGATTAATATTAAAAATCAAATGACATAGCATTAAAATGAATTTTCCTCAAGAGCCAGCAGGAGTCTGTATTTCTATTGATCATATGCCTTCTGCATTAGTTTTGGTAGAATCACCCAGTGAAATATTGGGTTGGATGAGTGGATAAATGTGGTGATTGCAAAGAAATTTTTTTTTATTCATTAGGTGTTTAGTTTTTAAAAAATTAACTTATTTAGAATTTTTCCATGGTTCCATGATTCATGATTTTTTCCACCCCTCTTCCCTCCCCCCTCCTGGAACTGACAAGCAATTCTCCTGGGTTATACATATATCATTGTTCAAAATCTATTTCCATGTTATTCATATTCATAATAGAGAGATCTTTTAACCTCAAAACCCCAATCACATCTTTATCAAACCACATGATCGATCATATGCTTTCTTTCTGCATTTCTGCTCCCACAGCTCTTTCTCTGGATGTGGATATGTTCTTTCTCATAATTCCTTAGGACTGTCCTGGGTCATTGCATTGCTACTAGTAGGAAAGTCTCTTACATTTGATGTATTTCTAATCCTCAGTGTATCAGTCTCTGTGTACAATGTTCTCCTGGTTCTGCTCCTTTCGCTCTGTATCATTTCATGTAGACCCTTCCATTTCACATGGAATTCCTACAGCTCATCATTCCTTTCAGCCCAATAGTATTCCATCACAATCAGATACCACAATTTGTTCAGCCATTCCCCAATTGATGGATACCCCCTCATTTTCCAATTTTTTGCCAAAGAGTGTGGCTATGAATATTTTTGAACAAGTATTTTTCCTTGTCTCTTCAGGGTACAGACTCAGAAGTAGCATATGGCTATATCAAAGGATAGGCTAAATGCAAAGAAATTTTAGAAGATATACAAATTGATTATACAGTATTTATAATAGCCAGATTATTGAGGAAAGTGAAGCCTAGACAAAAACTTATTCATTCAAGGAAAAGGGTCTTTACATTTTTTCTTTCTTACAGATTGGGGCACTGCACCTCAGACCAAGGAGTTGGCTGCAAAGATGAGTATTTCTATGGAACACTTCTCCCAGAAAACATTCTTGGGGGATGACCCATGCATCCCCAAGATGAGGAAAACCTGGGAGTATCATGACAGATTAAAGAAAGAGAACAATGAAAAGAAACATTCTAGACAAATAAAAGTAGTCATCCAAACAGAAATGAATGCCAATGAAATGAGAGGCTGTGAATACAGTAACTATAGCAGTTTCTCTAGCTCAGAGCTAGACTTTTTTCCAAAACAGGAAATATCTGGAGTAATAAATTTCCATGCAGGTGATATCCAGAGAAGGAGCTACATGGATTCAGACCAAAGACAATGTAATCAAATCTATTCAAAGGTTAACAAATGCCAGAAAGCCTTGGATTATGATTCAGATTGCATGAAAAGATATGGAATTCATGCTGAAGAGAAAGTTCATGAAAAAGAGAATTCTTTCCTACTAATGAATTTAGTCTACACCAGAGAACTAATACAGAAAAAAATAGTAACGAATTGGCTAAATGCTGGAAGACAGATCTTTTTCAATACCCTAGTATTCAGAGAAAAGAGAAATCTTTTAAATGCAGTGAATGTGGGAAGACCTTCCAATTCAAGATAAGTCTTATACAACACTACAGAATCCACACTGGAAATAAACCTTTTGAATGCAACGAACATGGAATGGCCTTCCCCCAAAAGAGAGATCTTATATGACATTATAGGATTCATTCTGGAGAGAAACCTTTTAAATGGAGGGAATGTGGGAAAGCTTTTCCCCATTACACAACCCTGACTATTCATCAGAGAACTCACACTGGAGAAAAACCCTATGAATGCAGTGAATGTGGGAAGACATTCTGATTAAGCTCTAACTGTAAAAATTAAATTATATCTCTAATAATAAAAATATTATATTTTATGAGGTTTATTAAGGATTATTAGAAATCAAGGATACAAAATAAAAACCATGTGCTATGGCTGATTAGCCCATTCAAAATCCCTGTGCTTAGCTAACTTGCTACATCATTGCAATGGAAGAGAAGAGCCTGGGAGGCGTTACTGCCAGTTAAATACCAATTGTGTTCTCACTAGGTGAGATTATCGGGAATTCTGGGAAATGCCAAGGACTTCTGGGGATTGATGGCTAGGGTTCAAAATCTCCATTTTTACATAACCTCACTTAGCACTGGAGTACTCATACTGGAATAAAACCTCATCAATGCAGTGTATGTGGGAAGGCATTCTCTCAGAAAACTGATCTTACTCATCATGGTAGAATTTATACTAGAGAGAAACCATATGAATGCAGTGAATGTGGAAAGGTCTTCTGAAAGAAGTCAGATCTTGCACAACACTTCAGCATTCATAATGGAAAGAAACAGTTTAAATACAGTGATTGTGGGAAAACTTTTCCATGTATCACAACACTGAAATGACATCAGAAAACATACTGGAGAAAAACCATATGAATGCAGTGAATGTGGGAAGACATTCTAGTCAAGCTCCAGATTTCTCAGCCTGGGAAAATTCATAAAGGAAGAAAACCATGGCAGTTAGGTTGCTCAGTGGTTTGAGAACCAGACCTAGAGATGGGAGGTCCTAAATTCAAATCTGACCTCAGAGGCTTCCTAGCTGTGTGACCCTGGGCAAGTCACTTAAGCCCAATTCCCTAATCCTTCCTGCTCTTCTACCTTAGTATTGAATCTAAGATAGATGGTAAGGGTTGTAAAAAAAAAAAGGAATAAAACCTCATTAGTGCTGTAGGAATAAGCTTGGCCCAGAAAGGGACCTGTTGAAGTATTGCAAGCAAGTTTGAAGGACAGGAGTGTGACAATTGGAAGGAGCTAAGAGGCTTGTGGGAAATAGAACAAAAGAGAGGGTCTTTGTTCTCTGGACTCAGTAGGAGACAGGAGGCTGAGACAGGAGCTCAGGACCAAACATTGGGATACCTGAGGATTTCCTTATCTTTCCCTTTTGCTGGAGGATCATAAAGCATTCCTGAATTCACCTGAATATCTATCAAAGGAGCAGAATGACTCATTTTTTTGTGTGAGGGTTGTTCAACCCCGAAACCTCACGGAGGTCACCCCAAAGACTTGTCTCGACGTGTGCCTTCCCAAGAAAGACACTAGCAACCTGCCTTTAGATTAGACAAGCAAATAGTTTAGAGGAATGGAGGAAGAATACAGAAACCACATCTGTTTGGCTCGGCTGAGCAGAGAAGACATAAACTGCCTGTGCATCTAATCCCTCCATCTTAACCTTCCCTGTTCCTGTTTGATAAACCACCCCTTCTGAGAAAACAGTCAGAAAAGGATTTTGTTTTAGAGCATTAGAGAAGAGGAATAAGACTAGAAAGAAGGAATTGGGGAAAGACTGTCTAGTAAGCTTTGGTCATGTCAAATCCAAAACTGAAAGTCATTCAGTCTTTCCCAACAAGGACCGAGTCCAGGAGAGGCTTCTAGGGTCCCAGGCATTATGCAAAGCAAAGTCTATACCTCACCCAAAGAAGCCTCTTACCTGGATATTGGTCCCTGTCCATCCCTGTTCACAACATTGCTGGGTACTTCTACAGAGTTGCAAGAATGAAAGACTGGAACATTATCAAATCAGGAATAATGAACCTTTATTGTAAGCAGCAAACAAGATTTAAAGCTCTTCTCGAGAGAAACAATTATCCTCTCCAATCCTCCCCAGAATGTGAACAGGGGAGTTAGCTCGTTCTCAGGATTTCTTAGAACTGTTTATGCAGCCTTGAACTCAGATTTCTATGTTTTGGCTTACTCACCAGGAATAGTATGTCGCAAACACCTAGGAAGAGGAACTCTATTCCCATGAGGTCATGAGAGGTTCACTATACACTGAAGTTTTGCTTTAGAGATTTTATGTCCACCTTTACATAATTCAATCAAAAGAATCTTGCTATCTCTTAAATACACTTTAGCAGATGGAAATGCTAGGAGGATATCATCTACAAAATGTACTATTTTACTTTCCTTGAATGATATTGTTTTAAGGTCTCTGTTCAAAATTTGAGGGAATTGGCTCAGATTATCATAGTAACCCTGTGGAAGATGAGTGAAAGTCCATTGGGCACTGTCCCATATGAAAGCAAAGATCTTTTGAGAATCCTTGTGAATTGGTATTGAGAAAAATGCTGAACATTACCATGGTGAAATATCTTGCTTGACTTGGAATGGATGAGATTATAACAGCTGGACTTGGTATTATAGGATGAGCCTTTATTACATGATCATTTATAGCTCTCAAATCTAGTATGAATCTATAGACAATTCTGCCATATTGATCAAATTTTTGTTTATTGGCAGAATGGGAGTATTATAATCTGAAAAAGGTGGTATTATGATCCCTTGTTGAATTAGGGACTCAATAATAGGTCTTATTCCGTCTATAGCTTCTTTACATTGAGGAACACAAGGAACTTGTCCTTCCTTGGTTCTCATTATTACTGGATTAGCTGATTTCAATAGGCCTACATCTGTGGAAGACTTTGGCCATAAATCTTCTGGTATATTCTCAGGAATAGGATAGATGGGATTCATTTCATTCTCTGCACTGACTGAATCTAAGAACAGCAATGGAAAAGCTTTCAGAGATTCTTCTGGGAGTTGTAATGCTATATCCTCAGTGTCAGTATATTGAATTGTTGCTCACAATTTACAAAGCAAATCCCACCTGAGACCCAGAATGTCATTGGACATTCTGGCATACAAAGAATTGCGTGCTCCATGGTCAGTGGACCTAAGGTAATCAGTAATAAGTAGTTTTGCTACTCTCTCTGGTTTTCCAGTAGCTCCAATCACTTCCATAGTACCAACAGCTCTACAATCTTTAGAAAAAAACATAGAGCCTGAGGATTCACACGTGAATTCTATTGAACATTCAAAGAACAACTACTCCCAATACTATACAAACTATTTGACATAATAAGCTAAGAGGGAGTTCTACTAAATTCCTTTTATGACACAAATATGGTACTGATTCCAAAGCCAGGCAAGTAAAAAATGGACAAAGAACACTACATACCAATCTCCCTAATGAACATAGATGCAAAAATCTTAAATAGGATACTAGCAAAGACTCCAGTAAGTGAGCAGGATGGTTATTCACTATGATCAAGTAGGATTTATACCAGGAATGCAAGGATGGTTCAATATTAGGACAACTATTGTAAATGTTAAAAACTGTAAAGGTTTTTTGGCCAAAAATGTAAAGGATAATTTTTAGTGTTTTGACTTAAAATCTAAAATAAGTGGTCGCCATGGTAAATACCCAAATATGAAAATATCCAAGTCAGCTGGAATTATGGAGATTCTAATTAATAAAGAAAGAAGGAATTAAGGGAAAGAGAGAGAGACAGAGACAGAGAGAGAGATAGAGATAGAGAGACAGAGAGAATGAGAGAATGAATTTTAAATTGCTCTGGCTCAGGCTGAGCCTAAGGGAGAGCGAGTCAGTCTTTATCACTCACTACAAAATCGTCTCCATGCAAGCTCCAGTCTTCCACTGGATCTCCTGAACTGAGTTCAGCATCCACTCAATTCAACTGACTTACTTTTAAAGAGAATTTTCTCTTATGTCACCTCCCCTAAATTTTCACATCTACCAATCACAGTAGACGCTTTCCCCCAGGACTGCCCATTATTAGTTCTCACCACTCTTTAGTCCTCACCTTCTCTGGTTAAATTACATCTTCTGAGTATTTCACACCTCTTTGTTAAGCTTTCCTTTTTTAAGTTACTTGACCTTTTAGTGATTAATTTAACCTTTCTAGGTACTTAGCACCTCTTTGTATTAGATCTAAAAATAGACCACCTAGCTTAAGGTTCTAGCTTTACTATAAGGTATGAGTTGGGGACTTTTCATTGTTCAATCAGGTGTTTACAACTTTATCTTCCCCTAAGGCACTATCTGAGTAGGGTGGAGTAATTTTAAAAGTTCCCAATATATTCCTGATTAAGTATCTCCATTGTTAAAATAGGGGAATAGCTTAATCAAATCTTCTAAAGTAGAGTCTGAGTAGTTTTAAGATTCACACCATCCACATAATTGACCATATCAACAAGCAAACCAACAAAAATCACATGATTATCTCAATAGACGAAGAAAAAGCCTTTGACAAAATACAACACCCATTCCTATTTAAAACATGAGAAAGTATAGGAAGAGAAGGGTCTTTCCTAAAAATAATAAACAGTATCTATCTAAAACCATCAGCAAACATCATCTGCAATGGGGATAAACTAAGAGCCTTCCCAAAAAGATCAGGAGTGAAACAAGGATGCCCATTATCACCTCTATTATTTAACATTGTACTAGAAACACTAGCAGTAGCAATTAGAGAAGAAAAAGCAATTGAAGGTATTAAAACGGGAAATGAGGAGACCAAGCTATCTCTCTTTGCGGATGATATGATGGTCTACTTAAAGAATCCTAGAGATTCAACCAAAAAGCTAGTGGAAATAATCAACAACTTTAGCTAAGTTTCAGGATACAAAATAAACCCACAAGAGTCATCAGCATTTCTATATGTCTCCAACACATTGCAGCAGCAGGAATTAGAAAGAGAAATCCCATTCAAAATCACCTTAGACAATATAAAATACTTAGGAATCTATCTGCTGAGACAAACACAGGAACTTTATGGACACAACTACAAAACACTTTCCACACAACTAAAACTAGATCTGAGCAATTGGAAAAATATTAACTGCTCAGGGTAGGAAGGGCTAACATAATAAAAATGACCATCCTACCCAAACTTATCTATTTATTTAGTGCCATACTCATTGAACTTACAAAAAACTTTTTTTTTACTGAATTAGAAAAAAAAGTTCATTTGGAAGAACAAAAGATCAAGGATATCCAGGGAAATCATGAAAAAAAATGCAAAGGAAGGTGGCCTTGCAGTCCCAGATCTCAAACTATTCTATAAAGCAGTAGTCATCAAAACAATTTGGTATTGGCTAAGAGACAGAAAGGAGGTTCAGTGGAATAGACTTGGGGTAAGGGACCTTAGCAAAACACTCTATGACAAACCCAAAGATCCCAGCTTTTGGGACAAAAATCCACTATTCGACAAAAACTGCTGGGAAAATTGGAAGACAGTGTGGGAGAGATTAGGCTTGGACCAACACCTCACTCCCTACATCAAGATAAACTCAGAAAGGGTGAATGACTTGAACATAAAGAAGGAAATTATAAGTAAATTAGGTGAACACAGAATACTATACATGTCAGGTCTTTGGGAAGGGAAAGATTTTAAAACCAAGCAAGACTTAAAAAGAGTCACAAAATATAAAATAATTTTAACTACATCAAATTAAAAAGGTTTTGTACAAACAAAACCAATGTAACCAGAATCAAAAGGGAAATAACAAACTGGGAAATAATCTTCACAACAAAACCACTGACAAAGGTCTAATTACTTGAATTTACAAAGAGCTAAATCAATTGTACAAAAAATCAAGCCATTCTCCAATTGATAAATGGGCAAGGGACATGAATAGGCAATTCTCAGTCAAAGAAATCAAAACCTTTAATAAGCACATGAAAAAGTTCTAAATCTCTGATAATCAGAGAAATGCAAATCAAAACAACTCTGAGGTATCACCTCACACCTAGCAGATTGGCTAACATGACAGCTATGGAAAGTAATGAATGCTGGAGGGGATGTGGCAAAGTTGGGACATTAATGAATTGCTGGTGTGTCATGGGCAAAGTCCACCCTTGCCCGAGACTCCAGGGTATCCCGACTGGTGGCTAATGATCAGTCAACAAATATAACAAATGGAAGACAGCTTAATGGTAACAGCCATGGGATTGCTTTGCATCTGACAGCTGCTCCATTTTCCCGATGCCTGATCTTTATTTTTATACCCATTCTCTTGGCATGCATATATACAAAATCAAAGAGAGATAATTGGAAAAGTGATACATCAACTTTTAACAAATCACTTGATTAACATTCTATATTCTTGTATTGTGATTACAGACAGAATAAAGGTTGCACACAAGATAAATGATTTCTGTCACAGGTGGCTTGCTTTTCTCATTACCCTGTGAGAAATTTTGAGCTTACAAACAATCAAGGAAAATTACCTATTGCTTTTAATAAAATGGAATAATTAATTAGCAATTCTTGGAGGACAATTCAACAATCATATGGAGGCTGAGGGATCTGGGAACACAATTCAAATTTAGACTGGTGGTTTCTTGGGAGTTACTGATATGTGTAATCGAGTCACTGAGGCATACTGAAGCTTGATGTACTTATCGCTTGGGCCTCTATGATCGATTTGTGTGCTGACTTCATGAGAATAGGCTTCTGTATGTGGGACAGTTTTTGGCTTGGCCTGTAACTGCAGTTTTGCTGGGAATTATGTACCTAAGTAAAAGTTAACCCATGATAGTCTTTTTGGGATTGAGTTTAAGGGTCTGGTCTTTTGGTGATGTTTTGGAGAATTAGGGTACAGGTGTTTTGCTCTTGCATTATTTCTTTTGAGACTAGGGGGAATAATAATCATGTCAATTCATAGGTAAGGGGCATTGATGAAAGAAGTCATGTGTGAATCTTAAAAATTCTCAGACCCTACTTCAGAACACTTGGTTAAGACCATTCCCCATTTTAAACAATGAAGGTACTTGATCAGGAATGTGAGAACTCTACTCCACCCATACTTAAGCATACTTTAGGGGAAGATAAAGTTGTAAACTCTTTACTGAACAATGAAAAGTACTTAACCCATACTTAAAGTGAAGCTAAGACCCTTGAGCTAAGTCTATTTTTAGATCTAATACAAAAAGGTGATAAGTACCTATGTAGGTCAAATTCATCACTAAAAGGTCAGGCAACTTGCAAACTTGCAAGGGGCAAAGAGGTATGAACTTACTCAGAAGTTTTAGTCTACCCAGAGAAGTTGAGAACTAAAGAAGATGTGAATTAGGAATGGTCAGTCCTGTGAAAACGTCTACTGTGATTGGTAGATGTGAGAACTTAGGGGAGGTGACATAGGAGAAAATTCTCTTTACAAGGAGAATCAGAAGAGCTCTGGAAGAGGATTCAGCCTTGGAAGCTGAAGTGGAGCTCAGGAACTAAACTGGTGGGTCTCTCTGAACACTAGAATCTTGCTTGGGACAAATCTTGTGGTGAGTGGATTAAAGACTGACTGATCTCTATTTTAAGGCTTAAGCCTAAACTGGCCTAGCCTTTTTCTCATTATTTCCTCTTACTCTCTCTCTCTCCCTTTCATTAATTCCTTAATTTGTATTAATTAAAATCTCTATAAAACCCAGCTGACTTGAGTATATTTAATATTTGGGAATTTTCCCATGGCGACCACTATATTTTTGATTTGAAACCATATTTCCACAGTCACAGTTAAGGCAACCACTCTTTTAACTGTCACACATGCAAAGGGGATAGAGTGGGAAGTCACATCTCGCCAAGGACCACTCTGTGGTTTCCCCGGCTACCACGTGTGACTGTCAAGGTGTCATGGACTGATGGTCCCCAGCGCTGGTGGAGTTGTGAATTGATCCAACCATTCTGGAGAGCAATTTGGAACTAGGCCCAAAGGGCGCTAAAAGACTGTCTGCCCTTTGATCTAGCCATAGCACTGCTGGGTTTGTACCGCAAAGAAATAAGGAAAAAGACATGTACAAGAATATTCATGTCTGCGTTCTTTGTGGTGGCAAAAAAATTGGAAAATAAGGGGTTGTTCTTCATTTGGGGAATGGCTGAACAAATTGTGGTACATATTGGTGATGGAATACTATTGTGCTCAAAGGAATAATAAAGTGGAGGAATTCCATGGGAACTGGAACAACCTCCAGGAAGTGATGCAGAGCAAAAGGAGCAGAACCAGGAGAACATTGTACACAGAGACTGATACACTAATGTATAAGCAAATGTAATGGACTCCTCCATTAGTGGTAATGCATTGATCCTGAACAACCCAGAGGATTATAGGAGAAAAAACACTATCCACATTCAGAGGATACTGTGGGAGTAAAAACACCAAAGAAAAACAACTGCTTAATGACATGGGTCGAAGGGGATATGATTGGGGATACAAACTCTAAATGAACATCCTAGTGCAAATACCAACAACATGGAAATGGGTTTTGATCAAGAACACATGCAATATTCAGTGGAACTGCGTGTAGGCTATGGGAAGGGTAGGAGGAGGGGAGGGAGGAATAGAAAATGATTTTTGTAACCAAGGAATAATGTTTGAAATTGCCCAAATAAAAAAATAATGTAAAAAATAATATTATATTCCCAATAGCCTGCAATTATGGCTAACACCATCATCCCACATACTATCTGTTTAAACATTTTGTCTTTTCTCTTCTGGCTTCCTCTCTATAGGGTAGGGTATAGTCTGTTCAGGGTGCCAAATTTTATTAGGGAATTACTCTGAGAGGAAAACGATAAATTAAGGATCAGATCTGCCATCCCCTCCCTTCCCTCCTCTTTCTTTCTTCTCCTCCCTCCCTTCCCCCATCAAAATTATTTCTACTGTTGGTATCACTGGAAATCTGTTTTGAGTGAGTATCTTGTTATAACAGATAACTCTCTTTAATAACTTTAAACAAAAGGGGTTTATTTAGGAGAAGGGGAAAAGTAGGGTCGTTGAGGGGAGAGAGGGGTTGAGGTTTCCCTAATCCTAAAATAATTCCTAAGTTGGAGGATGGTGGAATAGTCTAGGTTTTGGGAAATTGGCCAACAGGTTTGAAGATTCAGTCACTTGAATATTGTAGAAAGAAATCAGTGAGCAGGACTTTTCTGTCCCAAGGGCAAGAGACCAAGTTTCTCAGCTTGTCTTTTCCTTCTTTAACAGTCCTTCCTGGTCATCATTCCAATTAGAATGTCCTCCTTGATTGACAGTTCAGCAGTCCTACCTTCTCCAGCACTGCTGCAGACATTTCCCATCTCTCATCCACAATATTACAATTGGTAGAGGCTCAGTGGCCGGAAGCCCAGTGGCCTGCTCTGGTTTCCCTTTTTGGTAGTTCACTACTAGGATGCTTCCTGTTGACATCCATCCAAATGGGCACTTTCCATCCCTTTCCTGGACTTGAAGCTCTGAATTCTGAAGTAGAAACAACCCACTGAGGAGTGGTTACAGGACAGTGAGGGGAGGAGATTTGGCTTTATATGTTCTGTTCCTTTGTAAAGGATGCTCTCTGCAACTATCTCCGATGTTCTGGATCACTGCCTCAGCCTGCTTCTCTGTTTCCAGGTGAGTCCAAAAGCTCCGTCTCCCTTCAGTTAAACACAGAAGATTTGCTTCTCTTTGATCATTTTTAATGAAAGAGCAACTGAGGAAAAGCAAAAGCCAGAAAAAAGGAAATGAGTCTGAAAGGTCAGGGCTCCCCTGAAACCCTTTTATTCAAAGGGAATGGTGACCTCAGCCCCACCTGCAAAGCCGAGCAAAGCTGGGGCTTTGTAGCCCAGTCTCAGTTGCAGTCCAGAACATCCAGCCTCATCTTTATGAGCCAACATGAGGGCACTCCTGGATGTGTGTCATTCCTTACTGAGTAGGTGCAAGCAGGCCAGACTCATCTCCTAGGGGCTCTTCCTTTGAGATCCAAGGGGACGTTGTTAGAAAGAGGCTGGCCACTAGCCGGCAGCCACGCAGAAGCCAGGACGCTGGCAGCAGCCCTTCGACCAATGCTGTTGTTTCCTCTACCTGCCAACTTCTGGTCTTTGTTCTAGCCTTATGGAAAAGCCTTACCTATCCCCCCCCCCTTCCCCTTTGTAAGATTAAAATTAATATCCAATAACTCCAAGTATTATATTTAAGATTAATAGTCACTCGAAGTAGAGGAAACAGATGAAAACAAACAGTAAAGAGAAGCTTGCCCAGACCTTAATGGCAGAACAGAGAGAGGGGTTGAGGTTACATAGACTTTCATCTACAAAACCTAAGGACATAAGGTGGTGACGAAGGGAAAGGGATTCTGGGAAATGTATTTTTAGGGTACAAGATTCTAATTATATACCCTCCTCCCCTCGTGCCTAGCACGGGGAGATAGTTCAAAGCCCAACCAGAATCCCTCAGATGGCCCCTTGTTGTGGGCCTCAGATTGAGCCTCAGTTTCCCCAGATGTAAGTTGAGGCTGCAGGACTCCATTTCCTAACAGCTTCCTTCCAGGGGATCGCTCTGTGACCCTGTACTAAGTCCCTGCCTGGGACTGAAGGGCCTGGAACTCTCCCGCAGGTGCCAGAAGGGCTGAGCTTATCCCCTTGGAGCTCTTTAGTACCCAGAAGCATGCAGGAGGGCTCGCTCTGTGCCGGGTCATAGGCTATAAGCTATGAGGGATATCCAGGGCTTCGGCGGGCATCCCGTGCCCTCAGGGAGCTCCCCAGCTGCCGGTCCCGGTTAATATAGTAAAACTGTCCCCACGTCTGCGGTCTTGAGGAGCTCTCAGACTCCCTTCCTGTTCCATGACAGCCTCGCGGGGTTCCTCTAACTGCAGGGAAGCCTCCGTTCTGCTCGGTCCCACTGCGAGGCTCAGCAAGGCTACTTGGAGCTTTCTTCTCTTCAGGATGGGGAGTGGCTGTAAGACTGGCCCGCGCATGCGCCCCTCGGTCGGGAAAGCCCACAGTCAAGAGACCCAGGACATCCCCTCAGCTTGCCTTCCTCGTCCTAGAGGCGCTCCCCACGCCCTTGATCCCAGTACCAAGGTCGGCGGAACCTCCCTCCATCCCCGGAGGTCGCCGCCTCCACTTCCCAGGCACGCGAGCTCTCCCGTTACTAAACTTCTGCTACCTGGCTGGGAACTTCCCGCGGTGGAAACGCGCCCTTCTTCGGGCCTTCATTGGTGCCCGAGACCGAGGCTACCCAAAGCCCCGCCCCCCTGGGGAGCTCCTTCCGCTCGAGGACCGAATCGCCCAGCCCGCCCCCACTTCTCTGCCACCAGCGCGGGGGGAGAATCTCCCTGAGGCCCCCGCACTGTCTTAGGGCCCAGAAGAGCCTGGAACTCCACACGCCTGAGGCCCCGGAACGCTTTTCTTTCCTCTCGGAACCCCCAAGACTGCAGCGCTGGCGCCTGGAGCCACTGTGGAGGGGCGGGGAGGGAGGCGGGACTCACCCGGGAGACGCGAAAGGGAGGCTCTGAAGGAGGGGAGGAGGGAGAGAGGGAGGAACAGCTCCACAGGGCAGGGCGGGGCAATCTAAACTGGGAACCGGGCGGCGCAGAGGCTTCCGGGAAACCGGAAGTGAACAGAGTACCCAGTCCCACCTCCTCCTCCTCTTCCAAAGCTTTTCCCTCCGGGGCTCCTTAACCTGCTGTGGAACTTCCTCCGCCCCGCGCCTATAACCTCGGTAATTATGATGTGGTGGCGGAAAAGGGGAGCCGAGTGGGGAGCGGCTAGAGGGAGTGGAGCCTGGGGGAGGGTGGGCGGCAGAGAGCAGGACTGAGTTCGAATCCTCCCTTTTACGAGTCTCTCTGGGGCAGACCCCTCCCGCCTGTGCCTCCTGGAGCCCAATTCCTGGATCTCCCCCTAAGCTGCGAGCCCCTCCCCTCTCCCCACGTCCTGGGACTCTGCATCTGGGCTGGGCTGGTTGGGCCCGGAGCGGAGTGGGGCGGGCAGCGCCGGGGTGCGAGTTTCCTGCGGGGAACGGTATATCCTGGGGCTGTTCTGGTGTCTGACAGGGGTCGGCTGTGGCCTCTGGAAGCCTCCTCAGGATCTTCTTTTCTGCTAAAACGTCCTACCTGGAGGGGGGTGTCTCGGGGGGGGGGGGCAGGCAGTACCGGATGCAGTTTCCTGCGGGGTACTGTGTATCCCCCGGGCTGCTCTGGGGTAGGGGCTGTACCGGATGCAGAGTTACTGCGCCAATTAGGACCCAGGAGCCCTTCCTCCCAGCCTCTGGGCCCCAGACCTCGGAGGTCCTGCTCTTCTGTCCTCCCCTTGGGCAGCCTCTGCTTCAGTCACCCCATGCACACTATCAGGCTAAACAGGCAATAGTGACCAAAGAGAGGGCAGAGAGTGAAGAGTTCAGGAGGAGTAACTGGAGGAGGCGAGATTGTTCTTTGGACTGTAGGGAAGCCATGGAGGGCAGTGGTCCGGGCTGGGAAGGGAGAGCCTGTTAGCCGACCTGGGGGACAGCCAGAGAAGATGCTCCTGGCCAGGAATTGGAGGTACTGTTCAAGGACACCTCTGCCCCCCACCAGCCCAGGAGGCTGGTGTGCCTCAGAGCAGAAGGTATGGCAGGGAGGAGGGTGATGGGGCCATTAGGGCTGGGAGTGCCAAAGAGCATCCTGGGGGATTTGATGGCAGGAAGGCTGGTTCCTAGGAAAGTCAGGCTTGGGACTGAATGGAGGCTGGCAGGAAGGGGGAAGAGAACCCAGGAGGCCAGAAAGCTGGAAGAAGGCCGGGCAGTCAGGGATGGAGGGAGGGAGGAGGAGGGCCTTCCCCACTGGGAGGACTGTCCTCTGGCAAAGGGAGCCCCACCAGGGCCTCTGGGAAACCTAAGGGAGAGTGCCAACCCTGCAGTGGGGTGGGCCTGGGTTCCAATGTGGCATCAGACCCTTCCTGTGCTCTTGGCAGCTCCCCCTTTTGTTTCTGAACCGCACCCTGACCTGGCCCCCTGGAAGGGCTTCCTGCCTGGAGGATCTCCCCCTGGAGCACTGGGAGGGACCCCCACGACCCTCCCCCAGTCCAAGGGGGCCTCCAACAGGCACTTGAGGACTATTGGGATGGGAGAGTTCCCAGGTAATCCTACTGCAGCCCCTTCCTCCTCCCCCTGAAAGCAGGGCTTTGGCTTTGGGCCAATTTCTTTTCAGATTGGGCCTACCTTGGCCTCTTTGCCACATCCAGGCCATGTTCCTGGTTCTGGTTCCCTTTCCCATTTTTCCTCCTCCCCCCCATTGACCCTCCCTCCTTCATGTGCCTGATTCTCCTGAGATGGCTCACTGCCCCCAACTCTCAGATGGTCCTTCTGTTGGCCTCCCTAACCACCCCCTCCCCCAGGCCCTGCACTGTCCCAGGAGATCTCTGCTGCCCCCACTTTCCTCAAGCTATATCCTGGAAGTTGGGGGAATGGCAGGGGAAACTCCCTAGAATGGTTGGGGAGGAAAGGAGTGGCTGGATGCTGGGGGAGGGGAGCTCTCTCCTGCCCAGCCCCATGGTGGTGGTACAGGGGGAATCCCAACCCTGGGGTGGAGTCTAGGAGGAGAGAGGAGCCATTCCAGGGGTCCAGGGATTCCTGACTCAGGTTTCCTGACCCCTAGCTCCTGCTTAGAGATTCCTTTGTGCTGCCCTCAGACCCAGCCCTCTGTGAGGATCCCTCAGCTCTGCCTTCCTGCTCCCTGGGTCCACTCAGGAGCCAAAGCCATTTCCTGGCCCCCTTTTTTGGTCCCCTGGCTCTTGGGCTGGTCTCCATCAAGATCCAGGCCTTGGACTCCCTGGCTCCAGTTCCCTTTAGGGATTCCTAATCTCAAGTGTGCCAGAGGGTCCCAGGTGCCCTCCCCAGCTCCGAGGGAGACCCCAGTACCCCTTACCCTGTTTTCCCAGGCTCAGCTGTCTCCAGGAACACTTGAGTCTCTCCAGGGTCCCTACTTGAGATCTGTTTGGACTCTGTGCCTTCCCAGCCCCTCCTTTGGCTCCCCTTCCCCATGCTTCCCTGATCCACTGTCTGGCAGAGCCCTTAGACCCCTTCCCTGCAAGGAGGATTTGGCCTCCCACTCCTAGACTTGGAGGCTCTGCCTTTGCCCATCCTATGTGGGATCCCAAAACCCTGCTGCCTCTTGGGAGTCTGGGAGGATGGGAGAAGGGAGGGGGCAGAAGAGGAAGAACAGAGGGAGGGTGCTCATCTGTCACTTCAGACCCTCTTCTCTTCCCCAAACTCCCCTACCCACTCCTCAGAGCAGGTCTGACCCTTGGTGAGTCCTGTGGCCTCGAACCCCATGTAGATCCCTGTGGGGCAGCCTGGGGCCTGGGAAGAGAAGGGAAAACCTATGCCCCTCTGGGTCCCTTCTCCCTCCTCAGCTCAGGGTGCAGAAGCCCAGGCCTGATCCCAGGAAGGATGGGACTGAGCCAGATCCTGAGCTGGGAGGGAGATCAGGGGAGCTTTCTTCTCAAGTCCCACCAAGAACAGTTGGCCCAGAGAGTCAGCCCAAAGGCAGTGAGGAAGATGGACTTTTCTACACTGGAGGAAAAAGGGGAGAAAAGAGTGCCCTGGGAGGGGGCTCCAGGCTAGCTCCTGCTGCTCAAAAGGGCAGAGAAGTTGGGAAGATCTTTGACTGGAGCTGCATTTGGGGGGACCAGAAAGTGAAGGGGGGGGACAGTGAGCAGGACCCTGAGTGAGGAGATGCAAAAAAGAATTTTTTATTCCCATTTTAATTCAATGGGGGGCCTGGAGGTCCTTTCACCATAGAGATGTGTAGAGATTAACCAGCTCACAGTTACAGGAAGTAGAAACTATAGAGACAGGACTTGAGGTAGAAAAGGGGTATAAAAGGGGTCCAGCATCAGTTGGTCATTCTGTCAGTTGCTGACAGTGCTGGCAGTTGGGAGTAAGTGCTACTATTTGTTGGGTTGGTGGTTAGTTGCTGCTATGTAAATGTAATGTAAAGGCACATCTGAGCTTACTGAGAGGGCTTTTTGGCTTTATCCTGTAGAGGATTTTGGGGCTTGGGTTGTTAGGTTTTTTTTTTTCTTTTGTGAACTTTTTGGAAGGTGGCTGTTCTTCACTAACAGACCTAATTGGGGTTGGATTAAACAGTAAGTTGGCTTTGATTGGGCTGGATTGGGTTCAAAATTTGTGGGGTGATTGTTATTAGTGGTAGTTATAGACAGTTATAGGTAGATATAGGCATTTAGGTAGTAAATATGGGTAGTTTTAGGTATAGGATAACTAGTAAAAACAAGGACATTTTCTTTCTCTACTTCTTATGTTTCTCTCCTTTACTGTATTCATTTTACTATATTCTTTTACCATCTATATTTTAATTTAACTAAATTGTTAAAAGCTGCTAGAATGGGAGGTCCTAGGTTCAAATCTGGGCTCAGACACTTCCCAGCTGTGTGACCCTGGGCAAGTCACTTGACCCCCATTGCCTCGCCCTTACCACTCTTCTGCCTTGGAGCCAATACACAGTATTGACTCCAAGAAGGAAGGTGAGGGTTTAAAAAAAAAAGCTGCTAGACATTTTCTTTCCTCTGATTTAAAGGGATAATATTAATTTACAACTCTACTATATTCTCATTAAAGCTTAATGACTAAAAGCTGCTCTTTTATTTGTCAAAATTTGTAATTTAACCCTTACAGAGACAAGGCTGGGAAAAGATGGAAGAGCTTCACCTTATGGACTCACTGGGGCTACTTTGCTGCCTCTACAGGGAGCCTGGAGTCTCAGGGATGGCCTTTGAGAAGGACAGAATCCCAGCCCAGGTCAGTGCATTCTAGCCCCAGATGGGAGCCCCATCAGTCAATGAGGCCCTTCCCTGGCTCTGACACAAGATGGACTGGGCAGCTGCTCCCTCCTTCCAGCTGGGCCATTTCTGTCCCAACATTCCAGGCAGGAGGAACAGCACTTCTCAGCTCTCTTTTTGGCTTTGGGAGTGATTTCTTGGGCCTTGGGCAGCTCAGACCCTAAGACCCTACAGCTAAGTGCCAAGGAGGACCATTGACTCCTTCTTCCTTGTGTAAACCTTAAAATCTCTCAGACTTGTGAATGTTAAAAATTTCCCCATCAGGGAATTCCTAATTGGAACAAATTCCCTACTGAGAAACATTCCCCATTTTGATGTGAGAACTGGCCAGGATCAGAAATGGGAGGACCTCTACTCCAACCATACTTAAGACTGCTTTAGGGGAAAAAAAACTCCTTGCTAAACAAAGAAAGTACTTGGATCCATGCTTATGGTGGGGCAAGGAGTTCTTTGAGCCAGGCCTGTTTTTAGAATTGATACAATGGGATGCTAGGTACCTAAAAGGGTTGGGCAAGTTTTCTCTTGATGAGATTAGTTGACTCAGCTGTGTTTTCTCTAGTTCAGACTTACTGAGGATCTTGGTCGACACAGCAGCATTTTTTCTGGTTCAGACTTACTGAGGAGATTTGTCGACTTAGCAGGAATTCAGATGGGCAGTCCTTTGGACAACGTCTACAGTGATTGGTAGATGTAGGGACTTAGGGGAGGTGACATGGGAGAAAAACCCCTATATAAGAAAAAGCAGAATCTCTTGAGGAGATATATCCTTTTGGAGAAAGCCTTTTGGAGGATCTCTGATGAGGACCGCTTGGAAAGAATCTCTTGAGAGAGGCCTTTTGGAACAGTCTCTGGCTAGAAGGCTCTCTGGTGAAGCCAGCTGAGATGGAACTGACCTGGTGTTACTAGAATCCTTGTTTAGTCAGACCTTGTGGTGAGTGTTAAAAAAACTGACTGATTTCTCTTTTAAGACTCAGGTCTAGGCCATATTGGCTTGAGGCCCTTCATACTTATTCCTTTCTTACTCTCTCTCTCTTTCTTTGATTATTCATTGTATTGTTAATTAAAATCTCTATAAAACCCAATTGACTTGGGTATTTGAATAATTGGGAATATTTTCCCTGGCGACCATCTTATATTTGATTTAAAAACCCAAGACACTGTAGTGAAACATATTTCTGTGGTCAAATTTACTCACTCTCTCTTATATCTATCACAATTTATATCTTCCACTATTTTAATCACTACAGTTTAAGACCTCAACCATTTTAAATCTCACACTTGCCTAGGGATTATGTCTTTGCTCTCTCTTTGCCTGGCGACATTCACACCCTCTTCCTCTGCTTCTTTTTACCTGTTCCCTCTTTTTTTTTTTAAATTTAATTTTATTTAATTAGTCAATTTAGAACATTATTCCTTGGTTACTAGAATCATATTCTTTCCCTCTCCCACCCCTTCCCGTAGCCAACGTGCAATTCCACTTAGTTTTACATGTGTCCTTGATCAAAACCTATTTCCATGTTGTTGATATTTTCACTAGGATTATCATTTAGAGTCTACATCTCCAATCATATCCCCCTCGACCCATGTAATAAAGCAGATGTTTTTCTTCTGTGTTTCCACTCCCCCAGTTTTTCCTCTGAATGTGGATAGTGTTCTTTCTTGTAAATCCCTCCGAGTTGTTCAGGATCACTGCATTGCCACTAATGGATTAGTCCATTACATTCAGTTGTACCACAGTGTATCAGTCTCTGTGTACAATGTTCTTCTGGTTCTGCTCCTCTTATTCTGCATTACTTTCTGGAGGTCATTCCAGTTCACATGGAATTCCTCTAGTTCATTATTTCTTTGAGCACAATAGTATTCCATCACCAACATATACCACAATTTGTTTAGCCATTCCTGAATTGAAGGGCATCTCCTCATTTTCCATTTTTTTGCCACCACAAAGAGGGCAGCTATGAATATTCTTTTTTTTTAATAGTTGTTGGTACCTTTATTGTGGTTATTTAAGCCATCCACAAGCTTTTTCCATTCTTTTCAAATCTTTCCTCCCCACCCTCCCATTTGAATTAGTTTATTTAGTCAATTTAGAACATTATTCCTTGGTTATAATAATCACATTATTTCCCTCCCTCCCCTCCACCCACACTTCCTGCAGCCCATGCGCAGTTTCATTGGTTATTACTTGTGTCCTTGATCAGAACCTATTTCCATGTTGTTGATGTTTGCATTAGGATGTTCATTTAGCCTACATCCCCAACCATATCCCTTCTATCCATGTATTCAAGCAGTTGTTTTCCTTTGGTATTTTTACTTGTGAATCTTAAAAAATTCTCAGACCCTGTTTCATAAGATTTGGTTAAGACCATTCCCCATTTAAACAATGAAGGGACTTAGATCAGGAATGTGAGACCTCTACTCCACCCCTACTTAAGCATACTTTAGGAGAGGAAACTCCTTGCTGAACAATGAAAAATACTTAAACCCATACTTATAGTAAGGCAAAAGTTCTTAAGCTGTGCCTATTTTTAGATCTAATACAAAAGGGTGCTAAGTACCTATAAAGGTCAGGCAACTTGTGAATTTACAAGGAGCAAAGAGGTGAGAACTTACTCAGAGGTTTTTAATCAAAAGTTTAAGCCTACTCAGGTGTGAACTAAGAATGGTCTGTCCTTTGAAAAACATCTACTGTGATTGGTAGATGGAAGAACTTAGGGGAGGTGACATAGGAGAAAATTCCCTTTAAAAGGAGATCAGAAGCTGAGAGCAAGGATGTCTCGCTGGAACTCCCTCTGAGAACTCTCTCTCGGGACTTAATCAGGGACTGTCTCAGAAGTACTCTTTCTGGACATGGAGCTGGCAAAGCTAAACTAGTGTCTGTCTGAACACTAGAATTTTGCTTGGGACAAATCTTGTGGTGAGTGGATTGAAGACTGACTGATCTCTCTCTCTTAAAGCTGGCCTAGCCTTTTTTCTCATCATTCCCTTTCTCTCTCTTTCTCTCTCTCTCTCTCTCTCTCTCTCTCTCTCTCTCTCTCTCTCTCTCTCTCTCTCTCTCTCTCTCTCTCTCCCCCTTTCTTTAATTCCTCATTTGTATTAATTAAAATCTCTATAAAACCCAGTTGACTTGGGTATATTTCATATTGGGGAATTTTTCCCTGGCGACTACTTTATAGTATTTGATTTAAAACAAGACACTGTCTTGAAACCATATTTTCTGCGGTCACAATTTAAGCCAAACACTCTTTGATCTGCCACAGTTCATAACTCCCACTATTTTAATCATCACATACTCCCATAGTGTTTCCTCTGAATGTGGGTAGTGGTTTTTCTCGTAGATTCCCCCTCGTTGTTCAGGATCACTGCATTGCCACTAATGGAGAAGTCCATTACAATTGCTTGTACCTCTGTGTATAATGTTTTCCTGGTTCTGTTCCTCTCACTCTGCATCATCTGCTGGAGGTTGTTCCAGTCCCCATGGAATTCCTCCACTTTATTATTCCTTTGAGCACAATAGTATTCCATCCCAACATATTGTAAGGATAATTTTAGCTTTGTGACTTGAAATCTAAATAATTGGTCATCAGGGAAAATTCCCAAATAACAAAATACCCAAGTCAGCTGGACATTATGGTGATTTAATTAATATAGAGAGAAGGAATTAAGGAAAAGAGAGAGAGAAAAGAGTTAAACTACTCTGGCTCAGGCTGAGCTAGGCAGTAGTTAAAGGCCTTGGCCAAAGTGGCCTCCCTGAGCCTAAGGGAAAGGGAATCAGTCTTATCACTCACCATGAGACCGTCTCCAGGAAGCTGTCTGAGGTGGAATCCTCCAGGCTGAGTTCCAGTTCTCCACTGAACTCAATCTCCTGAACTGACTTCCAATCTGAACTTTTCATCTTCTTTTATAGACCTTTCACTCTTATATCTCCTCCTCTAAATTTTCACATCTACCAATCACAGTAGACGCTTTCTCCAGGACTGCCCATTCTTTAGTTCTCATCACTCTTTAGTTCTCATCTTCTCTGGTTAGATTATATCTTTTGAGTACTTCACACTTCTTTGTTGAGCTTGCCTTTTGTGAGTTACTTGACCTTTTTGTGATTAATTTAACCTTTATAGGTACTTAACACCTTTTTGTATTAGATCTAAAAATAGACTTAGCTTAAGTTCTAGCTTTACTATAAGGTATGAGCTAATTACCTTCATTGTTCAATCTGGAGTTTACAACTTTATCTTCCCCTAAAGTATGTCTAATTAGGGTGGAGTAATTTCCAAGTTTACAATATACCACAATTTGTTCAGCCATTCCCCAATTGAAGGGCATCCCCTCATTTTCTAATTTTTTGCTATCACAAAGAGCACAGCTATGAATATTCTTGTACATGTCTTTTTCCTTATTGTTTCTTTGGGGTACAAACTAAGAGGTAGGTAATTGGGGGTAAGAGGCTTACGCAGGATCACATAGGTAGGAAATGTTAGAGGTCATATTTGAACCCAGGGCCTGCAGTCTCTATTCATTGTTCTCTATTCACAGAGTCTCCTAAATGAGCCTACATGGAAAAACATTTTTTTTCTTAACACATACCTTTCATCTCAGGGTCAGTTTTAAGATAGATGAGTGATGAGGACTAAGCAGTCAGAGTTAAGTGACTTACCCGTGATCACACAGCTAGAAAGTGACTCAGGTCACATTTGAATGCAGATCTTCCTGACTCCAGATCTGGCACTGTCCAACCTGTGATCTGGCTGTGTCTAATTCCAGGCATTTTCAATGGCTTTACCTGATGTCTAGAATATTTTCCCTTCACATTTGAGATCACTGACCCCTTTAAACTTCCTGTAAGTCCCAATTAAAGACTAAAAACTTTCTACAGGAAACCTTCCCTCATCCCTCTTAGTCAGAGTGCCTTCATTCTTTCCATTCTTCCCAATTTCTTCTAGACAGAGCTTCCTTTTTGTCTATGTCTGTGTATTGTCTCCCTTCCCCACTGGTCTGTGAGCTCCTGGAGGGCAAGGACTGTCTTTTCCTCTTGGGGAATCCCCAGAAGGTCAGAACAGGTGCTGAATGTGGAGGGAATGGAAATGACAGTTCTGGTCCTTGAAATGCCCTCATGTAGCCCTGTCTTCTCTGTATCTGCCTCCTCTTTTTCCCTGTTGTCCTGCAGTCCAACACAAGAAGCATCCTCCTGGAGCAGATGGGACACCACAAGATTCTTCCCATGATCCCCTCTGTCTTTGCCTTCACTTTTAGCCCTCCTCGGTTTCCTCCTTCCTCCCTTTCTCCTTGTCTGTAGTTTTTCAAAGAAGCCTCTTTCTGCTCTCTCTGATGTGCTTCTTCTGCTACTGTTGTCTTCAGTTATTCACTTCTCCTGCATTTCTCCTGCTCAGGTGTTCAAGAAGCAAATGATCTCTTCCCTTTGGGGTCTTTTCCTAAAAATACTGCAGACTCCTCTTCATTGTGAAGTTCATGTTTACAGGTGTTGGGAGTGAAATTTAACCAGAGGGTAAATTGAGGCAGCTCTCCAAGTAAGACAAGGAGGGGAATGCTGCCTGTCAATAAAAGGGGTCATCCTCTGTTAATGTTCCAAACCCTAAGCAGAAGGCTAGATCTCATTGATAGGTTTGGGGGAGCACAGAACAAAGAATAGTCAGGGTAAGTTATGTCTATCATAGAATGGAGGGTCACACAAAAGCTCCCTCTCTGCCTTTTCTCTAGCTCCCCCCTCTGTGGCTCCAGCTCTGGCATGTTGGTGATGCTCACACTGACTCTGGCTGCCCTGGGACACAGCACCAGGGACACAGATATGTGACTGACACATCCCATCTCAGGGGTCCCTAGGATTCAAGCTGCACTGGAGGTCCCCTAGAGATTTCCCTTCACACACTAGAAACTCCTTGGCTTCTCTCTGGAGCATCGTAGAGCTGCTCTTCTCAAGCCTCCATTGGGCTCTTAAAGATTCAGCTTCTAGTGCTGGCTCTGTCTCTGACAAAGGGCGGTACCTTTGGGCCCCTCCCTTCCCCGTGGGTCAGTTTCCACCAGAGGTGGGCTCTTCATTGTGATGTGGCTCTCAACCCTGTGCCCTGACTTGGACTGCTCTAGGAGGCGGTGACATTCAAGGAAGTGGCTGTCGACTTCACTTGGGAGGAATGGCGCCTCCTGTCCCCTCCCCAGAAGGAGCTATACAAGGAGGTGATGCTGGAGAATGCCCGGAACCTGCTCTCTGTGGGTAAGGAGCCTCTCCCTGGTGGCCGAGTCTGCTATCCAATGGAATATTGTCTTCAGCAGCAGGCAGTGTTGGGAGCAGCTTGTAGTCATGACGAAGGTTCGAGGACTGGTATGCTGAGTCCCAGAGCCAGGGCCCTCCTGCTGTCTGGTTCTTCTGTAAAAGACCTTTGCATGGTATAATGGGACCTTGGGGGCTCCCTTTGATGCTACTGAAGTCTGAGATCAAATGCATGTTGGAGAATCGCAGACGTGGAAGTAATCTCAGAGCTGATTCCATCTCGCCTCTCCCTGGCACGGAATTGTGTTTCCCAAACCCATCTGGGAAAATTATTCAGGAGGGTTTTCCTCCCACCCTTTTCCCCTCTAGGGTTGATCTGCTTTTGAGGATCTTTTTCTCTGTTTTCTCATAGCTCCTCAGTGTCCCCAGGAGAGATGATTTGTTCTTAGTCTTCCTTCCTTTTGCTCTAAGCCTTTGGCAGAGCCAGTGAGGAAGGGAGGGAAAGGATGAGGCATTTATATAACAACCTGTTCTTGGCTGCGGGCTCTGTTGAGGGTTTTCTCTGTAATGTTATGGTACTTCTTTCTCACCTTTATCTTCCTAATTCAGTGACACAATTATCCCCATTTTACAGACAAGGAAATAGATTCGATTAAGTGGCTTGTTCTGAGGAAGACACTTAAGAGCTGTTTGTGTTGAAATGTAAACTGAGGCCTTCTTGCCTCTAATCCCAGGCCCTTGCCCCCTCCCTTTCTAGCTGCTTCTCATTTCCAGATAATGGAAAACTATGGACTGAATCCAGCCTTCTCTGAAGAAATTGCCCAGAACCTAACATTCTGGTTCCAGATTAGTTCCCCGAACTTCTCCCCACTCCTTTCACCACCCTATATGCTGTGGTGATTCTCCCCCAGGAGGCTCAGTAAGCCTCCCTCAGGCTCTGCTTGCCCTCTTTTATCATTGTTAAGATAAATGGACTGGCTGAGAGACAGCCTTGGACCCAGTGATTGTTGAGTTCCCTAGGAGAGGAGGCAGAGACACCCCCAGAGAAAAGTCATTGTGGCTCAGAAAGGTGTCAGGGATGGAGAAGCAGGCAGGGTGATGGGACAAAAGCTGATCCCTTGAGGTCGCAGACTGACCCAGAATAGTGGCTCTTAGACCCAGTTTTGTAATTTAGGAGTTTCTGCTAGAATGGACTAGAAGAGGATGGGTGAGGGGGACCGTTGCTCATTTGAGGTCCCGCAGCAGGGTAAGAGGCGTATCCTACTCTGGGATTATACATTATAGAGACTGAGGGGGTGAGGGCATACTCCAGTGGGAACCCCATGGACTGAGCATCTTAGTGAAGTCACTGGACTCCCCAATCTTTCCCTAAAGTGAATTCAGTGATTCGCTTCTCTCCATCCTCCTCCCTGACTGATTCTCCCTTGCCCAGGGCTTCCAGCTTCCCGAGAAGACATGCACTCTTATTTGGAGCAGAGGGAAGCCCCGTGGATGCTGGAGCAAGAATGCCTGAGAAGCTGCTGCTCAGGTGAGGGAGGACAAAAGAGGTGTGGTAGAGCTGGGGTGATGAGAGGCTTCTGTGTGCTCTGATGAAGCCAGGACTAAATTTGGAGGCAGGTAGATTCAACTTGGAATTCTTTTTCAGAGTTTTTAGCAGGAGCTCCCTGGGCAAGTCACTGAACCCTGGAGCCTCAGGTTCCCTATCTGTAAGATGAGGCTCTTTGACTCCCATTTTCTATAAGCTCCCTTCATGGGATCAGTTTATGATCCTCTAAGAAGTTAGTGTTCGGTACTGAAGGGCCTGGAAATCTGCAGGTGTCAAAAGGGCTGAGCTTATCCCCTCTGAGCTATTTAGTATTTAGAAACATATATGAGGGCTTACTTTGTGCCGGGTCCTTTGCTAAGTTATAGGGGACATAATGGGCTGCATTGGACTTCCCTTGCCCTCATGGAACTCACCCTCTGCTGGAGCAGATAGCAGCATGCCAACAGTTCTGTAGAAGCCCTCTAGATCCCAGCTCCAGGGCAGTCAGTCACAAGAGGAAAGGCTCTAACAAGAAGGACTACTAGAGAGGTCTAATGGGGGAGGTGGCCTGGAACTTCAGGAGAGCCAGATTGAGGATTCTGGGGGAAAGTATAGTAGAGAAAACAAAGGAAAGGCAGTGGCACAACTCACTCCAAATGGCCACCTCTAGCAGTTTAGCTCTGGACCTTTGGATAGATGTTGGACAGTGTCTCATGGGGAGGAAGAGATCAAGTGAGAGTGTTTGGAGCATTGGGAAGAAATGGTTTATTGGTTCCCACTGGAAGAGAGTCATTAGCTCATTGTAGAAAAGGCTGAAGATGAAAGAACAATGAGGGCCCTGCAGGGAGGAATAGGTGAGCTTGGATGAGGGATGAGATGGATTTTTCGGGCATGGAAAGAAATTTTCTTTAGCTAGGAGAAGAATGGATCCTGAGGGCAGGGATGAAAAATCGTGGCTGAGATCTGGAGGATAAGAGAGCTCTGCAGAGAGGTCTAGCTTTTGTTCAGTGGTATATGAGGCCATGTTCTCAGCTCAGAAGGTGAGGCAGGGTGTGGGAGGAAGCCATAAGGGAGATCTGGAGAACAGAGAAATATTTGGAAGGCTGCTGTGCTGGGTGGCAAAAGGAAACCATAAGGGAGATATCAAAGGATTGACTGGCCATGGTAAGGACATAGCTGAGGTCAGGGATCCTCAATGTAGAGTGGAGCCAGACAGCTGGTTTCCTGATTTTCCTTCTGTCCATTGATCTACTGTCCATGAGCAGGAGGGAAGACTGCTGCCTTTTGGAATCGTTCCAAGGCTAAGCTTTCCCTCGATCATCAGCTCCAGGCCCTTTTACTTGTTTCTGGGGCTCAGTCTTTGTCCTGTTCTTGGACAATCAGGTGACCACTGCACCTTACTTTAGGGAAATGAGGACCTAGAGAGAAGCTTCTGGGATCTTCAGAAGTAGGTCTGCTTTAGTTCCAATGGACTTACTGTTTACTGCTGAGAAATAAGTGCAAGAGAGGGACAGAAACACGGCTGAGGCCAGAGCATGTATTTGCCTTCCAGGAGAGACCAGAATGTAAGGATCCTGGTAGAGGTTGGGCCTGACATAAGCCCTGGGCCCCATCAGTAAACATGTATGAAGTAATGAATATATTCTAGGAACTATGCTAAGCCTGAGCATACAGAGGAAAGGAAACAGCAGTCTGGGCTGCTTTGGAGGTCACAATCTAGAACCTAAACATAGAGGTGGTTTAGAAAGAAGGAATATATTCTGAATGTTGCACTAAGATGATCCAGGGAGAAAGGAGTGTTGGGAATGGAAATGCATTTAATTGAACAGGGAAATCAGGAACTAGAAGAGTAAAGAGAATGATAGTTTAAGGAAAAAAGCAATCAAAGGAGGGAATAATCTAAATTCTAATGATAAAATAAACATCACCATTTGCACACTTCCCCTACTATGTGTCATACACTTTATAAATATTATCTCATTAGATCCTCATAGGAATCCTAGGAGTCACTTGCTAGTATTATGTCCATGTTATAGTTGAGAGTCCTGAGACCAACAGAGCTCTTGTGACTTGCCCAGGCTTAAAAGTCCTAGCAAGTTTCTGAGGTACAATGAGAATGAACCACCACCTGTATTGGGATTTTTAAGAGGAAAATCATGAAAAAGCCAATATCATATAAGGAGGGTAATAGAAAGAAAGTTGTACTAGCTTTCTTGCCCATTTCCTTATAAAAGGATCACGGACTCAACTTATTGTATGAGACATGTTTTTAAACATGGGAAATGCCATGTTTTGTTTAAATTGTATTTAGTTGAAGAATTTTATTTTAGTGAAAAGAGAGATTTAAAGAAAAGTAATGGCTACTCTCAAGGAGTAGGGAAGAGATCAAAATCTTTTATGCCTTGGATAAATGCAAAAAAGAGTGCTGAATTTCTTCATCTGATCTCAGATACTGTAAAAAAATTAAGCTTGAAAGTAATCATGAAGGGAATTACATATTGCTTACAGAGAAGCTAGATGATGAAATAATAGGATTATTTAGTCTACATGCAATGTATAGACAATGAAAATGAAAGGAAAAAGATTGAAAGTGAATAGTCTATAATACTTGTGGACAGAGCATTGTGTGTCATAAATTTGGCCTTAGCTGTGTTACAGATAAAAGAGTGGTTGTCATAAACTGTAGTGGATAAAATTGGTTGCCTTAAACTGTGACTGTGAAAATATGGTTTCAAGACAGTGTCTTGAGTTAAATCAAAAATAAAGTGGTCGCCATGGGAAAATTCCCAAATATTAAATATACCCACGTCAGCTGGGTTTTATGGAGATTTTAATTAATACAAATGAAGGAATTAAGACAAAGGGAGAGAGAGAGTAAGAGGAAATAATGAGAAAGGGCTAGGCCAGCCTAGCCAGCCTAGGCTTAAGCCTTAACAGAGAGATCAGTCTTTAATCACTCACCACAAGATCTTTCCAAGCAAAATTCTAGTGTTTAGAGACACCCTCCAATTCAGCTTTGGCAAGCTGAACTCTCATTCAGAGGCCTTCTGACCTCCTTTTAAAGAGAATTCTCTCCTATGTCACCTTCCCTAAGTTTTCACATCTACCAATCACAGTAGACGTTTTCACAGGAGTGACCATTCTTAATTCACACCTGAGTAGACTAAACTTCACACCTTTTTTGTTAAGCTTGTCCCTTGCAAGTTTGCAAGTTGCCTGACCTTTTAGTGATTAATTTGACCTTCATAGGTACTTAGCACCTTTTGTATTCGATCTAAAAATAGACTTAGCTTAAGGGGTTAGCCTCACTATAAGTATGGGTTAAGTACTTTTTCATTGTTCAGTAAGGAGTTTTACAACTTTATCTTCCCCTAAAGTATGCCTAAGTATGGGTGGAGTAATGTCAGAGTTCTCAAATTCCTGATCAAGTACCTTCATTGTTTTAAAATGGGGAATGGTCCTAACCACGTGTTCTACGGTAGAGTCTGAGAATTTTTAACATTCACAAGTCTGAGAAATTCTAAGATTCACAGCCGCCAGGATTTTGGGTCAAGTTGTAAGAATTGAATTACTATTTCTATTCAGGTATACATTTTATAAAGTTTGTTAGAAAGGGTAGGCAATCATAGTTTTAAATCTTATCATTCCTCTAAGTAACCTGACGACGAGGTGCCTAGCTTGCAAGTCTCTTCCTCTTTCCCCTTACTTGCCTCCTCTCTTCTCGAGTCCCTTCTTCATTCTCTTCCAACCCGAAACCTAAAGCCTTGACTATTATTGATGTACAGCACATATATAGATGCAAAATCTCGAGTAACTATGTTATGTGAGGAATGTTGACAGACAGGTCAAGCTACTCAGGATGGGGAGGGAATGAACTTCCTTGATGCCATCCCCTTGTGATCCTTTGGGAGACCCATCACCCCAATAAATCATTTAAATATAACTCTTATAACTACCTTCTAGCTAAAAGTACATACAGTATTGCATTTTTCCAAGAGGAAGTTACAATAGTTAGAGATGAGAGTAAAATATAAAAACTGATTGATAGACGCATTGACAAAATGCCATTTAGGGGGAAGTCCCCTTTGGCATAAGAGTTCAGAATTAGTATGTTCAACCCCCTTCAATTCAGTTCATTATATCCCAAAGTTCATTCTGGATCTTTTGATTTGGTGTGTGGCTTCTTCAGGCATCTTTTCAGCACCTTCTCTAAAAGGATCTGCTTTCTTGATTTTGTGTGTTGGCAAGTTTCTTTTCCTGAAATTTCTCCAAAAAAAATTTAAACCTAGGATTTGAGGATAATTACACAATCCCCCCCTGAGGAGGGTGTTGACCAACACCAGAATCACATTGGGATACATGACTGAGTTATGAGGTATATAAAACAATTGTCAAAATGAAAACAAAAAAACTAACTGCCCCCCCAAAAATCACAAACTATAAGGGAGAAAGGACTAAGTTTCAGCAGCAAATGGGAAAAATCATTCCCTTTCCTGATTTTGCCTTCACTGTCAGAGATAGGGGGAACCAGGATGATAGCCAAAATGAGGTACTTGACTCAGAATATTGCACATGGAGTATGGTACAAGGAGTCCTGCATCTTAACATAGATCAAGTGCTGCAACCTCGATTCGCACACTAGGTTCAAGTCCTTTCATATTGGCATAGAAGTTCAACAATCCTCCCTGGATTGGTTTTGGTCCTTTTTGACCTTGTGCTTCTTGGCACTGTATAATGGCTCTTTTGTTCCCTTCTCTTGGAATCAGACATAATCATTAAAAAGTCCCATAACATTTATCAATGTATCTCTAAAGCTTCTGGGTATGCCTATTACTAGGGCCAATAGATACTGTAAACTTACACTGTAAAGTTTATTCTTCAAGTAAAAAAACATTAATACTGATTTCATGTACTTCAAGTGTCACCAAGGTTAGGAAAAAAGAAAAAAATTCAAATATCCTATTACGAACATAAAGAGAAAAAAAATTTTTTTTTAAATTTCACAGTTCACATTCCATGTGAAAATATGTTAGCCAAGCAGAGGCACAACACAAAAAGTGCTCACTCAAAAACGAAATTTATATCCCTATTAACTTGGCCAGGATCCACAGTGTGAGTGTAACTGTACAACAACTAATACAGATTCTAAGAAATACCAAAGTCCCTCAAATTATAAGAGCCCATTTAATGACAATAGCAAACAAACCAATTATCATTAGGACTCAAATGACTTGCTGTGTGACATGTAAAAACCTTTGAAATCTTGACTATTTGTTACAAGTTCTACAGATTTAGCCAATCTTACAACCTTCGATGAGATATTTTATTTTATTTATTTTTAAACCCTTACCTTCTGTCTTAGAGTCAGTACTGTGTTTTGGCTCCAAGGCAGAAGAGTGATAAGGGCTAGGCAATGGGGTTCAAGTGACTTGCCCAGCGTCACACAGCTGGGAAGTGTCTGAGGCCAGATTTGAACCTAGGACCTCCCGTCTCTAAGCCTCAGAGGCAAGCAAAAATGATCAGTCATAGGTAGGAATTCTCCCAGATATCTGAAAATAAATTTTGAATACCCATTAAAATAAATTTAAATCATTAGACAATTAAATTCTCCTAAATTTGTTTGTAGGTTGAAACCAATGTGATGGAGTCCATCCAATAGCTCTGGACAATTAACAATGGCAAAAAACAAACAAAATGCTGTTTATGGGCTTTTATAATGATATTCTTCAGTACAATTATAGTCATATGGAAGGTACAAATAAATAATATAACAGAAAATTTCAATTTTGATAGCTTATAAATCGGTTAACTGTACAATTACCTACATCTTGTATTTAGAATTGAGTTACAGAGACTTCTTTATTCTGGGTAGGGGAACAAACTGAAACAGTTAACATCAATAAGGCAATGAGGTCTGAAAAGACTTAAAATCCACTTCCAGACAGGTTCCTTCCCCTCCCAAGTACCATCATTCATCACAATTCCTTTGTCTACACCTCTGGGGTCCCCCATACTGAGGGGAGTTCCCACACTGAGTACAGATGTTTGGGTGTGGGTTTTGATTTGCCTCATTCCAATAACTATTCCTCCTATCAATATTATTATCCCTGAAGCTTCTATTCCTATATTCCTGGTTTCTCTTCTTACAATTCATAATTACATGACCCACTTTTCCACAAAAATAACGTTAGTGGTTGTTTTGTGGATTCCTGTAAGGGAGCTATGATCTCTCCTTGCTTTACCTTTCCAACTGTTTCAGTTAATTCTTTTATTTCCTTCCTTAATGTCTATTAAAGCAGCATTCTCTTTATCCTTCTCACTCTGTTTAGCAGTCAATTCCTTTATTTCCTTAATGCTTCCAGTAGGTCAGTGTTATCCTTCTTCTTTTCCTTATGTCCTTCAAAAGCATAAACTGCTATTCTTTTCAATTCTTCAAGGTCCATAGTAGGCCAGTTTGGACAGCTAGTCATAATATAATTCCTACCTAGCTTACAACTGTTTTTTACAAATTGTATTCTGATTTGTCTGTCCCATTCTCTATCCAGATCAAGCTCAATGTATCTTCCCAGCTCAATAAGTCTATCCATAAACTGGGAGGGATTTTCACTGTCTTTTTGCTTAAGATTTTCAAATTTATCCCGTGTATCAGGCCTGTCAGAACAGGCTCTCATAGCTTTTAGCAATGCATTTCTAGCCTGGCATAATTGTGAGTAATCTTGCACTGAATTTTGGTCCCATTTGGGATCTTCAGTTGGCCAATGAGGTGTTCCCTCTCCCTGGGCCTGATTAACAAGAGAAAGAATCTTATTCCTTTCCCTTTCCATTAGCAAGGCCTGGAGTAAATCTTCTATATCAACCCATGTGGGGTTATATGTATGAAAAATGTTCTCAACCCTATTTATTAACAAGATAGGCTCAGTTTCAAATGAAGGAAATTTTTCTTTGAATCTCTTGATGTCCAGTGGAGAAAGAGGTTTATTAAATCTCCATGTCTGATATATGTGGGGACATCTCTTAGAGGGAAAAGACCTTTATTTTAATCATCTGTGGTAACTGCTGCTTGGTTTGTGTTCTGGAGTTCAGTGGAGTGGGTTGCAGTGAGACTAGTAGGGGAAAGGGGTGGGGTAATTGCATGGAGGTATTCAGTTGTTGTGGAGTCAGGGTGAAAAGATAGGGGGTGGGGCTAGGGGCATGATGGAGAGAAATGGGGGTCCTTCTGGGAGTCAGGTGGAGAGGAGGGGGTATGGGACCAGGTATGGGGTGGAGAGTAGGATGGGTGAGGTCTAGAGAAGCCATAGTAAGTTGGGTGTGAAGGAGGGTATAGAAAAGGATTGAAGTAGGGATGGTACAGGTGTGTATAGGGGAGCTAGGTATGCACTGCTTAGTTAGAAGGAGGGTATGATTGGGATGTTAAGGGATGGTAGAGAGGTAGATTGGGGAAAAGATATGGGAGGAGAAGGGGATGAGCAAGGTCTGACAGGGAGAGGAGTTGAGGGGTTCAAGTCCTGGTTTGGGTCAATATGAGGAGAAACCTCACAGGCGGGATGATAGAGTGTGTTTCTTGCTAGATTTCACTGAAGGAGTTTAGTTAGAATGGTCTGGTTTCAAAGAAAGAATGGTTTCCTCACTTGAGGGAATGGTTGATTTATCAACATGATATGCCCACAAGAGCCAGTATTGATAATCTTTGGAATCTTTGTTTTTAATGGCTAACTTTAAATCTTCAAGATCTTGAAGTCGAGTCATATTTTGGCCAGGTAAAAGATATATCCTTCCATGCCTTACAAAGCTTTCTAGCTTTTTTGTCATCAAATTCTCCTTAGGCAAATTAGGATCACTCCAAGAATTAAAAAGTATATTCAGGGGTGAATCAGGAAGATTATGAACTATTTTTATTGCATTATTATATGAAAAGGTTGCATTTATTATTTCTGTCCTTTTGCACTTGTTTGCCATGTTTTTATGACCTACTATATGGTCAGTCTTTTAGAATGTACCATGTGCTGCTGAATAGGTGTATTCCTTTTTGTCCCTATTTATTTCTCTCCACATATCTATTTACTCTAATTTTTCCAAGATTTCATTCACCTCCCCTACCTCTTTCTTATTTATTTTTTTTGTTTGATTTGTCTAAATCTGATAGAGGAAAGTTCAAGTCTCGCACTAGTATAGTTCTACTATCTGTTTCCTCTTTCAACTGCACTAGTTTCTCCTTTATAAATTTGGATGCTATACCATTTGGTATATACATGTTGATTATTGATATTTCCTTATTGTCTACACTGCCTTTTATCAGGATGTAATTACCTTCCCTCTCTGTTTTGACTAGTTTTATTTTTACTTTGGCTTTGTCAGCTATGATTGCAACTCCTTCCTTCTTTTTCTCTGTTGAAGCCCAAGAGATTTTGCTCCAGCCTTTGATCCTTACTCTGTGTCTCTCTGCCTGCCTCATGTGTGTTTCTTCTAGACAACATATAGTAGAATTTTGGTTTCTAATCCACTCTGCTATTTGCTTTTGATTTATAGATGAGTTTATCCCATTAACATTCAAGATTTATGATTGCCATTTGTGTATTCTCCAACATTTTGATTTTTGATATGCTCTCCTAGTTCCGCCCTTTCTTCTTTCACTATATCCTTTTAAACTAGTGGTTTGCTTTGAATACTTCTCCCAAATACCCATGCTTATACTTCCCTTTCCACCCCTCCCGTTGTGTTCTCTCATTTTTTTTAGTGTCTATTAAATTCCCTCCCCCCTCTCTTTCCCTCCCCTTTTGTACTCTCTGTCAGACTGCTATCCTTAGTTTTTCCCATCTCACTTTTCCTGTAGGGTAAGATCAAATTCGATACTCCAATGGATCAAGATGCTTTTTCCTCTCAGAATTCATTCCACTGAGAGTATGGTTTAAGTATTACCTATTAGCATTCTCTTCCTCTCCTTCTTAGGATAGTATTCTTACCCTCCCTTTCCCATGCACCTCTTTATGTGATATAGATTATCCTTTTTATCTTATTCCTTCAAGTTTCTTCTATTCCCCCCTTTTTTCTTTCTTTTTTTTTTGCAGATATTCATAGACCACTTACACCCCAATCTTTACCTATGAATGATTCTCCTAATTACTATAATGTGAATATAGTGAATATAATTTTTGGGTTACAAATAACATTTTCCCTTATGTTAACATAAACATTTTGATCTCATTGAAGCTCTTAAAGAAGAAAATTTAAATAATTTTTTTTCTTTTTTCCTCTCTTTTTATTTACCTTTTCATGTTTCTGTTTGGATATTAAAATTTCTACTTAGTTCTGGTTATTTCTTTATAAATACTTGGAAATCTATTTTGTTGAATGCCCATACTTTCTGCTGAAAGTATATAGTCAGTTTTGATGGGTAGGTAATCCTTGGTTGAAGACCCAAATTTCTTGCCTTTCTGAATATAATATTCCAAGCCTTGACATCCTTTCGTGTGGAAACTGCAAGATCTTGTGTAATCCTGATTGGTGCTCCTTGATATCTGAATTGTCTAATTTTGGCCTCTTGTAAAATTTTTTCATTAGCTTGGAAATTCTTGAATTTGGCAATTACATTCCTGGGAGTTATCTTTTGAGGATTTAGTGTAGAGGCTGTTCTATGAACTCTTTCAATGTCTATTTTGCCCTCTTTTTCAAGAACATCAAGGCAGTTTCCTTGGATAATTTCTTGTAGTATGATGTCAAGATTTCCTTTTATTTCTGGGCTTTCATGTAGATTAGTGATTCTCAAATTGTCTCTTCTAGACCAGTTTTCATGGTCAGTAATCTTATCAGTGAGATATTTCATGTTTCCTTTTATCTTGTCAGCCTTTTGATGTTGCTTTATTAATTCTTGCTCTTTTGTGAGATCATTGTCTTCCAATTGCCCAATTCTGGTCTTTAAAGGTTTTCCACTCTAGTCTTTTGAATTTCCGCTATAATTTTTTGATTTTCCTTTTCAGTTTGGTCTATCCTGCTTTTCATGGCTTTCAGCTGTTTAATTTTGGTTTCCAATTTCGGCATTCCTGTCTTTTAAACTGTTATTTTCTTTTTTAACTCTTTCCCATTTTCTTGTCAAAATTTCCATGTTTCTCATGAACTCCAATTTAAATTCTTTAAGAGCTTGTGGCCAATTTCCATTTTTTGGAAGGTTTAGATGCATTTACTTGTTTGTTGTCTTCTGCTGTTTCCTCTGTAATCTGGATATTTTTTCCTTCATAAAAATTATCCAGGGTCAATGATTTCTTATTTTTCTTGGTGTTTGGAAGTTGTACTTCCTGGGCATTTCTTGCCACCACTCTGCTGGTTTTTCCTTCTCTTTCCAGTCAGAAGTCTGAGTGAGGAGGGCAGGCTCTCTGTGTATGGAACTAAGGAACGTGATTTTTCCCTGAGGTCACATCTTGAGTCTCAGAGGCTTCTACTCTGTGCTGTCCCTTTGTGCTATCTCCTTGCCCATGGCCAGCAGTATTTAGCCTGTTAGGGTTTCAAGTCTAGCTGATCTCGGGGTAGGTCACTGGTGGTCTTTGTCAGCTGCCAAGGATGCTGGCTTTGACTCTGGCTCCGTAGGTGGGGTGGGTGCGAATTGATCAGCTCGCGTATTGGTGAAAGCTATTTCACTCCCTTATAGTGTGGAAATGCCAGAATCCCGTGTACCTTTGATGCTGCACCCTACTATGGAGTCCCTTTGTTCATGTGATTTTGGGGGTTTTGGCCTTTTGAGGTAGTCTATATTAATAGGCATTGAGGAAAGAAAGAGTCCTGCTTCTATATGGCAGCCATGTTAACCTAGTAGTTCCTTCTGTTTGTTTCTTTTAGAAGGAGAGATCAGATCTACAATAAAGGCCAGCCCTACAGAGGTGAGCCTGCCTGTGGAAAAAATGAATCTACAAAGATTCATGAGACATGGTTCCGATAACTTTGCTTCCAGAGAATTCCGTTTTGCATCTCAAAATTCATCCTGTATTGAACATCAAAGAATGCACACTATGGAAAAATCTAGTGAAAGTAATCAGTGCAGAAAGACTTTTTCACACATGGTCAGCCTTGCTCAAAATGAGAGAGTGCACACTGGTAAGCAACCTTATGAATTCAAGCAGTGTGGAAAGACATTTAATCTGACCTCCAATCTTGCTGTAAATCAAAGAACCCACACTGGGAAGAAATGTTATGAATGTAAGCAATGTGGCAAGACATTCAGTCAGAGCTCACATCTTTCTCGACATCAGAGAATTCACACTGGGGAGAAACCTTATGAATGCAAGCAGTGTGGAAAGACATTTGGTCAAAGGTCCAATCTTGTTAAACATCAGAGAATCCACACTGGGGAGAAACCTTATGAATGCAAGCAATGTGGAAAGACATTCAGTCAGAGGTTCCATCTTTCTCGACATCAGAGAATCCACACTGGGGAGAAACCTTATGAATGCAAGCAGTGTGGAAAGACATTCAGTCTGACTTCTGATCTCACTGTCCATCAGAGAACTCACTCTGGGCGAAAACCTTACGAATGCAAGCAATGTGGAAAGACATTCAATCTGAACTCTGATCTTGCTGTACATCAGAGAATCCACACTGGGGAGAAACCTTATGAATGCAAGCAATGTGGAAAGACATTCGGTTGGAGTGGTAATCTTGCTAGACATCAGAGAACCCACACTGGAAAGAAACCATATGAATGCAAGCAATGTGGTAAGACATTCAGTCTGAGCTCTGATGTTGCTGTACATCAGAGAAGGCACACTGGGGAAAAACCATATGAATGCAAACAATGTGGAAAAGCATTCTGTCACATTTCTGATCTTAATGTACATCAGAGAACGCACACTGGGGAGAAACCTTATGAATGCAAACAATGTGGAAAGACATTCAGTCACAGCTCCCATTTTTCTCGACATCAGAGAAACCACACTGGTGATAACCCTTGTCAATGCAAGCATTGTGGAATGATATTCAGTATGAGCTCTGATCTTACTGTACATCAGAGAAGGCACACTGGGGAGAAACCTTATGAATGTAAGCAATGTGGAAAGACATTCAGTCACAGCTCCAGTCTCACTGTACATCATAGAATCCACTCTGGGGAGAAACCTTATGAATGTAAGCAATGTGGAAAGACATTCACTCTAAGCTCCAATCTTGCTAAACATCAGAGAAGGCACACTGGGGAGAAACCTTATGAATGCAAGCAATGTGGAAAGACGTTTGGTTGGAGTGGTAATCTTGCTCAACATCAGAGAATCCACACTGGGGAGAAACCTTATAAATGCAAGCAATGTGGAAAGTCTTTTGGTTGGAGTCGTAATCTTGCTAGACATCAGAGAACCCACACTGAGGAGAAACCTTATAAATGGAAGCAATTTGGAAAGATATTCAGTCTGGTCTTTGATCTTGCTGCAAATCGGAGAACCCATACTGTCAAGAAACCTTAAAAATGCAAACATTGTGGAAAGACATTTAGTCACAACTTCGATCTTGCTGTACATCAGATCATGTTGATGTGAAACCTTATGTTCACATTGCGGCTCCAGTCTTGCTATTGTGTGAAGGAAATTTACCCTACCCTGTTTCTGAAGTCTGAATTTGACTTAGAGGAGAGGATAACATGATGGAAAACATTGAGGGAGCATAGAATGTCAGCAGGAAAAAGTCAGCAACTGTAGAGAGTTCACAATCTGGAAGCAGGTGATGTCTCCTCAATTCCCCCCTGGGCAGATATTAATGCCTGGAAAAATAGTTGGTTCACTGGAGGTCCAAGGAAATATCTTAATCTGGGCAGCCAGGGTTTCCTGGGCAAATTCACCAGTGGTGTCTTTCTTTACAAAGACTGTGGGGTTGTAGCCCCTGGTATAGGTTCCTCTGCCATAGCTCAGGTCTCAGAAATCTGGTGACTTGCTCTGAGGAGAAAGACTGAAAGGAGAGAGGAGTCTTTTGGGAGTTGATCAGCTCTATCAGCAATTATTTTTAGTCTGCTAGTTTGTAGAACATGAGTTAAACCAACTTTTCCATATTGTTCACTAATTTTTTCTGATTTGATTACATCTTCTTTAGAGACTGAATTTCAAAGTCTTTTTTGTCTATTCCTACACTGTTCCATCCATGGTTCATCAGTCTAAGTTTCAGTTCTTGGAGATGGTGCTAGAGAGCCACCTCTAGGAAACTTGTTTTGGGCATGGAATCTTTGAGTGAGAGATAGGTCCGACATTTTGATTTGTAAAGATTTTTAAATTCAAACAATGGAGACAAGATAAAAGTTGGTCCTATAGTCATCTTTGGTGGACAGAGCTGCTTCTAATTGCTTATAAAATGTTAGTATTTTTTAAACTTAATAAGGTATAATCAGGACAGTTTAGGAGTAGTGTAGTGTATCTGTGCATCTGATTACTACATAAATCACACATTGGTTTCATGGTTTTCAGTGCTTCAGTGTTTTCTAAGCCTTGATCTTTTTCTTCCTCATTGTTTTCTTGCTTTGATTTATTGGTTTCAGTTTTTAAACTGTTACAAGGGAATCACTTTAAAAGACTGATATATATTAATTTAAGGTCGCCAAGGAATTCAGCTATGTAATTCCTAAATGAAAACTCAAGTCAGCAGTAAATCTTTTATGGAGTTTAATTACAATAGGAGTAAGAAAGGAATTAGAGATAGAGAGAGAGAAAAAGGGAGAGAAGGGAATAGGGCTTAAATACCCCTTCTGTTTAGGCTGGGCCAAAAGGCCCAAGCCCTTAGATAGTTGGGGCAAAGAAAAAAGATCAGTCCCTATTACTCACGTGACCAAAATGGAGAAACATTCTCAGAGGCCCCCACCTTCAGCTTCCTTCAGAGCAAGCTTCTCAGAGCCCACACGAACCACACCGACCAACTTCTCAACCACACCCCGTCTCTAGACCCCCCTGATCTTTAAGGAAACCATCCAAGTTGCCTCCCCTCAGTTCTCACATCTACCAATCACTGTCCATCAATTTCCCTGTGCCAATGGAGGCTCTAGCTTAACCCAGGACCGCCCAGAGGCTTTGCACATGTCTGTTGAAGGTCATACTTTCAAATGATTAAATCTTTGCTCCTTTGCTACAGCCCTTTCTAAATCCTGTTAACCTGAGTAGGGTAGAGATTGGAATAATTAAATTTTGATCTAGGCTGCAGCCCTTCAATCCTGTTAGGACTGAATAGGGTGGAGATTGATTCCAAGTATCTCCATTGTATCAATTCTAAAATCAATCATAACTCAAAGAAATTCCTGTTCTATGCTTAAGCATAGGTCAGAGTCCTTTCCATTGTTCAGCAAAAGGTTTCTGTCCTAAAGTAATCTTAAGAAGGGAAGAGAAGGAACCTCCCATGCCAATGGGGTTCCCATTCCAATAGACTATCAGTAAGAAATTTTCCAAGTATGAAATATCTCAATGGTGAAATTTCCAACATTTATAAGTCTAAGGAATTTTGAGGTTTACAAAACCTGTTTCCATTTGCAATAGGTGTTGGTTTCCTGTGGTGTTCTGTAAAGTTTCAATGACCTTGTGCTACTATTCTTATAAGTATTATCAAAGAGTGATGCTGTGTTTGTTGATGTGATTGTATTTGCATAATCTCTTATGATTAGTTTTACATCTGTTGCTAAGTTATTTGCAAGCATTGTATTTTGTTTTTGTTTACAAGTTCTCTTTATTGGGTACTATTGCAAGTGACTGCTTCTCTAACTTACTAATACAGAGCCTGTGTCTGACTTAGCTCCTTTTAGTTCTGAGCTGGATCCAGTGTGATAGGTTTGCAAGGAAAAACTGATCTTGTCTTTCATCCCCATCAGACATGTCCTCAAGATTTTTAAGGAAGCTTCTGGTTCATGGGTGGACATACAGCTGTGTTGAAAGTTTGTAGCTGTGTTTCCCAATTCCCAGTTCTTCCTATCTCCTGTTTCATTCTGTTGGTTCTTAGGATCTTTCATGTTTGTTGAGCATTCAGGGCCTACTATTTCTAAGTGCTGCATTGCAAGCTAGAGATTGTGTGCTTGATGTTTTTGGAAATGCTACTCTGTATTATCCCCTGATATTGCTCTTGGATGGAACTCTTACTTTTGGGTTGTATTAATTAGAGTGTGTGCCCCAGACTACATTTCCCACAATTTCCTTTTCCCTTTCTGGAATTTTTGTCATGACATTGATTGAAATTTAGTTTTGGTTTTGGGCTCACTCTTTCCCTCTGGCTGGACCCATGTGGAGGAGGGGAGCAGCTTGCTTGGTTTCTTTAGCTTTTTGCTTTGCTCTTTGCTTCAAGTTGAATTTTAACAAATACTATAAAATTTTACACTTGGGAGTATTGGATATCAATTTTAATCTTTACAGTTGGTGACTCTAAGAAGGTATTAGAACTCAGAGCCTTTTATTAAAGCCAGCAGATTCCTTCCCCACTACCTCAGCAGCAGCTTCCAGCAGCTGTTGGCAACTGGCATTTAAGCCCCACAGTTTGCCTAAACCCTGAGGATTAAAACTGCTACTGGTTTGCAGCCAAAGCTGGTCCTGCTGGCATCCCAACCCCCAGATAAGCGGCCAGGCTGCAGGCTCGACCCTCCCCTACTGTTTCAAGCCTCTGCTAACTTATACAGCCAAACGACTCTTGGCCTGGCCCCAGCTGAAGCTGCTGCTGCCCCATTGGTCATTCAGACTCCTACCACCTCTGCCTGTGATTTGCCTACGCCATGGGGGCTGCTGTTGCTCCTGCCAGTTCTACTCTTGTGTTTTACTGCTTTTCTGTTGCCATGCCTACCTCAGTGCCAGCTGGTGAGTATAAGCCTCCCTCCCCCAGCCCCAGCCAGTGTGAAAGGGAAGCCCCTTTCCCCACTGGGCAGCTGGTTATCTTAACCTCTACCAGGCTCTGCTTTGGCAGGGAGGGTCCTGGTCCTCTTTCCGCCCCCCCCCCCCCCCTGCTTTACCCCAACCTGCCTTACTTCCATCTTTCTCATACCCCACCTGGTTTTGTAGTCATATCTTCCATGTTGGTTTCTGGCAGAAACTAACCACACCCCTTACTCTGAAAACTACCCTTAACTACACCCCCAGCTCCTCCCTGTTGTAGTGTTGCCTCTTGGCCACTAGAGGTCAATATTGAGCACCAAAATTTTTGTTTTTTCCTTTTCTCATTTGTTTTCTTTCTCTCCCCCCCCCCCCCCCCCTTTCCTGCTTAGCTGCAGTGGCTGTTTGCTGCCATCAGAGAGCAGCAACAAATAAATATATAAAACCTTTTTCTTTTTAAGAATGAAAATTCAACAAAATCATAAAAGATAAAATAAAATAAGCTAAATACCCCTCCCCTTACCTTATTCTCACCGCTAATAATAATTAAAAAGTAATCAAGTAGAGTTTCTAGTACAATGTTAAACAATAGAGATGATAATGGGCATCATTGTTTCACTCCTGATCTTATTGGGAAGGCTTCTAATGTATTCCTATTGCAGATGATTGCTGATGGTTTTAGATATATACTCTTTATCATTTTTAGGAAAGACTCTTCTATTCCTATACGTTCTAGTGTTTTCAATAAGAATGAGTGTTGTATTTTGTCAAAGGCTTTTTCTGCATCTGTTGAGATAATCATGTGATTTCGGTTGGTTTGCTTGTTTATGGTCAATTATGTGGATGGTTTTCCTAATATTGAACCATACTTGCATGCCTAGTATAAATCCCACCTGGTCATAATGAATAACCCTCGTGATCACTCTCTGAAATCTTTTTGCTAGTATTCTATTTAAGATTTTTTGCATTTATGTTCATTAAGGAGATTGGTCTATAGTTTTCTTTCTCTGTTTTTGACCTTCCTGGCTTTGGAATCTATACCATATTTGTGTCATAAACGGAATTTGGTAGAACTCCTCTGTTTATTTTGTCAAATAGTTTGTATTGTATTGGGATTAGTTTTTCTTTGAATGTTTGATAGAATTAATTTGTGAATCCATCTGGTCCTGGGGATTTTTTTCTTTAGGAGTTCTTTGATGGCTTGTTCAATTTATTTTTCTGATACAGGATTATTTACGAATTTTATTTCTTCTTCTGTTAGTCTAGACAATTTATATATTTGTATATCTTCATCCATATCACGTAGATTGCCATATAATTGGGCAAAATAGTTTTTAATGATTGGCTTAATTTCATTAGAGGTAGGGTCTCCCTTTTCATGTTTGATACTGTTGATTTGGTTTTCTTCTTTCCTTTTTTAAATTAGATTGACCAGTACTTTATTTTATTTATTTTTTCAAAGTACTAGCTTCTAGTCTTATTTGTTAAATCAATAGGTCTTTGACCTTCAATTTGATTAATTTCTCTTAGGATTTTTAGGATCTCTAATTTAGTTTTCATCTGGGGATTTTTAATTTGTTCACTTTCTAGTTTTTTAATTTGCATGCCCAATTCATTGACCTCTGCCCTCCTTAATTTGTTAATATATGAACTCAAGGATATAAATTTCCTCCTGAATACTGTAGCTTTGGTTGCATCCCATAGATTTTGAAAGGATGCCTCATCATTGTCATTTTCTTCAATGAAATTATTGTTTCTATGATTTGTTCTTTTACCAATTTTGGAAAATCGTATTATTTAATTTCCAATTAATTTTTGATTTGCCTCTCTGTGTACCCTTACTAATTATTATTTTAATTGCATTGTGATCTGAGAAGTTTGCATTTATTATTTCTTCTCTTTTGCACTTGTTTGCTATGTTTATGCCCTAGTACATGGCCAATCTTTGTGAAGGTACCATGTACTGCTGAAAAGAAGGTGTATTACTTTTTGTCCCTATTTATTTTTCTCCACATACCTACTAACTCTAATTTTTCTAAGATTTCATTCCCTTTTCTTATCTCTTATTTATTTTTTGGTTTGATTTATCTAGTTGTTATAGAGGAAGGTTCAGGTCTCCCACTAGCATAGTACTTATATCTATTCCTTCCTTGAGCTCCACTACTTTCTCCTTTAGAAATTTGGATGATATGCCATTTGGTGCATTCATGTTGGGTACTGACATTTCCTCATTGTCTGTACTGCCTTTTATCAGGATGTAATTACCTTCCCTATTTGTTTTGACTAGATCTATTTTTACTTTGGCTTTGTCAGATATCATGATTGCAACTCCTGCCTTTTTTTCTCAATTGATGCCCAATAGATTTGGTTTCATCCACTTACTTTTACCCTGTGTGTCTACCTTCCTCACGTGTGTTTCTTGTAGACAGCATATGGTAGGATTTTGGTTCCTAGTCCACTCTGCTATTTGTTTGTGTTTTATGGGTGAGTTCATTTCATTCACATTCAGAGTCCATTTTATTTTTAAGCGGCACTCTAGCACAGATAAATGTGGAGGTTGGGAATGCAATAGTATGTTTGCACTGTACCTTGTCTCCCATGTACTTACTACTACTCAATGGACCTTTACCTCTTCTTACACACATCAAAAGTGGGCTTATGATCATTCAGAGGTAGTGGTTCTCCTAGATATTTGAAATTTACCACTGAAGACCCATTAAAATCAATTGAAATTTTTAGCTCATCAAATTTTTCAAAAATCACTGACATATATAACCCTTTTGATGGGGTCCACTCATCATCATTAACGTGACAGTTAAGAAAAGCAAAAGGAGCAAAAGGCTGTTTAGACAACATGTGACCACCTAGTGTTGCAAACTCTGGTAATGTCTCATTACTGTGGATTGGAATTATGGCTTATGACCAAACAGAGCTCTGATGGATCTGGTGACACATCTGGCACCTGTGAGGACCAATGGCATTTCCCCAGAAAAGAGTTTCCAACTTGTCTTTGGACTTTTATAATGGTATTATCACCAGTCCAGTCATAGGGGAAGGGTACAAATAAAGACAACATAACAGAACATATAGTTGTTAGCCAAAACATAGTAATTGAAGGTGACATAGTAAAATGGAATATGATAGATTAAATTAATATGTGAATTCAAAAACAAAATTAAACTTTAAAACAATTGGTAAATACAACAAATGTGACAGGATACAATCATTCAACATCAATAGAAGGTACCCATTTTATATGGGAGCAATGAAGCCAGGAATCCTTTTTTCCAATTTTAATAGCTGTAGGAGTGGATAACAGTACTTGAAATGGACTTTCCCAGACAGGCTGAGTTGCTCCAACACACTGGAAGTTCTTTATGTACACTTTGTTTCCTGGGTGTAGGTCATGGAGTGAGAAGTCTAGAGGTCCTGCTTGTACTGCAGCTCCATATTTGTGGAATTTTTGCAATCCAACCTATAAATCCTTTATATAAGAAGCAATAGCCTAGTAATGATGTGTATGCAGGAGAAAAATGATTAGCCTGCACTGGGGGGAGGGGGGGTTGTCCAAAAAAAATCTCAAACGGTGAGATATGTAAATCTCTCCTAGGTCTGCTATGAAGATAAAACAAAGCTATGGGGAGGACTTTAGGCCATTTTAAGTGAGTCTCAGTGCACAATTTTCCAATCATGGTCTTGAGGTCTCTATTCATTCTTTCAATTTGGCCTGAGTTCTGGGACTATATGGTACATAGAATTGGGGAGTGATCCCCAGACAAGAATAAATCTGGGACAAAACAGAATCAATATAATGGGTTCCCTTGTCTGAATCAATTCATGCTGGTGGGCCAAAGCAAGGGATAATTTCTTTTAAAAGCACTTTAGGAACAAAAACTGCTATGGATTGGGCACTAGGAAAAGCCTTCGGCCATCTGGTTAGCTGGTCCACTATGACCAGGCAAACTTTGTAATGTCCAGCTTTAGGCCTAGTAATAAAGCCATTTTGTAGATGCTCAAAAAGTATGTAAGCCAAAGGACACCCACCAAAAGCCTTGCCTCAAAAAGTGTGTTGGTTATATGCCTGGCAAGTGGAACAGGTTCTCATAGCTTTTTGCAATGCATTTCTAGCCTGGCATAGTTGTAAGTAATCTTGCTCTGAATTTGGGTTCCATTTAGGATCTTCATTTGGCCAATGAGTTGTTCCCTCTCCCTGGGCCTAATTAACAAGAGAATCTTTTTCCTTTCCCTTTCTGTTAGCAAGGCCTTGAACAAATCTTCCACATCAATCCATGAAGGATTATAAGTGCAAAAAATGCCCTCACCTATTTATCACCACCACAGGCTCGGCTTCATAGGAAGGTGTTTTTTTCTTTGAATTTCTCAATGTCTTGTGGAGAGAAAGATGTATGATATTTAATGTTTACTAAATCTTCAAGTCTGTTATTATAAGTTGGAACATCCCTTAGAGGGAAAAGACCTTTATTTGAGTCATCTGTGGTAACTCCTGCTTGGCCTGTGTTCTGGAGTTCAGTGGAGTTGGATGTAGTGAGGGTAGTAGGGGATGGGGGAAGTGGGTGAATGGAGAAGGAGGGGGTGTTTAGTGGGTGGAGAGGCAGGGTAGAAAAGATTGGGGGTGGAGCTGAGGGTGTGGCAGAGGAATGGAGAGGGGCTGGTGGTAGAGTGGACAGGAGGGGAGGTGGGGCTGGGGAGAAGAGGAGTAGGATGGGTGAGGTCCAGAGGAGTCATAGTACTGTGGGTGGGATCGGTCAAGAGGATGGTAGGGAAAAGGAATGCCAAGAGAATAAGGGAAGTAGGTTTGGTACAGGTGGGGATAGGTGAGATTGTCGGGCACTGGGTAGTTAGAAGGAGAGTATGAGTAGTGGGATGGTAAGGGTAAGAGTTAAATCCCTTCCCCTCCACCAGAGGTAAAAGCCATATGTTTCTTTTAAAAGTTGGGAGGTACTGGTAACTGCCAGAGAACCACTTAATCAGTGCCAGTTTTTTAACCCAGGAACTCCTCTCTCTAGGTCTGACTCTCAAACTACTGAGCACACGAGTTCCTAACACCACAGGTACTCTGCTCCAATCCCTTACAGGGAAGGGGGCAGATGGTCTGAGTCTTAGGGCCCCCCCTACTCTAATCCACTTTCTAAACTGCGTGGGCTGTGCCCACAGCCCCCAGGGCACTGGACTGCACTGTGCTGAGCTCAGCAGGAGCAGGTAGGGCTTTGTGTCAGAGTCACAGCAGCTGGGTGGTCTGGCAGCTAAAAGCCTGCTAAGTGGTTCACTGTCGTTGATCTGTGCATTGCTTATTTTACTATTCCAGTGGATAAGGAGAGCCAGAAGATTTTTCCTTTCACCTGGCAAGGAGCTCAAATCACATGGGAGCATTTGCCCCAGGGATTTTCTGAGTCCGAAAGTCTCTTCTGCCAAATGCTAAAAAGTGACCTAGAAACCATAAAATTCAAGTGAAGTAAACTGGTTCACTACATGGATGACATACTTTTTGCTTCCCCTTCATCAAAAGTTTGTTTGTAAGATTCTAAGATTCTCCTCCAAGAACTATACAAGATAGGGCACAAGGTATCTAAGTCTAAACTATAATGGGTAATGCCAAGGATGAAATACCTAGGGTTCATCTTGAGAAATGGCACAAGAAAAATTTCCAAGAAAAGAATAGCTGATATACAGAACTTGAGTGTGCCAAAATCAAAGAAATAGATAAGAGCATTCCTGGGAGTGACAGGGTTCTGTAGACAGTGGATCCATGGTTATAGTCGAATTTCAAAATGTCTGACTGACAACTAAAAATGCAGTCTCTGAACCCTTGAAACTCACTAAAGAACATCTAAGTGCATTGATACAGCTGTTTCCAATTTTCTTGTTTCTCTAACAAAATTTCTAACTTATCCATAGCAAAAATGATATTTAGGCCCAAATTTTGGCCAGAAGTTCTTAAGGGTTTTAGATCAAAGAAATCAATACTTGATAGATTTGTCACTATCTTTCTTTGTTCAATAGGCAGTTCTCCATTATCCCAAACTTTAAAAAATCTGTCTAGAGTGGGAGCCTTCTAGAATGGGTCTCCTCAAAAGTCTAGAGTCCGTCCCACCCGTCAGGGGTCACAAAGCTTGTCAAGAAGAAATGTTAACACTTTGTGTGCCCTTGACCCTATGTGCCACACAGATCACCATGTTTGCTGGGGTGGTCATACAGTCCACAAGCCAATCTTGGCAAAAGCCTCTCAGGAACACCCTAATCAAGGAGTTAAAGCTGAGAAACCCTTGCAAAGTTTCTTTGGCCATGTGATCAGCACTTTGGTCTCCTTGGGAGTTCCAGTTTTTCTGCATTGCACCTCAACACACACAAAAAAACTACATTAAACTAAATATGTGAGTGGGAACAATTTCAACACAATGTGAATGTCCCCCAGGCATAGACCTAGCCAGGGACCCTCTGGCCGCTGAATCTAGCTCTCTGACTCTTCTTGCCCAAGCATAGGTCCACACACAAAATTTACATATTACTTAGCCTAGGACATACAGAAAAAACTGCCTTATTAATTTTAATTCATTAAAAAACAACATTTTTTTCTCATTTCCACAAACTATAAGAAGAAAGGTTTTAGTTCCTCTTTTTCACAAACTTCTAGCTTAAACGAAATTTAAAAGAAAATTGAAGAAAAATAAGAGGTCTGGAAATATCTCCAAGTCTGCAGCCTTGAAGAATTCCAAATCCTCTTACCTTACTTGGATGACAGGATTCTTGAACTAGAGGAGCCATTGTCTGCCCACTGAAACTCAGCCTCTCTCTCATTCAGAAAAAGAAACAGGAAGAATAAATCCTGTGGGTACTGTTATCATGGGATTTTGGGTGAGGAAAGAACAAGAGGGAACATATAAATAAATTCAGATTTATTGGTTGGGAAGGGTAGGAAGGAACGGATTTAGGAGTAAACTATACTTTTACTTATTTTGAAGCCTAATATCTATAAACTATCTTATTAAGCTAAGTATTAACTTTCCAGTATCCAAGTCTCATACCAGGAGTCCAATCAAATGGGCCAGGATCTTCAGTTAGTTGATATCTAAGCAGGTCTAGAGATCTTCCTGATGCTGCCAGCAGCCAGATTAAAAAAAAAAAAAACAAAAAACCTCTTTCCTCTGTTAGTCTCAGAAGAAAATCCTTTCTAAGCCTTAAACTCAGATCCTTCCAGGAGAGAAGTCAGTTGGGCATAGAATCTTTCTTCAGATCTCTAGCTTCAGGCTCCCGTGTGACCCTTAGTCACATGCTCCTGTCAATTACTCTGAGGTTTGCACCTCTCAGTTTTTGCAGACCTTTCATTCTTTACCACAGTACCCTTTTGCGATCAATATTTTTCTGTATGAAAGAGAGACACCTCAGAGGTGACAAGGCTGTGTGGAGATTGGATTTGTCTCTCTCCTGATTGTAACAATGAAGGTACTTAGCTCTTCCTTGATTGTGAAGATTAAATTGTAATCCCCTGTCTATTTTTAGATTTTAATCCCAAAGTGTAAAAGTACAGTACTTAAAGTTGAGTAGGGAGATCTACCCATTTTGGATTTGAACCACAAAAAGGTGTGAACACCTATTTCATACTTTGAGTGGGAGATCTGTGACCCACGTGTGAAAGAGTGGGTAGTCCTGGAATGGATCGTCGGCTGTGATTGGTAGATGTTAAAATTTAGGGGAAGTGACACGAGAAAAAGTTCTTTAAAAGTGGAAACAGAGACACATGTAGAAGACAGACACTCGGGCTTGGAGTGAAGAGACACACTTGGAGTTTGAAAAAGACATAGTTGGAGTGGAGCCTCCTGAAGTTGAGGTTGATAAAAGAATCTTCTGACTGAACTGACAACGTGGTGAGTATAAAGGCTGACTTCCTTGCCGTTTCTGGAGGTGTGAGCCTCTGGGAAAGGCCTATCATCTTGAAACTCCTTTCCCCTGGCTGGGGCCTTAGAATTTCTACATGACACTCTCACTCTCACACTCTCTCTCTCTCTCTCCCTCCCCCTCCCCCTCCTCCTCTCCCTCTCTCCATATACACAATTTAGTTAAACTCAAAAAGCCAAACATCTCCAAGTCAAGGTAGAAAGTTTATATAACAAAATGAATATTTCCGTACGGGGTTGATGACATATCATAAGAAATAACATCATATAGACCTTATTTAAAAACAGTTACCCAATTAGAAAACTGGTTAGTTCATTTCAGAAAGCCCATATTAGTCTAAAGGTCAAGTCAAATGACTTGACCTCTCATCAGATCTCATTTTCAAACAGAGAAGGGTGCATAATGTTTGTGCCATATTAGGACATGAGATTCAGATAGTCGGCATCTTTTGATCAAGGGAAGTACAAAATTAGGCGTTAGACATCTGTTTAGAAGCAGTTTTTATGCTTTAGTTAGAAATCCTTGTAAAAATCATGAATTCTACTGATTGTATTAAGATTATAATGGAATTTATACTAATCACTTTAGAATCACAATACTGATTATCTTACCTATCACTATCACTAAAATCCAGTCAAGTATAAGAGGGTAGGGGTCTATTTTTCCCCACAGAATCATTATTCACATAAAATTAGCACATGGTATTAATAATGAAAATGTACAAATCATTGAAGAAGAATAAATTGTGGAAGATGAGAATTGTGACAAGGAAATCACTTTAAAAGACTGATATATATTAATTTAAGGTCGCCAAGGAATTCAGCTATGTAATTCCTAAATGAAAACTCAAGTCAGCCGTCAGCCTTTTATAGAGTTTAATTACAAACAGGAGGAAGAAAGGAATTAAAGAGAGAGAGAGAGAGAAAGGGGAGAGAAGGGAATAGGGCTTAAATACCCCTTCTGTTTAGGCTGGGCCAAAAGGCCCAAGCCCTTAGATAGCTGGGGCAAAGAAAGGAGATCAGTCCCTATTACTCACATGACCAAAATGGAGAAACAGTCTCCAGGGCACCCACCTTCAGCTTCCTTCAGGGCAAGCTTCTCAGAGCACACTCCAACCACTCAGACAAACTCCTCAACCACCACCCTGAGTCTTCAGACCCCTCTATCTTTAAGGAAACCATCCAAGTTCCCTCCCCTCAGTTCTCACATCTACTAATCACTGTCCATCATTTTCCCTGTGCCAATGGTGGCTCTAGCTTAACCCAGGACCGCCCAGAGGTCTGTGGCATTGCACATGTCTGTTGAAGGTCATATTCTCAAATAATTAAATCTTTGATCCTTTGCTACAGCCCTTCCTAAATCCTGTTACCCTGAGTAGGGTAGAGATTGGAATAATTAAATTTTGATCTATGCTGCAGCCCTTCCTAAATCCTGTTAGGACTGAGTGGGGTGGAAATTGTATTTTCCAAGACCTGATTCTGTCATTCCAAGTATCTCTATTGTATCAATTCTAAAATCAATCATGACTCAAAGAAATTCCTGTTCTGTGCTTAAGCATAGGTCAAAGCCCTTTCCATTGTTCAGCAAAAGGTTTCTGTCCTAAAGTAATCTTAAGAAGGGAGGAGGAACCTCCCATGCCAATGGGGTTCACATTCCAATAGCCAAGACCCACTATCAATAGGAAATTTTTCAAGTATGAAATTTCCCAATGGTGAAATTTCCAACATTTATAAGTCTAAGAAATTTTAAGGTTTACAGAATCATCAGGCAAATTGAGTCTGCAGTCAGAAATCAGTAAGGAGAGGACCATTCCATCGGAAGAGGATATCTGGATGGAAGAAGACAATGCAGACAAAAAGAAGAATTCAGGAAATTAATGGACATTGTTAAAAGACTGGAAGGGTCCTAGGTTCAAATCTGGCCTTAGACACTTCCCAGCTATGCGACCCTGGGCAAGTCACATACCCCCATTGCCTAGTCCTTACCACTCTTCTGTTGGAACCAATACACAGTATTGATTCCAAGATGGAAGCTAAGGGTTTAAAAGGGAAAAAAAAAGACTGGAAGGACTTTTAAATATTGAGATAATGACTGAAAGGAATTTACAATGAAGAGGATCACAGGATTAATGGACTAATAATGAATTAAAATTTGGGCAATATAACACAAAACAATATAACATATTCACACAAACATTCATAAATATATTTACTACCATGGAGTTGGAGAAGAATAATTCAAGCAAGATGAGATGAAAAGAGAAGGAAAGATCTGAAGTAGTGGTAAGTATATTACATGCAACAGTAACAAAACACTAACAACAGTAACACTGACAAAACAACAACATAGCAAAACAAATATATAAACATGGTTAGGTTACATTGATTCACTAGTTGAATGAGTGAAACAATTAGTATAGCTAGGGTACTAACAATGTTATAATTAGCTATAAATTAGTTACTAACAAAAATTAGAAATTTAATTTAGTATAGGAATATAGATAGGAGAATTTTGAAGATAGGGATTTAGTTAGATACGGTTATATTTTAAGATAGATAAAATAATGTAAGATACTGACTTACACTACAAAATGCATTACAACATATATTACATAATATAAATAACATCACATCACTCAATTGTAAATATATGTAAATAGTTTATATAATAGGATTGTAAAATTAATTGTATTATAATATGTGTATGCATATATGCAACATACGTATCATACGTAAATATGAGGTGTATGTATATGTGTTGTATACATGTATAGTACGTAGATTGTGTGTATATGTGTGTAAAATTTACGTAAATAGATCACTTATGTTTAATTTTCTCTATTACATGTGATTTGCATAAGTGAATGTAATCATTTGGTTTAATTTCTTTGTAAAACTTATACAAAGTTGTGTTGTAATTTTCAAAATTTTTTCTCTAACTTTGATGTTAATGCATTACAGTAGTAGAATGTTCTGTATTAGTTGATAAGAGTAGTATTTATGAGTTTAATGTTTTGCATGACTGTTGAGTTTATCTTTTGCTTTTGATGTCATTTGCTTGTGCTTTTGCATATGTTTGATCTGTGTTTGAAATTTGTATTTGTTCATTATTCACTTCCCCTTTTTCCTTTCCTGGATTAAATCCCTAGAATAGGATAGTATTAGATAGTTTAAGATAGTTGAGTGTAGGTTCTTTGTTATTTTGGTTAGATATTTTAGTTTAAGTAATGTGTAAATTAGTTAGTGTACAAATGCCAGAAGAGTTTTTTCAACATGATTTAGGCTTTGTGCAAAGGGAGAACTGTAGAGAGGAAAGTTACATCTTTGCTTGACAGCCCTCAAGACTCAGAATTTTCCATGAGCCGTGTGGGTCAGAATTCCAAACTGTTGAAGGGAAACTGGGAGTCTGGAACTGGCATTGAAACCTGAAGGGTGTAGATCTGATCTCTCCTGGACTCTCCTGAACATCTATCAAGCAACTGGCTTTGAGGATCAACTGACTGAGGGTGAGAGGAAAATCTCTAGTCTTCCTGGTGGACAGATTGACTGGGAAGAAGACCTCTACCTTGCTGAGATCATCTGAGGACACCACAACTTGGTTGACTGTGTGTATGAGATTCTGGGTTTACTGTGGGATTTATTCTTAATAGTCTTTAGTTAAGATAGTTAGACTGTAAGCTTAGATAATTAAATAAAGTGGGTAAAAAGTCAGATGCTAACCCTTTCCCTTATTCCTTTCCCAACATCTTCTCCTTCTCTTTTAATAAACTCATGTTATGTAAATGGGATTTTCCCTTGTGTATAAACTCTTTCCCTTTTCCTAAAAACCACCATAACAGTGTAGGAAGGACATGCCTGGGGATGAGGTATAGTGCAGAGGGAGGGCGATGTGGCTCCTTGAGGATTGGGGGGCAAAGGGGACCTGGGGTTCCACTCAGAGGAGCTCTCGGGTAGGGGAGAGAGTGGGACACATGGCAGGGGGTGAGGGGAGAAAGGAAAAGGACAAGGAGTCTGGTGAGGGGACCACGAGGAGGTGGGAAGAGTAGAGATATCAGGGAGAGGGCCAGCAGGTCACCCCAAACATTCCCCTCCTCTGGCTCAGCCCCTGACTGCTGGTCATTGCCTTGCAGTCTGCTCCTTCCTGGTCCTGAGCAGCCCTGCCCAGCTTGGCCCTCTGTCCACACCCTTCTTTTAGAGCCCAACTTCATTCTGCCCTGGGTTTCAGGCTGCATTTTTGTACCTCTTATTCCACAGGAAAGGAAATCATAGCCAGCATTTCTAGGGCTCTCAGGGATTCATCACCAGCACATTGCTGAGTAGATGCTCCATTTTACAAGTGGGAAAAGTGAGGCAGAGATAAAGTGACTTCTCCAGGGCCACACAGTCACCAAGTGTCTCGGGCGATTCCACTTCAGATTTTGATTCTGTTCATATTTCCCTTCCAGAGTTCAGATGCAGGCCCTAAGGTCTCCCACCCATTCTTCCTAATGCAGGGGTTAGCCTTCATTTTATGAGAATAAAACAATGAAATGTGAGTGAAAGGCTATTAAATTAGATGAGCTTGACCCATGATAGGGTCCCAGAAGGGCCATCCTGCCTACATCAACTGGAGCAATAATAAGGGGTAGAGACAGGATTTGAGCCAGGGACTGAGTTGTCCCAGCCCAGTGGGATTGCTTCCTATTGTACCATGCTGGCTCCCAAACATATAACATGCATGTACCAGTGGATGTGTGTATGAGGACTCGAGCCATCGCCTGTGATCACGGAGTTTCACCTGGAAGGGATGCTGGATGTCACCTGGGCTGACTCTTGTGTTTCACTGAAGGACACACTGAGGTCCCAGAAGAGACAGATAACATGTTCAAGGTGGAATCTGAACCCAGGGCCTCTCAATGAATCCTTCCTCATGGGGAACAGCAGGGAGGGGGATGCCTGGCCTTCAGGACAAACAGCACCTCCTTTCCTCCTTCAGCAGAGGACCTCAGAGGGGATCCAAGATCAGCCACATCTTTTGTGACTGTATCTGAGGATCCCACCCAAGAGGCTGGACTGGGAGGGCTGAGAGGGGAGGGAAGGAGGAGGCCGACTAGAGAGGATGGGGAAGGGGGATGGACCTTTTCTGCCAAGGAATCATGGAGGAGATTCTTCCTCATGCCCAGGCTAGAGCTAAGGAAAATACAAACAGCCCTGGCTATATCCATCCCAAAGTAAGACATTCCCTGTGCTCAGCAGCTGAACTTCCAGAGAAGAGCCTCTTCAAAGGGACTTTGGGTGGGAAAAGTTCCTGGTCTGAAGAGGGTGGTCTTAGAGCAGGTGGACATCCATCATCAGGGCCAGGAACAGGGTGGTTTGTTCTTGGTTTTTGTGGCTGGACTGGAGAAGAGAGAAAGGGCTGGGATGGCAAACGAAGCTCAAACTAGGACTGGGCTGGGGAGGTTGGATGGCAGAAAGGTCCTGAGAGTGGAGAATGAAGTAATGGTTCCTGAGGCTTCCCTACACCAGTGACTGGGGAGATGTGGACACTAGGGAGCACTGCAGAGTCTCAGGAAGCCAACAGCTGTGGGCAGGACTTCCCCTGGGCCCTTGTCTGCCCAGTTCTGATTAGTTTAAGAGAAGATATTTTGCTCTCTGGCTAAAACCCGTTGCAGGGAGGGAGGGACAGAGAAAGACAGACAGAAAAACAAGAGACAGAGAAAGATAAAGACCAGAGCTAGAAAAAGAGAGAAAAAGACAAGGGACAGAGAAGAAAACCAAGAAACAGAAGACAAGGGAGAGAGACAAAAATGAGAGAAATAAAGACAAGAGAAAGAGAGATAAAGAGAAAAGAGAGGGACAGAGAGCGTTCTTAATAACTCGAAATTATGAATACAAGTTTCAGAATGCACTGAGGCAACTAGCTTCACTTGTATGTATTTGGAATGGAAACAGGGTGTTAGGGAAGCAGTGAGGAGACTTGGGAGTGCAAGTCATATTTACAGGTTGGAGGTCCTGAGTTCAAATCTACCTTCAGACACTTCCTAGCTGGGTCATCCTGGGCAAGATACTGAAATCTCATTGTACAACCCTCATTCTTCTCCCTTGCAACCACTACACAGAATTGAGTCTAAAATGGAAGATAAAGGTGTAGAAAACAAACACAAATAAACGAAGTTGTTAGGTCAAATTCCCTTCAGTCTGCAAACTTTAGTTTAACAAAATGTGATAATTCATGGTATTGGGAAATAGATGGGATTAAACCTAACTTCGAGCTCTAACCCCTAAACAACCCTGTCTGGAATTCAGGCAAAGTCAGACAAGTATCTGACAGCACCTCCTATAAAGTTACTCATGAAAAATTTCGCTTGGTACAGAACTTTGCCCCATAATGTCTCTCAAATATTGTATGAATACTGATTTTTATGGCCTTCAGTGCTCTTTCAAGAATAGCAGGCACACTAGAAATCATCTTTTAGTTCTTTGAACCCAACAGCTGTGCCCTACCGGAATCTGATTAGAATTCCTTAAAGCTTTTCTGTTGCGTTGTAAATCAGAACAACCGCAGGACCGGAAATTTTAAAGACTGTTAGCTCAGCTAACCTAACAAAAACAGGGATTAGTATAAATTCAGTAAAGCTAGGTAGATGTTTTCCATTACTGCTAATGCAAAATTAAATAGCTGTTTGTTTAGGTAGAATATAACCTCAGTGATTAAGAAGGTTCCTTAGGAAAGCTGCTCTTTTTGATAAGCATATTTTCTTTCACTGTGGTTATAGTGGAAATGTGTACTAATTTGTCTGATGTTTTGAAAATTTGATAATAAGGGATAAGAAAAGCTAGATTAGGAGGTGAGAACAACCAACTAGCAAGAATGGGAAGCTTGGAGTGGAACTTAAAAAGCTTTAAAATTAAGAGTCTAATATTCCTTCCCAAATGTGAGAAGGCAGGCAATAAGCAAACATGAAAGAAATGAAGAATTAGTCCATCAGGGAAATCTAGATGGTTCAATGAATAAAGCACCAAGCCTAGAGGTGTGAGGAACTGGGTCCAAACCTGGCCTCAGACACTTCTAGATCTGTGACTCTGGGTAAGCACCTTACCCCCATTGCCTACCCCTTACCATTCTTCTGCTTTGAAATCAATATGTAGTATTGATTCTAAGATAGAAGGTAAGAGTAAGAGTGAAAATCATGAGATTGGCCACAAGTGAATAATTTTATTAATCAAAAGTAGTAGGGGAAAAAGTTGGAAAAATAGGAGAGATATAAAAGGTACTTTTCTTATTGCTCCATTTATGGGTCCCCTAGGCACTTTCACAGGGAAATTCAGTCAGCACCAAACACAGAAGCCAAGAGCAATATATGCTCTTGCCTCAATTTAGCAAACCTATTCTCTGTCCACTAACTCACCACACATGACGTCTAGGGACCCAACTATGGCTTTCTATTTTGCTTGCGCTGCCCAGGGGGACAGTCCAGGAGGCATTGAGGGGAGACTACCCTGCCTCCTGCCTCACATTATTCCTGACTCCCTTGCTCCATTTTCCTGGCTGCCGTTCTACTCTTGTGACTCAATTTACTCAATGATTTTCCTCAAACAGTCCTCGCTTCTGGCTGAGTTCAAACTCAAACCTGGTACACATCTTTGAAAGGCAGGAGGGAAATTTTCCTTTTCCACAAAACCCCCTTTGATTCTTTGGGAGACCAACATATTAAATCTTATAGGGATTGAAAAGGGAAACCTTTGGAATTCTACAGTTGATGGACAGGAGCTAGAGATGACAGTTTGTTTATACAGCATAGGATTGTAGGAGAGAACCATTGGCTGAGGGAGATTCCAGAGCTGGGTTGCTTCCGATTCAGAACTGAGAGCTGAGAAGTTCACTTCTGAGTGGCTGTGGGATCCCCCCAAAGCCACGAGAGGACCCAGATTTCCTGCTTTAACTACTGAAACTGTAATCTCCCAGGAAATCCATTCTACTGTTTCCTCCACCTGCCATCAAGATCTCTGTTCCTGAGGAGAAGCTAGAAAGGACTCACAAAACCTGAGCCCAGCCCTCTTGCTTCTTCTTGGTCTCTCCAAACCTTCCCTGAAATGATTCAGATTAGTTTAAGATATAATAATTTAGAGCTCATAAGGAGAAAAGTTCAGTTGAGCAAAGGGGCCAAGGCATTTATGGCCTCAGGCCTTAGCTCTTGATCCAGTTTAACTTGACAGGGCAACCTTGTCCCACTTTCCTTCACTCCCATTCTCCTTCAACCTTATTCTACTCCATCCCTTCAATAAATCATTAATTATAAGTCATATTTAGGTTTGGCCTATTTCTACAAGAAGAGGGTTGGGAAATTGGGGATAAAACTCAAAGCTTGAGTCCAATCCCTTTCTCTGGCAAGACCAAGGTAGGTCTGCCAAACATTCTCCAGAGAGGAAGGTGGACTGACAGGGGAACTGATATCTCTTCCCTTCAGCTTTTGCTTTCAGAGAAACTCAAGGGTTATTGTCTGTCAGACATTACTTGAGAAGGGAGAGAGAAAAGCCATCTTTCATTCTCTCTGATGATTATCTCTAACCCCTGCTCCAGTTCACCCTAGGAAGGGAAAGATCCAGCCATCTTCCCTCCATCAATAGTAGTAGTCTCTCGGTGACCGAGAATGACAATTGTCTTTGTGTGTTTTCATCTACGGAGTACCCTCATATGGCTTTGGAGTCCAAAGACTGAGGCACAAAGTTTGTGGCACATGGGGCATGGGACGCCAGTTGTTATGGGAGGTGCGGTTGTGGCCTGGTGTCGGCGTTCATGCGCAGCGGCAAGACGTCAACGTCGTTCATCTTCAAAGGTGGCGGCGGCATGGTTAATGTGGGTTCGCCAGCTGCTTCTGACAGAGGCAGCAAGTTCTAGTTGCTTTGGTGTAATACCAGCCCACTTCAAGTTGGACTTTAGCTGATCCTTGCATCTTTTCTTTGGTCGACCTTGTTTCCTGAGTCCAGCTGACAGTTCACCATAGAATACCTGTCTTGGTAATCGCTGTGGGTCCATGCGGATGACGTGTCCAGACCACTGGAGCTGGGTTTTGAGGACCATTACTTCTATGCTGGTGGAGTTGACTCTGTCGAGGACTTCCTGATTGGTGATTCAGTCCTGCCATCAGATCCTCATGATTGACCGGAGAGAGCACTGGTGGAATTGCTCCAGCTGTTTCATGTGCTTCCAGTACAGTGTCCATATCTCGCGACTGTACAGGAGCGAGCTGAGGACCACTGCGTTGTACACTTTGAGCTTCATCGCAGTGCTTACACCTCTGTGTTGAAGGACTTTGCAGTGCAGTCGCCCGAGTGTCTGGCTAGCCTTTTGGATCCTGGCATTAATCTCATGGTCTAGGGACCCATCGTTGGCAATGGTGCTGCCCAGGTACTTCAAAGTGTTGACGTTAGAAAGCTGCATGCCATTGATTGTAATGCACAGCTGGTTAGTTGGCCTCCCTGGTGCGGGTTGGAACAGCACCTCTGTTTTGCTGAGGCTGATAGTCAGGTCAAACAGTTTTGTTGCGGTAGAGAACCTGTCCACAATGGTTTGAAGATGATTTTCTTGGTGGGCCATGAGAGCACAGCCATCTGCGAAAAGAGCTTCCAGGATGAGTCTCTCTGTTGTCTTTGTTTTTGCAGTCAGGCGATGAAGGTCGAATAGTGAGCCATCCAGTCAGTATTTGATGTAGACGCCCAGGTCTAGATCCATCACAGCATGTCATAATACTTGGGTGAAGTATAGGTTGAATAGTATCGGAGCTAGGACACAGCCTTGTTTCACGCCATTGGAGATATTGAAACGATCAGAAGTCTCTCCACCAGATAGGACTTCCCCTGTCATGTCGACATGAAAGAGCTGGATCAGTTTGATGAATTTTGCTGGGCAACCAAGCTTGCTAAGGATCACCCACAATGCGTCCCTGTTCACTGTGTCGAATGCCTTCGTCAGGTCTATGAAAACAATGTAGAGACTCAGGTTCTGCTCAAGGAATTTTTCCTGCATTTGCCTCACCGTGAAGACCATGTCAATGGTGCTGCGATCTGGTTGGAAGCCACATTGTGATTCAGGCAGGTTCTGCTCTGAGACAGATGACAGAAGCCTGTTGAGTATAACACGGGCAAGGATCTTTCCAGCAATGGAGAGTAGTGAGATGCCTCTGTAGTTGTCACAGGCTGCTTGTGAGCCTTTGTTCTTGTATAGGGCTATGATGGAGGCATCTCTGAGTTCTGGGGGCATGTCTTCCTCTTCCCATATGCTGGTCAAGCACTATGTGGAATGCCTGGAGCGCCTTTCCATTTAAGGCCTTGTACACCTCGGTTGGGATCCCGTCTTTACCGGGTGCCTTACCTGCACTCTTCTGTTTAATGGCTTTTTGGACTTCCTCTATTGAAGGAGGGACATCAAGTTTTTCAATGGTGCAGTTTTGGGGGATCTGGTCAAGGGCGCTTTGGTCGACTGAAGAGGGTCAGTTGAGAAGCTGACTGAAGTGTTCTTTCCACCTGTTGCTGATGCCCTTTTTATCTTTTATGAGAGTGTCACCGTCAGAGGATAGCAAGGGAGTGGTGGTAGGTTTTAATGGCCCATAGACAGTCTTGAGGGCACTGAAAAATTGTTTGTAGTTTTTTGTATCAGCAAAGTGCTGGATTTCTTCTGCCTTTTTTTTCCCCACCATCGGTCTTGCATCTTCCTGATCTCACACCGCGCCGTGGCTTGGAGAGACTTGAATCTGTTCTTTTTAGGAGCAGAGTTTGGGTTATTTTGCCACTCCATAAAGGCTTTGTTCTTTTTGCTCAATAGGTCTTCAATAGCAGTGTTGTTCTCTTCGAACCAGTCCTGGTGGTTGCGTTGTTTAGGGCCTAGGATTGCCTTTGATGTTTCCTTCACTGCGTCTCTGAACTGGTTCCATTTCTCGGTTGAGCTTCCAGTGAGTGGTCCCTTGGCAGACAGCTTGTCATCCAGGCAGGACTGGAATGTTTGCAAATAAGATGGATCTCTAAGACGACTCACATTGTAAAATGCGTGAATTGTCTGGGTGCGTTTTGGATGGCTAGGCGCAATGTGCATTTGAAGAGTCGCTCTAACCAATTGGTGGTCTGTCCAGCATTCAGCTCCTCTCATGGCTCTGATGATCTTGTACATCCTGGATGTCTCGCCGGCGTACAATGATATCGTCAATGAGATGCCACTGTTCTGATCGTGGGTGCATCCACATTGTTTTATATTTGTTCGCCATTCTGAACACGGTGTTCATGATGGTGAGTTCGAACTCTGAGCATTTGCTAAGTAGCAGTAGGCCATTGTTGTTCATTTTGCCCATGCCATGTTTGCTGAGCACTCCTTTCTTTCTTTCATGGTCCTGGCCAACGCGGGCGTTGAAGTCTCCCAGTAGTATCAGCTTGTCATTTGTGGGCACTGTGTGCAGGACGGCACTCAGGTCAGAGTAGAACTGCTCGATGGTCTCCTCTGTGCTGGTCAGTGTTGGGGCATATGCGCTGATGATTGTGGCATACTGGTCTTTGCTGAGAGGCAAACGGATCTTCATGAGCCTCTCGCTGATGCCCACAGGCAAGTCTGGCAGCTGTTTGAGCAAACTGGTCTTGATGGCCAGGCCAACACGGTGGATTCTGTCTTCATTTGTGTCTCTACCTTTCCAGAAAAAGGTGTATCCAGTGGTTGGTTCACCGAGTGATCCCTCTTCTGGTAAGCGTGTTTCGCTTAATGTTGTGATGTCGATGTTATATCGCGTCAGTTCTTTACCAATTAGAGCTGTTCTTCTCTCAGGTCTTGGGGTATTCTCTCTATTAAGTAATGTTCTGATGTTCCATGCTCCTAGTAGGAGTTTCTTTGTATTTTGTTTTCTTTGATTTCTACCGCTTAAAGGGATAACCCTCCAGCCGCAATGTGCTGACCGGGAGTTTGTAGGGCAGGCAATGTTTGGGACACCTTTTCTAGTCCCCTCCCTTGATTAGGGTGAGCAGTGCCGTCCTAGAGAGGGCTGCTCAGTCGCCCAGGATGCTGCCGAACGTCTCTGCTGCCCTAAAGGGCCAAGCGACCACTGATCTGTGGGCCGCCTATGTGCAGGATCGTGACTACAACTGCCAATGGTCACCTCCACCTGTTGCATCGCCACTCCCCCATCGCCGCAGGTCTTGAAGAGGGTGGACGGGGTTAGGATAGATGAGTGTGCACAAAGATACTTGTGCGTGAAAGAGATTTAAGTGGAAAACCCGATGCACAGAGACAGTCCCACTCTCTTGGCATTGGAAGCCTGAGTCCAGTGGCACGAAAAGTCGTTACACCTGGAGACTTCCTCAGCTGCATTGGATGGCCGTGTTGTCCTTTGTGCTCCAACATGCCCTGAGCACTCCACAGTGCTTTGATGCATCGCCATCTCAGCCGTTGAACCTTCTTGTTGGTTTATTCCGCCTGTTCCGCCAAAACAGTCTTCACATGCTGGGTGAGCAAAGCCTTAGTTCACCAGGGGTCAACGACCCGATGGCTACCCTCGCAAGGTTTAGCCGGCCTGTCGAAGTCGTTGCCCGGGGTGTGACCGCTGCCGCATGCTAGGAGCTACTGGGAGCCACAAGTGAGAGCTGGGTGTCGGGTGGGGGTCAGAGGCTGGAGAGCTGCCCTAGGAGGGCACGACAAGCCCTCCATACCAGAGATACTACCCCTCCCTGAACACCCCATAAACTCCCTCCATCAATAGGGTTTACCTAAACCCCTATTTCTCTGATCTCTTGGTCCTTTCAACCTTTCCACTGGTCCTGAACAGTGAGACAAAAACCAGCTAACCCTCTTCATTATAAAAAGAAGGAAAGCCTCCTTTTTTTTTTTACAATCTCCTCACTTGGGTGTTCTAGGAGATTAACATGTCAAGTCTCCCAATAGAATCATTCCACATATGTAGCCAATATAGCTAAAGATTCTCTTACTAGAAATGTAAAAAATATTGCATGTTACAAAGAGAGGCTTACAACAATTTGGGGAATAAGAGGGAAAGAAAAAAGAAAAGAATGATAAATACTTTGACAAAAAACCAATCAGGGGCACTCCCCTTTGGCATAAGAGTTTACATTCATAAATGATAGCTTCTTCTCCCTTTAGTTTATTTCATTATGTGAGTGAAAAATCTCCTACCCCCCTTTTATGAGGATTAGATTTTAATGTTAGAGGTAGTCTTGAGATAATCATAATTGTAATTCTAAAATAGTTAGCATGAGTCATGACTTTAGTAGGCATTTTGTTAATTGTTTTAGTATAATTATTAAAGTTGAATTAAGTAATTAATATATGCATTTAATCAGTGATAGACCTTAGTGTCAATCTCACCCTTCAGATTTGCTATATCATGCATCATCAGCAATAATTGTGGTCTTGAACTTGGCCTAATCTGGGGTTTGAAGTCTGGTACCACTCAACACCACCCACTCTTATTTTTATGTCACTAGTCCAGGTTTCTCCACTCCCCCCTTGCCCATTTGTGCCACTACTCCAGATTCCCCTGCCCCACTCCCTTTTCCACCAACTGACTTCCTCTACCAATGAGAAGTACATCGTGCTCCATTTTTAACTTGGAATATAAGTTATGATATTCTTTCGGGTATATAGGAAGGTCTCTCACAATGTTTGGGGTCTTTTGGTCTTGATCAGAAGTCCACTATAAAGTGAGACTGGCCATATCCCAATAAACCTATTTCGTTATGACTTGGAGACTTAGTTTCTGGCATTTGTCTTTCTGAGGTTAGAAATTATACAACAACTATATCCTAAAGTTGTGAAGATGGGATTAACTCTTACCTGTCTATTTTTATTTAATCACCAGAAGCTATGGCTGCAATTGGTCCATATAAAGTGGAAGAGAGGCACAGGCAGTGACAAAAGGAATGGTCTTTTATTTTTTTAATAATTGAAAATTTTTATTTAATTAATTTAGAATATTTTCCCATGGTTACATGATTCATATTCTTCCCTCCTTGTAGCTGATACACAATTCAGGAATGTGAGAAAAACTTCCTGTGACCAACTCTTTTGCCTCAGAACTTGGCTTTGAAGGAGCTCCAGCTAGGGACCTCGAACTAGTCTTGAATCTCTCCCTTTGAACTACCATATATGAGTGAGTAAAAATGCCTGACTGCTTTTTCTGGCTTTCTGGAAGCACTAACCTTTTGGACTCCCTTTTGGAGAGGCCTAGTGACTGGAACCCTTGTTTAGTTTACCTCTGGGCCCTCTCTTTCCTGGGGCCTCTAAAGCCCTGCCTTGGTTCAAACCAGGCCAGAGTAATTCTCTCTCTCTGTCTTTGTCTCTGTCTCTCCCCCATTACCCTTACTTTCACTCTTTCTCCTTTTGTAAATAAATTGCCATAAAAAAGCCATTCTGACTTGAGTAATATATTTTCAGCAACCATATATTTTATACATTTAGTCTGACTTTTAGTTTTTTTAACCCTTTCAAAGTTCAGTCTGGATCTCTTGATGTAGTGTGTAGTTTCTGTAAGCATTGTTATGACATCTTCTTCAGTAGATCTGCTTTCTTGAATTGGAGTATCGGCAATTTTCCTTTCCTAAAAATTGCTTTAAATAATCTTAAAACTTAGACTTTAGGATAATTACAAAATCTCCCCTTAGGAGGGTGTTGACCAACACTAGAGTCACCCTGGGATACATGGCTGAGCTATGAGCTATATGAATCAATTCTCAAAACAATCAAACATACAAAAAACACAATCCAAAAACCAAATAGAAAATTAAAAAAAATTTTAGATAAAAATATATATCAAAATCCCACGTCTATAAAATACAAGTAAAAATAAAAACCTAATAGGTTCTTGAATCATCAGCAAGGTCCAACTGAGGTAGCTTATATCCTACAAACATGCAGAACAATTGCAGCAATAGTGTACTTTACCCATCTGCAGCCAGGACTACAGAAAATTGTCATACTATAAAAGAGAAAATGGAAGTATGATTCCATGTTCTGATTTTACCCTCAATCTGTAAACCTTAAAATTTCTCAGACTTATGAATGTTGGAAATTTCCCCATTGGGGAATCTTCTATTTAAAAAAATTCCCTAGCAGATAATACTTAAGTGTGAAAACTCCTTGCCTTGGGAATATCCCTACTCCACCCTACTTAAGACTGCTTTAGGACAGAAAACTCCTTCAGAACAATGAAAGTGCTTTGACCCATGCTTATGGAAAGGACAGGAAGTTCTTTGAGTCGTACCTGTTTTTAAAATTGATACAATGGGATGCTAGGTACCCATATAGGTGGGGCAACTTGTAAACTACTTAAACCTAAAAGGGTGATAACTTATTCAGAGGTTTTTTCTTAATGAAATTTGTTGACACAGCAGCATTTTTTTCTGACTTACTAAAGAGATTAAAACTACTCAGCTGTGAATTCAAAATGGGCGGTCCTTTAGAAACATCTACAGTGATTTGTAGATGTAAGGACTTAGGGGAGGTGACAGAGGAAATTTTGCCCTTAAAAAATAAGAGCTTGGATCTCATTCAGGGATCTCGATTTCTGACTCTCATTCTGAAGGAGAGCTCCTTGAGGAGCTCCTCTGAGGGGCTCTGTCCCTCTGGGGTAGGAGCTCTGGCGGCTCTTGAGAGAGGCCCTTTGAAACAATCTCTGGCTGGAAGACTCTTTGAGGAAGGACACTGGCTTGTTTAGTCAGACCTTGTGGTGAGTGTAAAAAAAAAAACTGACTGATTTCTCCTTTAAGACTCAGGTCTAGGCCATATTGGCTTGAGGCCCTTCATACTTATTCCTTTCTTACTCTCTCTCTCTTTCTTTGATTACTCATTGTATTGTTAATTAAAATCTCTATAAAACGCAATTGACTTGGGTATTTGAATAATTGGGAATATTTCCCTGGTGACCACCTTATATTTGATTTAAAAACCAAGACACTGTAGTGAGACATATTTTCTGCGGTCAAATTTACTTACCCTCTCTTATATCTATCACAATTTATATCTTCCAATATTTTAATCACTACAGTTTAAGACTTCAACCATTTTAAATCTCACAAATCCCAGAGAAAGGGCAGCCAAAATGAAAACCAAAGAAAGGTACTTGTAGAAACCTGCCACAAGGAAGTCCACAGCTGAATTTGTCAAACAGCTCCTTCCTTGAACCCCAAAACAAGTCCTCAGTTTTGGTGTAGATCCTTATCAATCCCACAGGGATTGTTGGTCTCCTTGACTCTGTGCTTCTTTGCACTATGTAGTGGCTCCTTAATAATCCCTTCTTCTGAAATCAGACACAAATAAGTTGAAGTCCCATAATACTTAACAATCAATGGCAGGTTTCCATAGTCTAAAGCTTTTGGGTATGTATTTGTATTAGGCCTAATAGGTATTGTCAACTTACCCTTAAAAATAAAAAAAAAAGAATTAATATTGATTCCATATATTCAAGTACAAACAGGTAAGAAGAAGAAAAAAAATCAAATTTATAATTGGAACTATAGAGAAAAACAATAAGAAACCCAAAAATTCATATTGCACATCCCATTTGACAATGGGTCAGCCAAAGAGAACCATAACAAAAGGATTTCTCAATAAAAAAAAGTGAGATCTATTTCCTCTCTAACTTGGCCATGATCCATGGTGTAAGTGTACATAATTTTTTCACCAGGTAAAAGCTTGTTAAAAACTGTAGTACAGCATCTAATATAAATTCTAAAAAGTACCACAATTCCCAAGATTATAAGAGCCTATTGGATTATCGTAGCAAACAAACCAGTTGCCTGCATCTATGAGGTTCTATCAGTTACCATCAGGTGTTACATGAGTCTCCAAAGCAATTTGCTAAGTGTCATTTAAAATCCTTTGCAGCTCATGGATATTTGTCACAATTTATGCAGATATATTCACATACAAACAACAAGATTGAGTAATAAAGGCATATGCCCCTCCAGTTACAGCTAGAAGCATGTCAAGGGCCAGGTGATTTTGCATAACTTTTTGCTAAGGAATCAATCTCTTCCTGTTGGAAAGAAATGGCCTTAGTAGTTTGGGAAGATGGCTTGAGTTGTGTCTTGAGCCAACCTTTCAACCTCAGCTGAGATATTTCTGAAAGAGTCTATCATTGCCATTCCAAAGTTTGGTAGGAGTGCCCTGAAAAACCTCTGTATTGCTAATGAGGATGTTACTGAATTTTGCCTTGACCTTTTGAGTCTAGAATGCCACCAAGAATCTAGATTCCTAGTCGTGGACTTGTCTACCTGGCCAATAGAATGGTCACGCACTGAAACAGGTGGAATAACATAAGCCAAATCACAAGTACAATACTATCCTCAGAGAAGGATCGAGTAAGCATTTAAAAACAAGAATCAGTGAAATAGAAGGATTACTTCCATAAACAGCTTAGGGTGTGATTGTTAAGGGGAGGCTCAGATCAAGCTATGAAGGAGGACAGCTACAGGGTAATATGGAAATAAGAGTACCTAAAAGGCTTAATATCCTACTTGGTATATGGAAAACCCTATGTAAATGTTAATTCTTACTATTGCTAACATTATTACCCTTTAACTCCTTAACTTCTTTCTTTGAATCAATAGAGTATATTAGTTTCATGGCACAAGAGTGTCAAGAACAAGGCAATGGGGTTGTGACTTGCCTAGGGTCAGTAATGAAATATCTGAGGCCAGATTTGAATCTAGCACCTTCTGTTTCTACTACACCTGCCTCTCAATCCAGGAAGCCACCTAGCTACCTCTATTGTTATTGTGGCTTTAATAGAATATTCATAGTAGATAGCCATAAACAGGGTTTTTGAGGTGATTAAATATGTAGAGAATAATAAGAGGTAGCAATTCTGTGTAAAGTCATTCAATAGGTTTAAGTTTCAAGCTCAATATATTGTTTATGGAAAGGTAAAATTTGGCAATCCCTTGTAAAGACATACTGTAGAAAAACAGCTTCTCTTACAATGTGGATGTTGCTAGTGTGTACAGGGAAGCCCCTCCCTGTTCCTTTGGCCTAGCCCATTAGCTTGACTGAAACACTCCAAACAGAGAGACTTTGATTGGTCCCTGAGATGTGATAGTAAGGAAGTGACACGTAGAAAAAGGACTATAAAAAATGAGATTGGAGGGATCCAGGAGAAAAAAAAACACCATTCATAAGCAAAGGATAAACTATGGGAGTGGAAATACTGAGGAAAAGCAACTGCCTGAATACAGAAGTTGCGGGGACATGACAGAGGAGAGACTCTAAATGAACACTCTAATGCAAATACTATCAACAAAGCAATGGGTTCAAATCAAGAAAACATCTAATGCCCAGTGGACTTACGCGTCGGCTATGGGGGGTGGGGGGGAGGAAAAGAAAATGATCTATGTCTTTAACGAATAATGCTTGGAAATGATCAAATAAAATATATTTTTAAAAAATGAGATTGGAGAAGAGGGTTTTTTCTCTGCAGGTCTTTCTGTCATCTGGCATTGGTGGCTAGGGTGGAAGACATTCTTGTGGGCTGGCAAGATTAGGGTAGAAGGCTAGGAAATATTTTTCTATTTACTTCCCTCCTTATTTCTTTCTTATGCTATATTTATATTAAAATTAAATTACTAAAAGCTACTATCATCCTCAGGATTTAAAGGTTAATTATTTTATAAACAGTGGCCACAATAATATTTTTAAACTAACATTATATTTAGCATATTATATTTGATATAATATTAATTTTCCATATTATACTAGATTATAAATGAAATTTTCAAAAATGTAAAATATATATATATATATATTTGAAAAAAGTTAGTGTCTGCCTCTGAAGAAAACAAATAATGATATAAACACAAAAGGCAGGAAGAAACACACACACAGAGAACAATATAAGGGCTTTCCTCTGATGGCCGAAAGTTAACTGATTATTATTCTATTTCTCCAGGCAAAAAGGAATTTCCAAACTGAAACAAGCAGGATCAGTCTTTGGGTACCCCATTTGGTCATATCTGCAAGATGAATGATTTTAGAAAGACTTTTACATACAATTACAATGAAACCTAACAATGGACCTGTGACACAGGCAGGCCCAAGAGTCTCCTCGTACTTCGCAACTCATGTTAAAAGTAAAGAATGAAGGAATGACGCAACCAATTTCCTTGCAGCTAGACCACTCAAACCCTGTGCCTGAGCATGCTTTGTCCGAAGTATCGAACAGTCTTTCTCCATTGCCCTTTCAATCTTTCTTAAAAAGTCACTCATCCAATATTCTTATAATTTTGTGAATCTCAGGCAACCTTCCAGATATTCTGTTCCCATCATTTTGCATACACTCTCACATGGTTATTCTTGGCAAATTTTGTATGTTAAGCAGAGAAACAACTTCACTCTTTAATTCTCATGCAGTAATTTTCAGAGTAGAATATGTTTTCTTCTTCTCTCAACAGATGCAAAAATATTATGCCATTTAGTGCAGACATACTAAATATTCATCTTATTTTATGATCTACCACATAGTATATTTCATGCCCTATACTGAGTCTTACCCATCACTCGGGAAATGAACAGCATGATTCCATATTGGTCTGCCAGCCCCCAAGTCTAGCTCTCTCTTCACTACAAGAGATAAAGTCTTTTGGAATGGGATCTAAAAAACACTATCCACAAGCAGAGGATAAACCGTGGAAGTAAAAACACCAAGGAAAACCAACTGTTTGACTACAGGGTGGAGGGGATATGACTGAGGAGAGACTCTAAATGAACACTCTAATGCAAACACCAACAACATGGAAATGAGTTGAATCAAGAACACATGGGATACCCAGTGGAATCGTGCGGGGGCTATGGGAGAGGTGGAGGGAGGAGGGGAGGGAAGAAAAGAAAATGATCTTTGTTTCCAATGAATAATCTTTGGAAATGACCAAATAAAATTAAAAAAAAAAGTCTTTTGGAATAATCGTCCTCATACACCTGCTTTCACCTCACTCACCTGGATGGGAGCTCCTGGGGCCCTTTTGCTCTAGCAGCCATGGTGCTTTCCCTTGCTGAAAACAGGAGATAAAGTTTTCTCTAGGAACTGGAATCCCTGGGCATAAGAAAGAAGGACGGCATTAGGAGAGGATAACAAAAAAATATGGTCCACTTAAAGGAAAGGGGGCATGAAAGTAAGGCCTTCTGTTATATTCACTATTGGAACCTTTGCAGGAGGGCAGAGATCATGGAAACTATTTGCAATTAGAAAATTCCATCTTTATTTACCTCTTGTAATAGGAGGATAGGAACATTCCACAATCTCAGCTATCTAGAAATTAAAGATAGCTGGTAGTGAAGGGGTAAGAGAGCAGAGCTTGGAATCAGAAAAAGCAAATTTAATCCAGACTGAGAGAGATGTTAAATAAGTTATCCTGGGCAAGTTATTTAACCTCTGTTGGTCTCAGTTGCTCAAACTGAATTGATGACAATACAAATATCAAACTCAAAAGGATGTTATGAAATTAATGATAATTGTGAACTCATTTACCCAGTAGAGCACAGAGAGCAGGTATTTTGAATTGCTTATTCCCTTCCTTCCCATTCTTATCATCTGGCCTGGAATTTGAGGGAATAATTAAGGAGGAATAAGGCTAAACTTGCTAGACTAGGCAGAGTTAGGGGCTGTGAGGCACAGTTTCATACTTCTTTTTAAATTTTTATTTCTATATTGCTTATTTTTGTAAGTGAATCATCATATAGAATCACAATCTCAAAACAAAGCCCCAAATAAACAAGTGGAAAATTCTGTGCTTTCATCTGCATTCCAACTCCAACAGTTCTTTTGCTGGAGGCATTTTTTGTCATAAATCCCTCAGAACTGTACTGGATCATTGTATTGCTGAGTTTGTTGACCAAATCCTTTTAAAGAATTAGATTGTTGAAGAATTAGTTTGTCTAGTTTCCAATAATTTTTATTTTGTCTTTGCATTAACTTATTGATTATACTTTTTATTGCATCATGATCTGAAAATATCTTATTTCTGCTGTAATAATTAAAAATAATAATATTTTTTTCTACCCAGAGATATATATTTCTATGCCCAAACTCCAGAAAAAGAAGGGCTAAACCCAGATGCCCGAACCTGAATCAGCTCAAGGACAAACTCACCATCACCACTCCATGATGTCGAAATGCCAAAGAGAAAGAAAGTGACGTGCCTTATATAGATGGTTTTATGTCACTTTCCTGCATCTTATCTGTACCAATGATCGCTTAGCTTGACTTAGGACAGCCCAGGGGTCTATCCGCTTTTTTCTGCATGTCTGTTGCCTTTTTTCTCAGATACTTAATCCTTGTTGAGTTATCATTTTCCCAAATATCTATTCCTATAGTTATTCCTAAAGTTGTGGTTTCCATTATCATTATTAGAGTTATCTCTATGATTATCACTTCTGTAGTTGTTATTAAACTGCCTATTCCCTCTGATAATCTATCATTTTGTGGCCCTTCTTCTCACAGAATTGGCAGGTAATGGATCGATAATTAAATTTTTGGGGAGGGGCAAGTGCCATTGGTTGAGTATCATGCCATCTTTCCAGTTTTTCAATTTTATCTGTGTAAAGATTAAAATTAGGGAATTTGGGGAGACTGAGGCAGGTAGAAATTAGTTTCTCTCTGCAAGGAGTATTATATTTTTTAGAGGTTTATTAAGGATTAAGGATTAAAGAATATACAAGTAATAAACATGTGCCTAGGCCAGAGGCCTAGACAAAATAACCTCACATCGCGGAAGAGACGCGTCTGCTCCAAAACGGAAGTCCAAAAGAGAGACCACAAAAACCTTTGCCACCATCTTAAATCCTTACTCGATCTCGGCCCACCTCAGAATTCCCGTGAGATTACAAAGCATTTTGGGGAAGTGGAGCAAAGGCTTGTGGGGATTGTAGTCCTGTATTCAAGTCTATTTTTTACATCTGTTACATATGTCAATTGTTTCTCTATTTTTTCCATGACATCATTATTCTCTTCCTCCCTTTCCTTGTTTCCTTTTGAAACATATAAAGCTGTTTTCCGTAATTCTTCAAGGTCCATCTCTGGCCATCTTGGGCAATTTGTTCTAAAATAATCTCTAATCACTTTGCAAGAGTTAGTGACAAAGTGCTTTCTAATTATTCTTATGTTATTTTCTTTAGATAGGTCAAAATCCAAATATCTACCCCCAAACTCAATTATTCTATGAATCTGGAGGGTGTCTCTTCCTCATTTTGCTTAATTTTTTTCAAAATCCATCCACTTATCTGTACTGTCTTCACATTCTCTCATTGCTGTTAGGATGGCCTCTCTACAACGGTATAGTTGTAAAAGATCCTCAGAGTCTTTATAGTCCTATTAGGGATCCTGAGGTGGCCAATGTGCTGCATTGCACCCCCGGGTTTTGTTGACATGAGCAATTATTTTATTTTTCTCACGTTCAGTTAAAAAAGCCTGTAGCAAGTTTTCAATGTCTTTGTAAGACGGATTATATTGAAAAAATATGTCTGTCATCTTTTTCGTTATAAGAAAGGGATCTTGTTCATATGTTGGAACATTTCATGTGAATTCACTTATTTCTTGGAGAGTAAATGGTATATTGTGCCTTAGAGTCACCACATCCCCATTCCTGCCCTATTTCAGGTACTTCACTTAGAGGAAACAGGCCTCTAGTTGAATTTGGTACCTGTGGGCCAGTTTGACTAAGATGTGTTTCTCTAGAAGGACGAGATCTCCTTTGGGCTGGAATTTGGTTTTGTGTAGGAGAAGGAACATGAGAAACTGGGATTGCAGGGGAAAGGTTTTGGGGATTAAATTCAGCTGAGTTGCAGACTTCCTTGTATGTACACTCTATTAAGATTAAAATTAGTTTCTCTGCTAAAAGTATTATATTTTCAGAGGTTTATTAAAGATTAAGAAATAAAGAAAATACAAAATAAGAAAGCAAGTGCAACCTACATCTTGCCAGCTAGGTAGAGAGCCGCTTCTCCCTAGAACCGGAAGCAGAGAGAAAAAAGGCTGAAGTAGGCGGAGTCAGATTAAATACAAACTGTGTTCTCACATGTAGCAGTCCAGCCCATGGGTATTATGGAGAGACAAGGTTTGTGAATGGGCACATGGCCATTCTGCGCATGGCAATGAACTCTTTCCCAGCATGGCTGAACTTAGGGTGCGAAACCCTGCTTCCTTTTGTCTCACTCACCTGAGGATAAAAACCCCACCTTCACCTTGTCGCGATTTGCAATTATCCAATGGCAATACACTATGTAACTCATCTATATGTATTGAGGCATCATGTAACTTATCAATATGTATTGAGTTCATTTGCCTCTCAAAGACAATAAACTGGAAAGCTGTGGCCAGCTCCTCCTCCTCTTCTTCTCCTTCTTGGATGAGCTACAGGTTTGCTGTCCTCTCTATCTTTACCTGAGGCCTGGCCTTCGGCCAGGTGTCTCTCTCTTTCTTTTCCAATGCTAATACCTAGCATTCTCTAATTCTCTTAGTCTCTATTCATTCTCCCAGCTGAGCTATATCATCCTCTGACCAGTGTAGTGTTAAACGGGATCTCTGGGTGGAAAATAGCCTTCCAGTAACATCCATTGATCGGAGCATGGCTGCCGCTCCCAAATATTAATAATATTTGATTACTGACTCATTATTCACATCTCAAAAGCTTGTCTCCTTCACGCCCTTTGCGGGATCCAAAACTTCTATCCCTTTTCTATTTTCCTACCATAAAGCTTCTCACTGGCGGGAGGCTTTATCACACTCAGGTGAGGACTCAGGGTGAGATTTTAGAGAATCCTGGGAACTACCAAGGACTTCTGGGAATTGAAGTCTGGGTTTCAAATCTCCATTTTTACAACTCTTTGTGAAGTACTCAGACAAGTACCAAAGTTTGACTATCATCCTGGCTCCCCATATCCCTGAGAATGACAAAAACATCAGACTAGGGAATGACACTTCCCTATCAAAATAAAATTCTAGTTCCTTTTCTTCTTATAGTATGGCAACTTCCTATAGTCTTGGCTGTAAATGGGTAAGTGAAATATTACTGCATTCTGTCCTACAGATTTGTGGGATAGAAATTACTTTAAATTGGACCTGTAGTTGGAGGAGATAAGACTGAGGAGAGACTCTAAATGAACACTATAATGCAAATTCCAACAACAGGGAAATGGGTTCGAGTCAAGAACACATGTGATAACCAGTGGAATCATGCATCGGCTATGGGAGAGGGAAAGGCGGGGGGGGGGGGGAAGGGGAGGGGAGGAAAAGAAAATGATCTTTGTTTCCAGTGAATAATGTATGAAAACGACCAAATAAAATAACGTTTAAAAAAAATTGGACCTGTACAAGAGCCTATTATAAATTCATTCTTGCTTATTCAACATTTTATATACATAGATTTTGGTATTTACAGTTTTGGCTGACCATGTTGGTTGTGACGAAATACTCTCAATCTTCTTAACTGTCCTAAACCTTTTTTCTACTGTGACTATTCCTTTTAATAGCTTATTTTGATCAGCTATAGAGGTAAGACCAGCTATAGAGATAAATTTGAATAGTGCCCAAAGACAAGGGATACAAATATGCATTGGTTATTTAGGACAGTCTGACAAGATGGATTGAAGCATGTCCAGCCAAGAAAAATGACACAGCAACAGAAGTGAGACATGGAATTCCTGATACCATAGGCTTGAACAGAGGGTTGCATTTCACTTCTCAAGTTCTGCAAGAAATCTACAACAACTTGGGGATCAAATGCAACTATAATTGTTTACTGACCCCAAAGTTCAGGCCAGGTGGAATGTATGAACAAAGAATTGAAGACACAGATAGGTAAACTCTGTTCATAAACACACTTAAAATGGACAGATGTTATACCTCTTGCTTTGTTTAACATAAGAACTAGATCAAGAACTGAATTGCATATATCACCATTTGAAATGCTATATGGTCAACCACTTTGGCTTGGTAGGATAGTGAAACCATCATATCTGTCCATGTAAAAAGGGGAATATGTACTACATGAATATCTGAAACAAATACAAGATAGGTTGGAAAATCTGAGAAGACTGGGATGTTTTGTGCAAAGATTACAATTAGATTTTTCATTGCATAAAGTAAAACCAGGAGACAAAGTGTATGTCAAGAACTTTAACAGAGAATATCCTACAGAACCAAGATGGATCGGTCCAACAACAGTCATAATGACAACCCCGACAGTGGTAAAGGTTGATCAAAAAAGATCCTTGGTTCCATGCTTCACATGTAAAATTGCATCACACCCATGAAGATACATAAATAGGACATCTGAAACAAATAGCCCTAACAATAGTTAACAACAGTCACTATGAATGGAAAGCTATGAAAGAAAGCATAAAGGAAAGCACATGAGAGTACAAATTAGAACAAGCAAGCACAGCAAAAGCAAATGAAACAGCTCCAGATAGAAAGATCGACAGAAAAACAGGCACTTTAGAATTAGTTCTAATGAAAAAGTCTACAAAAATCTCTAGAAAGTCTCTGTCAACAATTGTGACAACAAAGAAAAAGTAACAAAGTTAGTTCACTAAGAAAACATAACTATGAACTAAATGAAATACATTATATCATCAACATAAGCCAATATCAGAATTCTATCTCCAAGAAACCTCAAAAAGTCAACATATCTTAATATGAACATCAAAGAGAAGCAAACAAAACACATAAAACCTCTTGTGAAAATTTAAACATCAACTGAGATAAGATAATATTAAATTCATAATCATAATATACATCTAAGAATTTATATACAACATACTAAATACACCCACTCATGAAGATGATCATATAAAAAGCTTACTTCCACGCATGAACAACTCATGAATACTGACAAGTACACATGAAGAATTCATACCTTACTTCCATGCATAATGAAACAGAATTCAATCTTACATAATGCACATGTAAAGTCTTACATGCATGCATGTTCTGGAATGTTCCTGTATGTTAAAGAACACAGGACTTCAATCAAGGTGAGATAATAGTCAAAAATTGTTTGCACCACAGATGAAATAATGAAGACACATATGTTTCTACAATCAACAACAAAAGACATGGAAGGACTTTGAAAGTTTGGCCTTGTATTCAGAAGGTCATGTAAGAATGTGACATACATGTTAATTTCACACATACAAATATATATATATATATATATTATATATATATACTTATGCTACACATAAATACAATGTATAAAATTCTGTGGAAAATTCAAAGAAATTTCTTATCTGCATGAGTTTGCACAGAAATCAAAACAATGCATTATATTTGTACTGTGACAAGGAAATCACTTTAAAAGACTGATATATATTAATTTAAGGTCGCCAAGGAATTCAGCTATGAAATTCCTTAATGAAAACTCAAGTCAGCAGTCTACCTTTTATGGAGTTTAATTACAAACAGGAGGAAGAAAGATATTAGAGAGAGAGAGACAGAGAGAGAAAGAGAGAGAGAGAGAGAAGGGAATAGGGCTTAAATACCCCCTCTGTTTAGGCTGGGCCAAAAGGCCCAAGCCCTTAGATAGCTGAGGCAAAGAAAAGAGCTCAGTCCCTATCACTCATGTGACCAAAATGGAGAAACAGTCTCAGGGGCCTCCACCTCCAGCTTCCTTCAGAGCAAGCCTTCTCAGAGCACAACCTCTCAGAGCAAAACCTCTCCAACCACCCCTCAGTCCTCAGACCCTCCATCTTTAAGGAAACCATCTCAGTTCCCTCCCCTCAGTTCTCACATCTACCAATCACTGTCCATGTCTTCCCTGTGCCAATGGTGGCTCTAGCTTAACCCAGGACCGCCCAGAGGTCTGTGGCTCTGCACATGTCTGTTGAAGGTCATATTCTCAAATAATTAAATTTTGATCCTTTGCTGCAGCCCTTCCTAAATCCTGTTACTCTAAGTAGGGTAGAAATTGTATTTTCCAAGACCTGGTTCTGTCATTCCAAGTATCTCTATTGTATCAATTCTAAAATCAATCATGACTCAAAGAACTTCCTGTTCTATGCTTAAGCATAGATCAAAGCCCTTTCCATTGTTCAGCAAAAGGTTTCTGTCCTAAAGTAATCTTAAGTAGGGAGGAGAAGGACCCTCCCATGCCAAGGGTTTTCACATTCCAATAGAGTTCTTACTATCAGTAGGAAATTTTTTCCAAGTGTGAAATTTCCCAATGGTGAAATTTCCAACATTTATAAGTCTAAGAAATTTTAAGGTTTACAGTACACATGTAAATCTGTATAGATTAATGCATATGTATATATGTAAATACTAATGTATTTACACACTAACTATATTAGAATAATTTATTAATGTTCTAATTACTAACAATAGGGACAGCTTAGAAATTAGGGACAGACATAGAATTAAATATAGAAGTTAGGTCACATAATAATTTTAGTAACAATTGTTAGCCATAAGAAACTTTTACTTAGTATAACTGATAGACAGAAGGAGATAAGACAGTTACATGTTCAACATACTGTTGAAATTGTTTAAATTCTTACATGGTTTGTTATTATGTTCAAAAACTATATTCATGTAAAATCCCTATTACCTAAGCCATTTTCCTATACTTAGCATGGAGTTAGTTAGATAGAATAGTTAAGATAGACTAGGATTTATTGTTTTGGGAGGGTAAAGGAATATTTAACATGGTATAGAGTTAAGAATTAGATAGTTAGAAATTTCACAAGACAAACTTAAGAGATAAATAACGTCAACACAGGGTGCAGGCTGCATCCTGCCCAAAGACAAAATGGGGGTATGTAATGTTGTAGATGAGAAAGGGAAAAGTCTGCAGCAGTGCTAGAGAAGGAAGATCGGCAGAACTGTCAATTAAGGAAGGCATTATAAATGGAATGTTACTGGGAAGGATGGTTGAAGGAGAGCCAAACTGAAAAAACTTGGTCTCTTGCCCTTGGGACAGAAAGGAAGGACTGAAAGGTTCTGCTGTCTGGTTTTTCCTTAAGAGACTTTAGTGACTGAATCTTCAAACCTGTTGGCCATTTTCCCAAATCGAGACTATATTCCACTATCCTTCAACAAATATTGATTGATTGATTGAGTTATCCACTGTACTTCCCTATTTTTCAGGGTAGAAGTATGCATGGAGGATCTCTGATTTCATTGTCCTGGAAGACTTTCAGTATGGGAATTACCTCCACTAATGTAAATTAGCTCAGCCATTCATCTGTAACTTAAAGAATCAACCTTAAGGTAGGCCCCAAAACCCATGAAAGTTAAGGGATTTGACTGAGTTTACGTAGCTAATGAGTACCACAGATGAATTTTGAATCAGTTCTGACTATAAGGACTCTGTCCTCTGCATATTGACATCTTCTTTTTAAGAGAAGTTGGAAGTCAAAATGGAAATTTCTATTTATTGCGTTTGTATCTCCAGGGTCTTGAATTTAAAAATAATGGAAAAGGTCTCATTTTTAAAACTGCTTTGCTTTTTAATAACTGTAGTAAATTATACTACCATGTCACTTACAGGTTTCTTATACATGTATTATCATGCAAACATATCTCCATTTTAATCATTTTTAAACCCCCCCCAAAAAACAAGAATACAATAAAGGGAAAAATTGAAGAAAAAAAAAAGAAAAGGCATCGAGACATTGTACACGAAGACTGATACATCATGGCACTATCTAATGTAATGGACTTTTCTTCCAGTAGCAGAGCAATGACCCAGGACAAACCAGAGGAACTTGTGAGAAAGAGCACATACACATCCAGAGAAAGAACCATGGGAGCAGAAATGCAGAAGAACATATGACCAATCATGTAGTACGATAGGCATGTGATTAGGATTTTGTGTTAAAGGATCACTCTACCGCAAACATGAATAACATGGAAATCAGTTTTTAACAATGACATATTGATAAGGGAGGGAGAGGAGAAGGGGAGGAATCATGAATCATATAACCATGGAAATTATTCTAAATAAAAATTAAAAAAGAAAGCGAAAGAAAAAAAGAATGAAAAGGCATCAGGAGGGGTCAGCTGGGTAGTTCAATGGATAGAGAGTCAGGCCTAGAGATGTGTGACAAGGAAATCACTTTAAAAGACTGATATATATTAATTTAAGGTCGCCAAGGAATTCAGCTATGTAATTCCTAAATGAAAACTCAAGTCAGCCGTCAACCTTTTATAGAGTTTAATTACAAACAGGAGGAAGAAAGGAATTAGAGATAGAGAGAGAGAGGGAGAGAGAAAGGGGAGAGAAGGGAATAGGGCTTAAACACCCCTTCTGTTTAGGCTGGGCCAAAAGGCCCAAGCCCTTAGATAGCTGGGGCAAAGAAAGGAGATTAGTCCTTATTACTCCGTGACCAAAATGGAGAAACAGTCTCAGGGGCCTCCACCTCCAGCTTCCTTCAGAGCAGCACAACCTCTCAGAGCCAAAAAACTCTCCAACCAACCCCCCCCCCCTCAGTCCTCAGACCCCCCTCTCTTTAAGCAAACCATCCAAGTTCCCTCCCCTCAGTTCTCACATCTACCAATCACTGTCCATGTCTTCCCTGTGCCAATGGTGGCTCTAGCTTAACCCAGGACCGCCCAGAGGTCTGTGGCTTTGCACATGTCTGTTGAAGGTCATATTCTCAAATAATTAAATTTTGATCTATGCTGCAGCCCTTCCTAAATCCTGTTAGGACTGAGTGGGGTGGAAATTATATTTTCCAAGACCTGGTTCTGTCATTCCAAGTATCTCTATTGTATCAATTCTAAAATCAATCATGACTCAAAGAACTTCCTGTTCTATGCTTAAGCATAGGTCAAAGCCCTTTCCATTGTTCAGCAAAAGGTTTCTGTCCTAAAGTAATCTTAAGAAGGGAGGAGGAGGAACCTCTCATGCCAATGGGGTTCACATTATCAATAGGGAATTTTTCAAGTATGAAATTTCCCAATGGTGAAATTTTCAACATTTATAAGTCTAAGAAATTTTAAGGTTTACAGATGGGAGGTTCTAGATTCAAATCTAGCCTCAGATACTTCCTAGCTTTGTGACCCTGGCCAAGTCATTTAACCCCCATTGTCTAGCCCTTACCATTCTTTTGCCTTAGAACCAATACATAGTATTGATTCTAAGACTGAAGGTAAGGGTTTAAAAAAAAAAAAGAGGCATCAAGAAAACCCAATGTAAAAGAAAAATAATTCATCTATTATATGTAAATGCATCATATATAATGAAATAATATCAAGACTGAATAGAGATGCATCAAGTGATATAGTATCTTAGTACAGTGACAATTTGTTTTTCATATAGTGATTAATTCCAATATATTAGAGTGAATGACTATATATTCCTGTATCTGGGATCTGAGTCAGAGATTCCATCTAGTCTGCTATCCTTGGCATTTTCTTTGTCCTTGGTGTCAATGAGGATTTCTGGGTAACTCAGTTTACCCTTACTTTTGAGAAACACCAGTGCCAAGTACCCCTATTTTGGTTTGAATGTTAAGCACCTTTTTGCTTTAAAGGCTTCCCTACTGGATGAAAGTTTTCCTCTCATGAAGCCCAGCTTTAGTTTGGCTTTTGCCAAACTAATTCGTTACAAACCTATTTGTGGTACTTAATTATCCAGAGGATATAAGGACTCCCAATTTCCTTTCCTCTTCAGAGAATGTATCTAGTGTGTACTAAACTAGTATCTTCCCCTAGGGCAGTGCTGGCATCTACTATGATGTCTTCTCCTAGGAGAGAGCATCTAGTGTGGTGCCTCCTCCCAGGGATGTGGTTCCTCCAGTCTCAAGGGCTTTGGTTTTGTAAGGTGATTAATGTCTGACTGTGTAGTGACCAAATATTTGAACTGTATCACTATTCCTCATTAAAGAGTGGGTTTTATTGATTACTTGGTAATTCTGTGTTATTTCCAAGTTAACATTGGGAATCCAAAAAATGTCTTACTTCTAAACAGAATTTGGTTAATAAATGAAGGAGACAAGGGTTCTTCTTCTGTGGGGATGGGGATGGGGGTAGGTGAATAGACTACCTCTTATTAACTATCACCAATTTAAGATGTCTTGGGATGGTCAAGAGAGGGGCTGAATAACGAGCTTCTAAAAGTGTATTTATTAAGCTGCCTGACCCAGCTCAGGTGTCCCTGGTACAAGAGAGCCATGAGAGCTTTCTCAGTTTTGATGCTGGCCTAACCAATAACCCTGACATCATCAATAAACTTATATTCTTACACCCAATCAGTCTCTCAAGATAACTTTAAATCTAAGTTTCTAAAAGAATAATTCATTGTATTACATTGTACTCCCGCCCTCTCTTCTCCTCCTCCCCGTCTCTCTTTCCCTCTCCCCTTGCAAATCAGAATACAACACACCCATCCTGCCAGTTAAAAAACCAAAAAGAGGGCCCGATGGCAAGCACCTCTATAGATTCGTACAGGATCTGAGGGCAGTGAATAATCACGTTATAAAGAGACACTGCATAGTTTCTAACATAAATACTATTATTTCCTCTATTCCTAGCACAGCTACATACTTTCCAGTAGTAGACTTGTGTTCAGCTTTCTTTTCCATACTATATACATGAGAACTCCAGGCATTGTTTTGTTTCACCTGGAAGGGCTCACAATATATATGGAGTCGGCTGCCACAGGGTTATGTGGAAAGTCTGAGTTTATTTGAGCAAATCTTGAGCCAAGACACAGATAATATAACATTAAAAAAAAGCAAATTAATCAAATATGTAGATGATCTACTCTTGGCTTCAACAGATGTAGAAACATGTCAAGAAGATAGTAAACACCTTCTTTTGGAATTGCACAAAAGAGAACATAAAATCTTGAAGGATAAGGTTCAGTGGTGTCACCCTAAAGTAGAATATTTGGGATTCATCCTGACTGCAGGTGCTCATTATATTTCTCCAAAAAGAATTGAAAATATTCAAAATTTAAGCTCTCCTACTACTAAGAAACAGCTGAGAGCAATTTTAGGAGCAACAGGGTTTTGCAGACAATGGATTCCTTGCTCTGGGGAAATTACTAAACACCTTATAGCATTAACAAAGGATTCAGTTCCTGAACCCCTCAAATTAGAGCCTGAACACTTGTCAGCTCTATCAGATCTAAAAAAGGCTATCATGTCTGCCCCTGCTCTAGGCATCCCAGATTACAACAAGCCATTTACTTTGTATGTGCATGAGCGAAGAGGAGTAGCTTCTGGTGTTTTAAATCAGACTTTGGGACCTTCTCAGCACCCAATTGCTTATTATTCTGCTCGACTGGACCCAGTAGCATCTGGAGCACCAGTATGTCTTAGAGGAGTAGCTGCTACATACAGCCTTACTAGTGACAAAAACTGTTGATCTAGTATTGGGATGTCCATTAACAATTATGTTCCCACATAAGGTAGAAGCATTGTTGCTAAAGCATAGAACACAGGCATTCTCAGATCAGAGAATTACAAGGTATGAAATAACATTGTTAAATAGCGAAAACATTACCTTAAAAAGCAGTACAATCCTTAATCCTGCCACCTTGCTTCCAGATTTACCAACTTCAGGAGAACCATTACACAATTGTGAAACATTAGTGTCCATAGCAGAAAAGCCTTGAGATAATCTCTTGGACACTCCCTTAGACAATGCAGATCTTATTTTATTTACCAATGGCTCCTCTTTTATGAGAGATGGCATATGTTACACTGGAGCTGCCATAGTCTCAGAATTTGCCACTGAATGGTCCAGCTTCATTACCCTCTTACATTAGCGCTCAAGGAGCAAAACTCATAGCTCTGAAACATGCTTGTATAATTGCCAAGGATAAAAAGGCAACAATTTATATGGATTCTAGATATGCTTTTGGCATTTGTCACTCAGTCAGAATGCTATGGCTCCAGAGAGGATTTTTTAACCTCAGATGGAAAATCTATAGCTAATGCAGAAATTATTAATGAAGTTCTTTCTGCTCTCCAGCTTCCTGAAGCCCTACCTGTAGTTCATTGCTCTGCCCATACAGGTAGCACTGACCCTGTCTCTAAGGGAAATGATTGAGCAGATGCCACTGCAAAGCTAGCAGCCATAGAAGGACCTATGTTAATTTTAACATTAACAACCACTGATGATTAAAATTTATCACTTTCCTATAATGAAAAGGAAGTGGAAAAGTGGAAACAAAAATTTAAGTAAAACAGATTAATGAAGTATGGGTGTCATCTGAAGGAAAACCCCTGCTCCCTAGAAGTTTCTATCACCAAATTTGCCAATCTATTCACAAAAATGGTCACTTTGGCACCCAGGGCATCATGGACTCTGTCAAGAGAGTATGGATAGCCCCTGGTATAACTACGATAGCCTCTAAAGTATGTTCAGCCTGCTCTACCTGCTAAGCATATAACCAGCATGCATTTTGTGGCAAAACCTTTGGTGGAAGTCCTCTGGCTTATACACCTTTTGAACATCTATAGACAGATTTCATAATAATGCCAAAGGCTGGACATTATAAATTTTGTCTAGTCATAGTAGATCAACTAACCAGATGGCCAGAAGCATTGCCTGCAACCTGAGCCACAGTGGCTTTTCTTGCTAAGAGACTTTTAAAGGAAATTATTCCTCGCTTTGGACTACCAGCACGTATTGATTCAGATAGAGGAAGTCATTTTACTGATTCTGTTCTAAATCAGATATATTCTTGCTTGGGAATAACTCCCAAATTCCATGTTCCATATCATCCCCAGAGCTTAGGCCAAGTTGAGAGGATGAACAAAGAACTTAAAACTATGATTGGAAAACTACGCACTGAGACCCATTTAAAATGGCCTGAAATTCTCCCTCTGGCCCTATTTTATCTTAGAAGCAGGTCTAGAGGAGACCTACACATCTCACCGTTTGAGATGCTTTTTGGACATCCACCTATACAGGCTAAACCTTTTCTCCATGGATATACATCACTATTAGGGGGAGATACTACTATTGCTTCCTATATACAGGAATTACAGCATAAACTACGTGAACTTCATGAATCCAGAGCTGCAGTATAAGCCAGACCACTAGACTTTTCTCTTTATGACCTGAACCCAGGAGACAAAGTGTATATTAAGAATTTCAAGCATACTGGAGCAACTCAGCCTTCATGGGAAGGACCATTCCAAATATTGTTAACTACTCCAACATCTATAAAGGTTGGAGAAAAGGACTCTTGAATTCATTGCTCACATATGAAGAAAGCATCTTCTGCTGAGACTGATTGACTGTATCCTATCATATGCATTGGAAATAATAATCCATTGACAAATGAATGCTGTTTTTTGAGAACACATTGAATTACTAAATTTTCCTTAATTTTTATTATTGCTTTTCTTTTATTTTGATTAGAATATTTGATTTTTTTTCATTTCTTGTACTAAAGGTACATATTATTAATATTTTTTGCAGTAATACAAGTTTAATATATATATATATACTTGCTATAATATCAATGGGGTATATGGGGTACTCAGGAAGGGGTAGCACCTTGGTATGGAGGGCTTGTCGTGCCCTCCTAGGGCAGCTCTCCAGCCTCTGACCCCCACCTGACACCCAGCTCTCACTTGTGGCTCCCAGTAGCTGCTAACATGTGGCAGCGGCCACACCCCTGGCAAAGGCTTCGACAGGCCGGCTAAACCTTGTGAGAGTAGCCATCGGGTCATAGACCCCTGGTGAACCAGGGCTTTGTTCACCCAGCATATGAAGACTGCTTCTGCCGAACAGACGGAAGAAAGCAATAAGAAGGTTCAACGGCTGAGAGGGCGACACAGCAAAGCACTGTGGAGTGCTCAGGGCATGTTGGAGCACAAAAGACAACACGGCCATCCAATGCAGCTGAGGAAGTCTCCCAATGACCTTTTGTGCCATTGGACCCAGGCTTCCAACGCCGAGAGAGTGGGACTGTCTCTGTGCATCAACTTTTCCACTTAAATCTCCGTCACGCACAAGGGTCTTTGTGCACACTCAACTATGAAAACGCACAAAGACATGTCATTATCTGTTACCAAGACACTACTACCATAATGTCAATGCATACCCAAGAGCTTTAAACTATGGGAACCTGCCATTTATTGATAAAATGTTATGAGACTGTGATTAATGTTAATGTATGATTCCAGAAAAAGGGATAAAAAACAAGGAGCACAGACTTAACCTGAAAAGTGCCAAAAAAGAGCACACAGGAAATAATAATGTGAGACTCGAGGTTGCGACACTTGGCATATGTTAAGTCTTAGGACTTCCTTGTATCTACACTCTTTGTGAAGTACTCATACAAGTACAAAGTTTGACTATTATGCTGGCTCCCTATATCCCTGAGAATGACAAAAATTAGAAGCTTCCCTATTAAAGTAGAATTCTACTTTTCTTTCTTAAAATTTGGCAACTTCCTATAGTCTTGGCTACAAATGGGTAAGTGAAATAGTACTGCATTTTGTCCTACAGACTTCTGGGATAGAAATTACTGTAAATTGGACCTATATAAGGCCCATTTTGAATTTTTTTCCCTTATGTTTTTGGTTGTTTTTTCTCTTCTTTTGATAATTGACTCATACACCCCCATAATTCAACATTGCATTCTGAGCTGAACTGGATATTTTTTAACACTTACTTCAGGGGGGATTGTATTTTAATTTAAAATCCAAGATTTTTTATCTTAGGTTTGTGATTGTATTTTTATAAAAATCTAAGATTTTGATTGTGTTTGAGAAAATATCTTTAAGGAAGAAGCTTGGTAATTTCTATATCCAGAGAATGAATTGTTGCAGAAAGATGCCAGAAAATCCACACTACATCAAGATGATCAAGAATGAACTTTGGATATGGTTGATTGAACTGAACTTTGATTGAACATTTTTTGTAAATGTACATTTATGCCAAAAGGGACTGCCCCTAATTTGGCTTTCTGTTAATGCACCTAGCAAAACATTGGTTTTGCTTTCTTTCTTTTTCTATTTCCTCCCTCACTACTCTAATTTCCTCTTAGAAAATTGAATATTGTATATATCTGTAGTTAGAAGTGCATTTAGGACTACAAGATGATTATGTTAAATGATCAATGGGGAGACTAGTCTCCCAATGATCATCAGGGGGGATTGTGAATCTTAAAAATTCTCAGACCCCTACTTCATAAGATTTGGTTAAGACCATTCCCCATTTTAAACAATGAAGGAACTTAGATCAGGAATGTGAGACCTCTACTCCACCCCTACTTAAGCATACTTTAGGGGAAGAAACTCCTTGCTGAACAATGAAAAATACTTAATAGTATAGTATTATACTACTACTAATAATACTTACAGTAAGGCAAAAGTTTTTAAGCTGTGCCTATTTTTAGAACTAATACAAAAGGGTGCTAAGTACCTATAAAGGTCAGGCAACTTGTGAATTTACAAGGAGCAAAGAGGTGAGAACTTACTCAGAGGTTTTTTCAGGTGTGAACTTAATCAAAAGTTTAAGCCTACTCAGGTGTCAATTAAGAATGGTCTGTCCTTTGGAAAACCAGCTATTGTGATTGGTAGATGTGAGAACTTAGGGGAGGTGACATAGGAGAAAATTCCCTTTAAAAGGAGGTCAAAAAGGAGGTCTCCAGAGATTCAGCTGGGAAAAGATGAATTAGAGGAGGCAGCTGGTGTCTCTCTGAACATAAGAATCTTGCTTAGACAAATCTTGTGGTGAGTGGATAAAAGACTGACTGATCTCTCATAGGGTTTTCAGCCTAGGCTGGCTCATGGTGGCCTAGGCTGGTCTAGCCCTTTTTTTCATTATTTCCTTTCTCTCTCTCTCTCTCTCTCTCTCTCTCTCTCTCTCTCTCTCTCTCTCTCTCTTTCATTAATTCCTCATTTGTATTAATTAAAATCTCCATAAAACCCAGCTGACTTGGGTATATTTAATATTTGGGAATTTTCCCCTGGCGACCACCTTATATTTGATTTAAAACAAGACACTGTCTTGAAACCATATTTTCTGAGGTCACAATTTAAGCCAAACACTCTTTTATCTGTAACATTTTATGACTGCCACTATTTTAATCATCACAAGAGCCATGAGAGCTTTCTTGGTTTTGATGCTGGCCTAACCAATAACCCTGACATCATCAATAAACTTAGTTCTTACCCCCTAATCAGTCTCTCAAGATAACTTTAAATCTAGCAGTTTCTAAAAGAACTAATTGTACTACATTGTACTCCCGCCCTCTCTCTGTCTCTCTTCCTCTCTGTCTCTTTCTCCCTCTCACTCTGTCTCTGTCTCCCCCCTTACCCCCCTCCATTAGGCATTTAGAAATCAAATCTGTGGTGACCAATTCAATATTCAGTCCAACCATAAGCTTAAGGCCTGGCAGAGGGCTCGGAGGTCTCCTAGCGTTATGGTAGGATTTGCGCTGAGGCAAACACAAGAGTAAACATATGAATAAATTCTGAATTACTGTCTGGGAAGGCCCGTAGCCACGTGGCCCGGGACATCCCCTCAGCTTGCCTTCCTCGTCCTACAGGCGCTCCCCACGCGTGGGAGACTCCCTCCATGCCCGGAGGTCGCCATCTCCACTTCCCAGGCTCCCGTGCTCTACTAAACTTCTGCTACCTGGCTGGGAACTTCCCGCGGCGGAAACGCGCCCTTCTCCAGGCCTTCATTGGTGCCCGAGACCGAGGCTGCCCAAAGCCCCGCCCCCCTGGGGAGCTCCTTCCGCGCACGAGGACCGAATTGCCCAGCCCGCCTCCATTTCTCTGCCGCCAGCGCGTGGGGAGAATCTCCCTGAGGCCCCCACACTGTCTTAGGGCCCAGAAGAGCCTGGAACTCCGCACGCCTGAGGCCCCGGGACGCTTTTCTTCCCTCCCGGAAGCCCCGAGACTGCAGCGAAGTGAAGGTCGTACCAGTTCCTCCTCCACCTCCTCCTCCTCCTCCTCCTCTCCCAGAGCTCTTCCCGCCTCGCTCCTTAACCTGTTGTAGAACTTCCTCCGCCCGGCGCCTGCAGCCTCGGTAATTCTGAAGTGGTGGCGGGAACTGAGGCAAAGGGGGGCCGAGGGTGCGGGGCCAGAGGGAGAGCAGCCTGGGGGAGAGCGGGAAGCGGAGAGCTGGACCGAGTTCGAATCCTCCCTTTTACGATTCTCTCTGGGGCAGACACTTCCCGCCTGTGCCGCCGGGAGTCCAGTTCTGGATCCCCTCCTAACCCGGGACCCTCTAGCCCCTTTTCCCACTATCCCTCCTTGCCCCCCCAACGGTCATGGGACTCTGCAGTTGAGCGGGGCTGACTGGCTGGCCCCGGAGAGGAGCGGGACGGGCAGCGCCTGGGTGGGAGTTTCCTGCGTTGTACGATGCATCCCGGGGCTGCTCTGGTGTCTGACAGGGGTCGGCTGTGACCTCTGGATTCCTCTGCAGGATCTTCTTTTCTGTGGAAACGTCCTGCCTGGAGGGGGTGTCCGGGGAGGGGTGAAGCAGTACCAGATGCAGTTTTACTGCGCCCTGTCTGGACCCAGGAGTCCTGCGTCCCAGCCTCTGGCCCCCCGGACCCCCGAGTTCCTGCTCCCAACCCCCTTGGGCAGCCTCTGCTTCAGTCACCCCAAGCAGGCTCTATTCTGGCTAAACAGACAATAATGAGCAGAGAGAGGGCAGAGAGTGAAGGGAGTTCAGGAGGGCTTCCCGGAGGAGGGGAGATTGTCCTTTGGGCTGTAGGGAAGCCAGGGAGGGCAGTGGTCCGGGCTGGGGAGGGAGAGCCTGTGAGCCACCCCTGAGGGACAGCCCGAGAAGGGGCTCATGGCCAGGAGCTGGAGGTGTTGTTCATCGACCCCTAGGAGGCTGGTGTGTCCTGGGCAGAGGGGGTGGCAGGAAGCAGGGCTGGGAGGGCTGAAGAGCATCATGGGGGATTTGATGCAGGGTAGGCTAGACCCAAGGAAAGTCACCTGAGGGGCTGAATGGAGGCTGGCAGGGAAGGGGAAGAGAGCCCAGGAGGCCAGCAGAGCCCCAGGAAGGCCCTGCAGTCAGGACTGAGGGAGGAGGAGTATCTTCCCCACAGGGAGGACAGCCCTCTGGCAAAGTGAGCCCCACCTCTGGGAAACCTAGGAGACAGTGCTAGCCCTGCAGTGGGGTGGGCCTGGGTTCCAGTCTGGCCTCAGACCCTTCCTGTGCTCTTGGCGACTCCCCCTTTTGTCTTTGAACCCTGAGACTGGCCTGGCCCCCAGGAAGGGCTTCCTGGCTGAAGGATCTCCCCCTGGAGGCTGACTGGGCCCCCCTGGAGCACTAGGAAGTTCCCCCTCCCCCATGATCTTCCCCCAGCCCAAGGGGGCCTCCAGCAGGCACTTGAGGACTTCTGGGATGGGAGAGACCAGGTGGTCCTCCTGCAGCCCCTCCCCTATTCCCTGAGAACACTGCTGTGGCTTTGAGCCAGTTTCTGGTCAGATTGGGCCTCCCTTGGTCTCTTGGCCACATCCAGGCCCTGTTCCTGGTTCTGGTTCTCCCATTTTTCCTCCCCCTCCCCCCACTGACTCCTCTCCTTCACCTGCCTGATTCTCCTGGGATGGCTCAAACCCCACCACCCCAGAACTCCCAGATGGCCCCTGTTTCTGGGCCTCACATTACCTCAGTGCCCCCATCCTCACTCCATGGAGCTCTGCTCTTATCCAGGAGCTCTCTGCTGCTCCCACAGTCCTCAGGCTATATTTAGGCAGTTGTTGGGGAAGGGAGGGCAGGGTTGGGTCCCTAGAATGATGGGGGAGGGAAAGAGTGGCTGGATGCTGGGGGAGGAGAACTTTCTCCTGCCCAGACTGGTGGTGGTGGCACAGGGGGAATTCCAACCCTAGGGTGGAGGCTAGGAGGAGAGAGGAGCCATTCCAGGGGTTTAAGGATTCCTGAGCCACGTGTCCTGTTCCCCAGCTCCTGCTTAGAGATTCTTCTGTATAGCCCTCTGTGAGGATCCCTGAGCTCTGCCTTCTTCCCCTGGGACAGCCCAGGAGCCAAAGCCCTTTCCAGGCCCCCTCATTTGGCTGTCTGGCCCTTGGGCTTGTCCCCATCTCCTAAGGAGACCCCAGCAGTGTTTCATCCTGTTTCTCCAGGCTCAGCCACCCCCAGGAACACTTGAGTCTTTCCGGTGTTATCCCTGAGGTGATGTTTGAGCAAAGATGGACAGAGAGCATTGCCCAAACAAGAGCCTTCGGTGGCTTGAGGAACCAAGTTTTCCCCAGGGCTTTGCTGGAACCTGGGACCCAAGAAAACCTCCTCTCTGTACATGATCCTGAAGGGAAAGGCTGAATGGCTTCTACTCTGGATTTCCTTGACCAGCCTTCCCCAGTTCCCTCTTTCTTTCCTTTTCTCCTTCTTTCTTCTAAAAGACAACTTTGATCTGACTGTAATTTACTCAGAAAGGGGTGGTTTATTAGGTCAGGGAACAAGGGAGGGTTAGGAAGGAGGGATTAGGAAACCTTAAGAGACACCCCAGCAGTTTGTGCCTTCTCTGCTCAGCTGAGCCAAACGGCTAGGGCTTCTGTGGGTTTTTCCTCCTTCTCCCTAAACTATCTATTAGACTACACTACACCAGGCCACTAGTGTCCTCCTTGGGTAAGTATAGGTTGGGACAGGTCTTTTTTTTTTTTTGGCAGGAATGAGTCTTTATTAATTACCAATGAGCCACAGCCAAGCTCTGATCAAAGGACCCTTCCGAAAGCTTTTACCAGTCCAGAGATTCAGATTCAATACCACACAGGTTGGAGAGATGATAGAGAAAGATTAAAGATGGAGCAAGGACAGGCATCAGTGCGAGCTGGAAGGGAGGAAGAGCAGAAGAGAGAAAGGTGGAGCTGGCTGGGCCATATTTAATCTCTTTGATATGCAAATATACACAGTACATAGGGATGATTATCATTGGTTAATGACAAGGTATAGGTGTGGTTTCTCTTAACCAGGTGAGCACAAAGAAACCTGTGTCCCCGCCTAACCTGGGGGAAGCTGGGGTTAAGGGTCAGAGGCTTTCCCAGCCACTTGCAAGACTGAGTATGCTCTCTTCTAAGGCAATCTGTACATACCAAGTGTTTCCCTTGCCCACAGCTAGGTGTGGACTGCTACATCTCCCCCTTTTTGTTTGACATACAAATAAGTAGTGCAATATCAGAATGTAGCAACATCACAGCATTAACAAATACAAACACTCTGGTGCATAATCATATTCTGATACAGAGATGAAAACCAAACCAGATTGTATAACTTAGATATAACAATCAAGAGTGAACCTCAGCATAGACTGATCCAGTGATCAATCTTAAACATCCCCAACTGACCTTTCTCTCTGCCTGTCTGCATTTCACAATCAATGCAACAGTCTTAGTAGATATAAAAATGTTAAGAAAATGATTTCTGCGCTACTGATCCTGGTCTAATGAGGTAGAATTCTATGGCTCACATGACAGGTGCAATAACCAAACACGCCACCATTCACAGTTTGGACTATCAGACGTTGTCAGTCTTTCCAACAGTCAGCAAAATACTATCTCTGGAGACGAAGGATAAGTCCTTCCTTTCTCTCGTACTGATACTGCATCTTGGGGATCTCTCTGTGCTCACTGCCAGATGCCTGCCACGTAGGAAACTGGTTGGTAGCCCGATGGCAGGACATCCAGCGACTGAGGGTGTCAGTACGCCACGTCTCTGCATTTCCCAACCCCAAACATCCATTTCATATGGAAAGTTGTCTAATCGTGGCTGAGGCTGTCTGGTCCATGATGAAAGCTTCATTATGATTCCCCTGACACGCAATCAGACATCACTCTCCAGAATATTCATCTGAAAATTAACAAATGCTGTCATGTTCTCGTGTTCACCGACTGTCAGGTGACTGTAATTCTAGAAATCTTTGCACCTTCATCATTCTGGATCAGAGCATCAACAGTGCTTTCCTTGTACTTAAAATTTTGGCAATAATTGTGCAACAGAAAAATCAAAGTTGAATACTTGAAAATGAATCAAAAGTGTTCTCTGAAATGAACATACTGATCTCTATGAGATTCCTCTCCCTTTTCTTTTTGTTTCTGTGTTGGGAGAAATCCCTTCAAAGAAAAACATCCTCTCTGAACAATTCTGGAGGAGCGTGCTATCACATGTCAAATGATCGTAGAAAATTGATCCTGGGAACCCGATCCCAAAATTAATACAAGATTCTCTTGGCTCTTGGCTCACTGGCTATGTGCTATCTTTGAAACTGAGCCAATGTGTAATATCAGAACTTACATTCCCAATGATTCCTAATTCCTGATCTAAATAGATCAAAATTTGCCTTGTATATGAACATAATTTTGCACCATTACAGGCTTTGCAAAAACATTAATACATCAATCACAGTGCAATTTTTAACAAATACCAATATTCCCATACACTTTACATTCTACTTTGTAGCTTAAATAACCATGATGGTGATAATGAAGCAATATTTCAAGTTCTGACTGCATATTTCTCATGTCATTATTTAAATCTCTGCTTGTATAGATAAACCCATCAATATGATAACAAAGCCTATACCATTACCAAGATTGGCAAAATTCATTCCACCAAACCAATGTTTGGGTAAATAGAAGCTTAAGTTGTTTTTTACGTAGAAACAATTTCTACAGTTTCTTGTACCTGTAGAATTTGACATAGCCTTTTCTTTCCTAGTTGTCAGTGTATAATATTCAAAGTGCTTCTTCTACAAGCTTATCTGTACCTGGTGTCATGTTTTCCATCCATACTCCAAAAAAGTAAAATTTAGATTATACTTTGCCCTGGCTCCATGCATTTGTGTAATAATTTGTTCCACCTAGGAGAGACAATGACTGCATGTCCACAGCAATTGTCAAACCTAGAGCCCTCAGTTTGCTCCTGAGGTCTTACTTCCGTATACCAGAACGTCTTCCAGTATATGAAAGGGAAGCCAATAGATCCCGAATCCAGCGGCCGTCTGAATTCTGGGACTGTTGGGAGAGAGCAAGAAATTTTTCCTATCAAGAATATTACCCACAAAGACAGGGTATCAGGAGTAATGGTTAACAATGGTATTAACACTTAACTACATCTATGGTAGTCAGACCATAATGTCCATCCTGGTATTGTCAGGAACATAATCTCTGCCTGGATGTCAATGATCTCTTACGATAGGTTCCTGATTAAAGATTTCATAGTGTCTTTTGCCTGATCTCTCATCCTTTCTTGAGAGTAACATCAGTGTCATCTGTCCATTAAACATGTCTGTGCAGCATCTTCTGCTTAGCACCTCATGTTTGTTGTCAGAGGTATCAGCTCTATGCTATGAGTGAGAGTTGTCTGTCTCCTACTACTCTTTGGAGAGTCATACCAAGGTCTGTACCCTTGTTGATAACAGCATTTCTTACAATACAAGTGGTAGCTTTACAGTGCATACAATATACATTCCTTTTGACAGTATCATATACAAAATACAAGGTATACATTAGTCACTAAACAATTGTAGCTATTTCATCTCAATCCCATAGCAAAGTCTTTGGAGTGTGGGACATATCTGGTGTTTAGTACAGACACAAGTTTGGGACAGGTCTTTGAGGTGACCCTGTGAGGTTTCAGGATTAAAAGCCCCTCAGCAGCTGAAGGTGGTATCTCTGCTCCTTTGGTAGGTGCTCCAATGATTTGAGGAATCTTTCTGTTTCTTCAGGGCAAGGGGAACTTGAGGCCAATCTTAGGTACTCAGTTTTGAGTCGGGAGCCCAGGTCTTCTGCTGGAATCTCCAGAGAACAGAAGGCCCCTCCTGAGTTCTCTTTCCCACAAGCCTCCTTGTTGCTTCCAACTGTCACTCCTCTCCCTGCTTCCAACATTCTAAATGGTCTCTCTTTGTTCCAGTCTCATTCCTATACCTCCTTGCTAGGAGCTCTCTTCGACTGTGTGCCTTCCTAGCCCCTCTCTTGGCTCTCCTTCCCCATGCTTCCCTTCTCCGCCTTCTGGCAGAGCCCTTAAGCCCCTTTTATACAAGAGGGACTTGGGCTCCCATTCCTAGCCCTGGAGGTTCTGGGCCCATTCTATGTGGGACCCCAAAGCCCTGCTGCCTCTTGGGGGTCTGGGAGGATGGGAGAAAGGAAGGGGCAGAAGAAGAGGAACAGAGTGCTCATCTGCCCCTTCAGACCCTCTTCTCTTCCCAAGCTGCCCCTTCCCCTCTGCTGGTAGCAGGCTTTCCCCTGAGGCCAAGCCTGGCCCTTGGTGACTCCTGTAGCATCTCACTCCCTGTAGATCTCTGTGGGGCAGCCTCGGATCTGGGAAGAGAAGGGAAAATCTCTGCCCCTCTGGGTCCCTTCTTCCTCCCCATCTCAAGGTGCAAAAGCCCAGGGCCTGGCCCCAGGAGGGATGGGGCTGATCCAGATCCCAAGCTGGAATGGAGATCAGGGCAGCTTTCTTCTCAAATCCTGCCAAGAGCAATTGGCCCAGAGAGTGAGCCCAAAGGCAGTGAAGAAGATGGACTTTTTCTACACAAGGTGAAAGAGGGGAGGGAGTGCCCTGGGAGTGGGGTTCCAGGTCAGCTCCTACTGCTCAGAAGGGTTGAGCAGTCAGATGTTCCCTAGGCCAAGGGAGGCCTATTGGGAATAGCTTTGGCTGGAGCTCCATTTGGGGAGCCAAAAAGTCTGGAGGGGGTGGGGATGGGGGGAGAAAGGGAGACTCCAGACCCTGAGTGAGGTGATGTAAAAAGTAATTTTTCATTCCCTTTTTAATTTATTGGGGGACCTAGAGGTCCTCTTACCATAAAGATGTGTAGGGATTAACCAGCTCACAGTTACAGGAAGTAGAAACCATAGAGGTAGGAAGGAGGAACCATAGAGACAAGAAGTGAGGTAGGAAAAAGGGTATTAAAAGGAAACAGCATCAGTTGATCATTCTGTCAGTTGCTGAAGGCAATTAGTTGCTGAAATGTAAAGACAGGTCTCAGCTTACTGAAAGGGCTTTTTGACTTTAGCCTTTACAGGGTTTTTGGGTTTGGATTTGGGCTGTTAGATGTTTTTTCTTTTGTGAATTTTTTGGAAGGTGGCTGGTCTTTATTGACAGATATAATTTGGGTTGGATTAAATAGTGATTGAGTTGGTTTTGATTGGACTGGAACTTTGTGAGCTGATTGTTATTAGTGGTAGTTCGAGGCAGTTATAGGTGGATATAGTCAGTGTAAGATAATTTTAGTGTTTTGACTTAATATCTAAATAAGTGCTCGTCGGAAATTCCCAAATATGAAAATACCCAAGTTAGCTGGGGATTATGGAGATTTTAATTAATAAAGAGAGAAGGAATTAAAGGAAGGAGAAAGAGAGAGAGAGAGAGAATTAATTTAAATTGCTCTGACTCAAGCTGAGGCAAGCAGTAGTTAAAGGACTTTGCCAAAGTGGCCTCCCTGAGCCTAAGGGAAAGAGGAGTCAGTCTTATAACTCACCACAAGACAGTCTCCAAGCTGGGTTCCAGGCCCCACTCAACTCAATTTCCTGAACTGAGTTCAGAATCTCATTCCACTTGGACCTGCCTCCTTTTATAAGAGAATTTTCTCTCATGTCACCTCCCTTAAATTTTCATGTCTACCAATCACAGTAGACACTTTTTTCCAGGACTGCCCATTCTTAGTTCTCACCTTTAGTTATCACCTTCTCTGGTTAGATTATATCTTCTGAGTACTTCACACCTCTTTGTTAAGCTTGCCTTTTGTAAATTACTTGTTCTTTTTGTGATTAATTTAACCTTTACAGGTACTTAATTTGTATTGTGAATCTTAAAAACTGCTCAGACTGTACCTTAGGAGATCTAGTTAAGCTATTCCCCTATTGTAACAAATGGAGGTACTTGATCAGGAATGTATTGAGAACTTTTAAAATTACTGCACCCTGCTCAGACAGTGCTTTAGGGGAAGATAAAGTTGCAAATTCCTGATTGAACAATGAAAAGTCCCCAACTCATACTTATAGTGAAGCAAAAACCCTAAGCTAGGTGGTCTATTTTTAGATCTAATACAAAAGGATGCTTAATACCTATAAAGGCTAAATTAATCACTGAAAGGTCAAGCAGTTTGCAAAAGGCAAGCTTATCAAAAGAGGTGTGAAGTACTCAGAAGATATAATCTACCCAGAGAAGGTGAGAACTAAAGAGTGGTGAGAACTAAGAATGGGCAGTCCTGGGAAAAAGCGTCTACTGTGATTGGTAGATGTGAAATTTTAGGGGAGGTGACATAAGAGAAAAATCTCTTTAAAAGGAATTGAGGGAACAAGTTCAGGGCAATTGAATTCAGTTCGGAGGCTAATATCTGTTCGGAGTGGAAGAACCCAGCTTGAAGACGATCTTATGGTGAGTGATAAAGACTGACTCGCTCTCCCTTAGGCTCAAGCCTAGGCCCCTTCTACTATTTTCTCTTTCTCTCTCTCTCTTCCCTTAATTCCTTCAATTGTATTAATTAAAATCTCCTTAAAACCCAGCTGACTTGGGTATTTTTATATTTGGGAATTTTCCCATGACGACCACTTAATTTTAGGTTTTAAATCAAGACACTAAAAATTATCTTTACAGTTTGCCTGAAACTTTTATAGTTTTGGCAATTCACAGTCTTGGCAAACCATATTTTCACAGTTACAGTTTTAGATCTAAAAATAGACCTATCTTAAGGTTCTAGCTTCACTATAAGGTATGAGTTAAGTACCTTCATTGTTGAAACAGGGGTTTACACCTTTTATCTTCCCCTAAAGTATGTCTAATTAGGGTGGAGTAATTTTAAAAGTTCCTAATACATTCCTGATTCTTGGTAAACTAAGTATCTCCTTTGTTACAATAAGGGAATAGCTAAATAAAATCTTCTAAAGTATAGTCTGAGTAGTTTTTAAGATTCACACAGTTTAGGTAGTTATAGGTAGTTATTGGATAAAGTAGTATAAAAATTGGGATATTTTCTTTCTCTACCTCTTATGTTTCTCTCCTTTACTATATTCATTTTACTGTATTCTTTTGCTATCTGTATTTTAATTCAACTAAATTGGTAATTGTTAAAAGCTGCTAGAAGTTTTCTTTCCTCTGACTTAAAGGGAAAATATTAATTTACAACTCTATTCTCATTAAATCTTAAATGATTAAAAGCTGCTCTCTTATTTTGTCAAAACTCCTAATTAATTGTTATAGAGTCAAGGCTGGGAAAAGATGGAGGAGCTTCACCAAATGGATTCACTGGGGCTACTTTGCTGCTTCTACAGAGAGCCTGGAGTCTCATGGATGGCCTTTGAGAGGGACAGACTCACAGCCCAGGTCAGTCCAGCTCCAGATGGGAACCCCATCAGGCAATGAGGCCTTTCCCTGGCTCTGACACAAGATGGGCTGGGAAGCTGCTCCCTCCTAACTACTGGGCCATTTCGGTACTCACAACAGCACTTCTTGGCTCTCATCTTGGCTTTGGGAGTGATTCCTTGGCCCTTGGGTATCTCAGACCCAAGAGCTGACCCCAGGAACTGGCTCCCATATCAGATTTCTCCCCATCACAAATGAGCGCCAAGTACAACCATTGACTCTTTCTTCTTCCCTGTCTAGGGATTGTATCCTTGCTCTCTCTGCTTGCCTGGCGACACTCACACCCTCTTCCTCTGCCTTTTTTCACCTGTTCCCTCTTGAGTCTGATCTAGAGCAGAGCCTGAGGGTGTCCCCTGGTCTATGCCATCCTCAGGGAAGACTTTGTTCCCTGGTGCTGCTCACTGGCTTCTGCCTCAAGTGCTCAAGTCTTCCTCTTTCGCATTTCTTAGCCCAAGTCAGCCGGGGTGGAGGAAGACCCTGGTTTGTACCTGGTACTGCTCAGCACAGAGGTAGAGAGAAGGCATTGGCCACCCTCCAGGCTACCCAGCCTGACTAAGAAGACCCCTCAGGAGCCATGTCCAAACAAGCTCTGTTCGAGTACGATGGAAGGAGGCATTGTGGGAGGGAAGACTCTAAGGGGAGATCATTGGTTCCCAAGGGGAAGATTCAGCTGGGACTCAAAGGAACCTCAAAGGCCAGAGACAGGAGGGAGAACATTCCTTGTAGGGAAACAGACAGCCTTCTGCTGTTGGGGATAATGTTGCAAAGTCAGGACATTAATGTACTGCTGGTGGAGTTGTGAATTAATCCAACCATTCTGGAGGGCAATTTGGAACTATGCCCAAAGGGCACTAAAAGACTGTCTGCCCTTTGATCCAGCCATAGCACTGCTGGGTTTGTACCTCAAAGAGATAATAAGGAAAAAGACATGTACAAAAATATTCATATCTGTGCTCTTTGTGGTGGCAAAAAATTGGAAAATGAGGGGGTGCCCTTCAATTGGACAATGGCTGAACAAATTGTGGTATATGTTGGTGATGGAATACTATTGTGCTCAAAGGAATAATGAACTGGAGGAATTCCAGGTGAACTGGAACAACTTCCAGGAAGTGATGCAGAGCGAAAGGAGCAGAACCAGGAGAACATTATAGACAGAGACCAATACAGTGTGGCACAGTCGAATGTAATGGACTTCTACATTAGTGGCAGTCAAGTGATCCTGAACAACTTGGAGGGATCTACAAGAAAAAACACTATCCACATTCAGAGGAAAAACTGTGGGAGTAGAAACACAGAAGAAAAACAACTGCTTGAATACATGGGTCGAGGGGATATGACTGGGGATGTAGACTCTAAATGAACATCTTAATGCAACACCAACAACACGGAAATGGGTTCTGATCAAGGACACATGTAATACCCAGTGAAATTGTGCGTCGCCTATGGGAAGGGTTGGGGGGAGGGCAGGGATGGAAATAATATGATTCTTGTAACCAAAGAATAATGTTCTAATTTGACTAAATAAATTAAAAAACAAAACAAAACATGTGTCATCGATCAAGACCCATTTCCTTATTATTAATATTTGCACTAGGGTGATCTTTTAGAGTCTACATCCCCAATCATATCCCCACTGACCCATGTCATCAAGCGGTTGTTTTTCTTCTGTATTTCTTTTCCCACAGTTCTTCCTCTGGATGTGAATAGTGTTCTTTCTCGTAAGTCCCTCCGAATAGTTCTGGATCATTGCATTGCCTCTAGTAGAGAAGTCCATTACATCTGATTGTGCCATAGTGTATCAGTCTCTGTGTATAATGATAATGTTCTCCTGGTTCTGCTCCTCTCACTCTGCATCAATTCCTGGAGGTCATTCCAGATCACATGGAATTCCTCCTCTTTATTATTCCTTTGAGCACAATAGAATTCCTTCACCAGCTTATGCTACAATTTGTTCAGCCATTCCCAATTGGAGGGCATCCCCTCATTTTCCAATTTTTTGCCATCTCAAACTGCATTGCTATGAATAGTCTTGTACAAATCTGCAAGTGTTCTTGAACAGAGGTGTTTGTGCCTATGCCAGCAGGTGGGTACATTCCTTCTCTGTTCAGTAGACTTCCTCTCTGATCTAGTCCTTCCCTTGTTGGACAAGCTAGAGAGAAAGGGGCCAGTTTCTGGAAAGCCTGGGAGTTTTCTTTGGAAATAAGGTTAGGGAGGTGTTAAGGTGAATTTTGGGGTTGAGACTGAATATATATTATTTAGTGGTCTCCAGGGATTTAAATTCTAAATCCCAATGAAATACTCAAGTGAGAATGGAATTTTGCGGTGGTTTATTTACAATAGAAGGAAGTAAAGATGTCTGGCCTGAGCCAGGGGGAGTTCAGAGGCTCTCAGCCAAGGGGCCTTCCCAGGAAGATATATCTAGCTCAGCTTCCACCTAGGAGGCTGGTGCCTTCAGAAGGGTCAAGGGAAAGGGGAGTCAGCCTTATCACTCACCAGGTGGCTGCCTAAGGGAAGCAGTTTCAGGATCCATGTTTCTAGCTCCTCCAACAAGCTCCACCTCCAAAGTCGGCCAAACCCAAGAAAAGACCCCTCATAGGAAGTGACGCAAAATATAATGACCGTTCTTTACATCACTTCCTGTGACTAATATGTACCAATGGTGGCTTAAAGTTGGCTTAGGACAGCCCAGGGGGTCAGTCAGTTGTTCCTGATTTGTCACTTGCTAGCACACACACAGGTCACAGACCATCCTCCCCCACACTTAATCCTTAAGTGGGTTGTATACATTCCTAGTTGCAAAAATTCTAAAGACTAAGCAGGGTGGAGTAAATCTAAAATTCACAGAGGTCCTGAGGGAGACATCCTCCCCTTCTCACAAAGAAATCCAGCTCAATGGCAAAGAAAGGGATACAGACAGACTGAGGTGCTTTATGTTCTAAAAATCTACTTTCAGCAATCTGTGTAATAACCCTTTGGGATAAATGTTCTTATTCTCATCATTTCACAGTTGAAGAAACTGAGGTAAACAGAGGTTATATACAGAAATTTTTCTGTTTTAAGTAATTAAGCTTTTCCTTTTTTATGGTAGTTGCCTCTATCTTGAGTTCAGCTAAGCATTTATGTCCTTGAACTGGAAGGTAAAACATCACTGAGGCACCCTCTCATGCCACTTGACAGGAGGTATTTTCTTATTCTGTTCCATTGCTTTATCTTCTTATTTTACCTCTACCCCAGGTTTAGGATGACTGCTGACTTTTGATCTGGTCTGAGCTCTGGCAGTGATGTTCCCCAGTTATCCTGTCTTCTTTTCATCATTTTCTTTGATATGGTTGATCTTTTGTTTTTCCCAAATGGATTTTGTTATGATTTTATCCAGTCCTGTCAGATACCCTCTTGCTCATGGCATGAGGGGTGAAATTACATTTTTTTTCCTGGATTATATTTTTGGATTTGAAACTATGAAAATTCTGTTTAATCTGAAGCAGCTTCTGTGAGGTTTCATTAGAGAAATTTGTGTGGACTAAAGTGTGGAGTTCCCCCTCTCTGAGGAGAGATGTTGAGGCTGATCTGGCTGCTGTTTCCAGAAAATCCATTCTCTGTATTCCCATAAAGCATGGTGTCAGCATTACCTATAGGACGTGTGAAGAAGCTGGGACAAGCTGACCTTGTGCCATCTACTGAGCTGATTCCCTCTTGGGAAGTAAGGGAGGGTTTGGGGCATGAGGAGTGAATTGTGGAACCATTCTTTATCTTGTGACTCACTGTTGGAGCTGGCTCAGTTCCCTTCTGTTCATTTGTGGCCTTGTCCAAATTCTGTCTGGTGAGGAAAGTTTATTCAATCAGGAAAATTGGGAGAAAGCCAAGTTACATTATTTGAACCTCTTCCTGCCTGACTTGGAAACTGGACTGCCTGTACGTGCTGTTTAGAGACCCTTGGCTAAAGTGTGAGCTTAGGTTGACCAGAAATGCAGTCAGATTCTGAGACTGATGGGAGGAGTTTTCTCATTGTATATCTCAGGCATTCAGTGGGTCTTATCTGCAAACTGGGTCCATATTGATCAATCACTTATTGCTTCTTTGTTCTTTTGATTGCTTACAGATTTTGGGAAGGAGTGGGACCCCTTTTCAGGGAACTTCCTCTGTCCCTCTTCCCCATCCTGATTTGGCAAGTCCCTAATTTTTCCTCTAGTTAGAAAGCAGATGACACAACATTGCATTGTTTCCTTTGCATTCACTGGTTTTATTTAATTCATCTCTTTTAAGGTAGATAAGTCTCTTTCCCCTCTGATTTTGAGGTCCAGCACTAAGCCCAGGAAAGGACCTGGTCCTTATTGTTTGGGCAGTTGGCATACATTGCTTTAATAAATTGATGTGCTCAGAAGAGCAGAGCTTTGATTCCTCAGGCATTTCATCTTTCACTTGTCACAGTTGACCTCTTTATTTTCTTCTACATTTGCCTGGAAATCTGGTCCCTGGGTCAAAGCTCTCCTTGTCCTCCAAGTGCCACACTGGAGTAACCCTAACCCTAAGCTCTACCCCAACTACAAGTTGCAGCCTCTCCCACTCCCCCCAGGACAAGTATATTGCAGGCACCAAGTCTCTCTGGCCTCAGTGTGAGTCCTCATCTCCCTTTTCCCATGAGAACATTCATCAGTGGAACCCCCTTCCACGTCAAGGTAGGGCCTCTATCCTTTTTCCATCTTCTCAGGTTTTGCCTTCTCCTCTGTACCTCCTCCCCTGTATGCTCTATTCTTTCTGAGACAATAGAGACCTCTTCCTCAGTCCTTCTCTCAGCCCTATCTGCAACGCCTTGTTGCTTTTGGCCCACTCTCTCTTCCTTGAGATTCTCTTCTCTAGAGTTTTAGGAAATGGCTCTCTTTCTCTCCTGGTTTAGCTCCTACCTCTGACCTGTGATTCTCTGTCTTCTCTGCTGCTCCTCCTCTAGACCTTGTAACAGTGGGATTAGGGTGAGGGAGTTCTAGTCCTGTCTTTGGCTCTCTACTGTTCTCCCTCTGGACTTCTTTACTTGGTGATCTCATCAGCTACCAGGGATGCAAGCACCATCTCTGCTGATGAATCTCAAATCTATATTTTCTGGCCCAATCTCTGTGCTTACCTAGTCTTTCATCTCATATTTTCTTACAGGGATTTCACATTAGGTGACCAGTAGGCATGTTGAGCTCAGTGTGTCCCAAATACATTGTTCTCTCTCACCTAGACAGAACCCCCCACCTTCTTGATAGCTGTATCCTTCTTGCTTCTTGGGCTCAAAACCAAGGCATCCCCCCTTGACTCCTCACTGTCCCTTGCCCACATATCCAACATGGTGCCAGGACCTGTTACTTTCTATAGTATTTCTCTAAATGGACGCCTTCTGTCCTGTGTCACTGCTGTCCTCCTGGTGGAGCCCCATATCACCCCTTTCCTGGACTATTGAGACAACCTGCTCCTGGGTCTGTCTCCCACAAGGCTCTTCACACTTCAAGGTCTACTTTTTTCTTCTACCAGAGTGATTTTCCTACAGCTCAGTTCTGATCATGTTACTCCCCTACTCCATAAACCCCAGTGACTCTATTCCCTCCAAGATCAAATACAAAACATTCTGTTTGGTGTTCTAAGTCCTCTTTCCCATTTTCTTATTCATTATTCCCTAGTCTATATTCTTAGATCCAGGGAACCTGGTCTCCTGGATTTCTTCACCTGCAGACTTAAAAAAAAAATCCTTTACTTTCTATCTTAGAATTGATGGTAAGCATCTGTTGTGAGGCAGAAGATGGCTAAGAGGAAGGCAAGTGGAGGTAAGTGGATTACTCAGGGTCACATAGGTAGGAAGTGTTATTGGTCATATTAGAACCCAGGATCTTCTATCTCTTATTTCTAGTTCTCTATTCACAGAGTCTCCAAAATAGAAAAGTTTTTTTTTTTTATCCCTTACCTTTCATCTCAGGGTCAGTTCTAAGATAGATAAGTGATGAGGACTAGGCAGAGTTAAGTGACTTTTCCAGGATCACACAGCTAGGAAGTGACTGAGGTCACATTTGAACCCAGGTCTTCCTGACCCCAGATCTGGCACTCTATCCACCATGTGATCTGGCTGTGTCTAGTTCAGGCATTTTCCGTGGCTTTACCTGATGTCTGGAATATTTTCCCTTCACATTTGAGATCACTGACCCCTTTAAACTTCCTGTAAGTCCCAACTAAAGGGTAAAATCTTTCTACAGGAAACCTTCCCTCATCCCTCTTAGAGTGCCTTCATTCTTTCCATTCTTCCCTATTTCTCCTAGACAGAGCTTGCTTTGTGTAAATGTCTCCATATTGTCTCCCTCCACCACTGGGCTGTGAACTCCTGTAGGGCAAGGACTGTCTTTTGCCTCTTGGGGAATCCCCAGAAGGGCCGAACAGGTGCTAAATGTAGAGGGAATGGAAATGAAAGTTTCTGGTCTTTGAGAAGTCCTTTGTGTATCCCCATATTCTCTGTATCTGCCTTCTCTTCTCCCCTGTGGTCCTGCAATCCAACACAAGAAGCATTCTCCTGGAGCAGATGGGACACCACAAGATTCTTCCCATGATCCCCTCTGTCTTCACCTTCACTTTTAGCCTTGCTGGGTTTCCTCCATCCTCCCGTTCTCCTTGAATGTAGTTTTTCAAAGAAGCCTCTTTCTGCTCTCTCTGATGTGCTTCTGCTACTACTACTGTCTTTAGTTATTCACTCCTGCATTTCTGCAGCTCAGGTTGTTCAAGAAGCAAATGATGTCTTCCCTTTGGGGTCTGTTCCTAAAAATACTGCACACTCCTCTTCATTGTGGAGCTCATATTTGCAGGTGTAGGGAGTGAAATTTAACCAGAGGGTAAACTACGGCAGCTTTCCAAGGAAGTCAAGCAGGGGAATGCTGCCTGTCAATAAAAGGGGTCAGGGGCTTTCCTCTGTTAATGCTCCAAACCCTAAGGAGAGGACTAGATCTCATTGAAAGATTTGGGGGAACACAGAACAAAGAACAGTCAGGGTAAGTGATGTCTTTCATAGGGTGGAGGGTCACCAGTAGTTGTAGAGCAGGGATAATCATGGATACTGTCACTGACTGGATTAATCAGTAAATAAGCAATACCCCAGCCCTTCCACTCTCCTCACACTAAGAAGAGATCCTTGTTTAGGTCCAGTGCAAGTCAGGGCCCCAACTTTGGGCAGCAACCCAGACATCTCTGAGAAGGGTTGGGGGATGTAGAAAGACTAGAACTGACTCCCTGGGACTCATCTGAATCTTCTAAGGCCAGTGAATGTCTTGAAATGAGGCTAAAACAGTGATGAAGTGGCCAAGAGCTGGATTCTGCACTTCCCCTATTACCACCTGGTTGAATGTGGAGCAGGAGGCAGGAGGCAGAGAAGCAGGACTCAGGCAAATAGGTAAATAGGATCAGTAAGGAAATAATCAAGAGATCAGCTCAGCCTCCTCAGAAAATTGGTCATCCGGGCTGCATCCTGAGTCCCTGAGCTCTCTGCAACACATTCTCTTCTTTCTCATGCCTTCCAGAATTTTATAAGTAAACATTTTTCTGGGGATTCATTACCAGATTTATGAGCATTTATTAGTAGAGAGAAAGAGAGGTCTCAGCCTTTCTAGATATCCTTCTCATTTCAGGTTGCTCAGGCTGGGCTTGCCAGAGATCAGGAAAGTTCAGAGAGAAACCTCCAGCCCAGACAGCCAGTTAGTTCTGGGGGAGGTATAAAAGCCCCCTTTCCTTCCCTCACCTGCCTTTTACCTTCCCCAGCTTCCCTCTCCATGGCTTGGTCTCTGGCATGTTGGTGATTCTCAGACACAGCAACAGGGCAACAGACACATGACTGACTCCTACATCCCACCACAGGGGCCCTTGGGATCCAGGCTGCACTGGAGGTCCCCTAGAGATTTCCTTTCACACACTAGAAACTCCTTGGCTTCCTTCCAGAGCATCCAAGAGCTGCTTTTCTCAAGCCTCCATTGGGCTCTTAAAAGACTCAGCTTCTAGGGCTGGTTCTGAGACCGACAATGGGAAGTACCTTTGGGCCCCTCCTTTCTCTGTGGGTCAGTTTCCTCCTTTAACTGAACAGAGGTGTTATCTTCATTGTCATTTGGCTCTCAGCCTTCTGTGCTCTGCCTTGGCCTGCTCTAGGTGGTGACATTCAAGGATGTGGCTGTGGAGTTCACAAAGGAGGAGTGGTGCCTCTTGTCCCCTCCTCAGAAGTTGCTGTACAAGGAAGTGATGCTGGAGAATGCCCAGAACCTGCTCTCTATTGGTAAGAAGCCCTCTCTCTGCCGCCCAAGTCTGCCATCCAAGGGAGTATGACTCTCAGAAGCAGGCAGGGTTGGGAGCAGTTTTCAGTCAAGAGGAAGGTTCGAGGACTGGTATGCCAAATACCAGTGCCAGGGCCCTCCTTCTACCTGGTTCTACTGTAAAAGACCTTTGCATTGTGTAACGGGACCTTGGGGGCTCCCTTTGGTGCTCCTGAAGTCTAAGATCAAATGTGTGTTGGAGAATCTCAGACGTTGAAGTAATATCAGAGCTGATTCCTTCTCACCTCTTCCTGTCATGGAATTGTTTCTGCCAAACCCCTTTAGGAAAACTGTTCAGGAGGGTTTTCCTCCCACCCTCTTCCCCTCTAGGGTGGATCAAGTATTGGGGACCTTTTTCTCTGTAACCGGCATAAACTCATAGCTCACAGCTCCTTTGTGTCCCCAGAAGAGATGGTTTGTCCTTAGTCTTCTTTCCTATTGCTCTAAGCCTCCAGCAGAGCCTATAAGGAAGGCAGTAAAGGGATTAAGCATTTATAATGACCTGCTCCTGGCCCGGGACTCTGCTGAGGGTTTTTTTTTTGTTGTTATGACACTTTTTCCTCACCTTCATCTTCCTAATTCAGTGACACAATTATCCCCATTTTACAGACAAGAAAATAGATTCGATGAAGTGGCTTGTTCTGAGTCACCCAAATAAGAGCTGTTTGTCAAAATGTAAAGTTGAGGCCTTCCTGCCTCTAATCCCAGGCCCTTGCCTTCTGCCCTTCTTGCTGCCTCTCATTTCCAGATAATGGAAAACTATGGACTAAGTCCAGCCTTCTCTGGAGAAAATGCTCAGAACTTAACATCCTGGTTCCAGATTAGTTCCCTGAATTTTCCCCACTCCTCTCACCACCCTATATGCTGTGGTGACTCTCCCCCAGGAGGCTCCTTAAGCCTCTTGAAGGCCCTGCTTGCCCTCCCCCATCATTGTGAAGATGAATGGACTGGCTGAGAGACAACTTTGGGCCCAAGGAGAATTGTTGTGTTCCCCAGGAGAGGAGGCATTGACTCCCTGAGAGAAGAGTCCACAAGGCTCAGAGGGGTGTCAAGGAGGGAGAAGCAGGCAGGGTGATGGGATAAAAGCTGATCCCTCAAGGTCCCTGTGTCTGGGGTTTCAAACTGACCCAGAATAATGACCCTCAAGACTGAGTTTGGGAGTTTAAGAGTTTCTACCAGAATGAACCAGCACAGGATAGGGCACCAGGGCTGTTGCTCATTTGAGGTCCCCCCAGAAGAGTAACAGCAATATCCTGCCCTGGGATCCTGCATTACAGACACTGATGGGTGAGATCAGACTCCTTTGAGAACCCCATGGGCAGAGTTTCTGAGTGGAGTCACTGGACTACCCAAACTTTCTCTAAAGAGAACTTAGTGACAAGTTTCTTCATCCTCCTTCTTGGCTCATTCTCCCTTGCTCAGGGCTTCCAGCGCCCTCAGAAGACATCCTATCTTATTTGGAGGGGAGGGAAGCCCTGTGGATGCTGGAGCAAGAAGGCCTGAGGAGCTGCTGCCCAGGTGAGGGAGGGGAAAAGAAATGTGGGAGAGTTGGGGTGACAAGAGGCTTCTAGGTGCTGTGAAGATTGCATTTGGCTCTCCCCTGACTGTAACAATGAAGGGAATTAGCTCTTCCTTGATTGTGAAGATTAAATTGTAATTTCCTGACTATTTTTAGATTTTAATCCCCAAAAATGTAAGCACAGTATTCAAAATTGAGTATGGAAATCTACCCATTTTGGATTTTATCCACAAAAAGGTGTGAACACCCATTTCATACATTGAGTAAGAAGTCTGTCACCCATGTGTGAAAGAGCATCATTTGTGATTGGTAGATGTAAAAATTTAGGTGAAGTGATGCAAGAGAAAAAGGTCTTTAAAAGTGGAAACATCGACACACATAGACATTCTTGGATTGAAGAGAGACACTTGGAGTGGAACCTCCTGTAAGAAGCAGTTTTACTGGAGTTGAGTCTGATAGGGAATCTGCTGATTGAATTGACACATGGTGAGTGTAAAGGCTGACTTTGTAATTCATTTTTGGCATTTAATAATTAAATCCTTGGTGACCAATTAAATATATTTAATCCAATTATAAATTTAACAATCTGGCTGATGAAGTCAGTTGTGATGAAATACCCTCAATCTTCTTAACTTTCTTAAACTTTTCCTTTACTCTTGTGACTATCCCTAAGTCAACTTTTAATAGCTTATTTTGAATCTACCTAAATCAGCTGAAGAGGTAAGTTTGCTTTTTCCAATTCTCCCTTGTCCTAGAGAACAGTCTACCCAATTAGGTGACCCTAGCTCGCAATACTAACTGACTGGAGTGTTCTTAAATAGCTGTGAGAAAAACCTGGAAAATGGAGCCCTGCTAGAGAGTCATTGTATTAAAGTTTTAGCTTTGTCCAGCTCTGTCTTTACACCCAGAAGAGTTAATTGGATTAAAACTTTAAAAAGGACCACTCCCAAACACCTAAAAAATGTGATTAGAGCCAGTATACAGCCAAATTAACAACTGGCTTCTTGGTAAAATAACCAAAAATGGACAAACATTGTTCTTTTTCTATTTCATAATCCCAGAGAATGTATGGCAATGGCTGTGCTCTGCAGTGTTCCTGGGTGTAATTGTAATTATCGGTACAGTGTTTTACCTTTTTTTCTCTAGGAGAGACATGGAAAGTACCATAAATATGCTAAAAAATCAAATAAGAGATTCAGATCAGACTCCCCTTGTAAAGTACATTTCCTATTCAAACTGAACATTTGTTCCTCCTCCTACTCAACAAAATGGAGAACTAAAAGCTCAGCTTGAGTATAACTCAAGTCAACTGGAAATCGTGGAGGAGAGTTTGGGGGAAATTGTGGCTTTCATAAAAAGTATTGAAATAAATTTAAAACCACCAAAATAGGAGTGAGTTATCTCTCCATATCTCCTCATTATGAGAATCTTTGTCCCACCCTGCTCTACACAATATGACTCCTAGTTCTCAAACCATTCCCTCTCATAACTACTCAACCCACTCCCCCTCCCACCCATGCTGACTGCCCCTCCCCCTCTGCCCTAACCCCCTACCCTGCCCATGCCTCCTGCCCTAACCCCTCCCCTTCCATGCTGTCTGCTCTACCCCTTCTTCCCTAGCCCCTCCCCATGTCTCCTACCCCACCTTCTCTGGCTCCTTCTTCCCAGTCCCTACCCCTTCTTCCTTCCCACCCTACCCAATTCATTTCCCTTACTGCTCCTACCTCTCATACTTCTGGCACCTTCTGGGCCTACAACCTCTCCCTCTCAGCTTGCCCACGGTAAAAATGGAGACTTGAATCCAGGACTTCAATCCCCAGAAGTCCTTGCTCCACTTCCCCAGAATGCTTTCTAATATCACTGAATTCTCACCTCGGCCGAGATCGAGATGGGGTATTTAACCTGATTGGAAAGGCTTCTGGGGCTCTCTTTTCTTTCCTGTTTCCGCTTTCAAGCAGACGGGTCTTTCATGATGTAGGTGAGGTTGTCTAGGCCTCTCTCTGGCCTAGACACCTGCTTTTCTTACTTGTATATTCTTAAGTTATTAATATTAAATAAGCCTCAAAATATATAATACTCCTTGCAGAGAGAAACTAATTTCTACCCTGCTTCAGTTTCCCTAAATTTTAACTGTTACACCACCCAGGCTCTTCCTGTTACTTACCCCATTGAAAATGGAGCAAGGAGCTGTAAAGGGTAAATTTTGGGGTTGAGACTGAATATAAATTTAGTTGGTCAAGGGAAAGGGGACTCAGTCTTATCACTCACCACATGACAGTCTCAAGGAAGCTGTTTGAAGAGCTCCTCCAGGCTCAAGTTCAAGGGTCAACTGGCGCCCAGGCAGTCCACATAGGAAGTGCTGCGAACTCCAAAGGCAATTCCCTACATCACTTCCTGTATCTCACTTGTACCAGTAGTGACTCAAGGTTGGCTTAGGACAGCCCAGGGGACAGTGAGTTGTTTCTGATTTGTCGCTTGCTAGCACATGCCAGTGTAGTGTGGGTGTATACATTCCTGGGTGATAGACTAAGCAAAATGGAGAAAATCTAAAATTCACAGAGCCCAGAGTCAGAAATACAAGAAAAGATTCTCAAATTTTCTAGACTGGTTTTTGTAGTCAGTCATCTTTTCAGTGAGATATTTTATGTTTATATTTTGTCAGTCTTTTGACTTTAATTCTTGTGAGATCATTGTCTTTCAATTGCTCTATTCTGGTCTTTAAAGACTGGTTTTCTGCTATATATATATATATATATATATATATATATATATATATATATATATATATATATATATATATTTTATTTCTGTTTGCGTTTGGCCCATCCTGCTTTTTATGGCTTCTCACTGTTTAATTTTGGTCTCCAATTCAGAGTTCCCATCTTTTAAATATCATTTTCTTTTTGAACTATTTCTTACTTTTCTTGCCAAAACTCTTCCATCTTTCTCATAAGCTCTGATTTATATTCTTCAAGAGTTTGTGGCCAATTTCCATTTGGGGGGGGGGGGGTCGGAGTTTGCATGCATTTACTTGTTTGTCATCTTCTGCTGTTTCCTCTGTGGTTTGGATTTTTTTCTCCATAAAAATTATCCAGGATCAATGCCTTGTTCTTCTTGGTGTTTGGAAGTTATATTTCCTGGGCATTTCTTGCCATCACTATGCTGGTTTTTCCTTCGCTTTCCAGTTAGAAGTCTGAGTGAGGAGGGTAGACTCTGTATGGAGCTAGAGAACATGATTTTTGGCTGAGGCCACCTCTTGAGTCTCCAAGACTTCTACTGTGTGACACCCTTCTCTGTGCTATCTCTGCACCCAGGGTCCTCACTATTTAGCCTGTGGGGTCTCAAGTCTAGCTGCTCTCAGGGGTAAGTCCCTGGTGGTCTTAGCTGCCAAGAACCTAGTGGTGCCCCTTGCTTGCTTGCTGATTGTAGCACACTGGCTCTGAATATGTGGCTCCATAGGTAGGTGTGGCATGGTTGATCAGCTCTCATTTTGGTTGAAGCTATTTCACCCCTTATAGTGTGGAAATGCCCACCTCCCATGTACCTTCAATGCTGCACCCTACTGTGGAGTCCCTTGAATTTGTTTATTTTTGGTGGGGGCTTTTGAGGTAGTCTATATGGGTAGGTGTGAAGATAGCTCTCCTCTAATTGTAACAATGAAGGTAGTTAGCTCTTCCTTGATTGTGAAGATTGAACTGTAATCCTCTATTTGTTGATTTAATTCCCAGAAATGTAAGCACAATACTTGAACTTGAGTGGGAAGATCTGCTCATGTTACATGTGATCACCAGTAGTGTAAATCTCCCACTTAATCATGAGTTTGGAGATCTGTGACCCATGTGTGTGTGATAGTGTGTAACAAATTAGAATTGACCAGTTGCCTTCTGAGCAGTCCTAAGAGCAGAGCATCTGCTGTGATTGGTAGATATGAAACTTAGGGGAGGTGACACAAGAGAAAACGATCCTTAAAAAGAGGACCATGGAAGGGATTGAGGAGATCTCTGACTTGGAGATGGACTGGAGAATCGGTCTCTTGAGCTTGAATTCGAGGGGAGATCTCTGACTCTGAGTTGGACTGGTGGAACTGGACCCCTGGAGGAACTCCTGGAGAGACCTCAAACTGCTTTCCTTTTAGACCTTTTAGGTCAGAATTGGTGAAGTGAAAGGCTGACTTAGTGACCCTGCCTTTCTGGAGGCATAAAGCCTGTTATCTTGAGACTTTATTTCCTCTGGCTGGAGTTTAGAATTTCTCTTTCTCCCTCTCTCCCTCTCTCCCTTGTTCCCTCCCTCTCCCTCTCTCCCTGTCCCTGTTCCTGTCCCTCAGCCCCTCTTCTCTCTTTCTTAATATCTTCCCTCTATTGTAAATAGACTACCATAAATGCCATTTACTTTAGTAATTCATTTTGAGGTTTAGAAATTAAATCCCTGGCGAACACCTATATAAATATTCCCACAATTAAATTTTAACATAGCTCATGAAGAGAAAAAGAGTCCTGCTTCTACATGGCAACCATGTTAACCTGGAAGTTCCTTCTGTTTGTTTCTTTTAGGAGAGATCATACCTGAAATGAAGGTGAATCCAAGAGAGGTGAACCCTCCTGTAGAAATGGACCCACAAAGATTCATGAGTGTTAGACCCAATAACTTTGCATCCAGAGAATTCTGTGTTGCTTCTCAAAATTCACCCTGTATTAAACATCAAAGAATGCACACTGAAGAACAATTTAGTGAAAGTAATCAGTGTGGAAAGAATTCTATGCACAAGGCCAGTCTTGCTCAAAATCAGAGAAGGCACACTGGGAAGAAATCTTTTGAATGCAAGCAGTGTGGAAAGACATTCAGTCGGAGCTCCAATCTTGCTCAACATCAGAGAATCCACACTGGGGAGAAACCTTATGAATGCAAACAATGTGGAAAGACATTCATTCAGAGATACCCTCTTGCTCGACATCAGAGAATTCACACTGGGGAGAAACCTTACGAATGCAAGCAATGTGGAAAGACATTCAGTCAGAGCTGCAGTCTTGTTAAACATCAGAGAAGGCACACTGGGGAGAAACCTTACAAATGCAAACAATGTGGAAAGACATTCAGTCAGAGATACCATCTTGCTCAACATCAGAGAAGGCACACTGGGGAGAAACCTTATGAATGCAAACAATGTGGAAAGACATTCATTCAGAGATACCCTCTTGCTCGACATCAGAGAATTCACACTGGGGAGAAACCTTACGAATGCAAGCAATGTGGAAAGACATTCAGTCAGAGCTGCAGTCTTGTTAAACATCAGAGAAGGCACACTGGGGAGAAACCTTACAAATGCAAACAATGTGGAAAGACATTCAGTCAGAGATACCATCTTGCTCAACATCAGAGAAGGCACACTGGGGAGAAACCTTACGAATGCAAGCAGTGTGGAAAGACATTCATTCAGAGCTCCGGTCTTGCTTACCATCAGCGAAGGCACACTGGGGAGAAACCTTATGAATGTAAGCAGTGTGGAAAAACATTCAGTCAGAGCTCCAGTCTTGCTGAACATCAGAGAATACACACTGGGGAGAAGCCTTATGAATGTAAGCAGTGTGGAAAAACATTCAGTCAGAGCTCCAGTCTTGCTCGACATCACAGTATTCACACTGGGGAGAAACCTTATGAATGTAACTATTGTGCAAAGACATTCAGTCAGAGCTCCAGTCTTGCTCAGCATCAGAGAAAGCACACTGGGGAGAAACCTTATGAATGTAAGCAGTGTGGAACGACATTCAGTCAGAGATACCATCTTGCTCAGCATCAGAGAAAGCACACTGGGGATAAATCTTTTGAAAGCAAGCAGTGTGGAAAGACATTCAGTCAGAGCTCCAGTCTTGCTGAACATCAAAGAAGGCATACGGAGGAAAAACCTTATGAATGTAAGCAGTGTGGAAAAACATTCAGTTATAGCTCCAGTCTTGCTCGACATCACAGTATTCACACTGGGGAGAAACCTTACGAATGCAAGCAATGTGGAAAGACATTCAGTCGTAGCTCCAATCTTGCTGAACATCAGAGAATACACACTGGGGAGAAACCTTATGAATGCAAGCAGTGTGGAAAGGCATTCAGTCATGGCTACAGTCTTGCTTTACATCAGAGAAGGCACACTGGGGAGAAACCTTATGAATGTAAGCAGTGTGGAAAAATATTCTGTTATAGCTCCAGTCTTGCTCGACATCACAGTATTCACACTGGGGAGAAACCTTATGAATGCAAGCAATGTGGAAAGACATTCAGTCGTAGCTCCCATCTTGCTGAACATCAGAAAAGGCACACTGGGGAGAAACCTTATGAATGCAGGCAATGTGGGAAGACATTCAGTCATATCTCCAGTCTTGCTTTACATCAGAGAAGGCACACTGGGGAGAAACCTTACAAATGCAAGCAATGCGGAAAGTCATTCTGTAGTAGTTCCAATCTTGCTCGACACCATATTATTCATACTGGGGAGAAGCTATGAATGTAAGAAATGTGGAAAGATGTTCACATTGAAGCTCCAGTCTTGCTATTGTGTGAAGGAAATTCCCCTTTCTCCCTTTCAGAGGCAGCAGTAATCAAAAGATAACAAATGATGTTGTCAACTTCAAATATGAAATAAAATTATTGGTATTCCAACAGCATCAGTTGATTGCATTATCAGAATAATTGCCTTACATGGAAAATCTCCATGCATCTATTAGCTTTACACCCTGTACTGATTACACCCAGAGGCCAATGTAGCAACTGATACAATCACACTGATTTCTACAATTTCTAAGCCCATCACTTGCATATCAAGTCTTATGCCTATTTTACATTAAGGTCTATGCTAGATATGTGGTCAAAATTTATCACACCAGCACAGAACTTGCGAAGATTGGATTTGGCTCTCCCCTGATTGTAACAATGAAGGTATTTAGCTCTGCCTTTATTGTGAAGATTAAATTGTAATCCCCTGTCGATTTAATCTCCAGGAATTTAAACACAGTACTTGAAGTTGAGTGGGAAGATGTGCCCATGTTAGATCTGATCAACAAGGTTGTAAATCTCCCACTTAATCACTAAGTGGGAGGTCTATGACCCATGTGTGTTTGATTGGTAGATGTGGAATTAGGGGAAGTGATGCAAGGAAAAATATTTAAAAGAAAGACAAGGGCCTGAGGGAAGTTGATCTGGGATTTTTTAGTGGTTGGTTTAGTGGTTGGATACTTGGAATGGAGCCTGCTGGAGTTGAGGCTGATAAAAGAATCTGCTAATTAAACTGACACCATGGTGACTGTAAATGCTGACTTCCTTCCTTTCCCTTTCTAGAGGCATGAGCCTTCAAGATAGGCCCATCATCTTAAGACTCTTCCCCTGGCTGGGGCCTTAGAATTGCTACCTGGGTCAGAAGAAGCAGGAGTTCGCTCTCTCCCCTTTTCTCTCTTCCATAATCCCTATATTGTAAAATAAGCAACCATGAATTCCATTTCACTTTAGTAATTCATTTTTTGGGATTTATAATTTCAATCCCTGGTGACCAATTAAATATTCAGTCCATCCATTAAAATCTAACAATCTGGCTGATCATGTCAGTTGTTACAAAATACCTTCAATCTAATTAATTTTTTAAACTTTTCCTTTACTGTTTTGACTACCTAAGTCACCTTTTAATAGCTTATTTTGATCAGCTGTAGAGGTAAGTTCATTTCCCCTCCCCCCTTAATTTAGATAGAACATGGCCATTTTAATTTTAGCAATGTGAATTTTAAAATCTCCATCTTGCTTGGTCTATCACCCAGGATTGTGCACACCCACACTAAATGGGCATGTGCTTGTGTAAGATTTTAAATGGTTGTCTGCCATAAACTGTGGCAGTTAAAAGAGTGGGACCCATAAACTGTTATCATTAAAATTGTTGATATTGTAAACTGTAGTGAGTTAAAATGGTGGAAGATATAAATTATGATAGATATAAGAGTGGGTGAGTAAATTGTGACCTCGGAAAATGTTTTCACTACAGTGTCTTGTTTTAAATCAAATACAAGGTGGTTGCCAGGGAATTATTCCCAATTATTAATATACCTAAGTCAACTGGGTTTTTATAGAGATTTTAATTAACAATACAATGAGTAATCAAAGAAAGAGAGCGAGAGTAAGAAAGGAATAAGTATGAAGGGCCTCAAGCCAATATGGCCTAGACCTGAGTCTTTTTTTTTTTTATAAAAAACCCTTACCTATGGGGGGTGGGGGGGAGGAAAAGAAAATGATCTATGTCTTTAACGAATAATGCTTGGAAATGATCAAATAAAATATATTTAAAAAAAAAACAAACCCTTACCTTCCGTCTTGGAGTCAATACTGTGTATTGGCTCCAAGGCAGAAGAGTGGTAAGGGCTAGGCAATGGGGGTCAAGTGACTTGCCCAGGGTCACACAGCTGGGAAGTGTCTGAGGCCAGATTTGAACCTAGGACCTCCCGTCTCTAGGGCTAGCTCTCAATCCACTGAGCTACCCAGCTGCCCCCTAGACCTAAGTCTTAAGAGAGAAATCAGTCAGTTTTTTATCACTCACAAGATCTGTCTAAGCAAGGATTCTAGTGCACCAGGCCAGCATCATCTCAGCTGCTTTCACCAGCTCCCTCAATCTGAATGTTTCAGAATGAGTTCTTGAGCTCCTATCTTAGCTCTTATTTAAAGGGCAATTTCTCCTATGTCACCTCCCCTAAGTCCTTACATCTACCAATCACAGTAGACGTTTTCCAAAGGACAACCCATTCTGAATTCACAGCTGAGTAGATTAATCCTTTTTAGTAAGTTTGAACCAGAGAAAACACTGTTGGGTCGACTAATCCCTTTTCTGATCTTAAGTAGAGTTCTCACATTTTAGGTCTAAGTAGCTTCACTGTTTAAAATGGGGAATAGTCCCATGTAAGTAGCTTCATTGTTTAAAATGGGGAATAGTCCCATGTAAGTTTTTTCCTCTTTGCTCCTTGTAAGTTTACAAGTCTGAGAAATTTCAAGATTCACAGCTTGTCAATGACAAATCATAAATAACTGACTGCCCACCTGGGCTGTCCTAAGCCAAGCTTGAGCCACCATTGGCACTTGTGAGGCACAGGAAGTGAGGTAGGGAACAGCCTCTGATTTTTGCTCACTTCCTGTGGATGGGGCTAGGCGGCAGTTGGTGCTAGGAGCTCGACCAGAGAGGAGGCCCCCAGACAGCTTTCCTTCAGATCGGTCATGTGAGTCAAGGACTGATTCTCTTCTCTAACTTGGCCTTTTGGGGCCTAAAACTCCCTCTGGCTCTGCCAGAAGGTTGAGTTAACCTTTTCCCCTTTCTCCCCTCCCTCTCCTTTTTCTTACTCCGGTTGTGATTAAACCACCATAACTCCATTCTGACTTAGAGTATTTCGTTTTAGGAATTTTATAAGTAAATTCCTTGGCGACCATACATTAATATTATAACAGTCTTTAAGGTGATTTCATCATAACAGTTTGACAGACCTCAAAGGGTTATCAAGTTCCCTCAATAAATTTTCTGAATTTTCTTGCCTTTTCACCCCACTTCCTCCTCACTCAGTCCTTTTTACCACCTAACTTGGCTTAAAGATACAGCTGCCTGTAATTCTTAAAATTTCTCAGACCCTACTTTATAAGATTGGATTAAGACCATTCCCCATTTGGGCAGTGAACTCTACTTAAAGCAGGAATGTGAGAATTCTACTTTACCTACTTGGGTCTGCCCTAGGGGAAGATAAAGTTGTAAACTCTTTTCTGAATAATGAAAAGTACTTAAACCCATACTTTTCTTAAGCTAAGTACCTATAAAGGTCAAGCAACTTGTGAATTTACAAGGAACAAAGAACTGGAAAACTTACTCAGAGCTTTCCTGGTGTGAATTACTCAAAAATCCACACCTTCTTAGGTGTGGACTAAGAATGGGCGGTCCTTTAGAAACATCTACAGTGATTGGTAGATGTAAGGACTTAGGGGAGGTGACAGAGGAAATTTTGCCTTTAAAAATAAGAGCTCAGGGAAGAGCTGAAAAGTCATTCTGAAACATTCAGATTGGAGAGACTCATTCTGAGGAGACTGATTCTGAAACATTCAGATGGAGGAGGGAGCTGGTGAAAGCAGCTGAGATGCTGCTGGCCTGGTGTCATTAGAAATCCTTACTTAGACAGATCTTGTGATAAGTGTTAAAAAACTGACTGATTTTTAAGACTCAGGTCTAGGCCATATTGGCTTGAGGCCCTTCATACTTATTCCTTTCTTATTCTCGCTCTCTTTCTTTGATTATTCATTGTATTGTTAATTGAAATCTCTATAAAAACCCAATTGACTTGGGTATTTGAATAATTGGGAATATTTCCCTGACGACCACCTTATATTTGATTTAAAAACCCAAGACACTGTAGTGAAACATATTTCTGTGGTCAAATTTACTCACCCTCTCTTATATCTATCACAATTTATATCTTCCACTATTTTAATCACTAGAGTTTAAGACCTCAGCCATTTTAAATCTCACAGTTTATGGCGACCTTATGAAGTTGGTGAGAAACCCTCAAAAGACTTCTGTGAAATCTCTTTCCTTTATCTCTTTGCCTTATTACTTGTCTATCAGTCAGTTTTGTTTTCTGTTTTAATTTGACTTCAAAATTACAGCTGCAAGAACGGGTGAATAAAAAACCTTTTTGATTCTCCTTAAATTAAGCTGTTTTAGATCTTAGCAACAGGGCCCTAAGGTCCTGGCTAGCAATTGCCTAAATTAGGATTAGAAAAACCTGGGAAAACTTTTTGGCCTTGTCCTGTTTCCCACGTTTTTACTTTAGAAATATGGAGTCACAGACAGTTCAGAACTTAGTTAACAACTGGAGTTTCAGTAAATACTTTGTTCTTTTCTTAGTACAAGCATTGGTCTGCAGCTTACTTAGCAGCTGGCTCATCAGCCCCATGACCAATCTTATAAATACAGAATTCCTTGTCTCTCTGAAAGGGCTCAACACATGGAACTTATGGCAAAATCTAATCAACATACTACTTTCCCTTGAGTTTTTGATTGTTGTAATTTTAATATTGTATTTCCTTGAAGAACTCAATTCTCAGTCAAACCAACCAATTGTTCCCTCTCATATTCAACAAATGGAAAAACTAAATACTAGACAGGACCTTATAGAGGAAGGTCAGGGAGAGATTGTAATTTTTATAAGAAGCATTAACAGAGAGTTAAGAACAATATCAGAATTTCTGTCCCACCCTGCCATGGACAATAACCCTCTTAACGAACCCACCCCTCCCCCTGCCCCCTTGGCCTCAGAAAACTCTAACTCTAATCAATCAACTCTGATATTAAAAGATTGTTTTACTGCAAATATGAATAACATGGAAATCAGTTTTGAACAATGATATATTGATAACCCAGTGGAACTGCTTGTTGGCTTTGGGGGGGGGGGGAGGAGAAGGGGAGGAATCATGAATCATAACCATGGAAATTATTCTAAATAAAAATTAAAAAAGAAAAAGAATGAAAAGGCATCAGGAGGGGTCAGCTAGGTAGCTCAGTGGATAGACAGGCCTAGAGATGGGAGGTCTTAGGTTCAAATCTGGCCTCAGATACTTCCTAGCTGTGTGACCCTGGCCAAGTCATTTAACCCCCATTGTCTAGCCCTTGCCACTCTTCTGCCTTAGATCCAATAGAGTATTGATTCTAAGACTGAAGGTAAGGGTTTAAAAAAAAAAAAGAGGCATCAAGAAAACCCAATGTAAAAGAAAAATAATTCATCTATTATATGTAAATGCATCATATATAATGAAATAATATCAAGACTGAATAGAGATGCATCAAGTGATATAGTATCTTAGTACAGTGACAATTTGTTTTTCATATAGTGATTAATTCCAATATATAAGATTGAATGACTGTGTATTCCTGTATCTGGGATCTGAGTCAGAGATTTCATCTAGTCTGCTATTCTTGACATTTTCTTTGTCCTTGGTGTCAACGAGGATTTCTGGGTGACTCAGTTTCCCCTTGCTTTTGAGAAACATCAGTGCCAAGTATCCCTATTTTGGTTTGAATGTTAAGCACCTTTTTGCTTTGAAGGCTTCCCTATTGGATGAAAGTTTTCCTCTCATGAAGCCCAGTTTCTTAGTTTGACTTTTGCTTTTGATTTGTTACAGCTAATGCTTCTTAATGCCCTAGTTGGTGACTGCAAAGAAGTTTACAAACCTGTATGTGATACTTAATTATCCAGAGGATATAAGGACTCCCAATTTCCTTTTCTTTTCAGAGAATATATCTAGTGTGTCTTCTCCTTGGGTAGAGTTGGCATCTAGTATGATGTCTTCTCCTAGGAGAGAGCATCTAGTGTGGTGCCTCCTCCCAGGGATGTGCTTCCCTGAGTCTCAAGGCCTTTGGTTTTGTAAGGTGTTTAATGCCTGACTTTGTATAGTAACCAAATATTTGAACTGCATCCCTATTCCTCATTAAAGAGTGGGTTTTATTGATTACTTGGTAATTCTGTGTTATTACCAAGTTAACATTGGGAATCCCAAACAATGTCTTACTTCTAAACAGAATTTGGTTAATAAATGAAGGAGACAAGGGTTCTTCTGTGGGGATGGGGAGAGGGGTAGGTGAATAGACCACCTCTTATTAACTATCACCAATTTAAGATGTCTTGGGATGGTCAAGAGAGGGGCTGAATAATGAGCTTCTAAAAGGGTATTTATTAAGCTGCCTGACCCAACTCAGGTGTCCCTGGTACAAGAGAGCCATAAGAGCTTTCTTGGTTTTGATGCTGGCCTAACCAATAAACCTGACATCATCAATAAACTTAGATTCTTACCTCCCAATTAGTCTCTCAAGATAACTTTAACAGTTTCTAAAAGAAGAATTTATTGTACTACATTGATGAGGCAATAAAACAATAATTGTAGAGGATTTTAATGAGCCCTTTTGAAACATAGACAAATTTAACAGAGATATAAACAATCAATATGGTAAAGACCTGAATGGAGTTTTAGAAGAAAAATGTACAATAAGTTTCTATTAGGGCAACTAGTTGATACAGTGCAGAGTGCCAGGCCTACAGTTTTGAAGACCTGAATTTAAATCCAGCTTCAGACATTTTATAGTCAAATAACCTGGAGAAGGAAATGGTAAACCACACCATTGTCTTTGCCAAGGGGTCACAAAGAATCAACCACACCTGAAAATGCCTAACTAGCAATAACAAAAAGACTTCTCTCAATTAGTGAATGGAAAACACAGAAGTATTTTCATTTCCCATCTTGGGATGTTAACTTTCCAATGTCTGAGCATGTGCTAGTGCATAAAAAATTCATACACAAATACACAAAAGCAGAAACATTAAACATCTTCTCACAATTTAATATGAAGTAAAATGAACAAGAAATTTAAATGTCAGATTCACTCTTCAATGTAGAACATAAATAAGAGAATCCTAAAGAATGAATGGGTTGACGAAAAAGCCCCAGAAGAATTAAGGCATTATGTGAAAGGAAATAACAATGATGCTCCCCAAAGTCCTGGGGAAAATATTCATGCTGTGGAAAAGGGAGAAATTATTAGGCATGCAAAAAGACAGAAGTAGTGGCTGAGTGGTGACTTGATTGTCAATCAAATGAAGATTCTGATTTGCAATGTTACTGGGAAAGGCAGTTTGGAGTCAAACCAACTGTGGCTAAATTCTGGGCTTGGCTGATGGTGGTTGTCTTTGAATCAGGGTCCTGACTGATTTCCTGGTTACCTTTGAATCAGGGAAGGAAGAAGCTGGATTTATCTCTGGGACTTGGGATAATCAAGCTGGAAGTGGCCTGGTGACTTTGAAGGCAGAAGAAGGAGGACAATAGTCCACATATCTCTCTGACTTGCTCTGTTGGTGATAGTGACTGAAATACTAGACCTATCAACCATTTCTCTCAATATCCTCCAACCTAAGGTTAATTATAGAGTTAGGGAAACCCCAACCCACTTACCTCCATCCTCCATCTTTCCTGTCTTCCCCAAATAAACCCTTACTTAAGATAAAAGATAGAGAGTATTTTCATTTGAAACATCATTAACTCACCCTGACTGATTTAGAAACCAGGAGAAAAACAGGGGAAGGGGAAGCTGAAGGGAAGAAGAGGGGAGAAGGAGGAGGCTGGAAGAGGGAGGAAGGGAGGTATAGAGGCAGGAGGGTAGGTAGAAGATAACTACCTGATTTATTAGTTCTCATTTACCTATCAAATATATCCCCTCAATATTATCTATTACAATGCCTCCCTCATTAGGGCATCACCAAAGTCCCTGAACTCAATGATGTCTACCTTCCAGGTATCAAATGAGATCGTAACTGTAAAACATTTTGCAAACCTTAAAGTAGGGTAGAAATGTTCACAATATCTATGATTGCTGTTATTATGAAAATAATTTATAGTTGCCATGGAAGTGACAGAGTTTGTAACTCTGCTCAGCCATCTGGGTGGGCTGTTCTTGAGGACTGACTACAGAGGAGGAGGATGGGATCCGAGGGACATAGCCTATTGAGGTGTGTTATTATGGGATTTTTAAGGGGAAGAGATAAGAGGTTAACATATAAATAGTTTTATTTTATTAATGGGAATGAGGGTAACAAAGGAGAAGGGGGAAATTTCTTAATCTTATCCCCAAAACTAATTCCTCTTAAGACTATCCTATTGGCTAACTTATCTATGCTAAATAAGTTTCCCCAAAACAGAACCTCACAAAGAGAGTCCATATATGGGCCAAAATCCCAGAGGTAAAATCCAAATTAGGTCTAGTAGAGATTTGATGGTTCTTTCCTTGGTCTTCAATCTAGCTGCCAGCAGCCTGTACAAGAATCTCTCTCCTCAAGCTGGTATCTCACATAGGGCCAGATATCTTGTAGATAGGTGGAAATTTCAGCTACCTTCAAAATCTTCAGCCAGAAAACTGTTTTCCATTGGGACCACACCCTCTTGGAATCTTGACCTAGGCTGTCATGTGATTCTGTGTCACATGTCCCTGTCAATCGAATTCAGTCTTTTCTCTGCTTATTACAGATGGGACTATAAAACCTGCTTCAGATTATATGTCCTTCATGTTTTCTCATTGATAATAGATGGTTTTGGAGCTTGACTTCAGCAGGAGACCCTGTGGGACTACCATTATGGAGCACCAGGGTGGGTTTTGGCCACAGCAAGAAAATCATGAAAACACAGCCAGAGTTGGCATCATGTGTTTGTGAAAGCTTGCACCCCTTTGTAATAGGTGGGTTAAAAGAAGGGTTCAAAACTAACTATATATATAAAATAACATTTAGCTGAAGGGAAAGGGGATCAGGGAATAACTAACTTCTAACCCAAAACAGAGATTAAAATCCTTATAACTTCCTATAATTATTGGAAACTAATTTTTTAAAGTATTAATTAAGGTTAGGGAGCGTTTGGTAGGAACAAGGTCAAAGGGCCAAAGAATCTCACAAAAAAGGAGTCCTCTTTGAGTCAAACAGTTGTCCCAGTAGGAAGACACCAGCAACAGTTCTGTTGAAATCCACTCGTTAGTAGCAGCAACAGCAGGGACAGGCAGAATATCAAGGAAGGCCAAAGAAGAGTGAATCACTGGCTCTCTGGGTCCACCCCAGAAATACCAGACAGAAACCCTCTCCGCTCTACTGACCGCTAGGGAAAAGCAACAACCTCTCCCTCTTCTAGAGAAGTCAACCAACTGCTCCCAGAAGCTGTTCGTGGGTTCAATTTCTCAGCTCCTGAGAGTTCTGAAATGTTGATTGCAGGATCTCTTGTTTTCAGCTTGCTCCTGCTAAAATCCCTTACTACACCTTACAACTGCTTCCTGGTTATGTAAAAATTAAATTATATACTAATAATAAAAATATTATTTTATGAGGTTTATTAAGGATTATTAGAAATCAAGGAATAAAGAAGATACAAAATAGAAACCATGTGCCCATGACCCAGCCAATTCAGAATCTCTGCACTGAGCTCACCACTAACTTCCTACATCATTGCAATGGCAGAGAAGAGAGCATGGGAGGTATTACTGCCAGTTAAATACCAATTGTGATCTCGTCAATGTGGAGACTCAGGTGAGATTATAGAGAATTCTGGGAAATACCAAGGACTTTTGGGGATTGAAGTCTAGGGTTAAAATCTCCATTTTTATATTACTCTTGAGGCCCAAGGAAGACTAGTCTCTCCAATGGGTCTTGTAAACATACCAGCTATGAAATTACAATAATTTGAGGATGAGGAAAAGAGAATAAAACCAATAATTGCTAGGCACATTGACAAAAAGCCAGTTAGGGGGTAGTCCCCTTTGGCATAAGAGTATACAAAACAAAACAATGCATTCAGACCCCACACAGTTCAAATCACCACATCCTAAAGTTCACTCTGGATCTTCTGGTGCAGGTTGTGGTCTGTGGAGGCATCTTCATGGTGTCTTCTCCAAACAGTTCACTTTCTGGATTTGGAGAGGTAGCATATTTCTTAACCTAAAATTACTCTCAAAAGGAATTTAAACTTTGTAACTTAAAATAATAATAATTATACATTCCTCCCTGAAGAGGGTGATTGAAAAACACAGGGATAATTTAGGGATGCATGGCTGAGTTATGAGGCATATGAATCAATTGGCAAGAGAAATAAAAAACATCAAAAAAATCCAAAATAAAAAAGATAATTTCTGGATGAAATATAAATTATCAAAATTTTATGTGTAAAAATTCTAAGTAAAGGAAAAATAAATCTATAACAGGTCCTTGAATCAGAGCCCAATTAAAATGATATAAGCATTTAAGCATTTACCCAATCAGTAGCCAGGTCCAAAGAAAGTTGCCACATTTTGAAAGACAGAATAGGGACTAGATTATAGAAGCCAGGTAGGAGCCAAATTTGAGATACTTGGTAGAATGTGGAACAAGGAAGACCTGCTTTTAACACATGTTAAACAGCTGCAAACTCGAACCACAAATATGTTCAAGTCCTCTTTGTCTTGGCTCAAAATTACATCAATCCCACCAGGCTTGGTTGGTCTCTTTGACCTTAAGCTTGATTGGCACTGTGCAGTTTAGCTTTGTGCTTCTTTGGCACTGTGCAATGGCTCTTTTTGTATTCTCTTGTCCTGGAATCAGACAGAACCATTAAGCGAAATTCCATAATTTTTAAAAAACAATCAATGGCATCATTTTTATAGTCTTAAGATTTTTGGGTATGCATTGACATTATAGTAGATGTATTTTAAACTTATATTACTGCAAAATAAAAAAAGTTAAAGAAAATCTTAATGCTGGTGCTTCAAATATAAAAAGGAGAGAAAAAATAAAAAACTGAAATAGTATATTGCACATGCAAGAAAAATATAACAATAAAAGAGTTTTAAAATTCAAAAATATAGCTTATAATCATTGACATACTGTGTCAGCTAAGGAAATGTAGAATACAATGTTTCTCAGCAAAAATGAGATCCATTTCCTTTTCATACCTGGCCATGATCCACTGTGAGTACAAGCAAATGAATTTCACAAAGTAACAGTTATTTTATAAAGAACAGTAGTACAACAGGTAATGCACATTCAAAAAGTATCAATATCCCCAAAATTATAATAGACCATTTAATTACGATGGCAAATAAACCCACTATCATATTTCATATGAGTTTGCTGTATGACATTTAAAGAAAATGGATACTTGTCACAAGTTTTTCAGGTGTAGCAATGTTTCAACCTTGGCAAACATATTTTTAATCAAAGTAAAACTTATTTGGGTCAAGGTCATCATCAAGAAATATAGAGATCATTCTGGTGGAAGTAAAGTGAGCTGAAGAGTTATAAATGAGAGATTCTGTTCTTTTGGGAGCCCTCCAGGGGTAATATGCCCTGGGATTAACTTCCCAGCTCCTTTGGTATGGGACTGGGATGTCCCATCTGTTCACATTTTTACAAATGTGGGAGGTGGGGATTATAATTGTATTTCACTTCAGCTACTAAAATGGACCTTACCTCCTGTTAGAGGCAGGCAAAATGATCAGAGTTGTTGAAAAAATATAAAAATCATGTCTAAAAATGCCTTAAAATTAATTTGAGATATTTAGTTCATTAAATGTTCCAAAGGTTGTTATACAATTGTAACCAGTTTTGATGAAGTCTATCCATCCTTTATGTGACAATTTACAAAGTCAAAATAGAAAAAAGGCTGTTTTTATATATGGGCTTATTCAATATTTATTCAGTATAGTTATAGGGAGAAAGCAACAGAATATAACAGTAGTTAAAACCCAGTATATTAAAATGATTCAGTCTAACAGAATAGTATTGAATACATTAATATATGAACTTAAAACCAACAAAATTAAATCTTAAATAAAACAATCAGCAAAATGCAATAAAATACAGAGATGTTTATAAAACATTGGAGTCTGAAAAGCCTTAAAAATGTAACTGACAGTCTCTTTAAAGTTCGGTTTTGTGTTGTTGTTGTTGTTGTTTTTTAATCCATTGAGATTCCTTTTGTCAGTACTGTGGAATTCCCCATAGTGGAGAAAATGGGTTTTAGGAATCTCAAATTGGGCAGGCCCTAATGGCATAGAGTTGCAGGGAGATGAATTTCTCCCCTGACTCTCAGGCGAGATAAGTAAAAAGATCAGTGTACTGAAAAAAAAAATATCCTTTGAAATATGCCATGCTTGTAATCAACTTCCTGTTTGGAAAAGTTCTCCTTGTTCCCTGACACCCCACCCCAGGTCCCCTGCCACATGGAGGCTAATTGTTGCCTAAGAAAAGACCACCCTAGTTCTTACCAGCTGGTTTGTGATTCTGATGACACAGGAGCAGCTACCAGCAGCCTGGGTCCTGGGGAGATCTGACTTGGAAGTTGGAGATTAGCTGAGGCTGGGCCAGGGCAGGTCAGGACCAGGAGAGCAATCTGGGTTAAGCAGGTCCAGAGCTAGAGGCAAGAGTGAATGGAGTGCAGAAGCAGGCAGCAGGAGCAAGCTGAATCAGAAGCTTTGGGAGGGTAGGCAAAAAGCCTTGGCTGGAGAAACATAGCTTTAAAAAATTATCTAGACTATCTTTAAAAAAAATTGAGAAGTTCTCATCCAATTTTGTGGTTGCCATAAACTGTAGAAATTAAATTATATACTAATTTTTAAAATATTATTATTTTATGAGGTTTATTAAGAAACACTAGAAATCAAGAGGATACAAAATAAAAACCACGTGCCCATGGCTGATTAGCTAATTCAAAATCCCTGTGCTTAGCTGACCACTAACATCCTATATCATTGTAATGGCAGAGAAGAGAATGTGGGAGGCATTACTTCCAGTTAAATACCAATTGTGATCTCGCCAATGTGGAAACTCAGGTGATATTATATAAAATTCTGGGAAATACCAAGGACTTCTGGGGATTGAAATCTAGGGTTCAAAATCTCCATTTTTAAAACTATGCCCAGTAAGCTAAACCCAGGGCCAACCCATACTCAGCCCCTTCCCCATCTCAATATAACCTTAGACCCAGGAGAGGCCCCAACTCTGTTCCAATAACTGCCATTTCAAGGCATTTTTGCATGAAGGAATGCTCCAGTCTCCCCACATGGAGTAGGGTGGGAGTATAAGAGGAATTGATAGGACCCAATGTCTGGTGCCTCAGGAAGCAGAGAGAGCCTCTACACCATGGCCTTGACTCTTCTCTTCCTCTTGCTTACTCTCTGCAAAGGTGATAGGGGTCTGACTCCCTGGGATCTTGGGAAAGAAAAAGGGAAAATCTGGATGTGGAGCTGGGGAGCTTTGGCAATGTTCCTCATGTCTCTGTACCTGATATATGTCTGCCCTGTTCTTTTCAGGGGTCACTTCTCAGGTGGTGGTGACCCAGGAGCCATCTCTGATTATGATCCCAGGAGAAACCATCACCCTGACCTGCAGCTCCAGCATGGGGTGTAAACCTTAAAATTTCTTAGACTTATGAATGTTGGAAATTTCCCCATTGGGAAATTTCATACTTGAAAAATTTCCTACTGATAGTAAGAACTCTATTGGAATGTGAAACTCCTTGGCATGGGAGGATCCTTCTCCTCCCTTCTTAAGACTACTTTAGGACAGAAACCTTTTTGCTAAACAATGGAAAGGGCTTTGACCTATGCTTAAGCATAGAACAGGAAGTTCTTTGAGTCATGATTGATTTTAGAATTGATACAATAGAGATACTTGGAATGACAGAACCAGGTCTTGGAAACTACAATCTCCACCCTACTCAGAGTAACAGGATTTAGGAAGGGCTGCAGCAAAGATCAAGATTTAATTATTTGAGAATATGACCTTCAACAGACATGTGCAAAGGGGGCAGACCTCTGGGCGGTCCTGGGTTAAGCTAGAGCCACCATTGGCACAGGGGAGAGATCGACAGTGATTGGTAGATGGTGAGAACTGAGGGGAGGGGACTTAGATTTTTGGCTTAAAGATAGCGGGGTCTGAGGACTGAGAGATGCTCAGGAGGATGCTCTGAAGGAGGTCTGAGAGGAGAGAAGTCCTGGAGGGAGAGCTCCTGGAGAGGTCTTGAAGGAGGCTGTGGAAGGAGAACTCAGGAGGAGTCAGGAGGAGAATTCTCTGGAAACATTTCTTGAAAGGAGGTTCTCTTGAAGGTGGAGCCTGAGGTTGGCATGAGAAGCCTTACCTAGAGAGATCATGGGTGAGTGATAAAACTAACTGACTGATTTATCTCTTAGGACTGAGGTCTAGGCCTTATTGGCTTGAGGCCCTTCATTCTTATTCCTTTCTTACTTTCTCTCTTTTTCTATTGATTAATCAGTGTATTATAAATTAAATTTCTCTATAAAACCCAGTTGGCTTGGGCATATTCATAAATTGGGAATATATTCCCTGGCAACCATCATATATTTATATAAAACCAAGACACAGGAGAAAACATATTTCAGTGGTCATAATTGTTATATATTTCCCTTGCTCCCAAACATTTTAATTATCACATTTTATGGCTCCCACTCTCTTATCTACAACTATTTAACGCTAAAAAACTAATTTAAATCTAACAGGGGACAGCCACCATTGGCCTGTACCCCTACTGCTTCCAACAGCATCATGGTGTGAATCTTTAAAATTCTCAGATCCTACTTCAGAAGATTTGGTTAAGACTATTCCCCATTTTAAACAATGAAGGTACTTGATCAGGAATGTGAGAACTCTACTCCACCCATACTTAAGCATACTTTAGGGGAAGATAAAGTTGTAAACTCTTTACTGAACAATGAAAAGTACTGAACCCGTACTTAAAGTAAAGCTAAAAAAACCTTAAGTTCAGTCTATTTTTAGATCTAATACAAAAGGGTGCTAAGTACCTATGAAGGTCAAATTAATCACTAAAACATCAGGCAACTTGCAAGGGGCAAAGAGGTGTGAACTTACTCAGAAGTTTTAGTCTACCCAGAGAAGTTGAGAACTAAAGAAGATGTTAATTAAGAATGGTCAGTCCTGTGAAAACGTCTACTGTGATTGGTAGATGTGAGAACTTAGGGGAGGTGACATAGGAGAAAATTCTCTTTAAAAGGAAGAGGTTTAGGCCTCTGAAGGAAAGTTCAACTTGCAAAAGCTGAATTTGAGGGCTCGGTGGCTGAACTTAGTTGAGCTGTGGAGCTGAACTGGAGGGTCTCTCTGAACACTAGAATCTTGCTTGGGACAAATCTTGTGGTGAGTGAATTAAAGACTAATCTCTCTCTTAAGGCTTAAGCCTAGGCTGGCCTAGCCCTTTTCTCATTATTTCCTCTTACTCTCTCTCTCCCTTTCATTAATTCCTTAATTTGTATTAATTAAAATCTCTATAAAACCCAGCTGACTTGGGTATATTTAATATTTGGGAATTCTCCCATGGCGACCACTTTATTTTTAATATAAAATCAAAACACTGTCTTGAAACCACATTTTTGTGGTCACAGTTTAAGGCAACCACTCTTTTAACTGTTACAGTTTATGTCTGACCATGAAGTTGGTGAAAAAAACCCTCAAAAATTTCTGTGAGGGGGCAGCTGGGTAGCTCAGTGGATTGAGAACCAGGCCTAGAGACAGGAGGTCCTAGGTTCAAATCTGGCCTCAGCCACTTCCTAGCTGTGTGACCCTGGGCAAGTCACTTGACCCCCATTGCCTAGCCCTTACCACTCTTCTGCCTTGGAGCCAATACACAGTATTGACTCCAAGACAGAAGGTAAGGGTTTAAAAAATTTTTTTTCTGTGAAATCTCTTTCCTTTCTCTCTTTATTACTTGCTCTATCAGTCAGTCTTTTAAAACATGCTAACTCGGCTTCAGAACAGCTGCAAGAGTGGGTGAGTAAAAAAACATTTTGATTTCTCCTTAAATTAAATAGAATACAGCTGTTTTAAATTTTAGCAACAGGGCACTAAGGTCCTGGCTAGAAGAGCTATTTCCAAATATCCTTTCCTTTAGGGAACAACTGCCTAAATTAGAATTAAGGGAAACCTGGGAAAAGTTTTGGCCTTGTCCTGCTTCCCATGTGTTTACTTTAGAAATATGGAGTTACAGCCAGTTCAGAACTTAGTTAGAATAGACCACCTCTTATTAACTATCACCAGTTTAAGATGTCTTGGGATGGTCAAGAGAGGGGCTGAATAACGAGCTTCTAAAAGTGTATTTATTAAGCTGCCTGACCCAGCTCAGGTGTCCCTGGTACAAGAGAGCCATGAGAGCTTTCTTGGTTTTGATGCTGGCCTAACCAATAAACCTGACATCATCAATAAACTTATATTCTTACACCCAATCAGTCTCTCAAGATAACTTTAAATCTAGCAGTTTCTAAAAGAACTAATTGTACTACATTGTACTCCCGCCCTCTCTCTGTCTCTCTTCCTCTCTGTCTCTCCCCCTCCCCCATTATCCCCCCTCCATTCGGCATTTAGAAATCAAATCTGTGGTGACCAATTCAATATTCAGTCCAACCATAAGCTTAAGGCCTGGCAGAGGGCTCGGAGGTCTCCTAGCGTTATGGTAGGATTTGCGCTGAGGCAAACACAAGAGTAAACATATGAATAAATTCTGAATTACTGTCTGGGAAGGCCCGCCCGGGACATCCCCTCAGCCGGCCTTCCTCGCCCGCCGGGGGAGCCTCCCTCCATGCCCGGAGGTCGCCGCCTCCTTTTCCCAGGCTCGCGAGCTCTCCCGTTACTAAACTTCTGCTACCTGGCTGGGAACTTCTCGCGGCGGAAACGCGCCCTTCTTCGGGCCTTCATTGGTGCACGAGACCGAGGCTGCCCAAAGCTCCGCCCCCCTGGGGAGCTCCTTCCGCGCACGAGGACCGAATCGCCCAGCCCGTCTTCATTTCTCTGCCGCCAGCGCGTGGGGAGAATCTCCCTGAGGCCCCCACACTGTCTTAGGACCCAGAAGAGCCTGGAACTCCGCACGCCTGAGGCCCCGGGACGCTTTTCTTTCCTCCCGGAAGCCCCGAGACTGCAGCGAAGTGAAGGTCGTACCAGTTCCTCCTCCACCTCCTCCTCCTCTGCCAGAGCTCTTCCCGCCTCGCTCCTTAACCTGCTGTGAAACTTCCTCCGCCCCGCGCCTGCAGCCTCGGTAATTATGAAGTGCTGGCCGGGACTGAGGGAAAGGGGGGCCGAGGGGGAGGTGCCTGAGGGAGGGCGGGAAGCGGAGAGCTGGACTGAGTTCGAATCCTCCCTTTTACTAGCCTCTGGGGCAGACACCTCCCGCCTGTGCCGCCGGGAGCCCCTCATAGCCCCTCATAGCCCCGAGCCCAGCCCCTCCCCCCAGGTCCTGGACTTGGCAGCTGGGCGGGGTTGGTTGGCCCCGGAGCGGAGCGCGACGGGCAGCGCCTGGGTGCGAGTTTCCTGCGGAGTACAGTATGTCCCGGGGCTCCTCTGGTGTCTGACAGGGGTCGGCTGTGGCCTCCGGCTTCCTCTTCGGGATCTTCTTTTCTGCTAAAACATCATGCCTTGGGGGGTGTCCGGGGAGAGGGGAGGCAGTACCAAATGCAGTTTTACTGCATCCTGTAAGGACCCAGGAGTCCTGCCTCCCAGCCTCGGCCTCAGACCCCCACCCCCTCCCGAGGTCCTGTTCCCTACCCCCCTTGGGCAGCCTCTGCTTCAGTCACCCCAAGCAGGCTCTATTCAGGCTAAACAGGCAATAATGCGCAGAGAGAGGGTAGAGAGTGAAGTGGAGTTCAGGAGGGCTTCCAGGAGGAGGCGAAATTGTCCTTTCAGCTGTAGGGAAGGTGGGGAGGGCAGTGGTTCGAGCTGGGGAGGGAGAGCCTGTGAGCCACCACTGGGGGACAGCCAGAGAAGGGACTCCTGGCCAGGCGCTGGGGGTGCTGTTCATGGACTCCTCTGGAGGCTGGTGTGTCCTGGGCAGAGGGGGTGGCAGGAAGTAGGGGGATGGGGCCATTAGGGCTAGGAGGGCTGAAGGGCATCATGGGGGATTTGATGCAGGGTAGGCTAGACCCAAGGAAAGTCACCTGAGGGGCTGAATGGAGGCTGGCAGGGAAGGGGGAAGAGAGCCCAGGAAGGCTCTGCAGTCAGGGCTGAGGGAGGAGGAGGGTCTTCCCCACAGGGAGGACTGCCCTCTGGCAAAGGGAGCCCCACCTGGGTGGCTGGGAAACCTAGGGGAGAGTGCCAGCCATGCAATGGCGTGGGCTTGGGTTCCAATCTGGCCTCAGACCCTTCCTGTACTCTTTAGGCAGCTCCACCTTTTGTCTTTGAACCCTGAGCCTGGCCTGGCCCCCTGGAAGGGCTTCCTGGCTGGAGAATCTTCCCCCTGCAGGCTGGCTGGGCCCCCTTGCAGCACTGGGAAGCCCCCCCTTCTCCATGATCCTCCCCCAGCCCAAGGGGGCCTCCAGCAGGCACTTGAGGACTTCTGGGATGAGAGAGACCAGGTGGTTCTCCTGCCACTCCGCCACCCCAGAGAGCAGGACTTTGGCTTTGGGCCAGTTTCTTGTCAGTTTGGGTCTCCCTTGGACTCTTGGCCACATCTAGGCCCTGTTCCTGGTTCTGGTTCTCCCATTTTTTTCTCCTCCCCTCTCCCACACTGACCCCCCTCCTTCCCCTGCCTGATTCTCCTGAGATGGCTCAAACTGTGCCATCCGAGAACTCCCAGATGGCCCCTGTGTGGCTATCACATTCCCTTAGTGCCCCCATCCCCACTCCATGGAGCCCTACTCTCACCCAGGAGCTCTCTGCTGCTCCCACATTCCTCCGGCTATATCTAGGCAGTTGTGGGGAGGGGAGGAGTGGCTGGATGTTGGGGGAGGGGAACTTTCTCCTGCTCAGCCTGGTGGTGGTGGTGGCCCATGGGGAATGCCAACCCAGTGGTGGAGTCTAGGAGGAGAGAGGAGACATTCCAGGGGCCCAGGGATTTCTGACCCAGGTGTCCTGACCCCCAGCTCCTGCTTAGAGATTCCTTTGTGCTGCCCTCAGACCCAGCCTTCCTGAGCTCTGCCTTCTTGCCTTCAGGGTTCCCCAGGAGCCAAAGCCCTTTCCTGGCCCCCTAGCCCTTGGGCTGGTCCCCATCAGAGCCCAGGCCTTGGGCTTCCTGGCTCTAGTTCCCTTTGGGATTCCCAGTCTCAGCTGTGCCAGAGGGTCCAAGGTACCCTCCCCATCTCCTAGGGAGACCCCAGCACCCTTTCATCCTGTTTCCCCAGGCTCAGCCACCCCCAGGAACACTTGAGTCTTTCCAGGGTCTCTGCCCTTCATTGCAAGGATGGACAGAGACCATTGCCCAAACAAGAGTATTCGGTGGCTTGAGGAACCGACTTTTTCACAGGGCTTTGCTGGAACCTGGGACCCAAGAAAACCTCTATCCTCTAACCTACACGATCCTGAAGGGAAAGGCTGAATGGCTTCTACCCTGGACTTCCTTGACCAAAGCTAGGTAGACAGTCTTCCCCAGTTCCCTCTCTCTCTCCTTTTCTCCTTTCTCATCCTCTAAAAGACAACTTTGATCTGACTGTGATTTACTCAGAAAGTGGTGGTTTATTAGGTCTGGGAACAAGGGAGGATTAGGAAGAAGGGATTAGGAAACCCTAAGAGAAACCCCAGCAGTTGGTGTCTTCTCTGCTCAGCTGAGCCAAACTGCTATGTTCTTCCTTCTCCCTAAGCTATCTATTAGACTACATTATAGCAGGTCACTAGTGTCCTCTCTGGGTAGGCACAGATTGGGACAGGTCTTTGGGGTGACCCCTGTGAGCATTCAGGGTTAAAAGCCCCGTAGCAGCTGATGATGGTATCTCTGCTCCTTTGGTAGGTGCTCCAATGATTTGAGGAATCTTTCTGTTTCTTCAGGGCAAGGGGAACTTGAGGCAAATCTCAGGTACCTCAGTTTTTAGTCCTGAGCCCAAGTCCTCTGTTCTAGTCTCCAGAGAGCAAAAGACCCCCTCCTTAGTTCTCTTTCCCACAAGCCTCCTTGTTGCTTCCAACTGTCACTCCTGTCATTGCTTCCAACATTCTAATTGTTCTCTTTGTTCCAGTGTCATTCCTATACCTCCTTGCTAGGAGCTCTGTTGGACTGTGTACCTTTCCAGCCCTTCTCTTGGCTCCCCTTCCCCATGCTTCCCTTCTCCACCTTCTGGCAGAGCCCTTAAGCCCCTTTTATACAAGAGGGACTTGGGCTCCCATCCCTAGCCCTGGAGGTTCTGCCTGGGCACATCCTATGTAAGATCCCAAAGCCTTGCTGTCTCTTGGGGGTCTGGTAGGATGGGAGAAAAGAGGGGGCAGAAGCAGAGGATCAGAGGGAGGGGGCTCATCTAACCCTTCAGATCATCCTCTCTTCTTCCCAAGCTGCCCCGCCCCCTCTGCAGGTAGCTGGCTCTCCCCTGAGGGCAAGCCTCAGGCCTGGGAAGAGAAGAGAAAACCTCTGCCCCTCTGAGTCCCTTCTCCCCCAGCTAAGGGTGCAGAAGCCCAGGACCTGGCCCTAGGAGGGGTAGGCCTGAACCAGACCCCAAGCTAGGAGGGAGATCAGGGTAACTTTCTTCTCAAGCCCCACCAAGAGCAATTGTCCTGGGGAATGAGCCCAAAGGCAGTGAGGAAGCTGGACTTTTTTTTTACACAGGGGGAAAGAGGGGAGAGAATGTCCGGGGAGGGAGTGCCCTAGAGGGGGGGCTCCAGGCCAACTCCTGCTGCTCAGAAGGATAGAGAAGTCAGATGTTCCCTGGGCCAAGGGAGGCCTGTTGGGAAAAGCTTTGGCTGGAACTCCATTCGGCTGGTTCAGAAAGTAGGGCGGGGAGGGTCAAGATCCTGAGGGGGGAGATGTAAAAAGGAATTTTTTATTCCCTTTTTAATTTAACAAGGGCCCTGGAGGTCCTCTTACCAAAGAGATGTGTAGGGATTAACCAGCTCAGTTATAGGAAGTATAAACCATAGAGATAGGAAGCAGGAACCCTAGAGACAAGAAGTGCTGTAGGAAAAGGGCATAAAAGGGGACCAACATCATTTGGTCAGTCCATCAGTTGCTTACAGTTAGGTCTGGCAGTTGGGGGGAAGTTTTGTGGCTGGCGGGTTAGTTGCTGGAATGTAAAGGCAGGCCTGAGGTTACTGAGAGGGCTTTTTGGCTTTAGCCTGTAGATGTTTTGGGGGTTTGGGTATGGGCTGTTAGGTGTTTTTTCTTTTGTGAACTTTTTAGAAGGTGGCTGGTCTTCATTGACAGACCTAATTGGGGTTGGATTAATCCCTGATTGAGTTGGTTTTGATGGGGCTTTTTGATGATTGGGTTGATAATTTGTGGGGTGATTGTTGTTACGGTAGTTATAGGTAGATATAGGCAGTTTTAGGTAGTAAATATAGGTAGTTATAGTTATATTGGTTATATATATAGTTGGATTTATATATATATTGGATTGGATATATATATCCAATATAGTTATATTGGATAACTAGTATAAACATTAGGAAATTTTCTTTCTCTACCTCTAATTTTTCTCTCCTTTACTATATTCATTTTACTATATTCTTTTACTATCTGTATTTTAATTTAACTAAATTGTTAATTGTTAAAAGGTGTAGAAGTTTTCTTTCCTTTGGCTTAAAGGGATAATATTAATTTATAACTATTCTCATTAAAACTTAAATGATTAAAAGCTGCTCTCTTATTTCGTCAAAACTCTTACTTTAACCCTTACAGAGACAAGGCAGGGAAAACATGGAGAAGCTTCACCAGATGGATTCACTGGGGCTACTTTGCTGCCTCAATAGGGAGCCTGGAGTCTCAGGGATGGCCTTTGAGAGGAACAGACTCCCAGCCCAGGTCAGTGCATTTCAATCCCATCAGCCAATGAGGTCCTTCCCTGGCTCTTGACACAAGATGGACTGGAAGCTGCTGCCTCCTTCCTGCTGAGCCATTTCTGCCCTCACATCCCAGGCAGGAGGAACAGCACTTCTGGGCTCTCATCTTAGCTTTGTGAGTGATTCCTTGGCCCTTGGGTATCTCAGGCCCCAAGAGCTGACCCCAGGCACTGGCTCCCATATCAGATTTCTCCCCATCACAAGTAAGTGTCAAGTATGACCATTGACTCTTCTTCCCTGTCTAGGGATTGTGTCATTGCTCTCTCTATTTGCCTGGTGACATTCATACCCTCTTCCTCTGCTTCTTTTCACCTGTTCCCTCTTGAATCTGGTCTGGAGCAGAGCCTGAGAGTGTCCTCTGGTCAATGAGGTCCTCAGGGAAGACTTTGTCCCCTGGTGCTACTTACTTGTTTCTGCCTCAAGTCCTTGAGTCTTCCCAGGTCTCTCCAGGTCCTTCCTCTTTTTCATTTCTTAGCCCAAGTCAGCCATTTACACACACACACCCCCTCTGGCTTTGGGCCCCTCCCTTCTCTGTGGGTCAATTTCCTTCTGCAACTGACCAGAGGTGGGGGCTTCATTGTGATGTGGCTTTCAGCCCTTTGTGTTCTGACCTGGGCTGCTCTAGGAGGTGCTGACATTCAAGGATGTGGCTGTGGACTTCACTTGGGAGGAGTGGCGCCTCCTGTCCCCTCCTCAGAAGGAGCTGTACAAGGAGGTGATGCTGGAGAATGCCCGGAACCTGCTCTCTGTGGGTAAGGAGCCTCTCCCTGCTGCCCAAATCAGCCATCCAAGGGATTATCCCCCTCAGCAGCAGGCAGGATTAGGAGCAATTTTTATTCATGAGGAAGGTACGACAGCTGGTGTGCTGAGTCCCAGAACCAGGCCCTCCTGCTGCCTCATTGTCCTGTAAAATGACTTTGCATCATGCAGTGGGACCTTGGGGGCTCCCTTTGGTATTCCTGAAATCTGAGAACAAATGCACGTTGGAGGATTTCAGACGTAGATGTAATTTCAGAGCTGATATCGTCTCGCCTCTCCCTGTCATGGACTTGTTTCTTTCAAACCCCTTTAGGAAAACTGTTCAGGAGGGTTTTCTTCCCACCCTCTTCCCCTCTAGGGTGGATCTACTATTGGGGATCTTTTTCTCTGTAATCAGCATAAACTCATAGGCCACAGCTACTAGGTGTCCCCTGGAGAAATGGTTTGTGCTTAGTCTTCCTTCCTATTGTCCTAAGACTCCAACAGAGCCTATGAGGAAGGGAATGAAGGAATGAAGAGTTTATAATGACCTGCTCTTGGCCCGGGGCTCTGCTGACAGTTTTTTCTGTTATGTTATGGCACTTCTTCCTAACCTTCATTTTCTTAATTCAGTGACACAGTTTTTCCCATTTTACAGACAAGAAAAGAGAATCGATTAAGTGACTTGTTTTGAATCACCCACATGAGAGCTGTTTGTCAAAATGTAAAATGAGCCCTTTCTGCCTCTAATCCCAGGCCTTTAACTCCTCCCCTTCTAGCTACCTCTCATTTCCAGATAATGGATAACTATGGACTGAGTCCAGCCTTCTCTGAAGAAAATACCCAGAACCTAAGATTCTGGTTCCAGATTAGTTCCCCAACTTCTCCTCACTCCTCTTACCACCCTATATGCTGAGAAGACTCCCCCAGGAGGCCCCATAAAACCTCCCGCAGCCCTTTCTTGCCCTCCCCCATCATTGTCAAGATGAATGGACTGGCTGAGAGACAGCCTTGGGCCCATGGAGGATTGTTGTGTTCCCCAGGGGAGGAGGTAGAGACTCTGTGAGAGAAGAGTCCACAAGGCTCAGAGAGGTGTCAGGGAGGGAGAAGCAGGCAGGCTAATGGGGCAAAAGGCGATCCCTCGAGGTCCCAGACTGACTCAGAATGACCCTCAGACCGAGTTTGGGAGTTTAGGAGTTTCTGCCAAAATGGACCAGCACAGGATGGGGCACCAGGGTTATTGCTCATTTGAGGTAACAAGCACATCCTACCCTAGGATCCTGCATTACAGACACTGAGGATTCCTGTGGGAACCCCATAGGTAGAGTGAGTGGAGGGACTGGACTCCCCAACCTTTCCCTAATGAGAAATCAATGATATGCTTCTCCATCCTCCTCCTTGACTAATTCTCCCTTGTTCAGGGCTTCCAGCTTCCCCAGAAGATGGGTTCTCTTATTTGGAGCAGAGGGAAGCCCCATGGATGCTGGAGCAAGAAGGACTGAAGAGCTTCTGCCCAGGTGAGGGGATGGGAAAGAGGTGTTGGAGAGCTTGGGTGACCAGAGGCTTCTATGTTCTCTGGTGAAGCCAAGGCTAGATTTGGGGGCAGGAGGATCCGACTTGGAATTCTTTTTCAGAGGTTTTAGCAGGAACTCCCTGGGCAAGTTACTGAACCCCTCAGCCTCAGTTTCCCTATCTATAAGATGAAGCTGTTGTACTCCATTTTCTATAAGCTCCTTTCATGGGTCTGGGACCCTCTAAGAAGTTAGTGTTTGGGACTGAAGGGCCTGAAAGTCTCTTGCAGATGCCAGAAGGGCCGAGCTTATCCCCTCTAAGCTCTTTAGTATTCAGAAACACGTATGAGGGCTTGCTCTGTGCCTGGTCCTTTGCTAAGTTATAGGGGGCATGAAGGGCTGTAGTGGACAATCCCCTGCCCTCATGGAGCTCACTTTATGCTGAAGCAGGTAGCAGCATGCCAACAGTTCTGTAGAAGACCTCTAGATCCCACCTCCAGAGTAGTTAGTCAGAGAGGGAAGGCTCTGAAGGAAAGAAGCACTAGAGATCTAATGGGGGGAAGTGGCCTGGAGCTCCTGTCAAGAAAGTTCATTCCCTCCTCCTTCTGAGTAGCCTGACCTGTCCCTCAGCATTCCTCACATAACAGTTATGCCAGGTTTTGCATCCGGCAACATGCTGTATGTCAATAAAAGGAAAGGGGCAGGTCTTTTCTAGGCTTTTGGCTTTGAACAAAGGAGGGAACCTCTAGAGCAGGCAGGGAAGGGGGAAGAGGAAGGAACTGGCGGGCTAGGGAACTCGTGTTCAGATTACTTAGAGGAATTATAAAATTTTAACTATAATAAAATTATATATATATAATAAAATATAGTAAAATAATATAAATAAAATTAATAATAAAAATTAATACAAATTTAAAACTATGCTTTTTAATAAACTTTATTAAGTATATATCTGGGTAGAAATATTAATTCTTACAAGCTTCAGGAGAGCCAGACTGAGGATTCTCAGGGAAATGATAGCAGAGAAATCAAGGGAAAGGCAGTGGCACAACTCACTGCACGTGGTCATCTCTAGCAGTTTAGCCCTGAACCTGAGGACAGATGTTTGACAGTATCTCAGGGGGAGGAAGAGATCAAGTGAGAGTGTTTGGAGCATTGGGCAGAAATGTTGTATTGGTTCTTATAGGAAGAGAGTCATTAGCTCTTTAGTGTGGGAAAGGCTGAAGAGGAAAGAACAATGGGGGCACTGCAGGGAGGAGTAGATGGGTTTACATGAGGGATGGGATGGGCTTCTTTGTGCATGGAAAGAGATTTTCTTTAGCTAGTAGAAGAATGAACTTTTTCCTCTGATCCTGAGGCCCAAGAGGAAAAGGAGGCAGCTGAGCTGGGTGAGATGTTCAAGATAAGAGAGCTCTGCAGAGAGGTCCAGCTTTTGTTAAGTGGAATATGAAACCAACTTCTCAGCTGAGAAGGTGAGGCAGGGGATGGGAGGATGCCATAAGGAAGAGGTAGAGACTGGGAAATACTGGGAAGACTGCCGTGCTGGGTGGCAAAAGGAAACCATGAGGGAGACATCATAGGATTGCCTGGCCATGGTAAGGACATAGCTGAGGTCAGGGAGCCTCAATGTTGAGTGGAGCCAGGCAGCTGGTTTCCTGATTTTCCTTCACTCCATTGACCTGCAGCCCATGAGCAGGAGTTAAGGCTGCTGCCTTACTTGGAAGTGATGCAGAGCTAAGCTTTCCCTCAATCATCAGCTCCAGGCCCTTTCCTGGTCTCTGGGGCTCAGTCTTTATCCTGTTCTTAGACAATCAGGTGACCACAGCACTAAACTTTAGGGAGATGAGAGCCTACAGAGAAGTTTCTGGGATCTTCAGGATTGGGTCTGTTTTAGTTCCAATGGAGTTATTATTGACTGCTGAGCAATAATTGCAAGGGAGAGACAGAAACACGACAGGCCAGAGCTTGCATTTGCCTTCCAGGAGAGAGACCAGAATGTAAGGAGCCTACTGAGGAAGGTAAACAGCAGTCTGGACCATCCTGGAGGTCACAATCTAGAACCCAAACATAGGGGTGGTTTAGAAAGAAGGAACAGATCCTGAATCTCACTCTGAGATGATCCAGGGAGAAAGGAGTGTTGGGAATGGAAATGCATTTAATTGTATGGGAAAATAAATCAGGAACTAGAGGAGTGAAGAGAATGATAGTTTAAGGAGAAAAGCAATGCAAGGAGGAAATCATCCAAATTCTAATGATAAAAATAAACATCACCATTTGCATATGGCCTCTAGTATATATTATACGCTTGATAAATATTATCTCATTAGATCCTCATTGGACCCCTAGGAGTCACTTGATATTATTATGAGGGGCCTGAGACCAAGAGAGCTCCTGTGACTTGCCCAGGCTTAAAAGTCCTGGCAAGTTTCTGAGGTACAATGAGAACGCACCACCACCTCTATTGGGATTTTTAAGAAGAATATCGTGAAAAAGTCAGTACCTTTATCAGGGAGATAATAGGAAGAGAGTTGTATTAGCTTTCTTGCCCATTTCCTTATAAAAGGATCATGGACTCAACTTATTGTATGACACAAATTTTTAAACATGGGAGATGCCATGTTTTTGTTTAAATTGTATTTAGTTGAAGGATTTTATTTTAGTGAAAAGAGACATTTAAAGAAAAGTAATGGCTACTCTCAAGGAGTAGGGAACAGAATTTCTTCATCTGATCTCAGATACTATAAGAAAAAGTAGATCTAAGCAGTCATGAAGGGAATTACATAATGCTTACAGAAAAGCTAGATGATGAAATAATAGGATTATTTAGTCTACATATACCCAGTGATGTCTTACCTATGGAGAGAGGATTGAATGTATAGACAATGAAAAGGAAAGCAAAAAGATTGAAAGTGAATGGTCTTGTACTGTGGACAGCATTATGAATCATAAAATTTGGACTCAGCTGCTAGAATTTTGGGTCAAGTCACTTATCCAGCCTTTCTGTGGTCATGGTCTAAGTTAGGAATGTAATAAAGCTAGCCTGTCCGAAATCCCAGATTTGGTATGAAGATCAAATGAGATCACATGGGAGACTCTTTATTATTTAAATTGTTCTTTAGGTTTGAGGTAATGGCATTTTCAAAGGATAGTTTGTGCCCATTTAAGTTGGAAGACTTTACTTATATGAGGAAATAGGATATAAAGCAGTTTATGTTTTGACAGTGGAGGAAAGGAGATAATGTTTTATATCTGTATGTCACTATATGGGTGTATTTTACTGTTTTTTCTTTGCTTTTTTCAATTAATTAGTTAATTAAGAATATTTTCCCATGGTTACAAGATTTATATTCTTTCCCTGCCCTCCCCCAACGAACCCCCCTCCCTTAACTGAGGTGTAATTCTTCTGTGTTTTACATGTGTCCTTGATCAAGACCTATTTCCATATTATTGATATTTTCACTAGGGTGATCATTTAGTCTATATCCCCAATTATATCCCCACTGACCCTTGTAATCAAGTGATTGTTTTTCTTCTGTGTTTCTATTCCTATAGTTCTTCCTGTAGATATGTAGATAGTGTTCTTTCTTATAGGTCTCTCAGAATTGTCCTGGAACAGTGTATTGCTGCTACTAGAGAAGTCCATTACATTTGATTGTACCATAGTGTATCAGTCTCTGTGTATAAGGTTCTCCTGGTTCTTCTCCTTTCACTCTCCATCAATTCGTGGAGGTCGTTCCAGTTCACATGCTTCTAAATTGCCATCCAGAATGGCTGGATCAATTTGCAACTCCACCAACAAAGTATTAATGTCCCAATTTTGCCACATCCTCTCCAACATTTATTACTTTCCTTTACTATCATGTTAGTCAATCTGCGAGGTATGAGGTGGCACCTCAGAGTTGCTTTGATTTGCATTTCTCTGATTATAAAAGATTTAGAACACTTTTTCATGTGTTTATTAATAGTTTTGGTTTTTTTTATCTGAAAATAACCCATTCGTGTCCCTTGCCCATGATTTGATTTTTGTACAACAGATTTAGCTCCTCATACATTTGAGTAATTAGACCTTTGTCAGAGTTTTTTTGTTATGAAGATTTTTTTTCCTATTTGTTGCTTCCCTTCTAATTTTGGTTGCATTAGCTTTGTTTGTACAAAACCTTTTTAAGTTAATGTAATGAAAATTACTTATTTTACATTTTGTATTTTTTTCTAATTCTTGTTTCTCTTAAAATCTTTACTTTTCGAGGATCTGACATGTATCTGTGTTCACCGAATTTACTTATAGTTCCCTTCTTTATATTTAAGTAATTAACCCATTCTTAGTTCATCTTGGTGTAGGGTGTGAGATGTTGATCTAAATCTAATCTCTCCCATATTGTTTTCCAATTTTCCCAGTAGTTTTTGTCAAATAGTGGATTTTTGTCCCAAAGACTGGGATCTTTGGGTTTATCATAAACTGTCTTGCTGAGGTCACTTACCCCAAGTCTATTCCACTGATCCTCGTTTCTGTCTTTTACCCAGTGTGAATTTTAGTTTTGTAGCAGTCCACTCCTAACTAGGGGCAAGGGGGAAACAGTATGTGCAGATTGCTCAGTCTTGGGCATGCTCAGTAGTGCTCATGGCTAGGAAGGCCTCTGACCCTTGACCCCAGCTTCTCCCAGGTTAGGCGGGAAAACAGGTTTCTTTGTTCTCACCTGGTTAAGAGAAACCACACCTGCGCCTTGTCATTGACCAATGAGGGTCATCCCTATGTACTGTGTATATTTGCATATCAAAAACTATATCTAGCCCAGCTGGCTCCGCCTTCTCTCTCTCTGCTCTCTGCCCTCTGCTCTCTGCTCGCTCCTTCTCTTTCAGGCTACCTGATGGCTGTCCTTGCAGGAGCTTGGCCTCTGGCCAAGCTCCATCTTTAATCTTTCTCTATTCACCTCTCTGACCTGCGTGGTATGGATCTCAGGACTGGAATAGCCTACTGAATTGGTCCTTCTCAGATACATGGAGTCCATGGAAGATGATTAAGAGCATCTGATGGCAAGAAAATCTGCCCGGAAGAAGGACAGAAGGCAGAGGTGTCTGGCACAGGACACCAGAAAAGCAGCACATGGACTGTAAAGACTGCCCTATAGGCAGGTTTAACACACTACGCACACACATGTAATTGTATGAGAAACAACGTACATGCAGAAGAGTATCATTAAGTCACTAACAGATATTCTGTTCTAGGAATATATGGGTATTTGGTAAAAGATCTAACTTTATTACATGCCTGAAAATTTTGAATGGCACTGGTACAATGTGTAACTTGAAATGATATTATTGGAATTGTTCCATGTTAGCTAAATTTGATCAAATATCAAAAGGGTATAATTGGGAATGTTATGACAGTATAAGGAATGCTGTCCACTTGCAGCACAAATGGGTATTACTATCCAAAATGTAATGATGATTATGATCTTAAAGGGTACATTATATTTGCGAACAATATGTTTTTATTAGAATCAGACTTATCTAGAAGTCAATTTTGTTAAGCTGTGACTGTTCCACTTTCATAAAGAAAGAGGTGGATATGATATCACTAATCATCTATCTCTTCTACACCCCAGAAAGAATATGTTAAAGCTTTGTAACAATCAATATTGAATGTAATGATAAAGATCACATTGTGTGAGATACCTGAATTGGGTTAAAAATCATCAAGATATTAAGACTGTAAGGGACCCAAGGGGATGATAATGTTGGGTCGAGGTCTTGTTTATATGTTCACAGATAATGAAAACATCTGGTCTCCCACGTCATGCTTCATACCAGCTGATACAGACCAGGAAGAGAAGCAGACGGAAGGTGATGGCATCAGCTATCTACATGCCAGCCACAATCCAGACTCGCTGGAAGGACACTTCTTTGGTGACTAATATCACTCTAGAACAATGACATTACACTATTAGAGACATTGGCTATTAGGCCACTGACGGACACTTGTCATGCTGACATCCATTGAGATGGGGTACCCAGAGCAACATCAAGTATGCTAATTCAGAAGGACTAAATCACACTTGTGTCTGTACAAGACACCAGATACATCCCACATTCCAAAGACTTTGCGATGGGATTGAGATGAAATAGCTACAAATTGTCTAGCTACTAATGTATACCTTGTATTTTGTATATGATACTGTCAAAGGGAATTTTGTATGCATTATGAATTGTATGCATTGTAAAGCTACCACTTGTATTGTAAGAAATGCTGTTATCAACAAGGGTATAGACCTTGGTATGACTCTCCAAAGAGTAGGAGATAGAAAACTTTCATAGCATAGATCTGATACCTCTGACATCAAAAATGAAGTGCTAAGCAGAAAATGCTGCACAGACAGGTTTAATGGACAGATGACACTGATGTTACTCTCGAGAAAGAATGAGAGATCAGGAAAAAGACATTAGGAAATCTTTAATCAGGAACTTGAGTTATTGTAAGAGATCATTGACATCCAGGCAAAGATTATGTTCCTGACAATACCAGGATGGACATTAAGGGCTGACTACCAGAGATGTAGTTAAGTGTTAATACCATTGTTAACCATTACTCCTGATACCCTGACTTTGTGGGTAATTTCTTAATAGGAAAAATGTCTTGCTCTCCTCCAACAATCCCGGAATTCAGACGGCCGCTGGATTCGGGATCTATTGGCTTCCCTTTCATATACTGGAAGACGTTCTGGTATATGGAAGTAAGACCTCATGAAAAACTGAGGGCTCTAGGTTTGACAATTTCTGTGGACGCGCAGTCATTGTCTCTCCTAGGTGGAAAAAATTATTATTGCACAAAAACATGGAGCAAGGACAAAGTATAATCTAAGTTTTACTGTTTTGGAGTATGGATTAAAAACATGACACAATAGGCACAGATAAGCTTGCAGAAAAAGCACATTGAATATTATACACTGACAACTAGGAATGAAAAAGCTATGTCAAATGCTGTAGGTACAAGAAACTGTAGAAATTGTTTCTACATGGGAAACAACTTAAGCTTCTATTTACCCAAACATTGGTTTGGTGGAATGAATCTTGCAAATATTGGTAATGGTATAGGCTTGGTTACCATATTGATGGGTTTATTTATACAAGCAGAGATTTAAAATAAGGAAGACATTAGGAATATGCAGTCAGAACTTGAAATGTTACTTCATTATCACCATCATGGTTATTTAAGTTACAATTGAGAATGTAAAATGGATGGGAATATTGGTATTTGTTAAAAATTGCACTGTGATTGATGTATTGATGTTTTTGCAAAGCCTGTATTGGTGCAAAATTATGTTCATATACAAGGCGAATTTTGATCTATTTAGATCAGGAATTAGAAATCATTGGGAATATAAGTTCTGATATTTTACATTGGCTCAGTTTCAAAGATACCACATAGACTGTGAGCCAAGAGCCAAGAGAATCTTGTATTAATTTTGGGATCAGGTTCCCAGGATCAATTTTCTGAGATCATTTGACATGTGATAACATGATCCTCCAGAAATGTTTAGAGAGGATGTTTTTCTTTGAAGGGATCTCTCCCAACACACAAACAAAAAGAAAAGGGAGAGGAATCTTATAGAGATCAGTATTTATATTTTTAGAGGACACTTTTTAAAGTCACTCTTGATTGATCAACCTTGATTTTTTTCTTTTACACTATTAAGGCCAGAACTTTGAGTACAAGGAAAGTATTGTTAATGCTCTGATCCAGAATTATGAAGGTGCAAAGATTTCTAGAATTGCAGTCACCTAACAGTCGGTGAACATGAGAACATGACAGCAATTGTTAATTTTCAGATGACCATACTGGAGAGTGATGTCTGATTGCATGTAAGGGGAATCATAATGAATCTTTCATTATGGACCAGACAGCCTCAGCCACGGTTACATTTTCCATGTGAAATGGATGTTTGAGGTTGGGAAATGCAGAGACATGGCGTACTGACACCCTCAGTCGCTGGATGTCCTGGCATCGAGCTACCAACCAGTTTCCTATGTGGCAGGCATCTGGCAGTGAGCACAGAAAGATCCCCAAGATGCAGTATCAGGACGAGAGAAAGGAAGGACTTATCCTTCATCTCCAGGGATAGTATTTTGCTAACTGTTGAAAAGGCTGACAACTTCTGATAGTCCAGACTGTGAATGGTGGCATGTTTGGTTGTTGCACCTGTCATGTGAGCCATAGAGTTCTACCTCATTAGACCAGGATCAGTAGCGTGGAAATTATTTTCTTAACATTTTTATATCTACTAAGACTGTTGCATTGATCTTGAAATGCAGACAGGCAGATAGAAAGATCAGTTTGGGAATTTTTAAGATTGATCACTGAATCAGTTTATGCTGATGTTCATTCTTGATTGGGATATCTAAGTTATACAATCAGGATGGGTTTTTCATCTCTGTATCAGAATATGATTATGCACCAGAGTGTTTGTATTTGTTAATGCTGTAATGTTGCTACATTTTGATATTACACTATTCATTTGTGTGTAAAACAAAAAGGGGGAGATGTAGCAGTCCACTCCTAACTAGGGGCAAGGGGGAAACAGTATGTGCAGATTGCTCAGTCTTGGGCATGCTCAGTAGTGCTCATGGCTAGGAAGGCCTCTGACCCTTGACCCCAGCTTCTCCCAGGTTAGGCGGGAAAACAGGTTTCTTTGTTCTCACCTGGTTAAGAGAAACCACACCTGCGCCTTGTCATTGACCAATGAGGGTCATCCCTATGTACTGTGTATATTTGCATATCAAAAACTATATCTAGCCCAGCTGGCTCCGCCTTCTCTCTCTCTGCTCTCTGCCCTCTGCTCTCTGCTCGCTCCTTCTCTTTCAGGCTACCTGATGGCTGTCCTTGCAGGAGCTTGGCCTCTGGCCAAGCTCCATCTTTAATCTTTCTCTATTCACCTCTCTGACCTGCGTGGTATGGATCTCAGGACTGGAATAGCCTACTGAATTGGTCCTTTGATCAGAGCTTAGCTGTGGCTCATTGATAATTAATAAAGACTCATCCTGAACACCTCATATCTCTATTAGGACTCCGTCACTTCCCTCGTGGTATCAAAACTTCTATCCTGTCTCTATCTTCCTACCTTGTGGCTTCTCTCACCCCTCAGAGAGAGCTACAAGTTTTATTCCATCCTCCTTAGTTTTTAGAATTCTAACAAGAAGAAATGTATATACCCCCACTTAAGGATTATGTATGGTGGAGGAAGGCCTATGACCAACATGTGTTAGCAAGTGACAAATCAGAAACAACTGACTGGACCCGTGGGCTGTCCTAAACCAAGCTTAAGCTACCATTGATACTTGTGAAACATAGGATGTGATGTAAAGAACTGCCTATATATTTCGCATCACTTCCTGTGATCAGACTCTCAGTGGCATTGGGTCTTGGCAGCATTGGCTGCTCCTGGGGGCATTTTGGCATACTTATGGTGTTTGGCTCTGTAGTGTAGTTTAGGTGAGGCGTCTTCCCTGATTGATCTTGGTGAGTGGTTATGCTGATTCCTCCTTTCCTTGACCTTCTGAAAGGCACTACCCTCCTAGGAGGCCCCTCATTTTGGAGGAAGCCTCGTAGCTGAAAGCCGAGCTAGATTTAATCTTCTGAGAAGGTCCCTTGGCTGAGGCCTCTGAACTCCCTTTGACTTACTCCAGGCAGGAGAAAATCTACCTTTACCCTCTTCTCCTTCTTCTTAATTTCTTCCTTATATTGTAATTAAAAATCCCAAACTGACTTGAGTATTTCATTGGGATTGACTTTTAATCCCTGGCAATCACTAATATAGTACATTCAGTCAAAACCCCCTATTTTTACCCGTAATACCAGTACCATATAGTTTCGATGACCACTGCTTTAAAGTTTAAGAGTTGGTACTGCTAGGCCACCTTCCTTCACTTTTTTCATTATTTCCTTTGATATTCTTGATCTTTTGTTTTTCCAAATGAACTTTGTTATTTTTTTTCTAATGCAATAAAAAAGTTTCTTAGTAGTTTGATGGGTATGGCACTAAAAAAGTAAAATTTTGGGGTATGAATTTCATTTTTATTATGTTAGCTCGTCCTACCCTTGAGTAATTAATGTTTTTCCTATTATTTAGATCGAGTTTTAATTGTGTGGAAAGCGTTTTGTAGTTGTGTTCAAATAGCTCCTGTGTTTGTCTTGGCAGATAGATTCCTAAGTCTTTTATATTGTCTAGGAAGATTTTTAAATGGAATTTCTCGTTCTAACTCTTGTTGCTGAGATGTGTTGGAAATATATAGAAAGGCTGATGACTTTTGTGGGTCTTTTGTATCCTGCAACTTTGCTAAAGTTGTTGATTATTTCCACTAGCTTTTTAGTTGATTCCCTAGAATTCTTTAACTAGACCATCATATCATTCCCAAAGAGTGATAGCCTGGTCTCCTCATTACCTATTTTAATAACTAACTTTTTTCTTCTCTAATTGCTACTGCTAGTTTTTCTAATACAATATTAAATAATAGAGGTGATAATGGGCATCCTTGTTTCACTCCTGATCTTATTGGGAATGCTTCTAATTTATCCCATTACAGATGATACTTGCTGATGGTTTTAGATATATACTGTTTATTATTTTTAGAAAAGATCCTTCTATTCCTATTCTTTCTAGTGTTTTCAATAGGAATGAGTGTTGTATTTTTTAAAAGGCTTTTTCTGCATCTATTGAGATAATCATGATTTTTGTTGGTTTCCTTGTTGATATGGTCAATTATGTAGATGGTTTTCCTAATATTGAACCATCCTTGCATTCATGGTATAAATCCCACCTGATCATAATGAATAACTCTCATGATCACTTGCTGGAGTCTTTTTGTGAGTATTCTATTTAAGATTTTTGCATCTATGTTCATTATGGAGATTGGTCTATAGTTTTCTTTCTCTGTTTTTGACCTTCCTGTCTTTGGAATCAGTACCATATTTGTGTCATAAAAGGAATTTGATAGAACCCCTTCTTTGCTTATTCTGGCAAATACGTGGTATGGTATTGGGATTAGTTGTTCTTTGAATGTTTGATAGAATTCACTTTTGTATCCATCAGGCTCTGGGGATTTTTTCTTCAGGAGTTTTTTGATGGCTTATTCAATTTGTTTTTCTGATATAAGATTATTTAAGAATTCAATTTCTTCTGTTAATCTAGGCAATTTATATTTTGGTAAATATTCATCCATATCACTTAGATTGCCATATTGTCATATAATTGGGCAAAATAGTTTTTAATGATTGCCTTAATTTCCTCTTCATTAGAGGTGAGGTCTCCCTTTTCATCTTTGATGTTGTTAATTTGATTTTCTTTCCTTTTTTTATTGGATTGACCAGTACTTTTGTAGCAATTAAAAATTAGTTTCTCTGTTAGAAGTATTATATTTTTATGAGGTTTATTAAAGATTAAGAAATAAAGAAAATACAAAATAAGAAAGCACATGGCTAGGAGGGCCGAAAGGCCCATTCAGTTTCACGTACTGCATCCTTGCAATCTCCGAGTACAGGAAGAGAGCTTCAGTAGGCTTTACATCCAGTTTAAGTAGCAATTTTGATCTTGCCCAGGTGGGGATCTCAGTGAGATTAGAGGGCATCTTGGGAACTAGAGCAAGGACTTCTGGTGACTGAAGTCCAGGGTTCAAATCTCCATTTTTACACTTTGTCTAGTTTATTTTTTTTCCATTCCTGCAGGTTGTTTTTTGAGGATTTAGTGTAGAAGACTTTAAATTTCTATTTTGCCCTCCTGTTCAAGAACATCAGGGTTGTTTTCTAAGATAATTTCTTGTATTATGATGTCAAGTTTTGTGTTTTTTTTCTCGGTTGTCTGGTAGACCAAATGATTCTCAAATCTTCTCTTCAAGACCGGTTTTCGTGTCAGTCATCTTGTCAGTGAGATACTTCATGTTTTTTTCTATTTTGTCAGTCTTTTGATGATATTACTTATACTATCACTTTTGTGAGATCACTGGCTTCCAATTGCCCAATTCTGATCTTTAAAGACTGGTTTTCTGTTAAAATCTTTTGATTATAAGGTCCACAGTCTTCAGCATGTTGGGGGCTCGTCTAGTAGCTCTCAGGTGTAGATCCCTTGTGGTCTTAGTCAGCTGCCAAGGACCTAGAGGTGTCCCTCACTTGTTGATTCTAGCACGTTGGCTCTGAATATGTGTCTCTGTAGGTGGGGTGTGGAGGGGGGGGTTGATCAGCTTGCGTTTTGGTTGAAGCTATTTTCCCCCTCTATAGTGTGGAAATGCCCAAATCCCACGTACCTTCAATGCTATGCCCTACTATGGAGTCCCTTCATTCATATGAATTTTTTTTTTGGCCTTTTGAAGTAGTCTATAATGGTAGGTGGTGAGGAGAGAGTCCTGCTTCTACACTGCATTCATGTTATTCTGGAAGTTCCTTCTGTTTGTTTATTTTAGGAGATATCATACCTGAAATGAAGTTGAATCCAACAAAGGTGAGCCCTCCTATGAAAGAAATGATCTTACAAAGATTCATGAGTGATGGTCCTAATAACTTTACTTCCAGAGAATTCTCTGTTGTGTCTCAAAATTTATACCGTATTGAACATCAAAGAAGGCGGACTGGGGAGAAACCTTACAAATGCCAGGAATGTGGAAAGACATTTACTCAGAGTTCCAATCTTGCTATACATCAGAGAATCCACACTGGGGAGAAACCTTATAAATGTAAGCAATGTGGAAAGACATTTAGTAAGAGCTCCAATCTTGCTGTACATCAGAGAACCCACACTGGGGAGAAACCTTATGAATGCAGGCAATGTGGAAAGATGTTTGGTTGGAGTAGTTCTCTTGCTAGACATCAGAGAATCCACACTGGGGAGAAACCTTATGAATGCCAGCAATGTGGAAAGACATTTAGTCTGAGCTCTGATCTTGCTGTACATCAGAGAATCCACACTGGGGAGAAACCTTATGAATGCAAGCAATGTGGAAAGATGTATGGTTGGAGTGGTTCTCTTGCTAGACATCAAAGAAGGCACACTGGGGAGAAACCTTATGAATGCCAACAATGTGGAAAGACATTCAGACTGAACTTTGATCTTGCTGTACATCAGAGAAGGCACACTGGGGAGAAACCTTATGAATGCCAACAATGTGGAAAGACATTTAGTCAGAGATCCAATCTTGCTGCACATCAGAGAAGGCACACTGGGGAGAAACCTTATGAATGCAAGCAATGTGGAAAGACATTTAATCAGAGTACCAATCTTGCTTTACATCAGAGAACACACACTGGGGAGAAACCTTATGCATGTAAACAATGTGAAAAGAGATTTGGTTGGAGTGCTAATCTTGTTAGACATCAGAAAACCCATACTGGGGAGAAACCTTGTGAATGTAAGCAATGTGGAAAGACATTCAGTGTGAGCTCTGACCTCACTAGACATCAGAAATTCCACACTGGAGAGAAACCTTATGAATGCAAGCAGTGTGGAAAGACATTCACTCTAAGGTCCTATCTTGCTGTACATCAGAGAATCCACACTGGGAAGAAACCTTATGCATGTAAGCAATGTGGAAAGAAATTCGGTTGGAGTGGTAGTCTTGCTAGACATCAGAAAACCCACACTTGGGAGAAACCTTGTGAATGCAAACAATGTGGAAAGACATTCAGTCAGAGCTCTGATCTTGCTCGACATCAGAGAACCCACACTGGGGAGAAACCTTATGAATGCCAACAATGTGGAAAGACATTTAGTCAGAGTTCCAATCTTGCTGCACATCAGAGAATGCACACTGGGGAGAAACCTTATGAATGTAAACAATGTGGAAAGACATTCAGTCTGAGCTCCCATCTTTCTCGACATCAGAGAATCCACATTGGTGAGAAACCTTATCAATGCTAACAGTGTGGAAACACATTCAGTCTGAGCTCCGATCTTGTTGTACATCAGAGAATCCACACTGGGGAGAAACCTTATGAATGCAAATAATGTGGTAAGAAATTCGTTTGAGTGCTAGTCTTGCTAGACATAAAACCCACACTGAGGAGAAACCTTGTAATGCAAGCAATGTGGAAAGACATTCAGTCTGTATTCTAATCTTACCGTACATCAGAGAATTCACACGTCGGAGAAACATTATGAATGTTAAGAAACGTGGAAAGATATTCACACTGCAGTTCCAGTCTTACTATTGTGTGAAGGTAATTTGCCCTACCCCTTTCTAAAGCAACAGAAATCAAAAGATAACAAAGGATGTGTATTTCAAATATGAAATAAAATTATTGATGTTCCAATAACTTTACTCAAAAGCATTATCAGAATAATTGTCTTAATAGAAAATGACAATATATCTGTCAGCTTGATACTGAACTGATTGCATCCAGAGGCCAGTGTAATATCTGATACAATCACACTTATTTCTACAATTTGTAAACCCTTCACTTGCATATCAAATGTTATGCCCATTTTGCATTAATGTCCATGCTATCTATGTGGCAAACATTTATCACACCAGTACAGAATGCTAAGTTAAATAGGCTTATTTGGAGGAGGCCAGACTTTCAGTGATACCAGACTTTGGCCAAATCTAGATAAGAGACCCGGAGCCTTAGGAGATAGCCTTTTTTATGCCAAAAAACCTGATGATGCAGTGGCAGAAAGTAGTCATAATTAAAATGAAGTGGGTGCAAAATCATTCACATGGACATCTTAATTAATGACACAAGTACTTATTAATCTGGTCAGTGTAAAAATAATCACTGGTAATTTTGAAGCACTCAAGATCTTGGTGTTTTTACTGATGATTATGGTGTAATAATAGGGTTCTGTATTTTTGGTTAACTGATATGTGAAAAGGAGAGTAGCCCTCCAACTCCTGTGTGACTTTTCTTCTACAAACAAAACCATCCTTCCTCTTTTTGTCTCACCATTTTGTTATGCACCCAAGAGGGGCATGGTAGGATTTATGGAAATTCCTGGGTTATAGGCTTATGGTTAGGATGTAAACAAGATTTGATAGCAACCTAAACAAATTTTCTTCATTAATGTTTGTAGTTTGTGTAAAGCAAACATATTATGTAACTATGAACTCGAATCTAATGTGTTATAAGAATAATCATGAAGGCTAATGCTATTTTAATCATAAAACATGGCAGGGGCTTTCACACTCACACATATAAGACCAGATAGAATTATCTTTATAGGAAAATAGATGTGAATTGAAGTGCTATTACATTATAATTGATTTTAAGACAGTCCCATCAAGTCTAAATTCATCCTTTTATCCTTGCAGAATTTTTTCTCGAGACATTCTCTGTTAGCACCTCAAATGAGTGGTACCTCAACTTTCAGATTAGTCTACTGCCCAGGGTTTATGAATATCTACCTACTGTGAACTTTGGATTACTCCATCCTACTTAGTCTAACAAAAACAGGAATGTCTACACCCATACTTGAAGATTGACTATTTAGGAGGATGGCCTATGGCTAGCAAATGACAAATCAAACACCTGACAGACCCCTGGTCTGTCCTAAGGCAAGCTTTAGCTACCATTGGTACAAGTGAGTTGCAGGAACGTGATGTAAAAACCGCCTACTTCTCTCTGGCCTCTTGGACGGCAGAGAGGTGGCACAGGCCTGGTGAGAGAAATCTTACACTCTCTCCCTCTCCTCCATAATTCCTTTCCTGTGTATTAATTAAACCACCTGAAATTTCCAAACTGATTTGGGTATTTTATTTGGGATATTCCTTGGTGTCCAAATTATTTTAGTTTAGGTCACAACCCTAAAATTATCCTTTACAGTCTGGCAATCACAAAGGGATGACCAGAACCCTCAAATTTCTGTGAAATCTCTTTCCTGTCTTTATTCCTCAAGTCAGTCACTCTTTTAAACAATTACCTCGGCTTCTAGACTCAGCTGCTAGAGCAGATTATTATAAAACATTTTTTCCCTCTCTTTTCTCCTCAATTTGAATTGAACACAGTTGTTTTTTTTTTCCAGGTCCTAAAATCGGCTGGACTGGGGAAGCTGTTTACGTATGAATACTCTTTCCTTTAGGGAACAAACAACCCAATTAACCCACTGACAATACTGCCTAGATTACGCTTAATTAGCAGGGAGGGAAATGTGGAGGAAGTTTTGGCCTTGTCCTCCCCATGTGTGTCTAGTTTTATAGTTAAGTGAGAAGTAAAAAAACAAACTTGTGAGGCCCTCTAGGAAAATTTATAGCAAAATAAGATCCTTGGCAGTAGAGCGATCTACTGACAAAAGGCAAAGTTAAAGGCAATTTAATGTTTGAATTTAGGAATATGTGCTTACAGCCAGTTCACAACTTAACAACTGGCTTATCAGCTCCATGACCAAATTTGTAAATATATTATTCCTTGTCTTTCTGACATGGCTCAACCCAGAGGACTTATGGCTATGTCTAATCACTGTGCTACTCCTCTTTGAGACTTTATTGTGGGAGCTGTAATGTTGTATCTAATTTTCTCTAAGAGATCCCTGGAAGATACCATGCATAAGATAGAAAATCAAATAGGAGGATTATGTCAGTCTTCGGTAAACCTTAAAACTTCACAGACTTATGAATGTTAAAATTTTTACTCCACATTGAGGAATCCTCCAATTCCCTACTTGAAATAATTCCCTACCAGATAGTGAGAACTCTACTTGAATGTGAAAACTACTTGCTATGGGAGTATCCCTACTCCACCCCTACTTAAGACTGCTTTAGGGGAGAAAACTCCTTGCTATGGGAGGACCTCGATTCCACCCGTACTTAAGACTGCTTTAGGGCAGAAAACTCCTTGCTAAACAATGAAAATACTTGAAAACCATACTTATAAAGGAAAGGCGTTCTTTGAGCCATGCCTGTTTTTGGAATTGATACAATGGGATGCTAGGTACCTATAAAGGTGGGGCAACTTGTAAACTACTTAGACCTAAAAGGTGAAAACTTACTCAGAGGTTTTCTCTTAATGAAATTAGTCAACACAGCAGCATTTTTTTTTTCTGACTTACTAAAGAGATTAACCTACTCAGCTGTGAATTCAAAATGGGCTGTCTTTTGGAAAACATCTACAGTGATTGGTAGATGGAAGAACTTAGGGGAGGTGACATAGGAGATTTTGCCCTTAAAAATAAGAGCTCAGAGAAGAGCTGGAGGTCATTCTGAAACATTCAGATTGAGGGGGAGTCATTCTGAAACATTCAGATTGAGGAAGGACTGATTCTGAAACATTCAGATGGAGGAGGGAGCTGGTAAAAGCAGCTGAGATGATGCTGGCCTGGTGTCACTAGAATCCTTGCTTAGGCAGACCTTGTGGTGAGTGTTAAAAGACTGATTGATCTCTCTCTTAAGACTCAGGTCTAGGCCATGTTGGCTTAAGGCCCTTCATACTTATTTCCTTTTTCTCTCTTTCTTTTCTTTAATTCCACATTTGTATTAATTAAAATCTCTATAAAACCCAGTTGACTTGGGCATATTCATAATTGTTTTCCCTTTCCCTGGCTTCACCAATTTTAATCTCACACTTCCCCTGCAAAACATGTTTCCCAGCCAAACCAAACAATTGTTCCTTCTACTCGTCAACAGTATGCAGAACTAAATACTTGGCTTGAGCTTGTAGAGGGAAGTTTGGGGGAGCTCATAGCTTCTATAAAAAGCACTACAAGGGATTTAATAACATTCTGGAATAGGAGTGACTTATCTCAGAATACTTCCTCATTATCAGGATTTCTGTCCCACCCTGCTCTGGAAAATATAGCTCCTAGTTCTCCCACACCCAACATACTACTACCTATCCCATTCCACCCCCCACCCATACTGACCACCCCACCACCTCCACCCTAACTTCACAACCTGCCCATGCCTCCTACCACAAACCCTCCACCCTAAGTTCACACCCTGCCCACGCTTCCTACCCTAACCCCTCGGCATCCTTTCCCCTAGATACTGACCCATCTTCCTTTGCCCCTCCTTCCCACCTTGCCCAATTCATTTCCCATACCATTCTTACATCTTATCCTTCTGGAACCTGGAACAAAAGCAAACCCTCCCCCTCAGTATGCCGAACCCTTCCCTTTCTCATACCTACCCCGTTGAGAACTGAGCAAGAAGCCTAGAAACACCATATAATTCAGATAGTTCATTTCCGTTAAGGGAAGTTCTAACTTTCAATAAAAAATGGGAACTTGGTATCTATAAGACACCATACACCTCTTAACCCTGAAGATTTAAATAAATTCAAGGAAGACCTTCCCTCGTTTGAGGAAGAACCAACATTAATTATAAAAAGATTGGAGAACATTCAGAACTTTTGACCCCACTTGGATGGATATTGAAAATTTATTAGAAAAATTTCTGACAGAAAAATGTCATTTCTGGCTAATCAGAAGCAAGGTAAGAGGAAATTATTGGCCAACTGAAGATCTACATTGGAACCCGAATGATGAACTAGATTATACAAAACTAAACCAGACCAGAGAAGAATTATTGACAGCCATGAAAGCTTGCTCTGATAGACCTGAAAAATGGCCTAAATTTGAAAGAACCTTTCAAGAAATTGATGAGACCTCCCAGTTTATTGACAGGGTTATTGAAATAGGAAATACATATATGGACCTTGATTTGTCCAGAGAAAGGGACATTAGACAAATACGTAGGCAATTCATTGGGAATTGTTCAGTGGTAAAAGACTACTTTAAAATTAGCTGTCCTAATTGGAACTCTATGGGCCTCAAATAATTGAGGAGAGTAGCAGCCTATGTTCATAAGGGTTGTGCAGAAAGACGTGAGGAACAATACATCAGTGGAAGACTTAAAGAAATTGAAATGTTTAAAGGACAAAGGAAAAGTCAGGGAGATACCTTTTCAGGAATCCACAGATAAATCATTAACATGCCTTTACTGTGGGAAGAGAGGCCATGCATGTAATGATGATCTGCAGGAGCTGGCTATGGGAAAAAAAGAAATGATAACTTTAGAAATAATAACTATAGGAATCATAATGCTAATCAAAATATTGACAGTGCTCCAAATGAGGAAAATGATAATACTCCACACAATGCCCAACAACAATATATTTAAAATGGAGATTGTCCACACTATTCTCTGGGTGAAAATCCCAATCAGCTTAGGGGATCCCAGAAAACTACCTAAGCATCTTTATGAAAGTGTGATGGGGGTGGGGGATTGAGTGCCTTGGAATCGAACAGTGAAACCTTTGATTTTCCAGACCCTGAAATTTTAATGCCAGTAATCCCTATACATGTCCCCCCACCCCCCCACACACATAGTAAGGAAACTCATGTCACTTTAAAGTTGGAAAATTCATACTATGATTGTGTTTTAGACACTGGGTCATCTAGGACATTTTTGGTAAGCAAACCAGATACAAAATGTGATTATTGGCTCTAAATGTAGATTTATCAGTAACACCTTCAAAAGTCCCAAAACGTTCTCCTCGAATGGTATGCGTGGGACCCCTAACTGTTGAACATTCTTTTAATGCCTAGATCTCCCACAAATTTGCTGGGGCGGGATTTATTATGAAAACTACAAGCCACAATAATTTTTACACCAGATGACTCTATGTCCTTGGAAGTGCCTGCGGAATCTTTAAAATTTCTCCCTGTACTTCTCTCAGAAAATCAGGAGGGGAAAGAGCATCCCACCATAGTAATTCCTGCAGATATACTAGAGTCTCTTTGAGCCACATCTTCCAATGTAGACTTAAGTCGTTTGTTCCTGTTCAAATAATAACTAAATCTAGCCCACCTTCTATTCCTCAGTACCCCCTCTCAAAAGAGACAATTGAGGTTATTACCCCAGTAATAAACTTATTAATTGTCCAGGGAATAAGAATCCCTTGTAAATCTGAATACAATTCGCCCATCCTGCCCATTAAAAAACCAAAAATAGGGCCCAATGGCAAGCACCTACATATACAGCATGTGAGGGCTGTGAACAACCACTTTATAGAGACTCCATAGTTTCCAACATAAATATGATTATTTCTTCTATTTTGAGCACAGCTACATACTCTACAGTAGTGGACTTGTGCTTGGCTTTTTTTCCACACCCATACATGAGAACTCAAGGCATATCTTTGCTTTCACCTGGAAGGGCTCTCAATTTACATGGAGTCATTTGCCACAAGGATTCGTGGAAAGCCTGAGTTTATTTGCACAAATTTTGAGCTAAGACACAGATAATATAACATTGGAATTGCACATAAGAGGGCATAAGATCACAAAGGTTAAGGTTCAGTGGTAAAGTAGAATATTTGGGGTTCATCCTGACTGTGGGTGCCCACTCTATTTCTCCCAAACTAATTGAAAATATTTAAAAATTTAAATGCTCCTACCACTAAGAAACAGTTGAGACCAATTCTGGATGCAACAGGGTTTTGTAGTCAATGAATTCCTTGCTTTGGGGAAATTACTAAACCCCTTATAGCATTAACAAGTGATTCGGTCCCTGAGCCGCTTAAATTGGAGCCAGAACACCTGTTACCTCTATCAGATCTAAAACAGGCTATCCTGTCTGCCCCTACTATAGGCATTCCAGATTACAGCAAGCCATTTATTTGTATGTACATGAGAGAAGAGGGGAAGCTTCAGGTGTTTTAACTCAGACTCTGGGACCTTTACAGTGCCCAATTACTTATTATTTTGCCCAACTGGACCCAGTAGCATCAGGAGCACCACCATGTGTTAGAGGAGTAGCTGCTACAGCCTTACTAGTGACAAAAACTGTTGATCTAGTATTGGGATTCCCATTAACAATTATGTGCCCACATGAGGTAGAAAGATTGTTGCCAAGCCAAAGAACACCCACATTCTCAGATCAGTCAATTGCAAGGTATGAAAAAGCATTGTTAAACAGCGAAGACATTACCTTAAAACACTGTACAACCGATAACCCTGCCACCTTGCTTCCAGATTTACCAACTTTAGGAGAACTAATCATTATACAGTTGTGAAACACTAATGTCCAATGCAGAAAGGCCTTGAGATAATCTCTTGGACACTCCCTTAGACAATTCAGATCTGGTTTTATTTACTGATGGTTCCTCTTTTGAGGGATGGCATATGCTACACTGGATCTGCTGTAGTCATGAGTGGTCAGCTTCACTGCCCTCTAATATTAGCTCTCAAGGGGCAGAACTCATAGCTCTGAAACACGCCTGTATAATTGTCAAGGATAAAAAGGCAACAATTTATATGGATTCTAGATATGCTTTTAACATTTGTCACTCAGTCGGGATGCTATGGCTCCAGAGAGGATTTTTAACCTCAGCTGGAATATCTATAGCTAATGCAGAAATTATTAATGAAGTTCTTTCTGCTCTCCAGCTACCTGAAGCCCTAGTTCATTGCTCTGCTCGTACAAGTGGCACTGACCTTGTCTCTAGGGGAAATGATTGAACAGATGCTGTTGCAAAGCTAGCAGCCATAGAAGGACCTACGTTAATTTTAACATTAACAACCACTGATGACTTAAATTTATCACTTTTGTATAATGAAAAGGATGTGGAAAAATGGAAGCAAAAATTCAAAGCAAAAGACATTAATGGAGTATGAGTATCATCTGAAGGAAAACCCCTGCTCTCTAGAAGTTTCTATCACCAAATTTGGCAATCTATTCATAAAAATGTTCACTTTGGTACCCAGGGCATCGTGGACTCTATTAAGAGAGTATGGATAGTCCCTGGTATAACTACTATAGCCTCTAAAGTGTGTACAACCTGTTCTACCTGTCAAGCGTATAACCAACATGCATTTCATGGCAGTCTTTGGTGGGTGTCCTCTGGCTTACACACCTTTTGAGCACCTATAGATAGATTTCATAAAAATGCTAAAGGCTGGACATTATAAATTTTGTCTAGTCATAGTAGATCAACTGACCAGATGGCCGGAAGCATTTCATGTAGCTGAGCAACAGTGGCTTTTATTGCTAAGGTGCTTTTAAAAGAGATTATTCCTCACTTTGGCCTGCCAGCATGTATTAATTCAGACAGAGGAAGTAATTTTACTGATTCTGTTATAAATCAGATGTATCTTGCTTGGTGATAATGCCCAAATTTCATGTACCATATCATCCCCAGAGCTCAGGCCAAGTTGAAAGGATGAATAAAGAACTTAAAACTATAATTGGAAAATTATGCACTGATACCCATTTAAAATGGCCTGAAATTCTCCCTCTGGACCCATTTTATCTTAGAAGCAGTCCTAGAGGAGACCTACACATCTCACCATTTGAGATGCTTTTTGGACATCCACCTATACAGGCTAAGCCTTTCTTCCCTGCATATACATCAGTATTAGGGGGAGATACTACTATTCCTTCCTATACACAGGGATTACAGCACAAACTGCATGAACTCCATGAATCCAGAGGTGCAGTACAAGCCAGACCACTAGACTTTTCACTTCATGACCTGAACCCAGGAGACATGGTATATATTAAGAATTTCCAGTGTACTGGAGTAACTCGGCCTTCCTGGGAAGGACCATTCCAAATATTAACTACTTCAACATCTATAAAGATTGGAGAGAAGGACTCTTGGATTCATTGCTCACATGTAAAGAGAGCATTTTCTGTTGACACTGATTGACTATATCCTATCACATGCTTTGGATATAATAATCCATCAACAAGTGGATGCTGTTTTTTGATAACACATTGAATTCCTGATTTTCCCCTTATTTTTATTATTTCTTTTGATTAGAATATTTGATTTTTCCCCTTTTTCTCATTTCTTATACCAAAGATAGTTAATATTTTTTCAGTAATATAAGTTATATATATATATACTTGCTATAATATCAATGCATACCTAAAAGCTTTAAACTGGGAACCTTCCATTTATTGATAAAATGTTATGGGACTCTGATTAATGTTTTTTGTCTGATTCTAGGAAAATGGATAAAAACAGGCAGCACAGACTTAACCTGAATAGTGCCAAAAAGAGCACACACACAAAAAAAAAAACTAGTGTGAGACTCGAGGTTGCAAAGCTTGACATATGTTAAATCGCAGGACTTCCTTGTATCTACATTCTTTGTGAAGTACTCAGACAAGTACCAAAGTTTTAGTATCATCCTGGCTCCTCATATGACTGATAATGACAAAAAAATCAGACCAGGAAATGACACTTCCCTATCAAAATAAAATTCTAGTTCTTTATTTTCTCATACTATGGCAACTTCCTGTAGTCTTGGCAGCAAATGGGTAAGTGAAATAATACTTCATTCTGTCCTACAGACTTGTGGGATAGAAATTACTTTAAATTGGACTTGTACAAGGGTGTATTATGAATTTATTCTTGCTTACTCAACATTTTATATACATAGATTTTGATATTTTGATTCTGATTTTGAATTTTTCTTTTTCCCAGAAGTTTAACTTTCTTCCATTTTTTCTTCTTTATGTTTTTGGTTGTTTTTCTCTCCTTTTGATACTTAACTCATAATCCCCCATAACTCAACCATGCATCCTGAGCCTAACTGGATGTTTCTTCCAAACATCATCCTCTTAGAAAGTCTCTAATTTTCTTCAGAGACCTTGTGGCAGAGGATTTTGAACTTCCCCTGGCACAGGCCAGGTGGGAAATCCTACACTCTCTCCTCACTTCTCCTTAATTCCTTTCCTCTATATTAATAAAAGCACCGGAAATTTCCAAACTGACTTGGGTATTTTATTTGGGATATTCCTTGGTGACCAAATTAATTTAGTTTAGGTCACAGCCCTAAAATTATCCTTTACACTACTCAGTAGGACAGTCTGAGCTGGACATGAAGGAGGGAAAGAGGAAGATGTTGAAAAGATGGGGAAAATGGAGCCCCAGATATGAGCATGGGTGGTAGCCCAGGGAGAATTAAAGACCTGAGGAAGAATAGTATCTAGGAACCTCAGAGGAATGCTCTGAAGAGTTTGTGACCAATGTAACTGTGAAAATGTGGGTTTCCAAGACTGAATTACCAAAACTATAAAAGCTTAGGCCAAACTGTAAAGATAATTTTTAGTGTCTTGATTTATATTAAAAATAAGTGTTTTGACTTCCGGTCAAGATGGCGGCTTAGAGAAAGCTAAAGTTCAGATCTCTGGAAAACCCTTCCCGACTGATCTCAAACTATAAGCTCCTAAGGCTGAAATTCAAAATGATCAACAGCATAGACCCTGGGAATCCTCCTCCTGGATCTGGACCTGGATCAAAAGGTACGGCCCCCCTCAAAAGCCAGAACCCGAGATCACTCGGACCTAAGGAGTAGGAGCACAGAGTCCAAGGCTCCGGGAAGCTGCAGCCCCACCCCCCTCAGAGAGCAGGGTCGTCTGAAACAACAGCAACCCTCAGGGCGGGAAAGACAGCCTCACTAGCTGGATCCTGCTATCCAAGTCTCAGTGAAAGTCACTGCCCTCAGAGCTCTGGGAAGCCACGGCCCCTTCCCCAGCAGAGAGCAGGGTCCTCTGAAACAACAGCAACCCTCAGGGCCGACAAAACAGCCTCACAGCCAGCTATTCTGAAGGCAACTTCTGGAAAGGAACCCGACCCAGTCGAGGGGGCACCTTAGCAGCAGGGAAACATAGAGAACTGGGGGAAGAGTGTGGCCCCCTGGTCCGACCCTTCCATTCCAGTTCCAGTGAAAGTCATTGCCTTAAGGCATACTCAGTTTAACCCAGGGAAAGCTCATAGAACCGACAATCTGCCCAGGACTAAAGCCTCTGAACACCAGACAGAGATAAGAAAAGCTAATCCTCCCCATTCAGAGATGGCAAACTCCACAGAAGCACAGAAGCCCCAAAATCCCAAGAAAAATAAGAAGAAAGGGGCAACTTTGGACACATTCTACGGAGCCAAAATACAAAATACAGAGGAGATAGAATACGATACACAAGAAAATGCTCCAAAAACTTCCAAAGGAAATGGAAACTCTCCACAAACCCATGAAGAATTTGAATCAGAAATGACCAAAAAGATGGAAGCCTTCTGGGAGGAAAAGTGGGAAATAATGCAAAAGAAATTCACGCATCTACAAAACCAGTGTGACCAAACTGAAAAGGAAAACCAGGCTTTAAAGGCCAGAATCAGGCAACTGGAAGACAACAATCGTGTAAAAGAGCAAGAATTAATAAAGCAAAGCCAAAATACCAAGAAATTAGAAGAGAACATAAAATATCTCACCGACAAGGTGACAGATCTGGAAAATAGAGGGAGAAGGGATAATTTAAGAATAACTGGACTCCCAGAAAAGCCAGAAATAAACACCAAACTCAACATCGTGATACAAGATATAATCAAAGAAAATTGCCCAGAGATTCTAGAACAAGGGGGCAATAAAGCCACTGACAGAGCTCACAGAACACCTTCTACACTAAACCCCCAAAAGACAACTCCCAGGAATGTAATTGCCAAATTCCAAAGCTATCAAACAAAAGAAAAAATCCTACAGGAAGCCAGAAAAAGACAATTTAGATATAAAGGAATGCCAATCAGGGTCACACAAGACCTTGCAAGTTCTACTCTGAATGATCGTAAGGCATGGAACATGATCCTCAGAAAGGCAAGAGAGCTGGGTCTTCAACCAAGAATCAGCTACCCAGCAAAACTGACTATATACTTCCAAGGGAAAGTATGGGCATTCAACAAAATAGAAGACTTCCAACTTTTTGCAAAGAAAAGACCAGAGCTCTGTGGAAAGTTTGATACCGAAAAACAAAGAGCAAGGAATACCTGAAAAGGTAAATATTAAGGAAAGGGGAAAAATGTTATCTTCTTCTTTTACTCAAACTCTCTTCTATAAGGACTACATTTATATCAATCTATGTATACCAACATGTGGGGAAAATGTAATGTATAAATAGGGGGTAAAGAAAGACCAAATAGAATAATCTTTCTCACACAAAGATTCACATGGGAAGGGGAGGGGAAGAAAACTCCTATAAGAAGGAGAGGAAGAGACGGTTTTTTACTTAAACCTTAATCTCAGGGAAATCAACTCTGAGAGGGAAAAACATCCAGATCCATTGGGATCTTGAAGTCTATCTTACCCAACAAGGGTAGGGAGAAGGGAAAACCAAGGGAGGAGGGGGAGAGGGAAAACAAAAAGGGAGGGAAAGAGAGGGGGGAGTGGGAGGGAACAAAAAGGGAGGGACTAAAAAGGGAAACATCAAGGGAGGGGACAAGGGGGACTGATTCAAAGTAAATCACTGGACTAAAAGGTAGAGCCGAAGAAGAAAAGGTTAGAATTAGGGAAGGCAATCAAAATGCCAGGGAGTCCACAAATGACAATCATAACTTTGAACGTGAATGGGATGAACTCACCCATAAAACATAGACGAATAGCAAAATGGATTAGAATCCAAAACCCTACCATATGTTGTCTTCAAGAAACACACATGAGGCGGGTTGACACCCACAAGGTCAGAATTAAAGGATGGAGTAAGACCTTCTGGGCCTCAACTGACAGAAAGAAGGCAGGAGTGGTAATCATGATATCTGATAAAGCCAAAGCAAAAATAGACCTGATCAAAACGGATAGGGAAGGTAATTATATTTTGTTAAAAGGGACTTTAGACAATGAGGAAATATCATTAATCAACATGTATGCACCAAATAATATAGCACCCAAATTTCTAATGGAGAAACTAGGAGAAATGAAGGAAGAAATAGACAGTAAAACCATATTAGTGGGAGACTTAAACCAACCATTATCAAATTTAGATAAATCAAATCAAAAAATAAATAAGAAAGAGGTAAAAGAAGTGAATGAAATCTTAGAAAAATTAGAATTAATAGACATATGGAGAAAAATAAATAGGGATAAAAAGGAATACACCTTCTTCTCAGCACCACATGGCACATTCACAAAAATTGACCATACATTAGGTCACAGAAACATAGCACACAAATGCAGAAAAGCAGAGATAATGAATGCAGCCTTCTCAGATCACAAGGCAATAAAAATAATGATTTGTAATGGTACATGGAAAACCAAATCTAAAACCAATTGGAAATTAAACAATATGATACTCCAAAATCATTTAGTTAAAGAAGAAATCATAGAAACAATTAATAATTTCATCGAGGAAAATGACAATGGCGAGACATCCTTTCAAACCTTTTGGGATGCAGCCAAAGCGGTAATCAGAGGTAAATTCATATCCCTGAATGCTTATATTAACAAACTAGAGAGAGCAGAGATCAATCAATTGGAAATGCAAATGAAAAAACTCGAAAGCAATCAAATTAAAACCCCCCAGCAGAAAACCAAATTAGAAATCCTAAAAATTAAGGGAGAAATTAATAAAATCGAAAGTGATAGAACTATTGATTTAATAAATAAGACAAGAAGCTGGTACTTTGAAAAAACAAACAAAATAGACAAAGTATTGGTCAATCTAATTTAAAAAAGGAATAAAAGCAAATTAACAGCATTAAAGATGAAAAGGGGGGGGCAGCTGGGTAGCTCAGTGGATTAAGAGTCAGCCCTAGAGATGGGAGGTCCTAGGTTCAAATCTGGCCTCAGCCACTTCCCAGCTGTGTGACCCTGGGCAAGTCACTTGACCCCCATTGCCTAGCCCTTACCACTCTTCTGCCTTGGAGCCAATACACAGTATTGACTCCAAGACAGAAGGTAAGGGTTTAAAAAAAAAAAAAGATGAAAAGGGGGACAGCACCTCCAATGAAGAGGAAATTAAGGCAATCATTAGAAATTACTTTGCCCAATTATATGGCAATAAATACACCAATTTAGGGGATATGGATGAATATATACAAAAATACAAACTGCCTAGACTAACAGAAGAGGAAATAGAATTCTTAAATAATCCTATATCAGAAAATGAAATCCAACAAGCTATCAAAGAACTTCCTAAGAAAAAATCCCCAGGGCCTTATGAATTCACCAGTGAATTCTATCAAACATTCAGAGAACAGTTAATCCCAATACTATACAAACTATTTGACATAATAAGCAAAGAGGGAGTTCTACCAAACTCCTTTTATGACACAAACATGGTACTGATTCCAAAACCAGGCAGGTCAAAAACAGAGAAAGAAAACCAATCTCCCTAATGAATATAGAGGCAAAAATCTTAAATAGGATACTAGCAAAAAGACTCCAGCAAGTGATTAGAAGGGTCATCCACCATGATCAAGTAGGATTTATACCAGGGATGCAGGGCTGGTTCAACATTAGGAAAACTATCCACATAATTGACCACATCAACAAGCAAACCAGCAAGAACCACATGATTATCTCAATAGACACAGAAAAAGCATTTGATAAAATACAACACCCATTCCTATTAAAAACACTAGAAAGCATAGGAATAGAAGGGTCATTCCTAAAAATAATAAACAGTATATATCTAAAACCAACAGCTAATATCATCTGCAATGGGGATAAACTAGATGCATTCCCAATAAGATCAGGAGTGAAACAAGGATGCCCATTATCACCTCTACTATGTGACATTGTACTAGAAACACTAGCAGTAGCAATTAGAGACGAAAAAGAAAGTGAAGGCATCAAAATAGGCAAGGAGGGGACCAAGTTATCACTCTTTGCAGATAACATGATGGTCTACTTAAAGAATCCTAGAGATTCAACCAAAAAGCTAATTGAAATAATCAACAACTTTAGCAAAGTTGCAGGATACAAAATAAACCCACCCAAATCATCAGCTTTTCTATATATCTCCAACACAGCTCAGCAGCAAGAACTAGAAAGAGAAATCCCATTCAAAATCACCTTAGACAAAATAAAATACCTAGGAATCTACCTCCCGAGACAAACACAGGAACTATATGAACACAACTACAAAACACTCTCCACACAAATAAAACTAGACTTGAGCAATTGGAAAAACATTAACCGCTCATGGATAGGACGAGCCAATATAATAAAAATGACCATCCTACCCAAACTTATTTATCTATTTAGTGCCAAACTCATTGAACTACCAAAATACTTCTTCACTGATTTAGAAAAAAACATAACAAAATTAATTTGGAACGAGGAAATAATAAAAAAAAAAAACACATATGATGGGGGCCTTGCAGTCCCTGACCTTAAACTATATTACAAAGCAGCAGTCATCAAAACAATTTGGTACTGGCTAAGAAACAGAAAGGAAGATCAGTAGAATAGACTGGGGGAAAGCGACCTCAGCAAGACAGTATACAATAAACCCAAAGATCCCAGCTTTTGGGACAAAAATCCACTATTTGATAAAAACTGCTGGGAAAATTGGAAGACAGTGTGGGAGAGACTAGGAATAGATCAACACCTCACACCCTACACCAAAATAAATTCAAAATGGGTGAGTGACTTAAACATAAAGAAGGAAACCATAAGTAAATTGGGTAAACACAGAATAGTATACATGTCAGATCTTTGGGAGGGGAAAGACTTTAAAACCAAGCAAGACATAGAAAGAATCACAAAATGTAAAATAAATAATTTTGACTACATCAAATTAAAAAGCTTTTGCACAAACAAAACCAATGTAACTAAAATCAGAAGGGAAACAACAAACTGGGAAAAATCTTCATAGAAACTTCTGACAAAGGTTTAATTACTCAAATTTATAAAGAGCTAAATCAACTGTACAAAAAATGAAGCCATTCTCCAATTGATAAATAGGCAAGGGACATGGATAGGCAGTTCTCAGATAAAGAAATCAAAACTATTAATAAGCACATGAAGAAGTGTTCTAAATCTCTTATAATCAGAGAGATGCAAATCAAAACAACTCTGAGGTATCACCTCACACCCAGCAGATTGGCTAACATAACAGCAAAGGAAAGTAATGAATGCTGGAGGGGATGTGGCAAAGTAGGGACATTAATTCATTGCTGGTGGAGTTGTGAACTGATCCAACCATTCTGGAGGGCAATTTGGAACTATGCCCAAAGGGCAACAAAAGAATATCTACCCTTTGATCCAGCCATAGCACTGCTGGGTCTGTACCCCAAAGACATCATGGACAAAAAGACTTGTATAAAAATATTCATAGCTGCGCTCTTTGTGGTGGCCAAAAACTGGAAAACGAGGGAATGCCCATCAATTGGGGAATGGTTGAGCAAATTGTGGTATATGTTGGTGATGGAATACTATTGTGCTAAAAGGAATAATAAAGTGGAGGAGTTCCATGGAGACTGGAACAACCTCCAGGAAGTGATGCAAAGTGAGAGGAGCAGAACCAGGAGAACATTGTACACAGAGACTAATACATTGTGGTATAATCGAACGTAATGGACTTCTCTATTAGTGGTGGTGTAATGTCCCTGAACAATTTGCAGGGATCTAGGAGAAAAAAACACTATTCATAAGCAAAGGATAAACTATGGGAGTGGAAACACCGAGGAAAAGCAACTGCCTGAATACAGCGGTTGAGGGGACATGACAGAGGAGAGACTCTAAATGAACACTCTAATGCAAATATTATTAACATAGCAATGGGTTCAAATCAAGAACACATGTAATGCCTAGTGGATTTACACGTCGGCTATGGGGGGTGGGGGGGAGGAAAAGAAAATGATCTATGTCTTTAATGAATAATGCTTGGAAATGATCAAATAAAATATAAAAAAAAAATTAAAAAAAATAAGTGTTTGCCATGGGAAAATTCCCAAACATGAAAATACCCAAGTCAGCTGGGTTTTATGGGGATTTTAATTAATATAAATTAAGGAATTAAGGGAAGAGAGAGAGAGAGAAAGAGAAAATAGTAGAAAGGGCCTAGGCCTGATCCTTAAGGGAGAGAGAGTCAGTCTTTATTACTCACCACAAGATTGTCCCAAGCATGCTCTAGTCCTTCACTGAAATCCTCAACTCTTGAACTGAGTTCAGAGATCCTCCTCTGAATTTCTGAAATCCTGAGCTGAGTTCAGAGAGGTTCTTTTAAAGAGAATTTTCTCTTATGTTACATCCCCTAAATTTTCACATCTACCAATCATAGTAGACATTTTTCCCCAGGACTGCCCACTCTTAGTTCTCATCACTCTTTAGTTCTCACCTTCTCTGGGTATATTATATCCTCTGAGTATTTCACATCTCTTTTGCTAAGCTTACCTTTTGTAAGTTGCTTGACATTTTAGTGATTAATTTAACTTTTATAGGTACTTAGCACCCTTTTGCATTAGATCTAAAAATAGCCACCTAGGTTAGGGTTTTTGCTTCACTATAAGTATGAGTTGGGGACTTTTCATTGTTCAATCAGGAATTTGCAACTTTATCTTCCCCTAAGGCACTGTCTGAGCAGGGTGGAGCAATTTTAAAAGTTCTCAATTCATTTCTGATTAAGTACCTCCATTGTTACAATAGGGGAAAAGCTCAACCAAATCTTCTGGTTTTTCAGTTTTTAAGATTCACACCAAGAAAAACTTCTCCAAAATTTAGATGCTGGGGGCAGCTGGGTGGCTCAGTGGATTGAGAGCCAGACCCAGAGATAGGAGATCCTGTGTTCAAATCTAGTCTCAGACACTCCCTACTGTGAATTTCAAAACTACTAAACCCTATTCAGACCATTCTTTAAAAGATGGGATTTAGCTATTTCCTGATCAATAACAATAGAGATACTTGGAATAACAGAATCAGGTCTTGGAAACTTCAGTCTCCACCCTACTCAGGGTAACAAGATTAGGAAGGGCTGCAGCATAACTCAAGATAATTATTTGAGAATATGGCCTTCAACAGACATGTGCAAAAAAGACAGATCTCTGGGCTGTCCTAGGTCAAGCTAGAGTCACCATTGGCACATGTGAGACGCAGGAAGTGAGGTAGAGGACAGCCTCTGGAGTTCTTGTGATTTCCTGTGAGGAGGGCTAGAGGTAGTTGGAGGCTGGTGCTTGGAGTTGGAGGAGCCCTAGGACGGCTTTTCTCCAGTTTGGTCACGTGAGTTATAAGGACTGATCTCTTTCCTTGTCTTGCCCATCCAGGGCCTTAAGCCCGCTTTGGCTCAGCCTGAGCATATTTAAAAACCCTCTTTCCTTCTCTCTCTCTCTCTCTCTCTCTCTCTCTCTCTCTCTCTCTCTCTCTCTCCCTCTCTCTCTCTCTCATACTTTCTTCCTCCTGTTTGTAATTAAAACACCATAAAAAGGTTGGCAGCTGACTTGCATGTTTCATTTATGAATTACATAGCTGGATTCCTTGGCGACCTTAAATTAATATATATCAATCTTTTAAAGTGATTTCAATATCACACTACAGTGTAACCATGTGCAAGTCACTTAATCCCTATTGCCTAGCTCTTACCATACTTCTGCCTTGGAACCAATACCTAGTATTGATTCTAAGACAGAAGGTAAGTGTTTTTTTTTAATTAAGAAAAAAGAAATTGAGATGCTACTTGAGAAAACTAAATCTGAGAGGTCAAGGTGAGCAGGTTAGATATATTCCAAGCCATGTAGAAAACTAAGGGAAAGGTAGTTAGAAGATGGAGCATCTTAACCAAGAATTGTCCAGGAGGTCAGTGTTACTGGGTCAGAGACTGAGTAGAGAGGAGTTCTTGTTGGAGAAACACACTGAAGTTTGCTGAAGAATCTCAGTCCAAGTATGGGAGACTCTAATTCCATTCAATTTATACGAAAATGATTTTATTTGAAGAAGTAGTTTATGGTTGTATAACTGGTGGAATAGTGTGGAGGCTAATCATGTAACTTCAGGACTGATGGACAAGTCCAAGGGCTAGTAGAGTAGCCTCTTTGCTGCTGATTGTATAGAGTAGCAGCTCTGTTTTACAGTGGCAGCTTCATGTATGGAGTAGGAGCCATAACTGTAGAATAGAAGCTTCCTAGCTCTGTAAATTAGGGTTGTCATATTTATTAGAGTCAGGGAGCATGTCATCTCCCATTCCAGAGAAATCTTCACCTTTCCTGAAAACCCTTAAGAATAGGGGCAAGGCCAAATTCAGGTCCAGGGGTGTTTTAGGGTGTAATGTCATAGGGTATAAAGAGCATGTACAAATTTGGGGCATTCCTGTGGAATGCCAGAGCCCCAGTGAGCAGGTCCCTTTTTCTATATTGTCCATCTTGTCATCATTTGGTCATTGTGGGAGAGATCTCCCTGTCCTTCTGGAATGAGAACATGGGTTGATGATGTTACAGTTCTAAGAACAATGAGAGCACTTAATAAATCCAATTAGGCACCAAACTGATGCCCAGGACAGAATATTAGAGATCCTGCACACAGAATTGGTAACAACTATCTGCGATTCATGTTTGATGCTGAAATGACAGTTTTTGTAGTTGATGTTTAACCAGTTTTAACTGAGAAATGCCAGATTTCAGAGTCTGAGGGTTCCTTTCCCCACTACCCCTCAATATCTGCTATGAGCCCATATCAGAGTGAAGGATAAAATGTCTGGAAAGGGGTTTGGGGAATTCTTTATGAAGGGCAGGGCTTGGCAAGTAGAGGCTGATAGAATCTTGAGGTGCTGACCCAGGGTATCTTTACAGGAAAGGACTTCAGAGGCTGGGCAGAGTGGGGCTCTTAGGTGTGGGAAGACCCACTTGGAGTGGGATGGATGTAAGCAAGACCCTTAAGAGCTGAGATCACTCTGCCTTTTGGAAACCAACTTTTCAGGTGCAGGTCTCAAGTAAGTCTGGGCCAGAAACCCAGAAGCATTCAGATTTCAGCTGGCTCCCCTTTCCTTTGAGCCTCATTCTCCACTTCTTACCTCATGCTGAGCATCTTTTGAGGCAGTCTAGAACATGGTTCTATCCTAGAACTAGCTACTGGCCATCAACACTCATTCACATCCCCAAACCCACAGGGCACCAACCCCAATTTGACCATTGAGTCACACTTTCCCTTCTCACACCACCTATACCAGCTTAATGGCATATCCCTTCCCTCAGCCCTTGGTTAGAGGTTTGGTGATACTGCCTCCATCACAGACCACTGTGAATTCATAATTTCTGAAATGGGCTGGACCTGTCACATTCTTTTGATCCTCCGTAGGAAAGATCAAGATTGGTATTCAGAAGGTGGCAGCAACCATTTTAGTAAGACCCAGAGACAAACAGTGAAAAGTAGAAAGGAAAAAAACTTCTTTCTTTATTTTGTGAAATAATTTGTATAGTATTTGGGATTAGTTGTTCTTTAAATGTTTGATAGAATTCATTTGTGAATCCATCTGACCCCGGGGATTTTTTCTTAGGAAGGAGTTTTACAAAATTCCTTTCATGACACAAATATGGTACTGATTTCAAAGCCAGGCAGACCAAAAACGAAGAAAGAAAACTACAGACCAATCTCCTTAATGAATAGAGATACAAAAATCTTAAATAAAACACTGGCAAAAAGACTCCAGCAAGTGATCATGAGGATTATTCTCTATGATCAGGTGGGATTTATGCCAGGAGTGCAATGATGGTTTAATATTAGAAAACCATCCACATAATTGACCATAACAATAATCAAACCAACAGAAATCTCATGATTATCTCAACAGATGCAGAAAAAGCATTTGAAAAAATACAACCCTCATTCCTGTTGAAAACACTAGAAAGTATAGCAGTAGAAGAGCCTTTCCTCAAAATAATAAACAGTATATATTTAAAAACATCAGCAAGTATCATCTGCAGTGGGGACAAGTTAGAAGCCTTCCCAATAAGACTGGGAGTTGTAATAGTAGAATTGACAAGGTAATTAAGATTAAAAAATAGGTTGCAAAGGAGGTTTTGAAAATTCTTAGGTCCTCAAACAGATTGAGGGGTGTGTGAATCTTAAAACTGTTCAGACTCTACCTTAGAACATTTGGTTAAGGCTATTTACCCTTATTGGAACAAATGAAGGTACTTGATCAGGAATGTATTGGGAACTTTACATTACTCCACCCATACTTAGGCATACTTTAGGGGAAGATAAAGTTGTAAACTCCTCATTGAACAATGAAGGTACTTAACTCATGCCTTGTAGTAAAGCTAGAACCTTAAGCTATATCTATTTTTAGATCTAAAACAAAAAGGTGTTAACTACCTATAAAGGTTAAATTAATCACTAAAAGGTCAAGCAACTTACAAAAGGCAAGCTTAACAAAAGAGGTGTGAAGTTTTAGTCTACCCAGAGAAGGTGAGAGCTAAAGAGTGGTGAGAACTAAGAATGGGCTATCCTGGGAAAAAGCGTGTACTATGATTGGTAGATGTGAAAATTTAGGGGAGGTGACAGAAGAGAAAATTTCTTTAAAAGAAGGGGAGTTCGAAATTGAGGCTAGTTGAGTTTGGAGGCTGAATTGGAGGGTCTCTTCAAACACTAAGAGCTTGCTTGGAACGATTTTGTGGTGAGTGATTAAAGACTGACTAGTCTCTCTTAAGGCTCAGGCCTAGGCCAAGGCCCTTCATACTATTTTCTCTTATTCTCTTTCTTCATTCCTTAATTCCTTCATTTGTATTAATTAAAATCTCCAAAAAACCCAGCTGACTTGGGTATTTTCATATTTGGGAATTTTTTCCATGGCGACCACTTATTTTTTATTTAAATCAAGACACTAAAAATTATCTTTACAGTTTTGGCAATTCACAATCTTGAAACCCACATTTTCGCTGTTACTGTTTATGGCAGACCAGGAAGGTTGTGATGAAAACCCTCAAAAAAAATTTCTGTGAAATCTTTCCTTTCTCTCTTTATTACTTGCTCTGTCAGTCTGTCTTTTTAAATGTGCTAATTCAGCTTCAAAAAACAGCTGCAAGAGTGGGTGAGTAAAAAACATTTTGATTTCTTCTCAAATAGAACACAGTTGTTTTCAATCTTAGCAACAGGGTCCTAAGGTCCTAGCTAGGAGAGCTGTTTCTAAATATCCTTTCCTTTAGGGAACAACTGTCTAAATTAGGATTAAGAATTACCTGGGAATAGCTTTTGGCCTTGTCCTGCTCCCCACGTGTTTACTTTAGAAATATGAGGTTACAGCCAGCCCACAACTTAGTTAACAACTGTCTTTTCAGTAAATACATTGTTCTTTTTACAGTACAAGCATTGGTCTTCAACTTACTTAACAGCTGGCTCATCAGCTCTATGACCAAACTTGTAAATATAGAATTCTTTGTCTCTCTGAAAGGGCTCATTCTATGAAACTTATGGCAAAGTCTAATTGACATACTACTTTCTGTGAATTTCAAAACTACTCCACCCTATTCAGACCATTTTTTTAGAAGATTTTATTTAGCTATTTTCTGATCAATAACAACAGAGATACTTGGAATAACAGAATCAGGTCTTGGAAACTACATTTTCCACCCTACTCAGTGTAACAAGATTAGGAAGGGCTGCAGCAAATTCAAGATTTAATTATTTGAGAATATGGATTTCAACAGACACGTGCAATAAAGGACAGACCTTTGGGTAGTCCTAGGTCAAGAGAGAGCCACCATTGGCACATGAGAGATGTAGGAAGTGAGGGAGAGAACAGCCTCTGGAGTTCTTGGGACTTTCTGTGAGGAGAGATAGAGTCTGTTCGAGGCTGTCACTTGGGGTTGGAGGACCTCTGCAGACTGCTTTCCTTCAGATTGGTCATGCGAGTAATAAGGAGTGATCCCTTTCCCTGCCTTGGCTATCCAAGGCTTTGGCTCAGCCTGAGCCAGAGTGGGTCTGAGTTAAACTTCTTTTCTCTCTCTCTCTCTGTGTCTCTCTCTTTCTCCCTCTAATACTTTCTTCCTCCTGTTGTAATTAAAACACCATAAAAAATTTGGCAGCTGACTATCTTGTGGTGAGTGATTAAAGACTGACTGATCTCTCTCTTAGGACTTAAAGCCTAGGCTGGCCTAGACTGGCCTAGCCCTTTTCTCATTATTTCCTCTTATTCTCTCACTCCCTTTCATTAATTCCTTAATTTGTATTAATTAAAAGTTCTATAAAACCCAGCTGACTTGGGTATATTTAATATTTGGGAATTTTCCCCTGGTGACCACTATATATTTGATTTAACTCAAGACACTGTCTTGAAACCATATTTCTGCGGTCATAGTTTATGCCAAACACTATTTTAATTGTTACACAGTTCTGGTCGTGAGCATCCAGCCTCATCTCTATGAGCTAACATAAGGCCACTCTTGGACATGTTTTGTTTCTAGCGGTGTGGGTGCAAGCCAACCAGACTCATCTCCCAGGGGCTCTTCCTGAGAGATCCAAGTGAACATTGCTGGAAAGAGGCTGGCCACCAGCTGGCAGCCATGCAGAAGCCAGGAAGCTGACAGCAAGCCCTTCCACCAATGCTGTTGTTTCCTCCACTGGCCAACTTCTGGTCTTTGTTCTATCCTTATGGAAAAGAGCAGCCTTACTTGTACCCCCTCCCCCTTGTAAGATTAAAATTAATATCCAATAACTCCAAGTATAAGATTTATTAATAGTCACTTGAAGTAGAGGAAACAGATGAAAACAAACAGTAAAGAGAAGCTTGCCCAGACCTTAATGGCAGAACAGAGAGAGGGGTTGAGGTTACACAGACTTTTATCTACAAAACCTAAGGACTTAAGGTGCGGACGAAAGGAAAGGGATTCTGGGAAATGTAGTTTTTAGGGTACAAGATTCTAATTACATACCCTCCTCCCCTCAGGCCTAGCACTGGGAGATGGTTCAAAGCCCAACCAGAACCCCCCTGATGGCCCCTTGTTGTGGGCCTCAGTTTCCCCAGATGTAAGTTGAGGCTGCTGGACTCCATTTCCTATCAGCTCCCTTCAGGGGATCGCTCTGTGACTCTGTACCAAGTCCCTGCCTAGGACTGAAGGGCCTAGAAGTCTCACGCAGGTGCCAGAAGGGCTGAGCTTATCCCCTTGGAGCTCTTTAGTACCCAGAAGCATGTATGAGGGCTCGCTCTGTGCCCAGTCATAGGCTATAAGCTATGGGGGACATCCAGGGCTGTGGCGGACATTCCTTGCCCTCAGGGAGCTCCCCAGCTGCCGGTCCCGGTTAATATAGTGAAACTGTCCCCAGGTCCGCCGTCTTGAGGAGCTCTCAGACTCCCTTCCTGTGCCTTGACAGCCTCGCGGGCTTCCTCTAACTGCAGGGAGACTTCTCTCCCTCTCGGTCCCACTGCGGGGCTCTGCAAGGCCACTAAGAGCATACTCCTCTCCAGGATGGTGAGGGGCTGCAAGGCCGACCCGCGCATGCGTCCCTCGGTCAGGAAGGCCCGCAGAGTCGCAGGACATCCCCTCAGCTGGCCTTCTTCGTCCTACAGGCGCTCCCCACGCGCTTGATCCCAGCACCAAGGCCGCCGGAGCCTCCCTCCATCCCCGGGGGTCGCCGCCTCCTCTTCCCAGGCACGCGAGCTCTCCCGTTACTAAACTTCTGCTATCTGGCTGGGAACTTCCCGTGGCCGGAAACGCGCCCTTCTTGGGGTCTTCATTGGTGCCCGAGACCGAGGCTGCCCAGAGCCCCGCCCCCCTGGGGAGCTCCTTCCGTGCACGAGGACCGAATCGCCCAGCCCGTTCCCATTTCTCAGCCGCCAGCGCGGGGGGAGAATCTCCCTGAGGCCCCCACACTGTCTTAGGACCCAGAAGAGCCTGGAACTCCGCACGCCTGAGGCCCCGGGACGCTTTTCTTTCCTCCCGGAAGCCCCGAGACTGCACCGAAGTGAAGGTCGTACCAGTTCCTCCTCCACCTCCTCCTCCTCTCCCAGAGCTCTTCCCGCCTCGCTCCTTAACCTGCAGTGGAACTTCCTCCGCCCGGCGCCTGCAGCCTCGGTAATTATGAAGTGCTGGCGGGGGCCGAGGGGGAGGGGCCTGGGGGACGGCGGGAAGCGGAGAGCTGGATTGAGTTCGAATCCTCCCTTTTACTAGTCTCTCTGGGGCAGACACCTCCCGCTTGTGCCTCCTGTAGCTCAATTCCTGGATCCCCCCTAAGCCGCGAACCACTCCCCTTCCCTCTCTCCACCCCAGTACTGGGACTCTGCAGCTGAGCAGGGCTGACTGGCCCTGAGGCAGAGCGGGAGTGGCAGCGAGCGCCTGGGTGTGAGTTTCTTGCGGGGTACGATGTATCCTGGGGCTGTTCTGGTGTCTGTCAGGGGTCGGCTGTGACCTCTGGATTCCTCTTCAGGATCTTCTTTTCTGGGGAAACGTCCTTCCTGGAGGGGGTGTCCGGGGAGCGGTGAGGAAGTACCAGATGCAGTTTTAGTGCACCCTGTAAGGACCCAGGAGTCCTGCCTCCCAGCCTCTGGGCCTCAGACCCCCGAGCTCCTGCTCCTGTCCCCCTTGGGCAGCTTCTGCTTCAGTCACCCCAAGCAGGCTCTATTTTGGCTACACAGGCAATAATGCACAGAGAGAGGGCGGAGAGTGAAGGGGAGCTCAGGAGGGCTTCCCGGAGGAGGCGAAATTATCGTTTGGACTGTAGGGAAGCCAGGGAGGGCAGTGGTCCGAGCTGGGGAGAGAGAGCCTGTGAGCCGCCCCTGGGGGACAGTGAGAGAAGGGACTCCTGGCCAGGAGCTGGAGGTGCTGTTCATGGACTCCTCTGGAGGCTGGTGTGTCCTGGGCAGAGGGGGTGGCAGGGAGGAGGGGGATAGGGCCCCCTGAATGGAGGCTGGCAGGAAGAGGGAAGAGAGCCCAGGAGGCCAGCAGAGCCTCAGGAAGGCCCTTCAGTCGGGGCTGAGGAAGGAGGAGCGTCTTCCTCACAGGGAGGACAGCTCAATGGCAAAGGGAGCCCAGTGGATAGGGCCTGGGTTCCAATCTGGCCTCAGATCCTTTCTATGCTCCTGTGGGCTCCCCCCTTTTGTCTTTGAACCCTGAACTGGCTGGAGGATCTCCCCCTGGAGGCTGACTGAGCCCCTCTCCCCCAGCATTAGAAGGCCCTATCCCCCCCATGATCATCCCCCAGCCCAAAGGGGCCTTCAGCAGGCACTTGAGGACTTCTGGCATGGGAGAGACCAGGTTCTACTCCTGCAGCCCCTCCCCCATTCCCTGAGAGCAGGGCTTGGGCTTTGGGTCAGTTTCTGGTCAGATTGGGCCTCCCTTGGTCTCTTGGCCACATCCAGGCCCTGTTCCTGGTTCTGGTTCTGATTCTCCCATTTTTCCTCCCCCTCCTCCCCACTGACTCCTCTCCTTCACCTGCCTGATTCTCCTGAGATGTCTCAAACCCCACCACCTCAGAACTCCCAGATGGCCCCTCTTTGTGGGCCTCACATTCCCTCAGCCCCCCCCCTACACCCCATGAGCCCTGTTCTCACCCAGGAGCTCTCTCCTGCCCCAACATTCCTCTGGTTTTATCCAGACAGTTGTGGAGGAGGGGAGGGCATGGGGTGCGTTCTGATGAATGATGGGGGAGGGAAAGAGGGGCTGGATGCTGGGGGAAGGGAATTCTCTCCTGCCCAGCCTGGTGGTGGTGGCCCAGGGGGAATCCCAACCCTGGGGTGGAGTCTGGGAGGAGAGCAGAGCCATTCCAGGGGTATAAGGATTCCTGACCCAGGTGTCCTGTTTCCCAGCTCCTACTTAAAGATTCTTCTGTATTGCCCTCAGACCCAGCCCTCTGTGAGGATCCCTGAACTCTGCCTTCTTTCCCTGGGGCTGCCCAGGAGCCAAAGCCCTTTCCTGGCCCCTTCATTTGGTCCCCTGGCCCTTGGGCTTATTGCATCTCTTAAGGAGACCCCAGCACCCTGTCATCCTGTTTCTCCAGGATCAGCCACCCCCAGGAGCACTTGAGTCTTTCCAGGGTCTCTGCCCTCCGTTACACTTATAATAGATGAAGGAGAAGGGAACAAAGGGATGGAGACAGAGAGACTGTGTGTGTGTGTGAGTGAGAGATGATCAGAGATGAGTTAGACGCCATTTGGTTCTCCTCCCTCTCACTAAAGGACTCAAGACGGGTATCCCTGAGGTGATGTTTGAGCAAGGATGGACAGAGACCATTGCCCAAACAAGAGTCTTCAGTGACTTGAGAAACCAACTTTTTCCCAGGCCTTTGCTGGAACCTGGGACCCAAGAAAACCTCCTCTCTGTACATGATCCTGAAGGGAAAGGCTGAATGGCTTCTACTCTGGATTTCCTTGACCAGCCTTCCCCAGTTCTCTCTCTCCTTTTCTCCTTCTTTCTTATCCTCTAGAAGACAACTTTGATCTAACTGTAATTTACTCAGAAAGGGGTGCTTTATTATGTTAGTGAACAAGGGAGGGTTAGGAAGGAGGGATGAGGAAACCTTAAGAGACACCCCAGCAGTTTGTGACTTCTCTGCTCAGCTGAGCCAAACGGCTAGGGCTTCTGTGGGTTTTTCCTCCTTCTCCCTAAACTATCTATTAGACTACACTGCACCAGGCCACTAGTGTCCTCCTTGGGTAAGTATAGGTTGGGACAGGTCTTCAGGGTGACTCCACGAGGTTTCAGGTCAAGCCCCTCAGCAGCTGATGATGGTATCTCTGCTCCTTTGGTAGGTGCTCCAATGATTTGAGTAATCATTCTATTTATTCAGGGCAAGGGGAAATTGAGGCAAATCTCAGGTATCTCAGTTTTGAGTACTGAGCCCAGGTGCTCCCTTCCCATCTCCCTCAGTGTCCAGACAGCATAATACCCCCTTCTTAGTTCTCTTTCCCACGTGCCTCCTTGTTGCTTCCAACTGTCACTCCTATCCCTGCTTCCAACATTCTAAATGGTCCCTCTTTGTTCCAGTCTCATTCCTACACTTCCTTGGTAGGAGCTCTGTTGGACCATGTGACTTACCAGCTCCACTCTTGGCTCTCCTTCCCCATGCTTCCCTCCTCTGCCATCTGGCAGAACCCTTAAGCCCCTTCCCTGCAAAAGGGGTTTGGGCTCCCATCCCTAGCCCTGGAGGTTCTGGGCCCTATAGCCTGGGCCCATTCTATGTGGGATCCCAAAGCCCTGCTGCCTCTTGGGGGTTTGGCAGGATGAGAGAAAGGAGGGGGCAGCAGAGGAGGAACAGAGTGTTCATCTGCTTCTTCAGATTGTCTTCTCTTCCCAAGCTGCCCTCTGCTGGTAGCAGGCTCTCCCCTGAAGCCAAGCCTGGCCCTTGGTGATTCCTGTAGCATCTCACTCCCTGTAGATCCCTGTGGGGCAGCCTAGGATCTGGGAAAAGCAGGGAAAACCTCTGCCCTTCAGGGTCCCTTCTCCCCATCTCAGTGTGCAAAATCCCAGGGCCTGGCCCCAGGAGGGATGGGGCTGAGCCAGATCCAAGCTCGGATGGAGATCAGGGCAGCTTTCTTCTCAAATTCCACCAAGAGCAATTGGCCCAGAGTGAGCTCAAAGGCAGTGAGGAAGATAGACTTTTTTTATACACAGGGTGTAAGAGGAGAGGGAGTGCCTTGGGAGTGGTGTACCAGGTCAGCTCCAGCTGCTCAGTATGGTTGAGCAGTCAGATGTTGCCTAGGCTAAGGGAGGCCTGTTGGGAAGAGCTTTGGCTGGAGCTCCATTTGGGGAGCCAGAAAGTTGAGGGGGGGGGGCAGGGAAGAATGGGAGACTCCAGACCCTGAGTGAGGTGGTCTAAAAAGTAATTTTTCATTCCCTTTTTAATTTAACTGGGAACCTGGAGGTCCTCTTACCATAGAGATGTATAGGATTAACCAGCTCACAGTTACAGGAAGTAGAAACCATAGAGACAGGAAGTGAGGTAGGAAAGGGGTATTAAAGTGGACCAGCATCAGTTAGTCATTCTGTCAGCGATTAGTTGCTGAAATGTAAAGACAGGTCTTAGCTTACTGAGAAGGCTTTTTGTGTTTAGCCTTTACAGGGTTTGGGTTTGGGCTATTAGATTTTTTTTCTGACAGTGATTAGTTGCTGAAATGTAAAGACAGGTCTCAGCTTACTGAGAGGGCTTTTTGACTCTAGCCTTTACAGGGTTTTGGGGTTTGGGTTTGGGCTGTTAGATTTTTTTTCTTTTGTGAACTTTTTGAAAGGTGGCTGGTCTTCATTGACAGACCTAATTGGGGTTGGATTAAATACTGATTGAGTTGGTTTTGATTGGGCTGGAATTTTGTGAGCTGATTGGTATTAGTGGTAGTTTGAGGCAGTTATAGGTAGATATAGTCAGTTTAGGTAGTTATAGGTAGTTATTGGATAATTAGTATAAAAATTGGGATATTTTCTTTGTCTACCTCTTATGTTTTTCTCCTTTACTATATTCATTTTTACTATATTCTTTTTCTATCTGTATTTTAATTTAATTGTTAATTGTTAAAAGCTGCTAGAAGTTTTCTTTTCTGTGACTTAAAGGGATAATATTAATTTACAACTCGATTCTCAGAAAACTTAAATGATTAAAAGCTGCTCTCTTATTTTGTCAAAACTCCTAATTTAACCATTAGAGTCAAGGCTGGGATAAGATGGAGGCTCTTCACCTGATGGATTCACTGGGGCTACATTGCTGCTTCCACAGAGAGCCTGGAGTCTCATGGATGGCCTTTGAGAGGGACAGACTCCCAGCCCAGGTCAGTGCATTCCCGCCCCAGATGGGAGCCCCATGTAGCAGTTAAAATTAGTTTCTCTGCTATAAGTGTTATATTTTTGAGGTTTATTAAAGATTAGGAATAAAGAAAATACAAAATAAGAAAGCATGTGCCTAGGAGGGCCGAGGCCCATTCAATTTCACTTACATCATGAGAGTTGCGTCTGCTTGGAAGCAGAAGCAGGAAGAGAGCCGGTAGGCTTACAGCCAGTTTAAATAGAAATTTAGATCTCGCCCAGGAGATCTCAGTGAGATTAGAGGGCATCCTGGGAACCAGAGCAAGGACTTCTGGGGATTGAAGTCTGGGGTTCAAATCTCCAGTTTTACACCCATCAGGCAATGAGGCCTTTCTCTGGCTCTGACAGAAGATGGGCTGGGAAGCTGCTCCCTCCTACCTACTGGGCCATTTTGGTCCTCACATCTTAGGCAGGAGGAACAGCATTTCTTGGCTCTCATCTTGGCTTTGGGAGTGATTCCTTGGCCCTTGGGTAGCTCAGACCCCATGAGCTGACCCTAGGCACTGGCTCCCATATCAGATTTCTCCCCATCACAAATGAGCGCCAAGTATAACCATTGATTCTTTCTTCTTCCCTGTCTAGGGATTGTATCCTTGCTCTCTCTGCTTACCTGGCGACACTCACACCCTCTTCCTCTGCCTTTTTTCACCTGTTCCCTCTTGAGTCTGTTCTGGAGAAGAGCCTGAGGGTGTCCCCTGGTCTATGCCATCCTCAGGTTCCGACTTTGTTCCCTGGTGCTGCTCACTGGCTTCTGCCTCAAGTCCTCGAGTCTTCCTCTTTCCCATTTCTTAGCCCAAGTCAGCTGGGGTGGAGGAAGACCCTGTTTGTGCCTGGTACTGCTCAGCACAAAGGTAGGGACTGACTAAGGAGACCCCTCAGCAGCCATGTCCAAACAAACTCTGGTTGGGTACAATGGAGGGAGGCATTGTGGGAGGGAAGACTCTTAAGGGGAGATCATTGGTTGCCAAGTGGAAGATTCAGCTGGGACTCAGAGGAAGCTTGTGATATTGAAATCACATGAAAAGACTGATATATATTAATTTAAAGTCACCAAGGAATTCACTTATGAAATTCCTAAATGAAACCCTCATATGAGAATGGAGGTTTATGGCAGTTTAATTACAACGGGACTAAGAAAGAAGGAGAGGGAGGGAAGGAAAGAAGGGGACAAGGAAAGAGGTTAACTCAACCTTCTGGCAGAGCCAGAGGGAGTTTCGGCCTTGGAAGGCCAAGGCAGAGAAGGGAATCAGCCCTTTATTCACATGACCGATCTGAAGGAAAGCTGCCTGGGGGGCTCGTCCACCTCAAGCTCTAGGCTCGAACTGAACTCTGGCCCTCCTTACAGGAAGTCCCCAAAACTGCAGAGTCTGTTCTCTACCTCACTTCCTGCTTCTCACATGTGCCAATGGTGGCTCCAACTTGACCTAGGACTGCCCAGTAGTCTGTCCTTTTTTTGCACATGTCTGTTGAAGGCCATATTCTCAAATAATTAAATCTTGAGTTTGCTGCAGCCCTTCCTAATCTTGTTACACTGAGTAGGGTGGAGAATGTAGTTTCCAAGACCTGATTCTGTTATTCAAAGTATCTATATTGTTATTGATCAGGAATTAGCTAAATCAATCTTCTAAAGAATGGTCTGAATAGGGTGGAGTAGTTTTGAAATTCACAAGCTCCAAGGCCAGAGTCAGGAGGGAGAACATTCCTTGTAGGGAAACAGACAGCCTTCTGCTGTTGGGGGAAATGTTGCAAAGTCGAGACATTAACGCACTGCTGATGGATTTGTGAATTAATGCAACCATTCTGGAGGGCAATTGGGAACTATGTCCAAAGGGCACTAAAAGACTGTCTGCCCTTTGATCCAGCCATAGCACTGCTGGGTTTGTACTACAAAGAGATAATAAGGGAAAAGACTTGTACGAGAATATTCATAGCTGTACTCTTTGTGGTGGCAAAAAACTGGAAAATGAGGGGATGGCCTTCAATTGGGGACTGACTGAACAAATTGTGGTATATGTTGGTGATGGAATACTATTGTGCTCAAAGGAATAATGAAGTGGAGGAATTCCAGGTAAACTGGAAGAACTTCCAGGAAGTGATGCAGAGCTAAAGGAGCAGAACCAGGAGAACATTGTACACAGCGACCAATACACAGTGGCACAATTGAATGTAATGGACTTCTACATTAGTGGCAGTGAAGTGATCCCGAACAACCTGGAGGGATCTATGAGAAAAAACACTATCCACATTCAGAGGAAAAATTGTGGGAGTAGAAATACAGAAGATAAACAACTGCTTGAATACATGGGTTGAGGGGATATGGTTGGGAATGTAGACTCTAAATGAACATCTTAATGCAAACACCAACAACATGGAAATGGGTTCTGATCAAGGACACATGTAATACCCAGTGAAATTGAGTGTTGGTTACGGGAAGGGGGGAGGGGAGAGATGGAAATAATGATTCTTGTAACCAAAGAATAATGTTCTAAATTGACTAAATAAATAAATTAAAAAACAAAACAAAACATGTGCCATCGGTCAAGATCCATTTCCCTATTAATATTTGCACTAGGGTGATCAATTTAGAGTCTATATCCCCACTGACCCATGTCATCAAGCAGTTGTTTTTCTTCTGTGTTTCTTTTCCCACAGTTCTTCCTCTGGATGTGGATAGTGTTCTTTCTTGTAAGTCCCTCCGAATAGTTCTGGATCATTGCATTGCTACTAGTAGACAAGTCGATTACATCTGATTATGCCACAATGTATCATTCTCTGTTTACAATGTACTCCTGGTTCTGCTCCTTTCACTCTGCATCAATTCCTAGAGGTCATTCCTCATGACATGGAATTCCTCCACTTTATTATTATTTTGAGCAAAATAGAATTCCTTCACCAGCTTATACCACAATTTGTTCAGCCATTCCCAATTGAAAGGCATCCCTTCACTTTCCAAATTTTTGACATCTCAAACTGCTTTGCTATGAATGTTCTTGTACAAGTCTGCAAGTGTTCCTGAACAGAGGTGTTTGTACCTGAGAAGCAGGTGGGTACATTCCTTCTTTGTTCAGTAGACTTCCTCACTGATCTAGTTCTTTCCTTGTTGTACAAGCTGGAGAGAAAGGGGCAAGTTTCTGGAAAGCCTGGGAGTTTTCTTTGGAAATAAGGTTAGGGAGGTGTTACGGTCAATTTTTGGGTTGAGACTTTTAGTGGTCTCCAGGGATTTAAATTCTAAATCCCAATGAAATACTCAAGTGAGAATGAAATTTTATGGTGGTTTATTCACAATAGAATGAAGTAAAGATCTACTCTAGCCTGGCCTGAGCCATGGCATCCCAACTGAGTGACAAATGCCAAAAGCATATCTATAATCCGTATAAATTGTTGTCTTTTTACCATTGGCAATTATTCAGGCATGTTTCAGAGCTATGAGTTCTGCTCTTTGAGGGCTAATATTAGAGGGCAGCGAAGCTGACCACTCAGTGGCAAATTCTGTGACTACAGCACCTCCAGTGTAGCGTATGCCATCTCTCATAAAAGAAGAACCATCAGTAAATAAGACCAGATCTGAGTTGTTTAAGGGAGTGTCCAAAAGATCATCTCGAGGCTTTTCTGCCATGGACACTAATGTTTCACAACTGTGTAATTGTTCTCCTGAAGTTGGTAAATCTGGAAGCAAGGTGGCAGGATTAAGAGTTGAACAGCTCTTCGAGTTAATGTTTTCATTGTTTAACAAGGTTATTTCATACCTTGTAATTCGCTGATCAGAAAATGCCTGTATTCTGTGTCTTAGCAACACTGTTTCTACCTCATGTGGGGACACAATTGTTAATGGGAATCCCAATATTAGATCAACAGTTTTTGTCACTAGTAAGGCTGTAGCAGCTACTACTCTAAGACATGGTTGTGCTCCTGATGCTACTGGGTCCAGTTGGGCAGAATAATAAGCAATTGGGCGCTGAGAAGGTCCCAAAGTCTATGTTAAAACACCTGAAGCTACCCCTCTTCACTCATGTACATACAAAGTAAATGGCTTGTTGTAATCTGGGATGTCTACAGCGGGGGCAGACAGTATAGCCTTTTTTAGAGCTGATAGAGGTGATAGGTGTTCTGGTTCTAATTTGAGGGGTTCACGGACCGAATCCCTTCTTAGTGCTATAAGGGGTTTAGTAATTTCCCCATAGCAAGGAATCCATTGTCTACAAAACTCTGTTGCCCCCAAAATTGCTCTCAACTGTTTCTTAGTGGTAAGAGCACTTGAATTTTGAATATTCTCAATTCATTTTGGAGAAATACAGCAAGCACCTGCAGTCAGGATGAATCCCAAATATTCTACTTTAGGGAGGCACCACTGAACTTTATCCTTCGAGATCTTATACCCTCTTTTGTGCAATTCCAAAAGAAAGTGTTTGCTATCTTCCTGACATGTTTTCGCATCTGTTGAAGCCAAGAGTAGATCATCTACGTACTTGATTAATTTGCTGTTTTTAAATTTTATATTGTCTGTATTTTGGCTCAAAATTTGCGCAAATAAGCTCGGGCTATCTACGAAACCTTGTGGCAAACAACTCCAGGAGTATTAAGGGCCCTTCCAGGTGAAAGCAAAGATATGCCTGGAGTTCTCATGTATGGGTATGGAAAAGAAGACTGAGAGCAAGTCTACTACTGTAAAGTATGTAACTGTGTTAGGAATAGAAGAAATAAAGAAATAATAGTATTGATATTGGAAACTACGGAGTGTTTCTTTATAACGTGATTGTTCACTGCCCTCAAATCCTGCACAAATCTATAGAGGTGTTTACCATCGGGCACTCTTTTTGGTTTTTTAATGGGCAGGATGGGCATGTTGTATTCAGATTTACAAGGGATTATTATTCCCTGTGCAATTAATGAGTTAATTACTGGAGTAATTCCCTCAATTGCTTCTTTTGAGAGGGGATACTGAGGAATGGAAGGAGGTGCGCTAGATTTAGTTTTTATCAGCACAGGAACAGCCGACTTAAGCCTACATTGGAAGAAGATGTGGCCCAAAGAGACTCCGGTATATCTTCAGGTATTGCAAAGGTGGAATGCTCTTTCCTCCTGACTCTCTGAGAGAATTACAGGGAGTAAATTTAAAGATTAGTCTGGTACTTTCAATGATAAGGAACCATCTGGGGAACAAGTTATTGTGGCTCTGAGTTTGCATAGAAGGTCCCTCCCCAGCAAATTTAAGGAGGAGTCAGGCATCAAAAGGAAGGAATGTTGTACTTCTAGGGGTCCTACAGACACCATTCTAGGGGGAAGTCTTTTAACTCTTTGGCTTATTCCTGATACTCCCATTATATTCTCTGAGGCAACAGAATAACATTGTAAATCAGGAGTTCTCTTTCATAGACACCAGGAAACTCCAGTGTCTAATAGACAATCATAATAGGTATTACTCACCTTTAAAGTAACATGGGGTTCATTAGTATGGGGGGGCAGTGGATAGGGACAACGGGTAGTAGGACAATAGGGTCTGGAAAATCAAATGTTGTGTCCTCTGATTCCTGTGCCCCAGCCTCCCCACCCCCACCCCTGGACACCTTCATGTTTGGGAAGTTTCTTGGGCACCCCCTTGTGGGGCATTAGCACCTCGAGTATTTTTGGACGAGCACCATTTTTTATATATTGTGGAATTATTTGTGAGTTATCATTTTCCCAGTATCTATTCCAATAGTCATAATTTCTAAAGTTGTAGCTTTCATTGTCATAATGTAAAGATTAAAATTTAGGGGAGATGGGGAGACTGAGGCAGGTAGAAATTAGTTTCTCTCTGCAAGGAGTATTATATTTTTTAGAGGTTTATTAAAGGTTAAAGATTAAAAATATACAAGTAAGAAACATGTGCCTAGGCCAGAGGCCTAGGCAAAATAAAATCACATCACGCAAGAGACGCTCCTGCTGCAAAACGGCCGTCCAAAAGACCCTCAAAAGCCTTTTCCTCAGTTTAAATCCCTTCTCGATCTCGGCCCAGGTGAGATTACAAGGCATTCTGGGGAAGTGGAGCAAAGGCTCATGGGGATTGTAGTCCTGTATTCGAGTCTATTTTTTACATTCCCTCGTGTGATCATTTTGGAAAAATTAATTTTTCCCCAAAAGGATCATAAAAACATAATAAACTTAAAAGATTGCAATAGTGTGAGGATAAGAGAAAAAAGAATAAAACCAATAATTGCTGAACACATTGACAAAAAGCCATTAGGGGGCAGTCCCCTTTGGCATAAAAGTATACATACAAATAAATGTTCAATCAACCACACCCAAAGTTCAATTTTGTGCAACTTGTGGTCTGGAGGCTTCTTCATGGTGGCTTCTCCAACAGTTCAGTTCTGGATTCAGAGAGGTAGCATCTTCTTTACCTAAAATTCTTCTCAAAAAGAATTTAAACTTTGCAATTTAAATAATGATTTTTTTTTTTACATTCCCCCGTGTTGTGGGTGATTGAAAGATTCAGAATCAGTTAGGGATGCATGGCTGAGGTATGAGGTATATGAATCAATTGGCAAGAGATATTAAAAAGACATCAGAAAATCCAAAAGAAAAGAAAAATTTCTGGATGGAAATATAGACTATCAAAGTCTTATATGTAAAAATTCCAAGTAGAAGAAAAATAAATCTATAACAGGTCCTTCAATCAGGGCCCAATCAAAATGATCTAAGTAATGATGCATTTACCCAGTCAGTGCCAGGACTACAGAAAGGTACCACAGTATGAGAGGCAGAAAAGAAAGGGACCAGATTATAGAAGCCAAGTAGGAGCCAAGGTTTCAGGGATACTCGTCTGTGAGTATCTTTAGGGTGAGTGTGGATACAAGGAAAGCCTATGACTTAACACATGTTAAACATAGTAACCTCGAGTCTTCACACTAGGTTCAAGACCTTTGTATTGGCCTAGAAGTGCATCAGTCCATCCTAGATTGGCCTTTCTTTGGCTCTATGAAATGGCTCTTGTGTGTATCTCTTGTCCTGGAATCAGACAGAATCATTAAGCAAAGTCCCATAATTTATTTAAATAATGAGTGGCATCATTTTTATAGCCACAAGCCTTTTAGGGCATGTATTAGCAAATGTATCTTAAACTTAAAAATCAAAAGGTTAAAGAAAATCTTAATACTGGTGACATGTGCTTCAAATATAAAAAGGAGAGAAAAAATAATAAAAAAACTGAAAAAGTGTATTGCACATGCAAGAAAAATATAATAATAAAAGAGCTTTAAAAAATTCAAAAATATAGCTTATAACCATTGACACTCTGTGTCAGTTAAGAAAATATAAAATGCAAGGCTTTCTCACCAAAAAATGAGATCCATTTCCTCTTTGTATCTGGCCATGATCACTGTGAGTAGAAGGCAAATGAATTGAACAAGGTTAACGATTTTTTCATCCTTAAAAATACAGTAGTACAAATATGTAGGTATCAATATCCCCAAAATTCTCAATAGCCCAATTAATTACAATAGCAAACAAACACACTTTCACATTTCACATAAGTTGCTGTATGACATTTTTAAAACCTATGAATTGATGGACATTTGTCACAATTTTTACAAATGTAGCAAGCTTTCAACCTTGGTATTTAAACATATTTTTTAAACAAAGTAAAACTCATCTTGGGTTAAGAACATAATCAAGAAATCTAGATATCATTCTGGTGCAAGTAAAATAGTGAGCTGAAGAGCATAAATAAAGGGGTGCTCCTTTTTCTTGGAGGCTTATAGGGATACAAATGCCCAGAGATTAACTGCCCAACTTCCATTCACATGTGGGAAGGTTGGGGGTTTATAAAATGTAT